>NC_045705.1:41570187-42315551 GCF_009834535.1 Camelus ferus
GTTCTCTTCTTTAATCCTCCAAGAATTATCCTCCCTTGAAAAATGCTTTTGGTATAGCTCCCCTCTCGGAAGTGTACCGTGATCCCTGATGAACGCAACCCAAAGTTCTCACCTCGCTTGGCCTCACCTCCACCCCACCTTGGTGAGCGACCTCCTCACACACGCTCCCCACACCATGGTGGTGAGTCTCCCACCCTGGAGAAGCTCCATCACCAGGGAGAAGAGGCTCAGAAGGACACGATGTGTGGCAGTGAGGATGCACGCTCTGGAGTCTGGGTTCAAATCACGGCTCAACCACGTACTAGATGAGTAACCTTTTCCAGGTATTTAACTCTCAGTGCCTCAGTTTCCTCTTCATGAAAATGGGCCTAACATCACATAACCCAAAGAGACGTGGTGGGGCCTGAGGAGAGGGCCTGGTGCACTGGAAGCCCTGAATAAATCAACATGAGCCACCAAGGTGATTCAAACATCCCCTCAGGAAGGGCACTGCTCTCAGCTGTCCATAACAGAAACTTTGACTCAACTGGCCGGAAAGAGGAAATTTACTCCACGTAACACGCAGCCCAGGGGAAGGTGGATCAGGATTTGTTTATTTACTGGCTCAACAGAGTCACCAAGGATGCGGGCTCCCTCCGTTATAGTCCTTGGCATTACAGGCTCGTCCCTGAGCTGTTTCCCTCAAGTTCCCAGGCAGACATGAGAATGTCCGGGAAAGAAGGAGCTCCTGTGATGAGAAAGCCTTTCCAGAAGTCCTGGGGCAGACTGCCCTCACAGCTCTTGGGCCAGAATTGTCATTGGCAAGGAAACTTCACTACGATTGGCTGGGATTAATTAGGACCCACTGCTCAGTTTTGGGAAGGGTCAAGACTTCCTCAAAGCACATGGCCATTTGGGGGAAGACCTGAAAAGAAACCTGGGGTTTTTGCTAAGAAGGAAGAAGTGTCTCCTACATTCCCCATCCTGAGAGGCTATGAGTCTTGCTTGTTCCACCCACATGTCTTACTTACGCAGTTCCTTCTGCCTGGGACTCGTCCTACAAATCTGTGTATGCCGGGGACTGTGCTGGGCCACGTTCCCACCGTGAATCAAAATCCTGTTCTCAAGGTTTAGAGCAAGAACCAGTAACTCAGGGGAGGGATTTCTTACCATGATGAATTATCTCCGTATTTTCAAAATAAACTGGACAATCCATATCACGATTTACTGACTGGCTTATGTCACCTTAGAATTGCTCTTCTCCTCAAGGTCAGGGACCATGAGTGAACTATTTTATTCCTTTTGGGTCTTCCATGTACTTACTGGTGGCCAACCATAAACATGGTGCTTAATCAATGCCTGTTGAATGGAATCTAATCAGAAGACAGTCTTTAAGTGCTCTCTCTGGTAGGTGCCTGAAGGTACCATGCTTGACATCATGGGAGACACAGGGAAGAGCACAACACAGTTAATTTCCCCCCTGAAGCTTGTGGTCCAGGAGTGGAGCTCATATGAGAAGTTGTGTGAAGTTAGAGAAGTCCGTCTTCCACCACCCATGTTATTTTGTTCGGTTAACTTTTTACTTGCTCTGCTCCAGTAACCTTCTGGACAATGCTGATGCCACAGTGGGGCACCCTGCCTGAGCCTTTTTCCCATCACTAAAGATAGAATATTCTTGATCTGTTCATTACCATCCCTTTTCCTATTCACACAAATCTCTCCTTCCTAAGTCTCAAGTCCACTGGTCTAGGGGAATGTTGGTTTATGATTCATCTCTAAGAAAGCAGCGCATAGATAAAGTTTTCAATGTTACCCATCCAGGGCACACGGGAAATGTGGGGGATTCCTGTAGGCACAAGAACATGAATGTAACAATGGATTTTAGGGGATGGCCAGCTGGTGCTGGGGTTCTTTTCCAGCCAGGCAGCCTTCACTTTTCTTCAAGAAATTCTGCCACAGTGATCCTTTACTCTTCCTCTAGTCTAGAACCTTTCAAAACATTTGCACTGTTTTCAGCATCTCTTAAGAAGCTACCTTTGGGGACTAAGCTTGAGCAAACACAAGCTTTTATTTCTATTGATGTACAGTTGATTTCCAATATTATATAGTTTCAGGTGTACAACATAGTGATTCAGTATTTTTATAGCTTATACTCCATTTAAAATTATTACAAAATAATGGCTATATTTCCTGATGCTGCACAGTATATCCTGTTGCTTATCTATTTCATACCTATCATCTCTGAATCCCATACACCTCTCTCGCCCCTTCCCCCTCCTTCCCAGAGTAACACTAGACGTTCTCTGTATCTGTGAGTCTGTTTCTGTGTGCAAACACAAGCTTTAGCACGTTTTACAGGTTAATGAGAGAGCAACGTTATTTGAGGAAAGGTCTACTCAACTCCTGCCTGTATGTACATACGGATTTCCTTCTCAGTAAGGAAATTCTCCCACACCTATTCTTTTGATCACCATGGTTGGGATTGCCAGGGACAAAGGAGGAAAAGGACAATGTCAGATAAAAAAGAAACAAAAATCAGTTTGTTTAAAGTGCCAGGGAAATCTGCCTTCGGCTAAAGGAAGTCAAGCTCAGAACATCCTGTTCTAGTTAGCAAAGCTCATCTGCTTCAGCGTGAACAGAAAAATAACAGCTCTGCATGTGCGTGGGGCCGCTCCCCCTTCCCCACCTTCACTCTCAGCCCCCTGCACCCAGATCCATGGATGGTGACAGAGGGGTGTCCTCTGTCCTCCCCTCCCACGCCACAAGCTGCTCCTTCTGGAGCTACAGCCCCAGGCAATTAAGTACAAAGTCTCTTTTTTGGTATGTAAATCCTCAAACTTCCTCTAAAAAGGAAGCCAATTCCCTCAGTGATTGAAACCCCTGGAATTCAGACACAAAAATACACCATCCTTCTCTCCTCCATCTCTCCGTCCCAAAGTGTTTCAGCGGTTCATTGGGAACCAGATACAATTTAACTTACTCCACGTGACATTCGGGTCAAACAATAGCTGCATCACCTCAGGCTTCAGATGGATTCCTCCTGCCACCCTCCTCAGATCTATTCCAGCATCAGCTCCCAAGCCCTGGCACCGAACAATCCACGGCAGACCCCGGACTGCCCAGCTGGTCTGTCTGGGAAGGTGCCCATGTGTGAGTCAGAGCTCTCAGCAAAAAGGACACTTCTGCAGGTAAGCCTGCCTTTTCTTGCCAGAAAATGAAAACTGTGTGTTTTCATCTACTTTTGCATTTTTCTGCCTTAAATGCCAGAAAGCCAAGAAGTCAATGTATAGCCACAGTGCTCTAATCTGCTCAAAAATTACAGACTGGAAGGGTTGGAAGGAGCCCCTGGGACCACATAATAAAATGCTCTCGTTTATAGATGAGAAAGCTGAGGCCCTGAAAAGTGGGGCGGATTTACTGAAGGGCACTGCTAAAACTGGGACCAGAACCCCTCTCTCAGGACACCCTGCCTCTTGTGCGAATGCACACTGGGGACTGGAAGTGTCCACTCCCGCTTCCTGCAGATGGTCTCATTCATTTTTCAGTGAGCGGCTTTTCCAGCAGCCTTTAATTCAGTGGTTTTCAGCGTGTGGCCCCTGCAGCCAGCAGCGCCAGCATCACCCGGAACTGGCTGGCTCTGTCAGTTCCCTGAATCCCCCAGGTGACTTTAGTGCAGGCTGAAGTATGAGATGCCCTGACTTTAACCTGTTAGCCCCATCCACCCGGCTAACAAGGGGGTCAGGGCACTAATCAGATCCAACTAATTTCTCGGCTCTTTTTCAGTTCGGCCCTTCCCATTACCTAAAGCAGAGGTTCACCTGACTTACTTCTGGAGAAAGAGTTTATTACAAATTGGTGAACAGGAATTGGGGTGGAAAACCATCATGAACTGAGGTAGTTCTGGGGACCGTCGCTCGCTCTGCCTGTTTTCCCCTCTTTCTCTCCCACTGACCCTCTTCTCCTCTCTCCACAGATCTGTTCCTTTACTTCCTACTCTTTTATTCTGCTCCTTCATAGCTGGCATTTGCCTTTGGTGTCTACCATGACCCGCCTCTAAAGTCTGAACCACAGCATCCTTTTCGCCTTAATCTCCCTTCCTAACTGGAACATTCTCTCCATATAACTTTTCCCACTTCCAGTTCAAATTCCTGAAGAGGACTCCAACAGGCCCAGCTCATCTTTTGAGCCAGGCTGCACTGGTCACATCCTCAACCAAATGATGGGTCACCTTTGGTCACCTGATGCTTTTTCTTGTCTAATCAACTGGGATGAATTGCAGCCTGGGAGACGGGTGACTCCTGTGCAGTGACAGAGGCTTCAGAAGGAAATTGGGGGAGGGGGGAGGAAAGCACACGTGAGCCTGCTTCCCACCCCCTAACCCCACTGATCGTGTGAAAGAGACATGAGGGAACTTGCCAGTGGGGTTCAACAGTTTGGTTGCTGAGGGTCGAGTCGTAGATAACATTTCTGTTACATCATCATGACCTTAATTTTCAACAGACTACCAGGCGGGGGTGGCCTGGAAGATACGGGCTGCAGGTTAGCGACTCAACAAGTCACAGAAGATCTAAGCTGAAGGAACTTCAGAGATCATCCTGCTCAGCGGTCCTCAGCCCAGGCTGCCCCCGAGAATCCCTGGGGAGCTTTTGAAAACTAAAGCTGCCCGGGCCCCACCTTGGGGATTCTGATTTAAAGCTCCCCAGATGCTTTTAGTGCACAGCTGTCACTGAGACCTACTGCTCTAACTTGACCCCCTTAATTCTACAGGTGGAGAAACTTTGGCTCAGCTCCATAATGTGACTGTGGTTCACCTTAAGATCCCACTTCTAACTTGGTTATAGAGTTTGGGTTGTTAGACCCTAAAAGGTTAGAGCTGGAGGAGCTCACGGAAGCTGTGCAACCAACCCCACCACTTTTACTTGAGCCTAAGGAGCTACATGGCTTGTCCAAGGAGTCGGGGCCACAAGGGAGTGGCAAGGGCGAGAACCCAGGTCTCCTGACTCCTAACCCAGTGTTCTGCTTATAACACCGAGGCTGGAGGCCTAAACGGGCCAGATGGGCAGTGAAGCAGACCCAGCCACAGACCTTGTGCTTGCCCTGTGCCAGGGAGCCTTTCCAGCGGCACAGCGGGGCGAGTTTGGCAGAGGACCCTGGGCACAACTGGACGTGGAGCTGGCTCTGCCAGAGGAACCAGCGCTTTGCTGCCCTGAGGCTGGGGCAGAGGCGGCTATTCTGCTGGGGCTCCTCCTTGCTTTCTGCCTGCCTCCCAGTTATGGGGTGTGTGTGTGTGTGTGTGTGTGTGTGTGTGTAGAGGTGGTTTAAGATAAAAATGTCCCAATGCAAAAAAGAAAAAAAAAAAGAGCCAAGGGCTCACCAGACATTGAGAGTGGGAGGCAGGAATCCCCAAGGGGTGAGTGTGAGCCTTAAGACCATCTTTTTAATGGGGGTTGAGGGAGGGAGAAGAAGAGATGAAAAAGGAATACCCCTTCAAGCCCGTGAGGAGCTTTATAACAGATGAAGTCCACACACATTTAGCTCACCTGACCTTCACAGCAAGCCCACGAGGTGGACAGTTCCTGTGACCCAGGCTCAGTGAGGGGGAGCGGCTGGGCTCCAAGGCCACGTGACTGTCACTGGGGGAGCCGACCCACTCCCTCTGGACCCCAGCCCCGGTGCACTGTCCCCGGGTGTGTGTGTGTGGCCCTCGTGTGTGGAGGCGGGTCATGCAAGGGAGTTTACATGAAGGCAGGGATGCAAGTGTTTGCCTCTGAGGTGTCATGTTTACCAGGGCCACCAAAAGCTGGACTATGAACGCAGAAAAAATTACAGGGAATTGTCTCTGGGTCAGCCCGGCTGCCTTAGACAAGTTAGTCTTCCTCTGAGTAAAGTAACAAATGCCTTGTGGGGTTGTTTCAGGGCTCAGAGATCGAGTACACGAAATACCTAGCCTGGGCCCAGCAGGAGCCTCGTGAGCTTTCATTCAGTAGCTGTTAAGATCGTGTATATGGTACCGGCCTGTGTGAAGAAACCTATCTGCCTGCAGGTAAGAGAGACAGGAGCCTGGTGCAGGGCAAGGGCTGCTGCCTTGTCCAGATCCAAACTTGTCCTCAGGTATCTCCCACAGAGCCTCGACTGGGGAAACCCAGTCCCACTTCCTGCCCTCGCCTCTCTACCTCTTCACAGCCCCCGATTCTTCACAGGTACCCGCCAATGGATTTGCTAGTTAAGCACAAGTGCAGATCACTCAGGTCTGAATCAAACAACAGAATGGGCGGCGTTTCAGAGGCCTGAGGTGCAGTCAGTCAGCCAGCACTTGAGACTCTGGGGCAGGGTGACTGCGTCGGACGACAGATCTAGGGGTGGGGGAGGGTCAGGTGGATCACAGCTGCCGAGTGCTCCTGAGGGCCCTTGACGTGTGGAATCTCGCCCAGCCTCACAAGCAGCCACGGGGATGGGCACTGTTCCCATTTTACACACGAGGAGACTGAGGGGTGCCAATTTAACTGTCAAAGGTCATCAGGAGCTGGGATTCAAAGTCAGGTCTGCTTGGCTCCAAAGGCTGTGCTCCTCCCACTACCTGCAACCCAGCTCTCATCACCCACACAGGTGGGACCCCACACAGAGGCTGGGGACGTGTTAGGTCTACAGGTGTGTGTGTGCACGTCACTTGGAGCTCAGAGGATGAGGGGGGAAAGGACTGAACTGGTCCAAGGGAGGCGGCCTCCTCAAGGGAGATATTCGCTGGCACTGGTCAGCAAACCTGCCACATTGGCTTCCTCCCCACACCTGCTCCATAGTTGAGCTACGCTCCTCCTGCCCTGCCTCCTCTTTGGCTTCCACCTCTTCCAAGTCACACACCAATGACCTTGGGGTGATGTCTTCAAGCCACACTAGCCAGCACCCGTGGCCCATGGAGGCACATGCAGAGGGAGTGTCAGGGGAGAGGCAGGAAGGGGCAGAGGAGGCTCCTCAGAGCCCAGAACCTTCTGCTGTGTCTCCTCTGCTCAGGGGTACTCAGGTGTCCCTGAGATACTCTGGCACCTCTCCCCGGGTTATGAAGCGAGGCAGAGCCCCAGGGGTGTCGGAGGTTCAATTTTAGCCTCAGCTGGACCTAATTAGCTTTGGTCGGGAGCCAGGCCCTTTCACAGAGGACAGCTATTGTTCCCGGAAGCCTGGCAGGAATGTTTATCATTTCAGAAACTGAGAAGGAGCTGGCCCTCTCCCTCTCGGCCTTGGGGCTCTCTTCCCTTTGGATGTTAATCCACAAAGCCATTCCCAGCCAGGCCTCAGATGAAGCTGACGGCTGGGGTGGAGCCCAAGCTCTCCTTTCCCTTAGGAACAAGGCAGGTATGGAATCAAGACCTGGAAAGCAGCCAAATGGAAACCTGGAGCAAACAGTTTAGAATGTCACATGTCAGATAGCTTAATTGGGTAGTCATCTGAAGAAGGGTTCCTGCAAAACACATGCGGGAAGTCTGTATCCGGAGTGGGAGGGACGAATCCAAGAGGACGGTTCAGTCTGCCCATGCCTGCCTCAGCCCCACTCAGCCGCCGCCTGGGACTCAGGGATCATTCCCTCCCAGGAGAGGTTCTGGAAACGGTATACTGCAGCCCTCACTTTAGACCCCTGGGAATCAAATTCCAGGAGCTGCAAGGATGCCCCACCCTGATACCCACCAAATGTGCACAGCTCCAAACTGTTGTAGCAAGCAGCGTGGTGCTGTGGTTACCTATCCACACTCTGGCTCAGACTGGGTGGGTCTGAGTCCCGGCTTTGCTGGTTATGAGCTGTGTGACTGTGGGCACGTTTTCTCTATGCCTCAGTTTTCTCATCTACAAGTGGGGCAGCAGTATCTACCTTAGGGGGCTGTGATAATTAAATGAGTTAATCTATGTAAAGATTTCAGGACAGTACCTTGCCCTTAGCAAGTAGTTACTATGATTGCGATTTTCCTACAGGTTCTAGTTCAACTGCAGGTCTCCTCCTGGGACTATCACAGGCTTGTTTTCCATGTTGTGTGTCCAGCTTCTACAGCCCCCTCTCTACACCCTCTCAGGGCTGACCTGGTTCTCTGGGCTCAGTTGACAGGCAGGGCCCTGTTTCCACCCACACTGGACCCCCGCTCTGCCGCCATGACCCTCTCCATCACTGACTGGGCCTGTGTCAAACAGCTCCCCATTAATCCAATCCTCTTGGGTGGTGGGAAGAAGATCAAGCACTGGGCAGAACCCCTCGGCCAGTTCTCTTCCTTAGCCCCTCCACTCTCCTGTTTCACCCACCATGAGCTCCCAGAAGCCTTACATTCTAGCAAGGGGGAGGTGAATGCATCTGGGTCACCGTTGAGCAAAACTTTTTGTCTCAATTCTTTGCATTCATTTTTCACGGCCCAGCTCAAATGTCATCTTCTTGGTGTTGATTTCCCCAATTCCCATAGTCAGAATTCTGAATTGACCAACTGCTTGTCAATAGTGATCTCAGACAAGTTCCTTTCCTCTGGCCACCTCAGTTTCCTCATCTGTGAAATGGAGATACTGTTTCCAAACTAAACTTACGGGACGTAGGGAAGATCTATTACAAGCCAAAGGATGTAAAGGCCTAGCTCCCCGCCCTTTGCCCTCCTTGCCGGTGAGCTGACTGCCCGGCTGACTACAAAGCTCATAAAACCAAACCCTTCCAAGGAATGGCCATTCCCTTCTCTACTCATGGAATTCCTATCCAGCCTTTAAGCACCAGCTCAAATGTCATCTCTTCTGTGAAGCATTCCGGCTGCCCCCAGGGAAAACAGATTTTCCTCTCCCTTGTGCTCCTGTAATTCTTTGTCCCTATTAAATATCTTATTTCCTTTTAACTTTTATTATATTTAACTTACATGACTATTCTTGAGATGAAGAACATGGGGGTAACTTCACAGTGTGTGACATGACGCCTGGCACCTAGTAACTGCTCCATAAATGTTCATTAACTCAAATTCAGTCTTGCATGCTTCCTGGATTCTGCAATGGGCCCTGGAGGCAAATTCTACCTTCACCAGCTTCATACTAGTTTGTCTGAAGCCAATAACCAAATTCACAATCTAGTCCACTGACTCTGTGGAGAAGGGCTCCCAAATAACCTCGTGTTTCCATATGATCTCAGCTGCAAGCCAGTGGTGGCAGTGAGCCATGCCTTGAGAGTTAAAGGACCTCTGCAGGAAACAGTAGGTCTGGAAGAGTCAAGTCACATCTCTAGTTATCCATGTTAGTTCACTACATGTTCAATGACTGAATTTTCTTTGTAAGAATTTTAAAATGCAGATATATAATATGACTCTACATTCATCAGTCCTTCCTTCCTCCTATAACAGTTACTAAAGGAAACAGACTCTAACATTTATGCCAAGTAGCTGATTCCCAATACCGCATTTTATGCTCACAATGATCATTTGAGGCAGGTAGCATGATTTTCTCCATTTCATAAATGTGGACATTAAGGCTGAGAGAGGATAAGTGACTTGCCCAAGGTCAAGGAGACTACACCTCAGGGCTGATTGCAAAGACCTGGTCCTTTCTTCCCGCTCTGTACACAATGCTATTTCCTATCTGAGTGTCAACAACTCGCCAAATGGATCTGATGCATTTCCTGCCCCCTCCAGAAATTTGTGTTCCAGTAGAGAAGGCTGATGTACAAATCATTAAAAACATAAAGAACCCAAAAATAAAACTATGGAATAGAAATATGCGTCATGGGTTGTGGGGGAGGCTGAGAAGGGAGTGATCACTTGTGCCTGGGGCGGATCACGGAGGGCTCCACAGAGACGCTGACTCTTTTGCAGGGAGCCTTGCGGGACAACCTGAATTTTTATGGGCAGAGAACGAGGAAAGGAGAGAATGCAGGAGTCGGCAGAGGGGACCACACGTGCAAAGGCGTGCAGAGAATGCCAGGCGTACCTGGGCATGGAGGTCAGAGCTGTGTAGCCAGAACATGAGATTTCTGAGGACGAGCTGGGCTGTGCCAGGCTCAGTTTTTTCAAAGTGCTAGACTTGTTTCTTTAAGCCCAAGGGGACAGCCTCAGAGGACGGAAAGGAGTGAGCTGACCTGCACTGTGCAGGAGGGAAGACCTGGAAGGCTCATTTCTGAGTAGAACAGGGAGGTAAATAGGGTCCTGCATCCTTACGAAATGTCAGCTCCACAGTCACCGCCAGTATTGGTTTCAGGGATGAGAACAAGAGAACAGGAGTCTCTATCCCGTTAAAAGAGTCAGGTTGAAGACCAGAAATGCTACGGGGCCTGGTGCAGTGGTCCCCAGCCCCCCACCCCCAGGATGGCAGAAATGTGGCCACTCTGAGTGATGAGGACTGTCTGTTGCAGCAGCTGGACACCCCAGCCGAGACGAGGTGTGACACGCTGCCCTCTGCCAAGGGTGACACCGGGGACTCCCTGGGCTCGGCCTGCAATGCTTATCCCAAATGCTGACTTCAGAACTGGAAGGCTGTTTTTCCACATTACCAAAAGATGTTCTAGATACATGAGTACGTGTTCCTCACACAGCACACGATTTATAAACACAGATTTATAAATTCTACGTAAACGTTAAATTACACATCTGTGCACAGTATGTTGTAAATTAACCTGTTCTAGCACAGACTGAAACAGTGTTCCATGACATGTAATAAACCCAGGCAGCTCCTTAATCATCAGTGCTAGAATTATGTGTTGATAATTACCTTGTACTGAAGACCTTTTGAAAACCCTCCCTGTTTTACCTTTTTAATTTAAATACATTTATATGCATTCTGAACTTACCGAGGAAAAACCCAAGGTGCTCTCTTTAGAAAACTGCCCCCAAATTCCTTGGCTCTGAAAGGAAATGTAGTGCCAAATTTTTGCCTAATTTTGAGTGGAATCTGAGTCAAGCCCAAGTGAAGGAATACTGTGGTTCTTTGAATCAGCAAAAGAACTGTCTTTGGTATCCAACACTCCATTATTCATTGGCCCGAATTGGCAGGAGAGCTTCAGCACAGGAGATGTCCCGGAAAGCAGGGTTTGGAGGGGGAGAGGGAGGGAGGTGGTAGGTAGATAATGAGAGAAAAACAATCTGAAAGAGCTCTCAGGCCAAGTCTGAACAACATGTTAGGCATTTATTATTGGGAGGTGGAGAAGCTCTGAGGTCCCCTTGCTAGCTACTCTCTCAGCTCATTTCTCTGTGCATGCGGTCATTTTCCTGAGCAAGAGATTAAAGTCAAATGTCTTGTTGAGCCACTGCCCCCATCAGGAAGAGCCTCCAGGGTCCCACCAAGCAAGGTGAGTGGGGAGAATTGATTCTCCTCCAAGAGACAGCCCCTCCCTGAGCCCTCACCCCAGGAATGCTCACCGGGGTCTGCGGAAGGTCAGGCCGTAGTGCTGACAGGCCAGCCCCACGGTGGGCGTGTACACGATGGGCATGAATTTCTCCACGTCTGATGTCAGCACTCGGTAGAAGAGCTTCTCATTCCGGTCTTGGAGCGTCATGAGAATGATGTACCTTGGAAGGGGAGACAAGAACCACGCCAATCACACACGCACCATACGTGACAGCGTGGAAGGCTCTTGGTGCAGGGACCCATGGCTCCCACGTTCACGGGCAAATCAGCATCTCCTCTAAGCATGGTCTCATCGTCTATGAAATGTGGAAAATATGATCTGCCTTATGGTGCTTACTATTATATACGGTGTAGGTACTTCTCTAAATAGATTTTTTTTACTTTTTTTTTTTTTAGTGGAGGTACCGAGGATTGAACCCAGGACCTCATGCATGCTAAGCAAGTGCTCTACCACCCTCAACCCCTAAATATTTTTTATTAACTCATTTAACATGGGGAACATGACTCCCAATGACTTGTGAGGTAGATACTATAATTTTGCACTATTTTAGAAACAAGAAGACCATGGCACAGAGAAATGAAATAATTCATCCAAGGGATATGAACCTAAGCAGTCTGACTCTGGAATCTGTGCTCTCAACCATGGTGCAAGATAGTTATATTGTTATCATGTGGACATTAATGAATGACAGCAGAATGATAGCATTCTGGGACCAGGAGAGGGTCAAGGAAAATACTGGGTGGACCAGTGTTGTTTGAACTGGCCTTTCCAACCATACAGGGCTGGTTCCTGTCACAAGCAGAGTTCACAAGTGGTCGAGTGCCAAGTGATCTCAGGAAGAATGCTCCAAAAAAATCTCCCCCTTACCTAGTCCCCGAAGCCTGAAATCACTAAGCCAGGAAGAGTCTTTCATTTACACTCCTAAAAATGCAAAAAAGTCTGGGAGGGAAAAACCCAGGGATTGAAATTCCCAATGAGGTGTAAGTGACTGCTGATGTCACAACCTTTCTGGACAACAGTTTGGGAAAGGTAATGAAGGCACCTGAGGCTCTGGCGTGGAGTTGGGTGGCAGAGATGCTCTGACAGGGGACTGATTCATGGGCGTGGCGTCAGGGCCCTGGGTGTGAATCCCAGCTCTGCTGTTTACTAGTTGTGTGACTTTGAGGAAGCCTTGGGACTTCTTGGGGCCTTAGGCTCTTCTTCCTCACCAAAGGCACTGGTCCAGAACTAAACACTGTTTTAGAATGCACCTTTAGGAAGGGATGACTTATGCTTAGAATACCTAGGGTCTCAGCTCATTACTAAGTGCAGATTCTCTTAGTCAGTAGCGATTTGCTCACATCTCTCCTCAACTCCACATTCAGTGGTGTCAAGTTAGTAACTTGAAATCGGCCATGGTGGGAGTATTTACACCACAGGAATTGGCAAATGCTCTAAATGACCCCCTGCCCCAGAACCAGTTATTCAGCCTCTACCAGCACACCACTGTCCTTACCCATAATAAACTGGGGAGCCTCTAGAGCATTTCCCCAAGCATGTGCTGAAATGAGGAAGTCCAAGAATGAGTGGGTCAGAGGAGTCAACAGAGCCAGCGTCTGGAGTGAGCTCTCCAGTGCTCCCAGGATGAGGCACAGCCCCACCCCCTGGGCCTGGCACGTCTTCCCAGGCACATGAGTGAGACCCATCTAGCTGGAGAGAACGAGGGAGGGGAGGGTTCTAAACTTCTAAGTTTTCGAGTTTAATATCTTAGGAAAGAGGATTTCACTTTGGACTTTAATTCTTCTTTATAAATTTAACAAAAGAGAGAAGTTCAGGCTGTTCAAAGCTAGGGAGTGTCTAATGTTGTTAGCTGGAATCACTGTGTACTTCCTGGTTTGCTCTTCAGTGTGACATGGTTAGACCCCATCTGAGTGGGATAAACAAGGGGGAGAATGCTTGGCCTCGGTTGCAGTGTGAGCTTGGAGCTAATGTGAGTATTAACTACAGAGGTTAGTGCTTTGGTGGGGCACAGAGGCTTCCTTATCCACTACTGCTCAGAAGTGATGGATGGCATGAGGGGAGCACAGGAAGAGGGGTGCAGGAGCACCCTGACATGCTGCCGAGGGGAACAGCCACACCCTCAAAGACCCAAAATCTCGGCCATTAAGCTCTATGGATATGTAGAGGGAACACCTGTCTGCTCCCTACATTTCTGTTGGAGCCTATAGCAAGGTGACACGTTTATTTAACAAATTCTTACATAGTGCTTCCTACGGGCCGGGCACTGCTGCAAGCACATCACAAATACTAATGCATTTACTCCACACCACACCCTGTGAGTTAGACGCCACTGATGTACTCAGTGTACAGACGAGGAACGACCCAGAGGGCCCGAGGGACTCGTACTAGTAAGTGGTAGTCCTCATTCTTGAGGATTTGAACTCGGTCTGGTACTACCGTCTAGTCTTGCAGCCACTGAGCTCTGATGCCTCCTGGCTGTAGTGTAGCAGAGAAGTTGAAAGCAAACATTCTGGGGCTAATTATCTGTGTTCAAATCCTGGCTGTGCCAATTCATAGCCATGTTACCTGCGAAGTCGCTACCTTCTTTAGTAGACTGATAAGGCTGACCCTGTGATTCCCCATTTAGTTCTTCACACCTGTCTTCCCACTGGAGATACTGTCCCTAGAGGAACAGCAGGGTTACTAACTATGCCCCATAAACCTCCATCTCCAACAGGGGCCCCTGTCCATCTCCCCCCTTCTCCACCTCGTCCCCCTTATTCCAGGGACCTGGGCCATGTTCTGCTTCCTTAACACACCTGTCCCTACATTTTTGCTCCACTTTTTCCCACTGAGTGAAATGCTTTCCACGAACCCCACTGCTGAAAGCTGAAGTCCTGTCTGTGCTCTCTGGGTTGACTCAGACAGAGTCCATCACTTCCCAGAGGCCCAACTGGATTCCACTGGTCGGAATTCAGGCTCCCTTCTCAGTCCTCCCAGGACACATCGACTGTGTCTGGATCGTAACAAGCCCTGTCCCTCAGGGAGGCCCTCACCCTATGGAAGGCAGGGCTGGGTCTGAGATCTCGCGGGGCTCTCAGCCTTTCCTAGGTAGAGGGTCCCCAGAAAACCCTCTACGGACCACAGGAAGCAGACAGCTCAGTCCAGGGCCCGGGGAAGAGAGCAGCCGTTAGGTACTGACTTGTCCAGGTCACTCTGCTGCCGCTCATAGTATCGCATGACCCGGAGGAGCTGGACGTCCTGGCTCAGGAAGCAGGGGGGGATTAAGCCGTGGATCCCAAGCTGCAGTCTTTCTTCAAGGGTGAAGGCCATACCCTGGAGAGAACAAGAAAAAAGCACACACACATAAATGGATATGCAGGAAACCAAGGAACAGAAGAGGGCCCATCCACAGTCAGGCCAAAGTCACTGTGACTCAACAGCAGGGCCCTGGACTCGAATCCCACCTCTGCTGTTTAAGTAGCTGGGCAGTCTTGTGCCAGCTGCCTTATCTCTTCTTAGCCTCAGCTTCCTCGTAGAAGAGCATGGAAAATATCCACATCATCAGAGATTTTTTTTTGTTTATTTAAAAATATTTTTTAATCTTTAGAACAACTTTAGATTTACAGAAACATTAAGAAGACAGTACAGAGAGTTCCCATATATCTCCTCACCCAGTTTCCCCAATTATTAATATCTTACATCAGCACAGTACATTCGTTAAGAGTTAATGAATCAATAATGCTGTGTTAGTATTAAGTAAAGTCCATGGTTTATTCAGATTTCCTTTGTTTTTACCTAATGTTTTGCTGTTGTTGTTCCAGGACCCCATCCAGGATCCAACATTACATGCAGTCATTGTGTCTCCTTAGGCTCCTCTTGGCTCTGACGGTTCCTCAGACTTTCCTTGGTTTTGATGGCCTTGAGAGGTTTGAGGAGCACTGCTCAGGTATTCTGCATGCTATCCCTCTACTGGAATTCGTCTGCTGTTTCTCTCATGACTACAGTGGGGAGGTGGGTTTTGAGGAGTAAGACCACAGAGGTAAAGCGCCATTTTCATCACATCAGATCAAGGGACACAGTAGCCACATGACTCAGCACTGTAGATGGGACCATGATCATCTGGCTGAAGTAGTGTTTGTCAGGTTTTTCCACTGTAAACTTACTCCTTTTTTGGAATTCTTCTGCATGGGAGATTTGTCTCTTCTCCCCATTTATTTGTTTATTCAACTGTTTATTTATATTAAAATGAACTCATGGGTATTTATTTCATACTCTGGGTTATAACCCAATACTGCCTTATTTTTTTTTTTTTTTTTGCTCAAATTGTTCCAGCTTTGGCCACTGGGAACTTCTTCAGTTGGCTCCGTGTCCCTTTGACATCCTCCTATAATTTTGATTGTTTCTTTCCATTTCTTCTTTCTTTCTTTCTTCCTTCCTTCCTTCCTTTTTTTTTTTTTTTTTTTACTAGTACCTCCTACTTTCTGGCACTACAAGAAGCTCCAGGCTCATCTTGTGTACTGCCTGTCCAAGTCCTAGAATCAGCCATTTTTTCAAAGAGGCTGGATTCCTTTTTTGGAGTATGGTATTAGAAACCAAGATCTGGGCTCTACTTATTTTTTGTGCTTCTTATTATTGGAGTTTCATTGTTTTTAGTCCCTCCCAGCTGACAGAGCAAGAAAATGAATCGATATTAAGCTAAATATCAGTTCATACTGTTGTCTTTTAACTCTAATTCATTACCACGTGGATCATTCTAGCCTCACTGCCTTGCTGATCTGTGAGTTCCCATTCCAACAGTGAGAGACATAGCTCCCACCATCTGCTACCCTTTTACTTAATTACTCAGTTCCCATATACACAGGGAGCAGTATCAAACTGCTAACCTGTACCACGGTGGGAAGCAACGCTATAACCTAGAGCATAGTGCTTATGTGCGATTGCTTTTGCCTTTGGTCTCACAAACTCCTCTCATTTCCAAAGTTACTCAGATCAGCACGTTTCCTTCCACCCTCTTCAATGAGGTTGTATCATACGTCTGTAATACACAGTCACAATCTGCATTCCTTCCTGGGATCTTTCAGTCTAGCAAATGATTTTTTTTTTAATCTGGATATAATAAGTCCATTGTTTGTACTGTAAAGTTCTGTGAGTTTTCACAAAGTCTAATGTCACATATCCATCATTATAGTATTATATGATATTATAATACTATGTCATTTCAATGCTCTAAAATCCCATGTGCTTTAACTTTTCATCCCTCCTTCCACTCCCTAAGCCTTTGGCAAGTACTGACTTGTTTTGTTTTGTTTTGTTTTTACTGTCTGTACAGTTTTGTCTTTTCCAGAATGTCATACAATTGGAATCATACAGTATGCAGCCTTTTCAGACTGGCTTCTTTCACTTAACAATTTAAGATGCATTGTATTTTTGTAGTTTGAGAACTCATTTCTTTTTATCACTGAATGACTATCCATTGTCTGGTTGTAGCACAGTTTGTTTCTCCATTTATCTGTTGAAGGACACCTTGGCTGCTTTTAGTTTTTGGTGAATGTAAATAAAGTTGCTATAAACATTTATGCATAAGGTTTTGTGAGGACAAAAGTTTTCAAATCATCTGAGTAAATACATGTAGTTGCTGGATCATATGATAAGATTATATTTAGCTTTTTAAGAAACTGCCAAACTGTTTTCTAAAGTGGCTGTACCATTCTGCATTCCCATCAGCAGTGAATGGGTTTCTGTCACTCCACATCCTCTCCAGCAATTGGTATTGTCAATTTTTAATCTTTTAGTCACTGTAGTAGATATGTAGTGGTATGTTATTATTGTTTTAATTTGCAACTTCCTGTTGACATATGATGTGCATTTTTTCATATGCTTATTTTTATTCTGTATATCTTCTTGGTAAGGTACTGTTCAGATCTTTTGCCCATTTTTAATTGTTTATTTTCTTATTGCTGAGTTTTAAGAGTTCCTTGATCTACAATTTCAAATGCAATCCCTATCAAAATTCAAATGACCTCTTTTGCAGAAATAGAAAAGCCAGTCCTCAAATTCACATGGAATAGGAAGGGGCCCTGAACAACCAAAACCATTTTTAAAAAGAAGATTTCAAAATTTAATATAAAACTACAGTAGTTAAAACAGTGTGGTACTGGCGTAAGTTTAGACACAGATCAACAGAACAGAGTTAAGAGTTCAGAAATAAACCCATACAACCTTGGCAAATTGATTTTTGACAAGGATGCCAAATCCATTCAATGGGGAAAGAATAGTTGCTGGGACAATTGGATTTCTAGATGCAAAAGAATGAAGTTAGACTCTTCTCACCAAATACAAAAATTAACTCAAAATAAATGAAGAGCCTAAATATAAGAGCTAAAATCACAAAACTCTTAGAAGAAAACTTAGGAGTAAATCCTCATGACCTTGCATTTGACTATGGATTCTTAGATATGACACCAAAAGAAAAAATTAGATAAACTGACATCACCTAAAAACTTTTGTGCATAAAAGGACACTATCAAGAAAGTGAAAAGCAACCTACAAAATGAGAGAAAATATTTGGAAATTATATAATAGTTTGATAATAGTTTACTATCCAGAATATATAAATAACTGCTACAATAAGATAATGAAAAGAAAAACAACCCAGTTAAAAAGTGGACAAATGAACAGACATTTCTTCAAAGAACGTATACAAATGGTTGACAGCACATGAAAAAATATTCACCATCTTTAGTTATTAGGGAAAGTCAAATCAAAACTACAATGAGATACCATTTCACACCACTAGGATGGCTGTAAGAGAACAAAAAGCAAAACAAACAACAATGAAAAAATAACGAGTGTTGGTGAAGATATGGAGAAACTGAAACCCTCAAACACTGCTGAAAGGAATATAAAGTGTTTCAGTCTTTATGGAAAAATGGTTTAGCATTTCCTCAAAAAGAAATACCACATGACCTGAGGAATTCCACTCCTAGGTACATATACCCAAAGGAAATGAAGGCAAGGACTTAAACGGATTATTCACAACAGCCAAAAGGTGGAATCAACCCAGGTGTCCACCAACATATGAACAGATAAACAAAATGTACACACATACAATAAAAATTTATTCAAACATAAAAAGGAAGTTCTGATACATGCTACTTCATGGGTGGACCTTGAAAACATTCTGTCAGATGAAATAAGTCAGATACAAAAGGACAAAGACTGTAAGACTCCACTCATACAAAATATCTAGAATAGGCAAATTCACAGAGGCAGAAAGCAGATTAGAGACTACTGAGGGCTGGGCAGTGAGGGAGAGGTGAGTCACTGCTTAGTGATCACAGAATTTCTGTTTAGGGTGATGAAGAAGCTTTGGAAATAGCTGTGATGGTTACACAACTTTGTGAATGTACTTCATGCCACTTAACTGTACACTTAAATGATTTAATCAAATTTTGTTCTTTTATATATATATATATATATATATATATATATATATATATATATATATACACACACTTTACACAACTTAAAAAGTTAATAATGTATTATCTCCAAAACCACTGAACTGTATACACTTTAAATAAGTGAATTATGTGGTATGTGAATTATAATTCAATACAGCTGTTTTAAAAGAATTCTTTGCATAGTTTGGATACAAGTTGAGTATCAGACATGTGTTTTGTAAATATTTTTCGAGTATGTGGCTTGTCCTTTCAGTCTTTTACCAGTGTCTTTGACAGAGCAGCATTTTCTGGCTGGGGCACTGGCGGGGAGATGGAGATTAAGTAGGAAGCCTTAGAATCTGCTCCTTGGCCCAGTTAAGTCCTATGGAGACTGTCTGCTGGCAGAAGTTGCAGGAACTGTTCCCATAAGGGACATTGGGGGAAGTGGGGACTCTGATTGCCCTGCCTTTATCCCAAAATGATAAGGTGCAACACACCGTGAAGAAGAGACACCTTTCCCGTGTAGAACTCTGGGTGGCTCTGCCTAGACACTCTCGGCTTCCTCAGCCTCCCCGATTTTCTCCCAGCAGACCTTGGCAACAGCCATACTGGTGTGTCCCTGAATGGCTCCATGGGTGGCGGACATCAACAAGGAAGGGGCCAGAATCCCCAAGGGGGATTGTGTAGGGGGCTGAGAATAGTTTTTAATTAGCCAGTTAATTATGTAATACTGTTAACATGACCCCCATTGTAGTCAAGGCTGATGATACCTGGGGCAGCTCTGGTGAAGCCCTCTGTTCATAACACACCCCAAGAAATACACATTTCCTCCTAGAAGGGAAGACGGCCGTGTGGGTGGTAAGGGAGGCCTAAGTGAGGCTGATGGCTGTCCAGCCTTCCCAGACTCCCTTGGGGAAGAGAAGCTTGAAAAGGAGGGAAGCATTAGCTCCCCTCATTCCTCCACCAGTGGAAAAATGTCTCCTCTACAATGACTCCAAGTGCTTTTACAGAGAGTTTAATAATGACACGGAGATCCCAGCCCATGTATTGGTCATCCCCACCTTAGAGCTGTTGTTATCATCAGCTCTAAGAAAAGGACCGATAAATACCCAATCTTACTCCATCCTTACAACCCCCTTGTGAGGAGGTTTACAACCTCCACTCTACAGCTGAGATGGCTGAGCACGAGAGGTTATGTAATGCTCCTGAAGTCGCACAGCCGTTACCCCCTATTTTATTGCTCCTTAAACCAGGACGCATCTTATAATCAGTAGGTCCATTTGGTGTGATATTATTTTCCCTGATGACTTCTTTGACTAGAGGTAAGTGACAGAACCAAGATTTGATCACAGGCTGCAGTCTTGCCCCTACAGTGTACACCCTGCCAGGACCTTGGTGAGAGGGACTCAGAAATATGTGAGCTGGGATAGGGAAAGGGGGTGAGTGGGAAAAAAAGAGAAACAGAGAGGGAAAAGGTGGAATAGAGTTTGACTCCTTGGCTATTCCCAATTTCCTTTTTGTTTTGTAACGGGAATCTCTGAAACTACGAATTCTGGGCTCCTCGTATGTTTGTAGAAATTAACAACAATGACTCAGCTCATGAACATCCTGAGGAATTGTTCCTCCACGCAGAAGTAGTGCTGGGACTGGAAGAAAGATCTGTCTTACAATAAGCTCGACTCGTTGAAAGTATGACTCACGGAGATTTTGCAAAGTACTCTCCACACATGAAATTCCCAACGTTTTCTTCACCGGAGCCCAAAGCCACCAATTCATAAATCCCCTGCCCTGGCCACCAGCTTTGCAAATGTGGTGTGACAGCGAGGTCCCCGATCCTTTTGCAGGAAACATCTTGCCTGCGCTAGAGACTGGGCGCTTTCACTAAACACCATTAGGTACCATTAGACCGTTTACTGGCTGAGTAAGGACGGGGGTCATCTCTCCTTGGCCCCAGGGTCCCAGGCAGGCCCAGGCATTTAATTATGACATCACCTTTGTTAATGACTAGCGTGGCTTTTAATAAAAGCCCGCTCCTCTCTGCAAGGCTAAGTGTTTCTCTTCGCTGACTGCCACCACCCTCCTCTGTATTTCAGGAAAAAGTATGACTGTTTAGCAACTGGTAATTTCGGGGATTAAAAAAAAAATTCTTCTAGAAGCTTTTTTTCACCCTGAAGCTCATGTTAAGGCAATGTCAGATTTATAGGTTTGCAAAGCAGAAATGCAGGCACTTTAGCTGTACCATGGTTTCCAAAATAGCACAGGCACAAGACGATCCACTAGGGTTTGAGGGGAAAATATTATAACTTACATTTCTCTACCAAAGAAATGAACTTTGCTAATCGGCACTCAGGATCTTGGTCTGTATCTCAAAAAGTCGCATTTCCCACGAGGTACACCAGGAGTCTTAAGGTAAGAGTACGGTTTGTACAACATGGAGGAGTTGACAGCAAGGGTCCTTATTTGTTCTCACTGCATTGAGAATTTACAGTTTCTGCATGTCTAGTTAAATGGAGTTATGGATCACATTATCTAGTTTTAACAAAGTCCTCAAAACAGGACAAGTGCCTTTTGAAAAATGGCTGACTCTCTTGGCAGAGAGCAACCCTGTGGTGTTCAGCCAGGACACACCAATAGGGACCTACTAGTTTTGAAATAATCTTTTGAAATATTTCAACTGCTACCCCTCCCAACCTGCTCTGGCTTCTCCCAAGGAACCTTTGGAACCTCCCCAAGATCCAGCAACCAATGGATTAATGTTTGGCAAAGCAGGTAGCTTCAAGATCCCGCTCTGGCACGGAAGGCCTGGGATTGTCCTGATTGGTCAGTGCCCACTGCACCACTGTTGATCTTGTAACCATCACCACTTTACCTATTGTATCATCTTCCATGAATGAGTATCTCTGGCCCAGCCACTGAATGCCACCTGTGAGCTCAGCCCAGGACAAAACTTACCGGCATCACAGAGAAGATATTTGAATAGATCCCACCATCAAATGGCAGGGCTCAAAGGCTGCAAGCCTATCAGGTTGTGTCCCTGTCCCAGCCTCCTGCTGTCCAGAGACCCGGCTTCACAGTGCCCAGTTCCTCAAGACAGAGATTTCCTGAGCGGAGGTTCCAGCCCCTCTGGGTGATCTGCCTATTGCCTCTGGATCCAGAGCCCTGCTGTACGCTTGACAGTCTCTCCTCATCCACTCCACAAGCGTTTATCGGTTCCTACTTTGTGCCAGGTGTGCCCTGTTAGGCAATGGGGAGTCCTAAAAGGAGCAGGTGCGGTCACTGTCCACCTGAGTCTACTGGCAAAGACACATGGGTTAACGTACACCAGTGACCCTTGGGCAGGCCACTTCTCTAACCTATGAAATGGAGGGCTGACCATTTCATGTGCTGTGGGATTAAATGAAATAACACATGTGAGATGCTCAGCATGAGAACTGGCACACAGGAAGTGCTCGGTGAAGGCCAGCTGTTCCCCTTAGTACCATTACTACTGGTTCATGGGGCAGGGGGACCCAAGAGAGCTCGTTAGCAATGCTAGAGATAAGCCCTGAAGGTGCTCAGGTGCTAGTCTGGCAGAACAGGGGCTGAAGTGACTTCACTTCATCAGGCATAACTGTTTATCCAATGGCCCAGGCAAGGCTCCCGCCTCTGCAGCCCCGTGCACTCCATCCCCTCACCCGGCATCAACAGACCCACTCACTCTGGATGCCACGCTCTGACTCACATCAGGACCCCTGCCCACCATGCTCTGACTGCTTCCCTTCTCCACCTTCCAATCCCCCGTCCAGGCTGCCTCCTCCAGGAGGCCTTCCCTGACACCCCATTTCACACAGCTCTTCCTTTTCTCTCAGAGTCAATGTCATACAGTTTAGCACATGAAAGGTGTTTCCCATTTGATTTTCTGAGCATTAATTTCTATATAATAAACTCGGGGTATTGGCAAGCAGATACTTTGAAGCAGCTAATACAGGTTGTAGCACAAAAATATCATCACTGGTGGGGGAGCATATGGCTCAGTGGTAGGGTGCGTGCTTAGCATGCACGAGGTCCTGGGTTCAATCCCCAGTACCTCCATTAAAAATATATATATATGTCATCGCCAGTAACAAGAGCGATCATTATCTTTCACTGAGCACCCACTGGGTTGGGTCAGGCACTTCAAACCTGTCATCTCATTTAACCCTCGCAGCAACTCTGGGTTAATAGTCCCATGATTACTATCCTTTGGACTAGGAAACTGAGGCCAAAGGAATAAGTAACTTGCCCAAGGTCACACAGCAGGTCGATGGAAGAACCAGCAGAACCCAGATTCAGTTCACGTGCTTGTGAAGTTGACACACCTTCCTCTGTGCTAACCACCTGCTCCTGAGAGTTGACAGATTAAACAGTTGTTGACTGAGTTGGTTTTGATTTGTTTAGTGGTAGAATTATTCTGCTTCTCCAAATAGAGCCAGTTACCTATTAATAGCTCAGCTACTGCTAAGTGCCCTCTGTATTAGCACCAGGCCAGCTGGGCTATCTGCACACAGGTGCGCTTGTACGCCTATGATTATGTTCTTGGCCCATGACAGACACGTAGCCATGTTCCTCAGACCATGTTTCCTCAGCATCATTACTGAAAGGAAGGATTAGCAGACACACATGTAACAGTGAAGGTTTTCTGTTTCACCCTCATTACATCATGCTCTGAGCTGACTGCTCATGCGACAACCCGCTTCCTCCATCCACCAACTGCACAGCAGAGAGCAGCGGTGGCTGGGACAGAACGGGGGGCAATCAGCTCCGAAACTGCACATTAAAGCTGATGAGCTGTTAGGGAACTAGAAGGCATTTCCTCCTCCTTTTGCATAGTATTTCATGACCTTATTTGTTTGGATTTTTATGAGTTAGAGTGACGTGGACCCCAGTTGGAGACAGGAAGTGACAGGAAGGGATTACTGAGGTGGCTGGTCTCTGACTGAACCCCAGGTTTATGAGGGCCCCTGAGCACACTCCTGGGATGGATATATGGGGGTCTTAGAAACACAAGCATTGGGAAGTCTTAGCAGACACAGACCTGAGAATGGCCTTCCTCCCAGACATTCTTCTATGGTCAGGTGCAAAATTACAGATCCAGAAACACATCGTAAATTCCCCAAAGGAGAGCAGAGGATACACTGCCCCTTACTGCCCAGAACCAACCCTAAGCCAGTTTTGTGCTCACAGACTGAATTTGGGTGCTGCAAGCTGCAAATGTGTGGAGGCTGCCTGTGACCTTTCCATCTATGGTGTACACAGGTCTTGCTCGAGTCGGACATACAATTCAATTTCCCTTCCATGGGATGATGACCAGGACCCCCGGAGGTGCTGCACTCACACAGCCAGTATGGAGGAGTGGGAACCATGAGACAAAGCTCTACATTCAGTTCCTCTGCTTCTGGGCTGTGTGATTCTGGGGAAGAGACTTCACCTCTCTGAGTTTGCTGCGTTCACCGCATGGTTGTATCAATCAAATAAGAACATGGATGCTGAGATCTCTTTGTAAATTCGAAGATGTGGCAGAAAGGTTAAAAAAAAAAAAAAAGGCTGTGAGTAAGCAATTTAGCAATTGCCCTTTATGGTATTTATTTCCTTTCTAGTCTCATTTCCCTTCAAGACAATAAGTTCCTTGAGGGCAGGGACAATGTCTCGTGAACTGTGTGCCCCTTTGCTTGGCACATCTTGTATGTTTTTAGTGCTTTGTTTCTAAAATGGTCTCATGTGGTTTATATCATTTGCTCCCAGACAGGGCAGGTGTTGTTATGCCTATTTATAGAGGAGGAAAGGGAGGCTCAGGTGGGGTCAAGGCCAGGCTGAGGGCATGTGGCTGGTACATGTTACTCAAAAGCATATGAGAATAATGGCTCTTTCAATTATTTTGCCATTGGAAGACTAGTTTATGCAAAATTGTTGGATAAGGACCAACGTGGAAGAGAAATGAGGAGTCTGCTCCGGAAATCCTTGGTGACTCTAGGATTTTGTTCTACCTGGACAGGGGAACAGAGGTGGCTACTTGGAAGGCTTATGAATCATTCTGTTGGCAAAACTCCCTGCAGTGGTTTGAATGCTTCATGACACTCTTCCCAAGACGCTATTATTGAAAATTTAAATAATATTGTTCTTGGCACCCTGATGGCCCTCTAACTCAGCTGAACCTCAACAGAGTAATGGCAGAGGAAGGTGATGGGCAGGGGAGCTGCTGAGGACAAGGGAGTCCTGCTTCCTCCCTCCAACCACACAACAGCTCTTTGATGGGCCCAGCCTGGGAGGACTGGGTCAGAAAGTGAACTATGACCAGAAGGAATAAAATAAACAGAACTGAATAGGCGCATGGCTGGTGTGTGCTGGTGAGTGGGTGGGGGTGCCAGAACTGGATGTGAAACTGACCAAGGACAAGTTCACCTTATGGGGCAATTGTCCAGTAGATCATTGTTAACCTGTCCCAGCCCTGATGTTACCAAATCCTCCTCGTCCCGGGCAAGTACCTCAACTCTCCCACCCCACCAGGCCAACCAGGAAGGAGGTCATTTTGCCCTGGACACAGATGACCAATGTGCACACAGGAGAGCAGAGCAACCAGTCTCCTTCTCTGTCCACCATCACTTAGGACTGACTTTATAACAACTGTTTATATTTGATGGCCTCTTCGGGTTTTATGAGGTAGCTGTATTCCCTTTGTTCTGTCTGACAATCTCAAAAACCAAAAAGAATATCCTGATGACAGTGGTTCCCAAACTTTGCTACTCATTAGAACTGCTTAGGGGGCTGTTAAATGCCCAGGTCACATCCCATACCCACTAAGTCAGAATTCTGGGGATGGGAGCCTTGATGAGTTTTTAAAGGTCCACAGATGATTCCAAGGTACAGCAAAGTTTGGGAACCAGTGCCCTCTCAGGTAGGCTATGGAAGTGTTATGCTCATTTCACAGAGGGTTTAACAATTTACCTAAAATCAACTGAATTGTTGGTTCATTAATGCATTTACAGAACCATTCATTTAACAAGTATGTTTTCAGGACCATCTGTGTGGCAGACATCAGACATACAATGTGAGACTAAATATATATGGGCCCTGCCCCCATAGAGTTTCAGTCTTGTGTTCTTTTCATTCAAACTAGTGTCTTTTGCACCCCCCTTGCCCTTTATATTTTGGAATTAACTTGGAAGTAAGCAGGCTCCTTTAGCGCCTGACAGGCTGGGGTACTCAGCAAAATAGCGCTAGTGGCATTTTTGCTGGAGTTCAGGTGTGCGGTGAAGATTACCCACGAGGCGCCACAGATGAGAAAGCTCAGGCTTTGAAGTCATCAGCCCTGGATTCAAATTGCGACTCTCCCCCCACCAGCTGTGTGATCCCGGATGACATTCTTAACGTCTTTTATCCTCAATTTGCTCAACTATGGAATGAAGATAGTAATACCCATTTCAAAAGATTGTGGTAAAAACTAACTGAACCTCCTGCATGGTGTCCCCAGCTAGTGGCTGGCGTATCTGAGGCCCTCAGTAAAATGAGCTGTGCCTGGGTCCTCGCCAGATGCTGAGTACAGTGGGGAACACAAGGATCCCTGAACCACGCACACAGCAGCCTAGGATGTCCTTAGAATTTCTCATCCTATTTATTCCTCCCTCTCTAACCTCTATCCTCAACCCATTCTATTCGTCTTCCTTGGTACTCAAAGCTGGGACACCATTTACTTGGAATTTAAGGGTAAGTGCCCAATAAATTTTCATTGGTGATGTGGACCTAAAATGCAAATCTAAAATTAATGAGAGAAACACAAAGCAGACCGGACTGAAAGTTAAAAGCTGAAGTACTGGGAATGCTTTTTGAACTGTATTTCCATTTTAAAATTAGATTTATATTAAAAGAAAGAGAAAGGAAAATGTAGAACCTCAAACTATGTGAGTTTTTCTTCTCACCAGTGTTTAGTTTATAGAATCAACATTAAATTGTTTCTTTATTCCCTCCTGAGATTGAAGCTAATCCTTGCAACTTATTGAATTTGAGAGACTCTTTAAAAATTCCTCATTTCATAAACATGATTAGCTCTGGGACCTATGTGTTTAGGGACTACAGGAATTCAATCAAATCACTCTTGTTCATTGGTGATTTCCTAAAGGGTCACTGGAATTCCTCCAAGTGTGGCTCGGCTGTTCCAGAGTGACGCTGTCTCCTCTGAAGGAAGCGGTGTTGACATTCACAGAGAACTGTAGGGTGACCTCGCCTCCAAATGTCTCAAAATAAACAGCTCTGTGCCCTCGGCTATATTTAGTGCCATTTAGCTACCAGGCTCTTCTAAAACCTTTGTCCTGTGATAAGTTAAGTCAATATTTAAAGTTCTCCTTTAAAGGACCAACAAATAGCTTATTGTAAATTAATGCTGATTGGCTAAATATACCACTGAATGATTGATTGGGTCATTATTGAATAGTCTGGAAATTTGCTTTTATAGATGAAATTTGTGGGTAGTCTATATTTTATAACTTCTATTAAATTAATAAAGATACTAGTACTATTTCTTTAGTGCCTACAAGGGACAGGCTGTGGTAGACACTGAATGAACCAATGCACTATTTCAATTTTGTCCTTTTACCACATCCCTACGAAGTGAAATGTCTGCCCCAATTTACATAGTTAATAAGTTGTGGGGCTGGAATATGAACCCAGGTCTGTGTGCCACGGAAGCCCATCCTCGTAATCACTATTTTGCACACGTGGTTTTGCATCGTTTGTTATGATTTTGAATATTCTAATAATAACCTTTGTCAGCCACAGTAAAGACAGAGTTTGATCAGTCTACTGAAGTGATTTCCTGGCTGGCCTTATCCCACTGGGCCCCAGCCTTTTACCTTTAACACCTTCTCTACAGGGAAAAGGGAGAAGCTTGCAGCAACATTCAGTGTTTTCTCCCCCAAAGTGGGGGAATAATGAGGGCTGGGAACAGAAGGTAAATACTCCCCAGGAGAATAAAATACAACTGTTTGTTAAACTCAACCAAACTCTAGCTGTGAACTCAGTTTAGTAGGGAGACACAACATTAAAAAAAAAAACAACATAGAAGAGTAGAAAATTGCATTGCAGTTGCATCACATTTAGCACCGGCAAGTACTGTTTTGCTGAACTTTGGCTTAATAGGGAGTGTATGTGTGTGCTCGCATGCGCGCATGTGTATTGAGTATCCGTGTACTGGCTTGTGATGTAAAGTGTATTTTTAAGTGCAGGTTGTGGTTTGAACATTTTGAGAAACACCATAGCATAGAGTAATGATTACGAGTGATGGAGTCAGACTGCCAAAATCCGAATACCAGCTTTGACTCTTACTAGATGCTCGGCCTGGGTACACTACTGACTTTTCAAGTTTTAGGAGCCTCCTCTTCTGTAAAACAGGGCTGATAACAGTCTACCCACTTCATAACGTGTGTCGCATGCAGCAGGGTGTCTGATGCTTAGTTAGGACTCACCAAGCAAATGTCAGCTCTTGCGCTTTTAAATAAAGCAGTTTGGGTGATAATTTGGTGACAAAAGCAATGCTTTGCATTATGCCCCCAGAATCATTTTAATTCCAGACACAGACATCCATCTGCTTCCTGGGTATCCCCACCTACACGTCTCACAGGCCTGTTGAACTCCACATGCTGCAAACCAAACTCATCTATCTTCTAGGCCAACCCTCTCTCCTCATTCTCTACTTAACAATGGTATCGCTGGGTAGCTCAGTAGAAATTTGAGAATCATCCCGGATTCCTCACAACCCAGCCCAAATATGCAGTCATTACTAAATCCAGGTGATTTTCTATCTCCTAAATTGTTAGAATTTCTTTCTCTGTTATCCACCTTCTTCATTCTCATCTTCCCCTTCTCTTTGAGACTGACATCATCCCTGATCAGCTCATAAACTAATGGTTCTACAACTCCTGGGCTCAGGTCTTAATCCCTCCCACCCTGTGCTCTCATTGACCCAGCCCTGGAATACATTTTTCAGAACTTCTGCCAGTCTGACATTTTCCAAAAACGAAATTTGATCATTTCACTGCCTAACTTAACATCTTTATCAAAGCCTGCAAGGCTTTTCATTAGCTGTGCGCCATTTTTGGCTTTATCTCCTGCCAACCTCTCTGAGTAGCCCTCAACATAGCAAACTCCTTTGCCATTCCCAGAGGAAGCGGGCATTTTCAAGCCTTTGTGTGCACGTGCTGGCTCCTCTGCTGAATATGCCCTCCTATTACCATCTGCTAATCACTCTAGTGCATAGAAGGATGAAAGGTCATTGACTTAGTACTTAAGCACCCTGAGTCTCAAAATTCAGTGCACATGGGGAGCTCTCAAGTTGCTGGTTTAAAATTCAACACCTAGACCACCTAGACTGGTACTTGCAAATGCCGATTCCAGCAGAGTCAGGGTTTTTCACCTGCACCCCTGGTGATTATGAGGAACTGCATCAGAAGTGGAGATAAAAGTTTTGCACAAACCCTAGTCCACAGCACACAAACTCAGGAGTGTAGGTGAGTATCCTGTCTTTGAATATTTCAATAGAAATCCAATTAGAATTTCCAAAGGAGTTGGGGTGGGTGGATGTTGACTTATTAGTAAAGATTTATCTTTTTGAATGAGCAGCAATGACAAGAAGGAAAAATACTGCTGTTTAATATAATTGTTAATGTTATTGACTTAAACTATGAAGACTACAGAGGCCAAAGCACAAGGGTGTCATTAATCATTACACTCAGTTGTAGCAAGATCTCTCTTTGCCCCTAGTGGGAAACCCCCATGAGAGTCCTGGCACTGGGTAAGTTTATAAGATAGAGAAAATCACCTGTACCCCTCTGGAAGAGAGAAAAGCTGAGTTCTTTCCACTGAATCTGAATCACAGGGATTTCTCTGTTACTTTCCATAGTAAGGAAAAAAAAAAAAAAAAAGAAAGATAGACTATGGAACAGAAGCTTCAAGTTAAGTGTCTGGGCGTTCTGGGCAGTTAAACACTGGTGAGATATCAAGATCATTAAACACTGGTGAAGAATCAAGATTAGAGACTGGTTTTTTATAGGGAACAAATCTGAAGCATTTTTATGGCTGAAAGTTAATGCAAACCAGATAACCCGAGTCTTGCAGATAAGGAGCTTCAGAAGCTTTTCTCACCTCTGTCTCTGCTGAGCTGTCCACCATCTGGCCCACACTTCTTACTCCACCTAACCCTCATTCACTCATTCATTCACTCACTCACTCAGCTAGCAGGTTCTGTGTGACGTGCACAGTTCTAACTGCAGCTGAGAGATGGCAAAGCCCATCTCACCTTCCAGTAGGGAAAATTAACACAGATGATATAAGACAAAGAGATTCATCATTCACTTAAAGTTACAAAACAAGGGATGCCATTCATTTGATGAAAATTCGTTAAGGACCTACTTTGTGCAAGGTAATGTGGTAGGCGTGGGGATGCAGCTGTGCAAAAGAGAAGCTCCTACCCCCATAGGGAAGACAAGTATTAAATAAATAATAATCCATGTAATTGGCTCATGGTAAGAAATACTACAGAGGAGATGCAGAGGATGCTATGAATGCATGGAAGGAACTGGGAGCCCTGATGTAGTTTCCTCTGGGGGGGGGGGGGAGCGGGGTGCGGTGACTAGGAGAGCCTTCCTTAGGAAGCTACCTTTGAGATAAGATATGAAAGATAAATAAAGAGTTAACTAGGCCATGTGCCAGGACAGAGTTGAGCAGAGAAATATTCTAAGTGGAGAAGAAACAGCATGCTCAAGACTCAGAAAGGGGAGGCAGGACCAAAACGGTGCAGTGTGTGGGCAACTTTGTTAAGGACTTAGGTTTTCAGCCTCAGGGCAAGGGGAAACAACAGAAAGGTCTGAAACAGAGACCTAATTTGCTTTGTGGTTTGTTTTGTTTTGTTTTGTTTTGTTTTTTGCAAAAGATCGCTTTGTCTACAGAGAAGAGAATTTCGGGGGGGGGGCACTAAGAACGTGCTGATAAATTAGGAATTTCCTGCTGTAGTGCACATAAAAGGTAATGGCAGCTTGGACTAGGACGACGGGGTTCAGGTGGAGAGAAGCGGGAGGATAAGAGATGTGCGGAGGAGATGATGGCAGGACTGGGCTGGAGAAAGTCTATAAGCTGGTGCCAAAGTCCTCAATGAATAAAGGGTGGTAAACGACAGTGATGTAAAGGAGGAAAGGTTAGTCCCTCTAAATAGCACAACTCTTAGAAAAAGAACAGAGAAGTGGTTTTTGTTGCTATGGGAGTTACCTATTTGTTTAAATAAGAGGATGGGAGTTCTCTCAGTGGCCTTAGGGAGTAAAAGGGTACTTAACCTATGTCCTGACGTGAACGGTTGTGGAGGGTGAAAAGGAGCATGAGAGAGGTTTGGAAGGAGCAGTCAACTCAGGTTGGGGGAAGGTTTTAGTTAATAGATGGAGCTGGAGAGAACGTCCTGGAGGAGACTGAAGATAGAAGAGAAGGTCGTTATTCCTGAACTCCAAGTGGAAGGGGATGGGATGGAGACTGGAAGGCTGGTCAAAGGCAAGAGTGTACAAACTGAAGGTTTGATAGAGAAAGAGATGCAAATAAAGGAGGAGCTGGGAGTGTGAGGAAGGGGGCTAATGACTTGGGTTACAAAGGAGGCAGACGGAAGGCTTTGCAAAGGAGTTTCTATCTAAGCTGTGATCTAGTAGAAGTTCCGCCGGTGGGCAAAGGAGAGGGAAGCAGTCAGGATAGAAGGATCAGCATGCATGAAGATGCAGGCCAGGGAGGCATGTTGGCAAGGCCAGGGCGGCTTGCTTCCGTGTTGCTGCTGGGCAGAGGAGTGGTGGAGGTCAGGCCAGAGACCTGGGCAGACATGAAGCAGGCAGGCCCTGGTCATGGAGGGCTTTGGGGTCCAGCTGAGTGCCCTGTGGCTTAGGGAGCTCCTAGACTTTTAAGTGGGGCAAGGCTCGATCCCTGATTGTCTCTGCTCCAGACAAATGGGTCTCTTCACTGTCTTCATTGTTCCTTCCATGCCATGGCTCACACTGTCCTTGCAGAGTCCAGCCTCAGCCCTCTGGGTAAGTCCTACCCGTTCCTGAGGCCTTACTCAAGTCTTAGCCCTGGAATAAAGCCCTTCATGACTACTCCAGTCTAATCCTTCCTCCTTTCCCTACAGTGTTTTCATTCTTACAGTCAGCATCATGCCCCAAAAGAAAGACAGTGGAAGAGCCACTATTCACCATTTGTGTTAGCAAAGCATCCTCCTCACTTCACTAGAGAGAGACCTGGAAGACATAAATTATAATTATGAGACAGTAACCTGTCTCTTTCATGTAGAAAAAAGGCAGAACAAGAGTTGTTTCTACAGCATTGGAAAAAGGATTCCTTCTCTTTTCTGTTTTACTATCAAAAAAAAAAAAAAAGAGCCCCTCAGGTTCAAGTATAAACAAGGGTTTAGTTTGAAAGCTGTGTGTTAATACTGTCAGAGTTAATAACTGTGTGGCCTTAGGCAAGTTACTCAACTTCTTAGAATCTCAATTTATTAATCTGTAAAAGGGGCTAATAATGCCAATTTCACAAGGACATGAGAAGATCATACAAGATCATTCATGTATTCGTTTGACCTGTTTAGTGTGTGCCTTGCTGTGTTCCAGGCACTGTGCCAGGAGCCGGGCTCTGTGCACAAGAGAGGCACAGCCCTCAGCCTCCGGGAGACTGAGGGTCCCTGGGAGAGAGAGACACTGCACCAGCGATACCACGGTAACTGCCAGCACAATCATCTAGGGAGCCCGGCACCCCGCTAAGTGCCTGGTTCAGAATGCGCCCTCAGCACACATTACATAGCTCCCTCCCTTTCTTAACTCCTCTCAGTCAAAGTAATAGAACAAGTACTGTTTGCTAATATGCACTAAATCCTTATTTCTGAAATTTTGGGGGGGCTCCTACTGTAAGTAGGTACTGTCTTAGCACCACACAAACTCAGATGGGGCACCGAGGACTCCACGGCAAGGTGACCAAGTTCACGTCCTCTCCAGGAGCCTAAGTCAAAGGAGACCCAGCAGAAAATGACCCCACGAAGTCAGCTATTTCAACCTCCAAACCTCTGGCTCACCAGAGTAGACAGTGCACACACACCCAGCCCCAGGGCGAGCGAGCACTGTCCCGGGACTGGAGCTGTGTGGAGGCAAAGGTGCAGCCTCAGATGGGGCCCGGGAAGGCGGCCCCTGAGCGCAGAGGCCGGGCCCTCTCCTGTCCGGCCTCGAAAATATGAAGGGCGGGGGGAGGAAAGGGGACCACCCTTTCCTCTCCTGATGGGCTCAATTCATTTCTAGTGAAAGAAATCCTGGGTTTCCCTAAGTTTGCTCACCAGTGACAAGGTTATTTAAAGACCTCTGGGCACAATGGCTTTCCTAACCGCCCAGTGGCCTGGGACAAAAGACCCAGGGCCCAGGCGCTGGCCCTGCTCATTGTGAGGCAGCAGCTGCGCGTCCTGCGCCCTGGAGAGAAATTTCCTCCCCCTGCCCTCCCTCACCCCCAGCGCCTGCCCTATGCTCCCAGCGCTGCTGGGGATAACGGCTGTGCTGGGAGGCGGGTGCAGAGGCTCTGAACAGAAAAGCTTCCTCTTTTATTCCTTTAGCGGCAGCGGGGTGGGGAATAAATCTCACTGGCTTGGGAATTCTGGCAACTGTATTTTGGGCATTGACTGGAGAGTCAGTTGCCTTCTCCTGTGTGGTAACCTTGCTGCCTCTGCACTGTCCTGGGGGCCTAAAAATATTTGCCAGTTTGCTGCAAGTGCTTGTTTACAAGTCTACCTCTGCATTTAGACGCTCAGGGTTCCTTAGGGCAGGTAGTGCGTCCTACTTATTTTTAGCTTAGTGCTTGGCTTATAGTATGGAGAAAGAGAGAGAGAACACACGAGGGAATGGATGGATGAATGAACGAAACAACATCAGTGTCCGAGGTTGGACAACTAAATAAGGAAATGCCAGTCCAGACTTTGAAGACCCTAGTGGATCCTCAGAGGCGTCGAGTGGGAAGAGTCATGGGAACAGGGGGTCTATCTGGCTTCATCCATGCAGTTTAGCCCAGCTTTTATGATATTCACTGAGCTTTGTTATTTGAGATTTTGTGTGAATAGAATGTTCGGTGGCTAAGAAAACTGTTTGAAAAGAATACCGGGCTAGATTTTTTCCCCTTAGGTCTCTTCCAGCTTTGCTATTTTCTGTGATGGGCAAATACTTGTATCACTTCTGCTTTTGACCACTGTTAGAACATTCTCCTGTACCTTATTCTTGGAAGGTAGGAGGAAAGACACGAATGAGGGCACTCACTTGCCAAGCATCCATGGTGTGTTCTACTTGGGTCAGAGCTGCAACAGCTAAGCTGCGGCCACCTGGTCCCCACGTGTCCTGGTTCTCCTTACGCCTGTGCTGTCCCAAATCTCATGACGGGGTGCAGGGGCTCTTGGGAGTGGTGTTCCAGCCTCTATCTCCAGCTGCATTTTCTCCTGTCTAATTTTAACATAACTTACACTGCACTTCATAGCACCTCTGCTGACTGTCCCAGATGGAGAGGTGACAGCCTCCAGAGGACGAGTGCTGCTGCAGATGGGACGGTCATGGATGCTGTCAAAGAAGAGCTCTTCACTCAAGTTTGAAAAGAACATCCTTAGAGAACCCGACAATCCTACAGCCTGGACCATCATAAGGTTATGGAGGGACCCCCTACAACTTTATCTATTTACTCAAAGCGAGGGTCTATGGAGCACCTACTGTGGGGAGGGCTGCAGGGATACAGGGATGAATACTAAAAAGCTCTTTAGTTAAGGGGCTCCCGTCCTACTGATGGAGACAACGTTAAGAAAATAAAACAAATCAAGATGTTAAACACAGACACAGAAATGTATTCCCTGCTACCTGATTAGAGAGCAGGGAGAGAACTAGTCTCCGTGAGGGCTGGGGGGAGCACTGGGCAAGGTGTCACCGAAAAGGGACATTTGAATTAGACTTTGACTTTGGACAGATCTTCAAGCTTGGAGGCAAGAGATGGAAGCAGGGCAGGCATGGAGCCCCTGAGGTTAGAGGAGGAGATGCGGGGTGCTAGACCATCCAGGGGCTGAGGCTGAGGGGCAGGGGTACGTCAGGCAGTGAGGCTGGAGGGGTAGATCTGACCAGATTGAAACTGGCCCTGCAAACTTTGCTAACTGCATTACGCTGGGGGCAGTGGAGAGCCACCAAAGGCCTTCAAGTGCGGTCTCATGTGCCACGCTAAGGAATGCTAGTTATCTTATGGGCAATGGGGAAGGCAGCAAGTACTGACCCAGTCTTCACAGTAAAGAGCTCTCTGGCAGTTGAGTGGAGGACAGGGGAGGGGTGGAGGCTGGAGGCTACATGGCAGTGATAGGCTGTGGTCCTGGTCCATGGGAGGGAGGAGGATGCTCCACAAAGCACAGTGGAGAAAATGAAGTGAAATAGAAGGGAAAGCTTCAAAGTATGTTTCAGAGGGAGAAGAAGCAAGGCACGATGCTTCCTAGTGCCTCAAGCACGTGGGGAAGGCGGAAGACGTGCAAGTCTGGGGGACTGGGGCCAGCCCCCAAGTCTGCTCCTTAACACTGCGTGGGCATCTGTGACGCTGGGGTCCTCACAGTCCCTATGATGCTGCCTGTTACTGGGATCTGATGAGCCTCTCCAGTGTCAAGGAGTTACTGGCATCAGCCCTTGTGGTTTGGTGTGTGCTAAGTGACTGCTCAATTCTGGTGTTCTCTTCTGACCTTCTGCAGGTCCCCTGTTATGTTGTATCCCCCAAAATTCATGTGTTGAAATCCTAACCCTCAGTACTTCATATATGACTATATTTAGAGCTAAGGTTTTTAAAAGGGTAATTAAATTCAAATGGGGTCATTTCGGTGCGCCCTAATCCACCATGACTGGTGTCCTTAAAAAAGAGGAAATTAAGATGCAGACACAGAAAAGACCATATGAAGACAGAGAGAGAAGGCAGCCACCTGCAAACCAAGGCAGGAGACCTCAGAAGAAACCAAATCTGCCGATACCTTGATCTTGGACTTCTAGCCTTCAGAGCTATGAGAAAATAAATTTCTGTCGTTTATGGCACCCAATCTGTTGTGACAGCCCCAGAAAACTAATACACCTCCTGTGAACAAAATCTCACCCCGGGTCCAAGGCTGCCTGAACCCACCTGCGCAGGATAAGCAAAGGCCAGGAACAGGGGCCATGTTCCCTCTTTATATTTCTGTAGCCAGTCCAGCTTCTCCACTGGCCCACTTTCTTTATCACATCCACGGGCACCATGACAACAGATGGGCAGGTGAGTCCAGGGAATTCAGTCACTTGAACAAGAATGGCCCTGGGTTATTACCCACAGGGGACTGCTGCTTTTCTCCAAAGAGCCAGCCAATTGGTTTGTGAAGCTCACAGTAACCGCAGCTCCCGGCACACACTCACAGCTGGGTTCCTAGGCTTTGGGAGGGAGACTACTCTGCTATACCAGAATGACTGCTGAGCTTTGCCGAACAAATACCACTTGGAAGAACAAAGTAAACGGAATCCATCTTCAAGAGGGAAAGGCTACTGGAGAGGTCAAGGAGCACTTCCCCAGCTGCGGTGACTTCATTACCACATCCGAGGAGAGAGAAGTGTGAGGTCTGACGCTTTCATTAGGCAAACACAGGGTATTTCATTGTAACCGGTGGGGAGACCCGGTTCTCCTAGACAATTACTGGATGTGGCTGGCTCAGCCTCCACATCTGAGATAAGCCATGTATCTGAGGGTTGCTCCTGAAACCAGCAACAAAGGAGCACTTTACCCAATTCCCCTCCAGATCTGGAGATGTCGCGTTTTCTTTGTCTCTGGCTAACAACAACAGAAGAGGTTAGAACACTACCGTCTGGAATGTCCGAGGAAGCCCTCCAATTCAGCAAGAACGGGAGAACAGACTTCCTAAGTCACTCTTCTGGGAGGAAGTCCGGAAGGAGGAAGCGCACAGAATTTAGGAGCCAAGGAGACCCGCCTATGAATCCAGTTCCGTCAGTTACTAAGTCTGTGACCTTGTGCGATTTGTTAATCCTTCCACTGGCCTCAGCTTCCTCACCTATAAACCTAGCAGAGATGATGACGGTGGGCTAGGCTCACTGCCAGGAAATGACTCACTTCTGTAAATGAGAGTACAGGTCACTGTTACCTGACAAGGTAACAGTGCAGACCAGCAATTCCTCAACCTTTCTTCACTCACACAGTAAAAGTCAGCCAGCATCTGAATTTGCAGGCACCAATATACAAAACAGACAGGGTCTTCCCACTCCAGGAACTGACACTGCTATTCCCAACCTGCTGGGACTTTTAACACCTGTCACAAAAGGATATTATGACACTCTGGACACCTTTCTCAAGAGATGCTACTTTGCTACAACAATAGTAAGAACAACAGCTGTCATCTCCTATTTTGGTTTTATGCTTAGTATTTTGTAAAACAACACTTACATACAGCATATGAGCCACATAAAGTCTTTGGAACATAAACACACAGCCAGCAAGCTGCAGAGCTAGGAAATAAGCCTGGTCTCCATCTGATTCTGACTTCTATAGGGATTTTGTAACATACATTTCCCCTAAGTTTAAAGATAATATATGCTTGAGGGGGAGGGTATAGGTCAGTGGTACAGTGCGTGCTTAGCATGCATGAGGTCCTGGATTCAATCCCCAGTACTTCCATTAACAGTAAATAAATCTAATTACCTCCCCCACCAAAAAATTTAAAAACAAAAAAGAAACTTTTAAATCTAAAAAGTAACATATGCTTATTATATACTGAAAAGTTAATAAGTTACAAGTTAAGAAAAATTAAATAAAAAGCATACCTAATCTCATCACTGTATCATTTTGCTCTATTTCCTTTCGATATTTTTTCTGTGCTTAAAAAAAAAAATCTTTGTTTAAACAAAGTTGAGATCATACTATATGTAAAATTTCATATACATATACATGACTTTTTTTTCCACTTGAAATATGATAACCATCTTCCCACATACTAAAACTTCAACCTAAAACATCATTTAAAAATTGAAACACTCCAACCGATTATCTAACAATTCTTGCTTTATATACTATCATTGTTTCCAAACTTTCACTATTATCAATTATGCTATATGATGAGCAGACATAAAACTTGGCATTTCTGACTTTCATTTAGGTTGAACTATTTACTGCAAGTGGACTTCAGAGACTGATGACTTTTCCTTAATTTATGCAGCGAATATTTAATGAGCACCCACTAGGTGACAGACAACATTCAAAATTGGTGATGCAGCAATAGGCAAAAAAAAAAAAAAAAAAAAAAAAATTAAAGATAGACAAAATATCCTTGCCTTCATGAAGCTTCCATCCCAGAGCAATTTATACAATTTTGTCTCCTTAGCATATTGCCAAATCACTTTCAGAAAGGCTAGAGCCACTTACCCCCCACTAGCAGTACATAAGTAGCTGTCTTACTGCATTTTCACCAGCACTTAGTATTATGGCTTAAAGTTTTTCTGACAATCTCATAACAGTTAATGGCAATGCTGCATTCCTTAAGGACCTTTCCCCTTCCCTCCCTGCCCCTACATATTCACCACTTCACAAAATACAAGTAAACTGAAAAGACATTTGAATTCCCACCCAGATGGTAAGTTTCAAAGTTGTTTTATTTTCCTCCAGTAAGAAAAAAAATCCCAGCCCCAAATCACCAGTGGAATCACCTCTTATACTTTGCAAGGCAGCCCTTGAAAGTAGCAGGAAATAATGATGACAAATTCATGTCCTGTGAGAGCTTGATGTGTCTGGGAAACAAGTAAGCATCGAATTTCTCCGGCCGAATGCCAGGCCTCCTTGGGGGGCTCAGCCAGAACAAGCCAGGTGGGATCGCTGCAGGGTGGGGCTTGAGGTCAAGATCAAATGAGCTTCTCTCACCAAAGCACTTGGTAAGCTACAAAGCACTGGGCAGTAAAAGGGTGTTTTGTTCTTTTTCATGGAGGCCTTCGGAGATTTTGAAGGTTTTGAACGTTGAAGATTTTGACAGGACCTTATAATATCTATGGAAATATATTAAAATAAGTAAATAAAATATCAAAGAAATGTAATATTTTTGGAGTGTTTATCATGTGTTAGAAGTTTTCAGAATATTCTTATTACCATAAATACACACACTCTGTTTCAGGCACTGCTTTAAGCACTTTCGACTCATGTCATCATCACAATCAGCTTATGATGCAGAAACTATCATCTCCACTTGACAGATGAAGACACTGAAGCACAGTACTTGTAAAGCCAGGGTCTGATCCCAGTTGTCCTCCCTTTAAAGCCTGTGTTCTTAAACACTATCTCGTAAGAAGGAAACTGATGATCAAGCCAAGTAAGTAACCAGCTGGTTCAACGGTTCGGGTCAAGAGAGACTCACGGAGTGCCTTCGGTGAGCCAGGCACTGGGCTGGCCCAAGGTCACAAAGCTCATGTGTGAGAGGGCTGGGCGCTTGGATCGGGCCGTCACTCTTTCTACTACATCTTGTTTAAGGAAAATGTTTTCTTGTTTGGGTTGATGTCTAAGAGGCAAGGCTGGCACAGGGCACAGTGCTCATAGAACAGAAAGCCAGAGCTACAGGAACAGACGCTCAGCTGTGCTGTGCTTTGGGAAGGCAGTCGTGTTAGGACGCACATCTGGGTGAGCCCTCTCTATACCTTTGAGGCCCCAGACCCTCTAATATGGTCCAGGTGGTTCAGAATGTATCGTTTTTGGTTCAGATGCCTCCATGCAATGAAAACAAGTCTTTAGAATTCCAAGAAGTGTTCTTAAAATCCTAGGCCTTGATATTAAAATCTGCTGAACCTTCAGTTATTGAAAATTCTCTTATATTTTGCCCCTGACAACTCACACCATACCTCAGACTGCTTTGATAGCTCCCTTAACGGTTGCCTTCATATTTCAAAACCTATGAAATTACATATTTGAAGGAATTATTCATTTTTTTCTTATGGAAAGCATACACACCCCATAATGCTTTAATAATGACAACCAGATGGATTGAGGGGTCTTTGACAAGGGGTTTCTTTAGCTAATTTGAGAACACACTGAATTTCAGTCTCTTCTGACCAGTGCAAAAATGAGCAGAATGTAAAGTGCCCTATAAATTTCCTACTTGTGCAATTTTAATACTTTCATCATAGTCAGATGAAATGTATTTAATGCCAAGTCTCCCCTTTCTCCATTTTGAAAGTACAGGTTTTAGCCTTTACTCAGGAAAGCCCAAGAAATGTTTAACCAGAAGAACTGGATCCTGGAAGTAGTTCCCACTCAAAATTCACCCCATAGTACCTCCCAGTCATGCTTATGCTCCGACCTCCTTCTTTCTTACTCTCAAAAGACATTAAAACAGTTTCTTACTTACATGTAGAATCACAGGATGTTAGGGATGGAAGAGACCTTAACAGTCATCTGGTCTACCTCTGTCATGTTATAGCTGGGGAAACCTGGAATTTCAGAAAGGTTCTGTGATGTGGTTGAGATCACGCAGGGAGGAAGTGGCAGAATTTAGACCTGAACCTCATTCTACGTGTAATGTCCATCCATCATACCACTTTGCCTCTCTCTTCTGCTTGCATTTTCTGTAGTTTCTCTCCTTTTTCTTTATGTTTTCCATTTCCCCTATCAGAACCAGGTCTCAGACGATGATGGGATGGGTCAAACCATGCTGGTGGGTGTGAAGTGTGTATCCCATTGTGATTCTGATATTAATTTCCTTAATGATTAATGATGTTGAACATCTTTTCCTGTGCTATTGGCCATTTGTATATCTCCTTTGGAGAAAGGTCTATTCAAGAACTTTGCTCATTTTTTAGCTGTTTTATTTGTTTTTTGTCCTTTTGTTGTTGAGTTATAAGAGTTCCCTATATATTCTGGATACTAAATAATGATCAGATATATGACCTGTAAACATTTTCTCTCATTTTATAGCTGATCTTTGTATCTTAATGCTGGGTTTCTGTCTAAGTCTGTTGCTTACTCAGAGAGACGTCTTATGATACTAAAGAGTTTATTTTCATATTTTTAAGTACAGTTGTCTTATGCCCGTCAAACTATAAATGTTTGTTTTGGAAAACTACATTTGTTAAATCTGTCATAGAAATCTGTTATTAAACTTTGTTTTATAGCAGAAAAAATCAACAAGTATTAATTAAGCATCTACTATGTCCCCTATCCTCAACATATTTTGATTTAATTTTGAGCATGACTTTTACTACAGCCATGGTTACCCCCTACATAATCCAGTTCGGTATATGGGGAAAGTGCTGGAATTAGTGCTCAGCTTCATGGGTAGCTAAGCTCAGACAGGCTGCTTTGCCTCAGCCCCTCAATTTTTCTTATCTGTAGGATGGGTGTGATAATACCCACTTTGCCTCCCTTTGAGGGCTCCTGTGAGGATGGAATGAGGAAAATGAGAATCTGCACCAGGGAATCAGAATAACCTTGGAATAACCTTGTCCACACCCAACACACACACACAGAAAAGCACTTCATACACTGTTATCCATGTACTGGTTTTGTCCTGGGCGGGCCAGGCCAGAAAGTGTCCTCACCGCACTGCTGGAGTGAGTTTTCTAAAACACAAATCTGACTGTGTTGCACTGTCTTCTAAAATCCTACAGTGGCTCCCCCTCTCCTAAGAAAGTCTTGGTGATCTTACCCCTTGGCCACTTCTCTGGCTCTGACCTAAAGGGCCCTAGGTCCAGCTGTCTGCATCACCTCTGCCTCCCCTCAGAGCATCTGCATGTGCTATTCCACAGACACTCATTTTGAAGGCTGGACATGCCTCCAAGTCATGGAGTCTGAGACCTGTGACCAGGTGTCGGTCCTAGGAAGCATCTTAGAAGCGTAATGGAGAGGAAATTACTCTGCCTTTTGAAGACTTTTTTAGGGGAGCTCAATTCTGCCTCCAAGAGCTGCGTGACTCTGGGCCAGCTCTCTGGGCCTCAGCTTCCTTATCCATTAATTCAAGTGAGCTCATAGTCCTTTTCAGTCTCTGACATGGCATTTCCTCTATGAACAGTATTTTTTTAAGCTTTATTGAGGTATAATTGACAAATAAAACTATAATATATTCAAAGTGTACAATACGATGATTTACTATACATACACGTCGTGGAATAATTCCTTCCACTGAATTAACACATCCATCACTTTGCACATCTACCCTTTTGCATGTGTGTGTGAGAACACCTAAGTTCTATCTCTCAGCAAACTTCAGTTACACAATACAGTATTATCAACTACAGTCACCATGCTGTACCTTAGATCAGATCCTTGTAACTGGGAGTCTGTACCCTTTGACCAACATCTCCCCATTTCCCCCACCCCCAGCCCCTGGCAGCCACCATTCTACTCTCTGTTTCTATGTATTCAACTTTTTTTTTTAAAGATTTCACATATAAGTGATACCAGGCGGTATTTGTATGAACAAGTATTGTCTGTTGCATTACACTGAAGTCAGTGGTCCTTAATAATAGTCACTGTTCACTGATGTTTACTATTTTAGGCTCTATTTAAATACATTATTTTAAATCTTTGTAATAACCCTTTGAAATAGATTTTAAATTACACCTGTTTTATACATGGAATGAACAGTAATTTGCCTGAATCACACAGCCAGAGAGGGAGGAGCTAGCTAGGGTTCAAACCCAGGCAGCCTGGTTCCAAAGCCCACAGTTTTTTCACTTTAAGTCCCTTCCTCCAGGACTCTTTCAATGATTTTCTTTTCCCTGAGTCTGCCTGAGGGGCCTCCCACAACTGCCCAGAAATCCTTGACTATTTCTCCACTCTACCAGCTTTCTAAGGGTTTCCAAAGCCCACATGCGCTTCTCGTAGAGAAGGATCTGGAGTCCACTCCATGTAGCACAGAGAAGACTCCACCTCTCCTCCCTCCCCAAAGCTGTCTTTTAAGAATAACATATACCATACGACATAAGACTTTTGAGAATAACAGTAACAGCAAAACCATGTGACCCTCACATAGCAAAGACCAGTGTATCCCTTGCTGTCTACCTTATGAGAAAACCACAGCAGTTCCATAAGTTAAGGGAGGGTTGATTTTATAGATGACATGACTGAGGCTTAGACAGTTCACCTGCCCATGGTCACACACCTGGCTCCACATACACCATTCCCCTCCTGGGCCAAGCTAGAGTTTGGGGGAAATATCTCAGGGACCTGCCTTACTAAGGTTCTCCTTGTGGACAGAAAAGGGAAGGGAGGGTCTCTGGATAGTTATAGCCACACACTCAAGTGCCACTCAGATGGAGCCCTGGCCTTGACCCTAAAGAATCAATCCGTGGCCAGCCTTTGGTGAAGCTATTTTCAGGACCTTTTCAGGATTCTCACATTCCACTACACAGGTTTTACCCATGCCCCACACGCGTGACAGTCCCCTAAAATGTCCCTGACAACCCCACTGACTGACGTTCCCCAGATGCTGCTCCGGCCTCGAGGTTCCCACATGGGGATGATGGAGAAACCCACCATCACCCAATGGAAACTGACAGTCCTTGGTGCTGATGATTCTTCCTGTAAGAAAAAAATGGAGGAATTTCGGTGGCACAGTGTAGTGACTTTGGCTGGTTGACTGGTTTTGAGTTGGAGGTCATTTGTCTGGCTTTGGATTTATCTGGTGTTTACCCTTCCTGTCTTAATCATCCCTACTTCTTTTTCTAATCCATGTGTCACCAGGAGAAAGAACTGCAAATATGGGAGGTTGCTGTTTTCAGCAAATTCACTCAGTAACCAATGCCAAACCAGGCTTTGCCTGAAAGCCAGTCTGTGGCACTGACAAGAGGGGGAGATAGGGTTACACTTCTTGTAAACCAACAGCTTGATTTTCATTTTGGCACGCTGGCTTTTGTTGTTATTGTTGTTATTCTGGACTGAAGGAGAGGCTTATTTTTCATAGCTGGGTTTATGGTTTGGTGTAACACTGCTCCTTGAAACTTGCTGAGCAACTTCCATTCACAGCCTTCAAGAATGCTAGCAGTCCACCTCCTCTCAGAGAGATCCTTTTAAATTGCAAATGTGATTATGCTGCTCTTTTTTAGGGGGAGGGGATATTCTGGTCAAAAATTACTTTTCAGACTTGTTGATTGGGCTGATAGTTACCTGGCATTCCAGCAGCACTGTGAAGTTGGCTGGCCTCTGTTTTGACTGGTTTACACACAGGTCATTAAATATTTTGTGTGTCACCCTACTTAATAATCTCTACTTCTACCCTTGTCCTTGTAGCACTAAGTCAAGCCATCACAGGAAACACATCATGCTTTAAATAAACCAAGGTCTCTTATCTTCTCCTACCTTTACCTTGGAAGCCCACAACTTTCCCTAACTCCTCTCATCCTTTAATGTTCTCAGGTCTGTGAGATCTCCCCTAACCCCTTCCTCTCTCCCTTTTCTCACCATGCACACTGTGAGTCTTTCTTCCTCTCTGGTTCCACAATGCTGCCTAACACCAATGAGCTGGGACACAGTCAAGTCAGTATCATCAGAAGAAAGTAAACTAGCAAAGTCAGTCCTTCTCAGAAAAGAGTTACAGACTCCTAGAGGTGGAAGGGATCTAAGACGGTCCTTCCCACCCTCTTCTTTGATAGACGTTTTTTTCAGCGTCTAGTCAAGCACTTCCAAAGATGAAGAAGTCAGTGTCTGGGGAAGGTTTATCTTTGCATAGAGTAAAAGTTGATCTCGAAACAAACTCTGCTCATATGCCCTTGGCCTGCCTTCTGGAGATGCAGAATAAGCCTACTTCTCATTCTTGAGGACCCTTCAGATATTTAAGGAGGGCTGTCATGTGCCTTCTGTCCTTCAGAAAAAGGTTGGGGTCCTAGAATCATTTTTTTCAGGCATGCTAGGGTGAGGATTGTGCCATGACTGTACCCTTAAGCCAAAGGACCTGTCAGGTTGTTTCCCAAATGTTTGGCACAAGGCTGTTGTTTGGGGAAACATAAATACATTTTATTCCAGAATTGATTAGTTTAAGCATAAGCAGTACATTCCTTTAAATACAAGGTTACAAGTGAAGAAAAGTTTTTAAATAAAAATAATAGAAGGCATTTCTTAGAGAGAGACGTTCCAAACATTGGATCAAGCAGGTTGAAGTTCAGCTGCAGCTCATTATTTGTGAAATGTTATGCCTGTTTGCCTGTTTCTTGCAGAGAGACAAGGAGGCAGCCAAAAGATAAGGCTCTGTGCTTCTGAGTCCATGTACGCTGCCTTCATCTGAGGAAAAATTCCTAGGAGGGGCCACTGTGGGGAGCTGGAGACCACTCTGCAATGAAAGCTAATTCTAGGAAAAATAAGTGTGCATGTGGCGGAAGGGGTCTGGGCAGTGGGAAATGATTCTATTTTGGGAAATGATCCTGGAATTTTCCTCTGAGAATCTGCTCACAAGAGTGATGTTTTTAGGTAGGGTTTCAATGCAGTTTTGCCCCAAAGCCGAACAATGTTGACTCAAATACCCTCCAAGCTCCCTCTAGAGGTTCAAGTGTGCAGCTGCCAGCAGAGTTCCCAGGCTGGGAAGCCTGCCCCAGGATCCAGGGAGGGGTCAAGAGACACACAAGGGGTTACCAATTCTTTCTGTTAATTAGAGCTAAATCTGTTGGTTGAAAAAAATTAGAAAACAAAACAAAACTCCATGCTCTAAATAAAGTAAGGTTGAGATCAAATGGATCGTGAATATACATTCATATAGAAGAGCTAATAACTGGTAATATTCTAAAATTTCAAGTGAAGTAATAGGCTGATGGTTCAAAATACAATGAAAAAAAAAAAAACGAAAATTCTTAATGACTTCCCTGCATTCTCTCATGTAACTTTCACAAGCTCCCTTTTAGATAGATACGGTTATTAGCACCATTTACAGATCAGGAAGCAGGGACTTACAGGAGTTAAATCCTTTGTCCTAGTTCATGCAGTTCATATCTGGTGACGCCAGGCCTGGAACCCTAGTCTGTGCTCTTAAACAATAAAATAGTGCTTTCTCATTGGAGGAAACTAGACTCGTCAAGATTAAAAAGTAGTCCCAGGCACCCAACAAGCAGTGGTACCGTTAATGAGGGACTTGACTGAGAGGGCACATACAACACCTGGTCCATTGTGAATATTCAGTGGAAACCTTCCCCTCTGAAATGATCACCAATCTGGTTACATGCGTCCTGTGTCTTCCAGAGCACAGAGACCCTCTGGGAGACAGTCCATGCCATTTAATCTTTGCATCCTATCCCCTAGACCTGTCTGCTGCCTATAATGGGTGCTGCATACACACTGTGAGGTGACAATGAATGGTTGGATGCTATTGCCTGTCCTTCAAGAGCTTATAGTCTGCTAGAAATGACACGATTTGTGCACACATACACACACACCCACCAGTATAATTATAATACTAGCCAGAAGTGAGTTAAAATACCATTAAAGAGATAAACCAGCAACTCCTCACTCTTCATTTATACAAAGCCAGAAAGAAACTTGCTCATGTACAAGGAGATGTGCAGAAACAACTGCAAAATTGTTTCTAATGGTAAAAATTGGGAACAACTAAATTTTCATCAACAAAGGCGTGGAAAAGTACGTTTCAGTTTACTGATACAATGGAATGGTATATACAGTAATTAAAATGAATGGAATGAGTGGTCTAAAACTAAAGGTATTACATGGATGACTCACAAAACACAATAAATGAAAAATGAATGATAATGATCACTAACATTTATTTAACACTTACTAAGTGCCAGGCACTGCTTTATGCACTTTGCGTGTATTAACTCATTTAGTCCTCACCTTCTGAGGGTAGATACTATCACCAAACCCACCTTAGAAATGAGGACATTGAAGGAGCCTACATTTGATATATCGCTAAGATGTTTAAATGTATGCAAAACGACTCTAATTGAAGAATATATCCATAGGTATTAAAAGTATTAAAAAATTCACAGGAACCTCAAGAAGATAGTGACTACACTGGGGGTGGCAAAAGGGAGGGGACCATGATCGGGGTGGGGAATACAGCAAGCATCAAATGTATTTATGTTTTATTTCTCAAGTTGGATGATTGTTACATAGATACTCCTTATACTTTTTCTAGGTCTGAAATATTTCATAATAAAGAAAGTGATCAGCAAAAAAGCTAAATCTTGAGGGCTCAAAAAAAAAAAAAAAGAAAGAAACAGTATTCCTGATACTGCATGGGGAAAGGGGCATTTATTTATTTTTGGTGGGGGTAGGAAGTAATTAGGTTTATCTATTTTTATTTTTTGATGGAGGTACTGGGGATTGAATGCAGGACCTCATGCATGCTAAGCAGGCAATCTACCACTGAGCTATATACTCTCCCGGCCGAGGAAAGGGCATTTAAATGAGACCTAAACATTATGGGTACCACTAGCAAATGTGGAAATCAGAGCATATACTGAGTGAGGGATGCCGTGCGCATCAGTGGGAGGTGCAGGAGAACCCAGGTTGTTAGAAAGACATCCCACTTTCCATTCCAAGGCCCCCAGGAGGCTCAGCCTGAGGGACTCAGACTCTGGACTTGGTGGCTCCCATATCTACTTGGCCTTTCTTCTGAGGCTGTAGAAGTGGGTAAGTGGGAGGCCCCAGCCTCTATGCCAGGGGTGACCTGGTGGCTGGGAATGCTTGAATCTGCTGGCATCCTGTGGTTCTCTCTCCAACTGCATGGGAAGGGGCATGCCTGCCTGCTACTCACAGGCAGACTGGCTGGATGTGGAAGTCTGTGTTCACAAGCATGAATAATGACCGACAGAGTGTCTGCTTTTGAGCTTGGGGAGGGACGATGGGGACATGCTGCAACTCAAAACCCAGACAGTGACTGGCTGGCAATAAGGGAAAAGTGTTTTGCTGAACAAAACTGAACCAAGTGTTGGCCAGAAAGGCCAGGACGCAGAGAAAGACCTCAGACAGTCCCCTTTCCAGGTAGCTGTGGTACTGGGTCCGGACAGCCCCCAACTCCAGATATTGCCGCAAGCCAAGCAGACTTGCCAGACACTGACCTGAACCTGGATCTCAGCTTCTTCCCCCAGCCTATACTTATGACCTGCGCCTCTGAGGACTGGCCACACCGCTGACCTCTTCCCACCAGCCCTTTAACTGCTTGTGGTCTGGATCAGAAAATCTGGGATGGCATAACTTAGAGCTTTAGACCACTTTGCCAGAGCCTCTGGGGGGAACAGCTGGTTTCCCAAGTGTACATTCAAAAAGAAGGAGCTGCTCAAAAGACACTTGTTGATTGGCTGATAGAAATGAGTACCTGGTTGGTGCTGCATTCAAAGGAAGGAAGTGTCTTGTCCTGTAATGGGAAGACCTAGAAGTTAAATCTGAAGATGGACCTTGGATGTTGGTGTTTCCTCTGCTTCTATATGGCTGATCTCGGGCAAGTACTCAGCTTCTCTAAGCCTCACTTTCCTCATCTGCAAAACAGAGGCCATAGCAACAACCCCCTAAAGGGTTGCCGTGAGCAGCAAAGACAACACACCAGTGGCTACCATGCATTGATGTTCACTACGTGCCCAGCTCTATGCATGGCATTTTGTAACAGAATCTCATATTAGCTTCCCAGCATCTCTGAGAAGGAACTGGGGAATAGGAAACTTAGGTAATTTGCCCTAGTCATAAGTTCACAGATTGTGGATCTGAGATTCAAACCCATGTCTGCCTGGCTCTAAAGACTATTACAGCACTGGAGACTGCAAAGTGCTTTGCAAATGTTGTTTCCACTACTCATGTAAAAGTTCTAAACTCATCTCAGCTGGGTTGAAACATCCTCTCTTGAATTGACTTGATTTAAAGTTAACATAAATCCAAAACACAGAGGCTGGATTATGTTCTTGCTGTGAGTCCAAGACCCCTTTTGCTCTGTATGAGCAGACTGGGGACCTGTTTTCCTTTTGGTCTGGGCCCTCAGTGGGCCAGGTCGGACACCAAGGGCTCCCCAAAGCAAGAACAGCCTTGCCTGGAGGACCCAGCTCTCCCAATTCCCAGCGTGCTGCTTTCGCCTTGGACCTCAGTTCTCTCTTCCTTCAACCTCTTGGCAGCAGTCACCAACCAGGTGCCTAAGGATGTTTTTGGGTAGTCTCTCAAAGCTAAGTCCAAAATTCTAAGTCCCAAATATTCACTTCACTTGCCAAACACTTCCCTGAATTAAACGTTCTGGAGATTAAGCTTTTCAATAGCTTCTCTGTATCCACCAACCTATGAACAGGTCAGGCCACTTCTCTTATATTCTTAAAACTGTATTAAGTATTGAGAGTTTGGCATTCCCAGTTCAATAGCACTTACCGCCTCAAATAAATTAATGAACTACTTCTTTATAAAATGTCTAAAATGTTAAATCATGTCACATGTGGCCACATGAGAACTTTTAGGGGTTTTGGCTGTAAGAATTCATCCACTTTGGCAGAACCAAATTCTTTTTTTTTTTATGATCCAGCTTGAAAAACCAAGAGCTATGGCCTTTAGCTGGAAGTCCTTTTGGGACATACTTTTCTGACTTTTAGAAATCAAAGCAGGAATTTGTACACTACTCTTCCACATGAATAGATGTTAATGAGCTTCTAGGCACATTTAGACCCTACATATTTTTCAAGTCACAATTAGAGGAGCTGTAGCTTTTGGATAATTGGAATCATGGCATTTTAGGGCTGGAGGTTACCTGAGAAATCATCTAGTAGAGGATTCTTGAATTCCTGGTGAAAAAAATTTAACTGTTCAATCATAAGCCATCATGTTAACGACCATTTATTGAGTACCTACTACATGCCATACACAGGTATTAATTTATTTTATCCTCCCCCAAATCTCATACAGTAGATACTGTTATTATGTCCATTTTATAGATGAGGAAACAAAGGCACAGAGAGTTAAATAACCTGCCCAAGGTTCAAATCCAGGCAGTGGGACTAACCTTAACCACCTCTTCACACTGCCTCTTGATTCAAGGTTACAGAGTTAGTAAGGGTCCACCTCTGTCTCAGTCTAGAGTCAAGTTGCTACAGGTATGCCCTTTGCCTTTGGAGGGCTATCAAGGTACTGGGAATGTGTATAAGGGGTGTTGATGGTGTCAGGTGCATAGTGTTGAGTACTTCCTTCCTCTTCTCAACTCCCTGTGCTCAGGGAATGTGAGCATTCCGATCTTGTGGGTGCTGTGGCTTGGGGCTTAGGGACAGAATGAAGCCTAGTCCATGTGTCTTGCTCTTAAGGATTCTTCTGCATGCCTCTTGAAGTCCCAAAATACAGTTTTAGTAGTTTTAGAGTATATTCCTTTGAAAATATATATTTGTGAAGCAGAAGAAAATGTAGACATCCTAACTGCACGGAACTCATAGAGAAGTAGAAGAAAGTAAAAATTATAATTCCATCACCCAAAGACAATCACTGTTGATATTTTGGTATATTTTCTTCTAGTTGTTTTTGGACAATTCATACACTGTTAGCTGTGGCTGTAATGAATATGCAACACTGCATCTTGCTTTATTCAAGCAAGAATATTGGTCTAAATATTGCCTATATTGTTACCATCTTTAATAAACGTCATTTTAAAAGGTTATAAAATGTACCATTATGGGGATATGCTATAACTTAAGTAAACATTCCTCTGTTGTTAGGTATTTAGGCTATTTTTAAATGTTTTATTATAATAAACAGCACTGAAGACATTTTTCCGGAATAGAGTTTATGCCATATTTAGGCTTGGTTCTCTTGGAAAGATTTCCAATGTGAAAAATACTGGAACTTCTCTTCACCTGTAACGGCATTTCATTAGGAACTGCTCCGTGCTGACATGAATTATCAAGCTGTCAATTGTCAATATGGAAATAAGCAAGTCATCATGGGACTTTTAATTGTATCATATTCTTAAATGAACACCCCTCCCACCTACCAAATCACACTAAAGGTGCAATTCATTTTTTGGCAGAATGGCAAATAGAAATACTATGCTTACCTATAACATAGGCATGTCTGAAAATGACACAGAAGGTGGTTAAGAACAAGGATACTGCTTCCATGATACTCCTTCAAAAAACTCATAACCCCAATCTAATCACGAGAAAACATCAGACAAAACCAGGTGGGGGACATTCTACAGGGTACCTGGCCAAGACTTCTCAGGACTGTCAAGGTCATGAGAAAACAAGCCTGAGAAACTGTCACAGACCAGACATAAGAGGGGGTCATAACAACCAAAGTCAATGTGGCCAGCCTTGAATTGGGTCCTGGAACAGGAAAAGGGCCTTAGTGGAAAAACGAGTGAAATCCGAATAAAGTCTGGACTTTAGTTAATAGTAACATACTAACATTTGTTTCTTAGTTTGGACAAATGCATCGTGGAAATTTAAGATGTTAACATGGGGGGAGACTGGATGAAGGGTATACATGAACTCTCTATATTAGCTTTGTACTTTTCTATACATTTAAAATATTCTAAAATAAAAGTTTACTTAAAAAAAAGAAAAGAAAAAAGATGAACAGCAAGCGTTCTGGAGCCAGTCTGATTTGGTTTTGAGCCCTGGATCTGGCATTTGTCACAGCTGAGTGCCCTCAGACAAACGACTTCTTTGAGCGCTGGTTCATCTCTTTTGTCTGAGGAAAATCATCTACCATTGCGGGCTATAGGTCTTAACTATAATAATGCAGATAAAGCACGTAGCATTATTCCTGGCCCACTGGGAGTGCTTGACAAATGTAAGCCATATGACTATTTTATTTAGTTGGAGTGCTTTTCTGTCCAATTCTTCATTGCCTCTAAGGTAAGAAGGAATTCTCATGCACAGTTATGTAAAAAGTGGACAATTAAATAGCCTCATTAAAACTGCAAACTCAACACAAAGGAGACAAACTGTTACATGAATCTGGACATGGTACCTGATGTGGGCTTTAAGGCCATTGCTTTTGTTTTCTGTGTAGTTATTGGGTTGTTTCCTAAAGGCAGGTGTAGTGAGAAGATGCAAGCCTTTGAAAAGAATCTACATTCTAGCACTGATTGCCCCAAATAACCAACTTACAAATGCCCATTGTAAGACACGGGAATTCCTTCACTTGAACTGCTTAAAAAAAAAAAAACAATCTTGTAGAGAATTGAAAATGGCCCATGCTTGGCCTCTACCCAAAGACAAATTATTTTAGTATGAAAGTCTAAGGAAAATAATGTAACCACGAGCTATGCGAGTAGGAAAGGAAAAATAACCAAAGGATAAAGAAAAAATACACTCTGGCTCTATCATACATAAAACTTCTCTTCTAGGTGCTAAACTGCAGAACAGATGTGAAACTTGATCTACAAGTCAGAGTCCAAATGACAAAAGGAAAATAAATAATCCAAGATCTAAAAACTATTCTGAGATGATATTAAACTTCAGGAGAAGACTAAGGATGGTCATGGCTAAAACCATGATTCACCTCAACGGCCCCTGAAGTCCAGGACCTGAATTCAAATCTATTTATAAGATGTAGAAACATCAATTCCTAACGTAAACCATCCAGCCTCAGTTCCATCACTCCTAGAAGTGTGAAAATAGTATCTATGTCACAAGATTCTTTGAGACAATATTAGAATAAATGGAAAATGCCTTGTAACTAGCTTGCATATATGAGACAACAAATAAATATCAGCTAAATCTACATCTGAACATGCACAGTACTAACCTGGACACCTTTATGACCTTGTTTCTAATGCTAAGGAATCGGCAATCTTGTTGGTGAAAAAATTATTCATATGAGTAAGCATAGAATAATACTGAAACTGCATATCAGAGTGTCAATTTGAGTGTTCAAAACATGGTCAGCTTCCTTTTGGCTGCCAAATTTGACCTCACTTGTCAACAGGATACCTTCTGGAGGTGGAGAGAAGGAAACGTGTAGATTAAACATCACACATTAATTAGGACAGCACATTTATCCCTTTGGAGGAAGCCTAGTTAGCTGACTAACATCCTTCCAACTTTGGGATTCACAGTAATTCATAGCAACAAATCATTTATCCGGGGAATGAGCCCTTCCATATAAGTAAATTTTCCAGTGTAACTAATTCTACTCTCTTAAATGCTAAAAATGTCAATATTTTTGGACAAAACTTAAAAATAAAATCATTTATGTTACCTGTTTCACACTCCAGATTACAAACACATATCTTCCTTTAAATCTCTAGCACTACGCACAGTGCCTGGCATCTACTAGATGCTCCATCAATGTTTGGCGAAACTACAGTGTTTGACACACATTCCTACCTTCTGAAGTAGTGCTAAGTGAACATGATCCAGCCTTGTCTTAATGACTACGATCTTTATCCTAAATACAATAACTGTACATCTTCTCCTGCGAGCGAAGTCCTCTGAGGCTATCTGCCTTCATGAAATAGCCATGGATATACGATCTTTTAATTTTTCCAGCTTGTTTTAAAGTCTTCCATCTCCTCTCTTGTCAAGGTGTCAGCGATCACTGCTAGCTGTTATCCTACTGTCAACCTTCAGGGTCTTCTCTTTTCTAATTGTGAGCTGGGAAATGAGAGAGCCTATCTGTTGGGACAATATCTAAAAATAAAGTCAACAGACTCTGTGCAAGGGTATCTAGGGCTGCTTTCAGCATAAATCGCAGAATAAGTTGTGTTGCGTGGTCCTTTCTGGTTGCTTGGAGGCTCAGCTTTCAATTACTCATTAAAATATACATGTCGAGTGCCTTTTTCTGTGCCACTGTTCTAGGTGCAACATTAATTTAAACAAACTGGCACAAAAGTCTTTAAAGATATTCCATTTGGGAGACAGATAAAAAAGTAATAAACATAATAAGTTAGCAGAGAGGTGTGTTAGCAATAAGGGCTATGAAAAAAATTCAAATCGGGTGTGGATTCAAATTCAGATCTGGAGGGCGACCTGGCAGGTAGAGTGGGTTGCAGTATTAAAACCGTTGGTCAAGGTTGGCCTCTGAGAAGGTGAGACTTGAAGGAGGTGAGGGAATTTAGTAAGCAGCTCTCTGGAGGAGCCAGGTTCCAGGCAGGGGGCAGAGCACAGCAAAGCTCGTAAAGCCAGAGTAGAGAATAGCAAGGGGGCCAGGGTGACCAGAGTGGCACGGACAAGAGGAAGACCAGGAAGGGAAGAGACAGGCCTGGGGAGCAGACAGCAAGTAGGGCCCTGTCGGCCATTGGATTTTCCTTGTGAGGAAGGTGAGGCAGAGGCCACGGCTCCATTTTATAGATGAACCAACTGAAGATCAGAGAATTTAAGCATCAATTTAAGGCATCAGCGATCACTGTTAGCTGTTGTCATACTGCTTCCTTGAGGGGTCTTCTCTTTTCCAATACGTTAGAACTTAGGTCTTCTCTTTCCTAATATGTCAGGCTTTATGCAAGGGACTTTGGAGCTCGTGTCTGAAGTCGAAGCTTGGATTAGAAATGCACTCCTCTTCCCACTGTGACGTGCAGTTGCAGGAAGCACGTCCACCATGTGCAAGTGAGCAATCATTTAAGGAATCTGATCACGTGATTCCTCTGCACATCGATACTGCTGATTACAAAGGAAGGGGTTACCTTGTAGGCACCTCCACCAGGTAATAAACTTCGAGGAGTTAGTTTCAGCTACGTGGGTATCTTAATATGGTACATCTTTTTTTCTACTCAGATATTTTATAATTCAGATATTTTGCTAATTCAGCCAATCTCTCTGCCCTCCAGGGCCTCAGTCCAGTTTCCTGAGGTTTTTACATTATGGGCTCCATCTGACTTAAGGCCACTTGTCTTAGTACATTTTCCCAACAGAGTGTGAGATTTCTCAGGCTTTGCGATTGGTTAAATCATGCAACACAGTCCAAGCTCCTGACTAGTCCTCCTCGGAAGTAAAGTCTGGATTTGGATCCAGGGCACAGTTGATGTCAAGGGAACTCTTCCAGACCTCACAAAGAAGTGTCCAGAACCAAAATGTTTCTGTTTTGAGTCCACTGCAGAATATCATAACCCATCTATTTGTGCCAGCTCCAAATTTCTCCATAATTGCTTTGGGAAGATTGTTTGCCTTCTTGAAATACTCATTTCCAATCCTGACACAATGTTCCTTGAGGTTAATAAAAGGAGCGAAATCACCATTTTCAACAATTTTAACCCAGTGCCAATGGAAAGAAAAACAATGTTTTTACTGGCACAGAATTCATGGGACTTAAGAACAATAAAGGTCAACTGCATCACAGTTTATAACTTTCCTTCTCCTTAGTCTTGGCTAACATGTAAGCAAAATTCTCAGAATTCTTAAATAAAAATGCAGAACTCTGAATTACTTACAATTGGCCTGAGAATTTCCCTAGGGTAATCAATAGGCTAGGCTTGGTTTTATCACTTCTGAAAGTTTTCGCTTATTTTTTTTCCCTAAAGTGCTTTAAAATCCAGGGCTTTCTTTTCTATTTATTTACTTTAAAAAAATAGCAAATTCCCAAACTTTAAACTTGTATTTGTGAACAGGGATATACTGAAGTTCAAGCTGACCTAAAACATAAGTTTAAGGTCAAGTTAGTCCAACCTCTTTGTGTAATTTAATAACGAAGATTTAGAGGGTTTTCAGAGCAAGCAACATTCAAATCATAATTACAATCTAGATTGGAGTAATTGGGAAAGAGAAAGTCTGCATGAGACTTAAAAAAAATCAAAATATTAAAGTATTTGTTGAGTGAATTTTTATATAAATGAAAATGAGTCCTTTAAAACAATTATTTTTTCTTTTGAGAGAGCTATGGATTTTAAGAATTTACAAGGGCTTTGTGGATCATCTTGTCTAGAGATAACAAATAAGTTTTAACTGGAAGCCAACTTCAAGCAATGGTTAGTGGGTGTCTGGAGCTCTGTGATAAACGCTAGGAAGCCACATCTGAGCTCAGTGAGGAGTATCATGATTGATTAACAATGTCTGCCATGGCCAGAGGAGGATGTGGAAGGTTGCAGGACATATAAAAGGACATGTGTGGAAAGACATGTTCCAGATACCTTTCATTGTTCCAGTCTAACCTACAACCTTGACAAAAGAGAAATCTGAGACTGCAGAGAAATTAAGCGTCTGCCAGTGGTCACACTGCTAAGTATACGACAGGGCCAGAATGAAAGCTTAGCAGTTTGGGTTCCCATTCAAGATACACCATCAATGGAAGTCATCAAAAAATGTATCACACACCTCCCTGCCGTAGTAAATAGATTAAAGGAAGACATGGCCGTGTCCAGTGATGCCGACTGGACTGGGGGGTGGGGTGCACAAGGCTGTTTGCAGTTGAGTGTGCTCATGAAATGAGAATGCCTAACAGTGTTTGCTAAAACATGTGGCTTTCTGGTTGACCTGGTAGATGTCCTATTCAGTCCAGAGTGGGACCTAGGCACCTGCATTCTTGTCAAGAGTTCAGGAGGTCTATAGCTCACGATATGAGAAACATTGAGCCGTGTTTTCTTTCTGTCAGTTCTGTTCTATGGTTTTCCATTTCACACTGTCCTTCACACCACCCCTTCTGTCTCATCTCTTTCTGGTTCCATCTACATTTTTTCATGTTTTCTTGTCACCTCACTCTTTAGTGCAGCTACTCTTGTTCCTGGCTCTGGCTGCCATCATCAGCCAATGAGACAGTCCCGCTTTTTTATTGGGTGAATAGATCCACCAAGGGATGTCTTCCCAGATTTGTCAGTGGAGCCTTTCAGCAATTCCCCACCAATCCCCCTGGAAGCACAGACTCTGAAGCCAGCCTGCTGGGATTCAAATCCTGATGCACCTCTTATTGACAGTGTGACTTTGGGTAAATGATTTCACTTCTCTGTGCCTCAGTTAACAGATCTGTATAATGAAAATAATAATAGTGTCTACTTCATGGCATTGTTGTGAAGATAAATTTAAATGAATTAACAAGAAGTCAAGGGCTTAGAACTGGGTCTGCTATTTAAAGTGCTATGTAACTCTTTGCTATTATTATTAATATTGGTTTCATAGTGTTTGAGGCTACCAGACAGTCGCGAGCCAAATAACCAAGGCATTGTTATAGAAATAACAGCTTAATCCACAGCTCAATCACCAGATCATTTCACAGGTCCCTCTGAGGGCCCTTCCAGTTCAAAAGCAAGCAGTTATCAAGTGTTCCGTGTACCCACATGTGTCGTGCGTGGACATGTTTCCCCCTGGGGGTTGTAAATGCCTTTTTCTTAATACAGTGAATATCACTGGAGTATCTGCCCAGCTCAAAATCACTCCCCCAACACATGCCTGTTCACCCTCCAGCAGCCCTGATGTACAGTGGGATCCTTTCCTCCAGTCGCTGACTGGACCAGGGGGTGGCCACTTGACGCGGGCTGGACCAATCCATCGTCTCTCTCATAATTTAGTATTGGGACTAAGACATGGCTTTATCTCTTTGAGGCTAGACATTTAATACAAACTTGGGAGCTGTGGAGCAGCCATGTTTCCCGCAACCAATGAGAAATTGTTAAGTAGAAGAAGTTGGCTTGTTAGCAGGAAGGGAACAGAGAAGCTAGAGGACTCTGAGGACCCCCCCAGCCCCTGGCTCCGGTATTCCCCCAGGCCTGCGCGAGTTTCACCAACTGGTTCTGTCCAGCACCCCTATGGCCTTTTATTCTTTGTTCTTCTTAATCTCAATCAAGCTTGTTTCTCTGTCTGTTTTAACCAGCAGAAATCTAGCATCTACTTTCACCAGCAGTGGCTATAAAATTTGTAGATTCTCTGAGGGATCCCTCCAACCCAATAAACCACAGAATCAAGTAAAAATAATATGCGGGAGGGTATAGCTCAAATGGTAGAGTGGATGCTTAGCATGCATGAGGTCCTGGGTTCAATCCCCAGTACCTTCTCTAAACAAATAAGTAAGCCTAATTACCCCCCCCCAATTAAATAAATAAAAAATACATAAAAAATAATATACTTACGGCACAAATAGCTTTGAGACTACTCCCCTATTTCCTCCCTCCCAATGTCCCATCCAATCAGATTACTGCCCTGGGGCACACCTAATCTAGAGTTTCTGAAGCCTCTACTGTCCATGGGAGCATCTGAGACAACTGGTGCAGGAAACTGCGATTGATTTCATTGGTTAAAACAGCCCATGTAGAAAACTCAGCTGAGCACATGGAGTAACTGCATCTTATTGGTTGGTTAAAAGGTTAATAGAATGAATAAGTTGAATAAGTATCTGTGAAACCTACTGCCCTCCTGCCTTTCTCAGATATTTCCCTCAGGTTCCTCTGAGCTTCTATGCTGGCACCAGACAGAGGGACAGAAAAGGGACACATGGGCTGCTCTGAGGACATGTGATGGAGTGCCTCACCCACTGCTGTGGGGATGCTGGCGTTTCTCTGAGCGGACAGCATTGCAAAGGCACAGGGGAAAGAGGAAATGCAGCCTGTGGAGCCTGACAAATATTTGAGCCACATTGGGTAGAGAGAGTTAGAAGATGACAGACATGCTAAGGGGCAAGAATGTTGTCCTGGAGTTATGAGCACCATGCAATTTTGTTCAAATTTCCTAAGAGAACCACTGTTTTTGCAGTATGTTAAATAAAATATTTTCTTTGGTATGCTCATTATAAAAAAAACCCCAATCCACGAACAGTATACGGAATAAAAAGCACAAGAATCCCGACCGCCATTGCCAAACTGCTCACCGGACATAACTCACACTTGGTTAACGTGATACGTGTCTGAGAGAGCTTTGCTGGAAGACCAGCTCCCTGGGTTTGAGGTCTGTATTTACAGATTACAGTGATTTCTCTCATGCGGCATGATCAGGGAATGGGGAATTATACACAGATAACACACATTCTGGATAACCCAAAGGCCACAAGGAGCACAATTATTTGTTCAAAACACAGAGAAAAGCAATGAATTTATAGTGACTCCAGGCCATCGCCACGTGTCCCTGGCTGGCAAGCACTCGTCCACCAGCTCAAGATGGGGAAGAGCATGGACTCCAGAGTCAAAGAGACCTGGGTTTGAATCCCAGCTCTGACAGTTAATGGTTGCCTAAAGTTTTCTGTGACTCCAATTCATCCATTCCAGAAATGTTTATTGAGAGCCTCCTGTGTGCCAGACCTTGTGGCAGGCACAGGGATGCAATGATCAGCAGGAAGAGACCCAATGCCTGCCATCAGGAAGCCAGTCTAACTCGGGAGATCCACACTGAATCAACATTCACAAACATAAAACCAAAACCAAGACACAGTACCATGTAGTTAAGAACCCAGACCCTGGAATAAAAATGTCTAAGTTTCAAGTCTGATTCTTCTACCTACTAGCGAGTGTAACCTTGAGCAAGTTATTTCACTTCTCCATGCCTCAGTTTCACTATCTGTAAAGTGGGAATAATGTGAGTATCTATCTATACAAAGTCGTTACACAGATGAAGCCTTGGAAAGTACTTAGAACTGTGCGGGCACACGGTGCGTGCTATGCCAGTGCTCGCGGTTACCGTGACTGGAGCGCCTGCTATGGGGATTGGAGCACGTGGGAGGGAGCAGGGCTCATCCAGAACTACCCTGGTCGGAGCAGACAGACCACGGGCAGTGGGGAGCCAGCCTGCCAAGGCCTTGTAGGCCATGACAAGGTTTTGGTTTTCTACTCCAAAAAAGCTCTGGGAAGCCACTGATGGGCTTTAAGAAAATGTGTTACAGTTTCATATTTCTGTTTTGAAAATACCTTCAAGGGCAATATAGAGTGTGGCAAGTTGTAAATGACCTTCCCTTCACAAGACAACTTGTATAAATCAAACAGATGCTTAACAAATTTCAATTTCTAACTCCTGTCCCCTTTCTCTATCATGGCTACAAGGGCTGTTGCTGGATTTCTGATAAAACTGTGAGCAAATCTGCTTGCCCTTTGTGATTTTCCACTTTGAAAGGACAACTTTTTCAAACTGTGGAAGTTTCTCTGCCCATATGTGTACAAATATTAAGTGTATTATTTCTTTACTCTTGTCCTGCCCAAGCCCACAAATATGATTTTTCAATCAGACGCGCAGTGAAATTACCCAGGTCCTGAGGATCATGTACACAGCCATTTGGCAAGCATGTTCTTGGCAGCTTTTCTGCTGACTTGGAAAGTCTGCCCCCTCTCCTCACTCTGAAGGATTTAGTATCAACCTCAAAATCACAACCCTCAGGACCCAGTGAATCTGAAAGCTCTTCTCCCAAGGCCATTCTCGCTAGCTGCAGATGCCTGTGTACCTGCACCGAAAGGAAAGCACAGGAGGCTAACTTTGTGGCAAGAGATCAATGGACTTGCCAGGAAAGGGCAGCTTCAGTGATGTCATACCCAAGCACGTTCCCAGTTTCCGACATGAAAGCAGAATGGCTTCTGCAATGAGTTAACATAAAAATATTACCCTTTCTGGCAATGACCCCGCCCTCAGCTAAAGCTCCCCCACCATCCTCTCCCCATGTCCAGGCACCATGTGCTGGGTCCTGTGCTCTGCAGACTGGGAGACTGCCCTCCAGAGCACAGCATTTCATGGGGAAGATGGTAGACAGCTTTTGGGTACTGGCAGCCGAAACTCAAAAGGAGTTTACGATCCATTTGGAGAGTTAATATTTAAGTACACAAAGTAATTACCAGCCAGTACATACAAGTCAACCCCTGGGCTCCCACAGTGATTACTGCGGGTGGCTCGTGTGACTGTTTGGTTCCCAGCCTTGGCTGAACTCTGCTGCCTGCCCCCACCTCCATCCCTCTTCCCGGTACTGCGGGGGCCACTAGAACGCCTTCTGGGTCCTAACCCTGGCTCATCAGACACTTAAGCAGCTCCAGCCTCACGTTCTAAAATACCGTTTCTGTCTTTCCTAGGCAGTCATTCTCAATTTTGGCTGCATATTTGAATCACCTGGGGAGGTTCAAAAATTCTGACACCTAGGCCAGACAAATTTTTTTCAGAATCTCAAGAGGTGGGACCTGTCATTAGCATTTCTAAAATTCACCAAATAATTACAAAGTGCAATAATTACAAGGTTGAGAAACAGTGCCCTCAGTAGGTCTGTGCCTGCTTTTGTAGACTATTTGAAAATAGGGCTTACTCTCTGATCCAGAGATTAATCCCTCCTGGAAGTTTAATAACATTTCTGTTCTGGTTGCCTGCCTAGGATCCTGGCTCCCTTTTAAGGTAATGGGTTAAATAACCAAGACTGGAGATGGAAATACAGACTCTGAATTCACGTAGACCAGTGCTCCAGTCCATCCACTGTGTGGGCCTTGACTAAATTATAGGCTCCTGAGCCTCAGTTTCACAGTCTAATAGAAAGCTCTCTATAATGATATAGGAGAAACTCCACATGGAAAGAAGTTTCTAGAGCTAGTATTTCTCATTGGCAAGTATGGGAAAAAAAAAAAATCAAACAAAGAAAGTGACTGATCACCATCTGATCAGCCCCAGCACGGACGGAGTCAGTCCACTGTTCTTCCTTAAAAAGTCTCTGCAGAGACAAACTGGCGAGCCTCACACATACCGCTCGCTCCAGTAAGAGCTAACTGGTGATATGGAGAATTCAGTGGGCCTGACTGATGGTTTGTCTTCTGGGGAAAGAAAACCCACGCCTGGAAACTGGAGCCCTACTATCTTTCCCACAGGGGTCATGAGAACGTCTAGCATCACGAGTTCATGTCCCTGAACTTGCAGTCCTTTGTCATAACATTTAGAGCAGCTGGACTATTCCCAGAGGCATGGCTTTGTCTACGCGGCTTTAACACACACTTCGGGAGAAAGAGGATGCAGGGCTTGCATTCATTTATTTGTTTTCTTAAAGAAGCCCTTCACTTTAGAAAAGAGTTTTTTAAAACTGAGTGGGATTCTCTAAAGCTGAAGGAAGAAGGCTGACCAAATGTCAAGCTTCAGACAAGACCCCCACTCCGACCCCCCACGGATAAAAGACGCCTGACTTCCTGTCGTTGCCTGTAGAATGGAACTTCCGTATACTTGGACTGGCTGCAACCTCCTTTATCAGCTGGAGCCTTAGGCATGGTGTGAAGATAAACCACTTAAAGCCTTAGTTTTCCTCTGGGATGGAAAAAATATTGGCCAGTCTACACTGTTCTCCAATCATAAAGCCAGTTCTCACTGTCCTGGATATCTGCTGTGCCCTGAGTTTCCAATGTCACTTCCAGAGGTCAAAGCAGTACCCCCTGGACACAGGACAGAGGGCTCTGAGGTTCTGAGCAAAGCAATCATCCTTACCTAAGAAATCAGCTTACAGAAATCACCCTGCTGGCTGGGCTTACTACCCACACCACACACCCGCTGCTGCCAGGCGCCTCCCTAGCCAGTGGTGAAGGGTGAGGAGTTGTGATCGAAACTGGATGTGGATAACAATCTAAAAGTGAGCCACTGAGGTTTAATTCTGCTAACCCTGCACCATGACAATGACGCAGTAGGAAAGACGCAGAAGAGGAAATAGTAAGTCTGAATAATGCCCAAGCTGCGCTTGCCTCAGAGCTGCAGAACCCCGGGGAAATTCAGAGATTCCTCTCACAATGGCTTGCAGTAAAGACCTGCATCCCCTGATGAACCTTTCATTGCTTTGATCTGTTTTCTGTACAGGGTTTCCGCAAAATGTTCTCTGACGCAGGGAGTTCAAGGCCACGCTAACAGCACATGAACAAAAGGCTTGAGTCGCACTGATTCACCTCTGTTATGAACAAAGGAAGAAGAACAAGCAGCAGAAGTATGGACGTCTGGTCACGGGGCCCTGACTGAGAACAATTGTTTGAAACATTTTACAAATGCAGCCAGACTTTGCAGGCCTGGGCCTCCCGCCCCAGGGGCCAGGGCTGGACACCTGAGTGGGTTTGTCCCTAGTGACTCTCCCATGTCCCTCATCAAGCCATGGATTGCGCTGTCTCTGGGTTTCCATGAAACATGCCACTGGGAATGTGTTTCTGGTCTTTTCTTTGCTACAGAGTTTATGCAGCGACTCAGTGTTGTACACACAAGCTTTCAAGCCTAAAAGCAACAATACAATTTTAGGTAAAAAACCAAACCTCCCACAGTGTTTACCTCCAACAAGTCCAAGTGCCAAGAAAAATCAACAGGATGAAACAGATTTGATCCAATCAGGCCTTTGGCCTGGAGAAAACACACTTCTTGGCATCTTCTCAGAATACCAACCTCCAGCATTCCTCTCAGAAACTGTTATTTCTCGAATAATTATGTTAATAAGTGTGAGTAATCTGGTGGAGACATGAGTCAGGATTTTCAAAGGATCTTCCAGGCTGAGGTTGGTGCCTGTGCAGGGCTGCATGAGTCTGCAGGCCAAGGGGAGGCAGCGGAGGTTTGGGAGGGAGTAGCCCTGGAAGAGGAGCCTCCAAGGGAGACTGATGGGGCCACCCAGAACCTGGAAAGGGCAGGGCAACAGATGGCAGGTGGTTAGAAGGTGCTTGTTGATGCCTCCGTTCTAACAGAGGAGGCACGGATGGCAAGAAGGACACGAATGGACAAGATGCTGGAGAGGACGGACTGACCGAGCCACAGATGAGCCCAAGTCACTGTCGTCCTTGGAAACCGGATGCCCAGGAGCAGCTGGTTTGGTGGGGGAAGATGCTATGTCCTGAATTGCAAGTGCTGGGGAGAACAAAATGCTTAACAAGCAGCTCGAAAGTGGTGGTCCTGGGTCTTGGCTTGGGGAGATAAAACAACTTGCTGAAGGTCACATACAGTAAGTGGATATGAACACAGGATTTCCGATTCCAAAGCCCAGTGTTTGTGATCCCTGTGCTCTCCAGCCTCCCGAGAGAACAGAAGCCCCCTTCTCTGCATATCAATGTCTTGGTGAAACATAGCTCATTAAGAAGGACAAATTAGAGACTGAGTCTGAATTTTCCAAAATGAAGGCCAGCCCACATACAAAACTGTCTTTAATTTGTAGGGAATGAAAAAAATGTGAAAGAAATGAGCTACACTCAGGATGGGAAAACTGTGAGCCACGAGGGGGGATCTGTGTTCCCAAATCCAAACGCACATCAGAATCTCCCTGGTGAGCTTTAAAAAAGCCCCTAACTTCATCCCAGAACTACTAAATCAGGCTGTATAGTCTACAAAGCTCCTGAGGTGATTTTGAGGCATCTGGAACCACTGGCTTAATACAGACAATGAGAGAAGATCTTAGAGATAACAGGCGGTAATAAATGATGGGCTCCGTTCAGTAGATGCCTACCCTATCCCAGACGCTGTTCTGAGGGCTGCTCACATGGTTTCATTTAGTTCAGTGCAGAAGACTGCAGAAGGGGAAACAGAGGTTCCAAGAGGCTAAGCACCCTGTCCGTAGCCCCCAGGGGCCTGCTGGAGGCCAAGGTCATGGTCGTGTGGACCGGGGGTACCTCCAATAGGGATGCGTTTGAGAGATGCTGGGAGCATGAGGGCGCACCCTGTGTGTTCAGGGCCTCTTTCCTGGGAGGGCTGCTGTCTCTGGCCCCACAGTTCGCTGGGGAGCTGGGAAGGGAAAGCAGACAGCTGGCTGGAGCCAGGCGGAGTAGGCTCTGCCAGGCTGGGAACCAGGGACTTGCTCGCTGTACCTGATTCTGCCCCCTTCTACCACCATGGCCAAGCAGATTCATCCTTCCACTTTAACAAGGTCCTGGAAAGAACGTGGACTTGGGAATCAGTCCTTAGGGTTCCAGTCATGACTATATTGCTAACTCTGTTGCTTCTCCTGGGATGTCGGTGTCCATACCTGTAAAAGGAGGAGCTGCCCTGCATCCTACCCCCGAGGTTCCTTCCGGCATCAATTTCCCCTGACAACCAGCTGCCCCACCACAAAGTGGGTACGGAGATCAAAGGGCAGCGCTGCCCTCCCAGGGCCTTGGACCAGCATGGGAGGTAGGAGTGATGGCGAAAGGAGGTGGCTTCCTTCAGGGCAACCCAGATGCCGCGCAGTCACATGAAGTCCCCCTGGGCACTGCTCCCCCACGGAAGCCCCAGGCCCCCAGGCCGGGCTGTACTGATGGGAAATGCACAAGGAGGCGTGGGCTCCCAGAGTCCCCGTCCTTCAACCCTCGCATTCATGAGTCAGTCACCACAGCTGAACGGCAGCACTTACTCAATCAGCCTCCTCCCAGGCTCCACAGCAGCCCAGTGCCCGGGGACGCAGAGCCAGGACGTCGAGGGTTCCCACAGAAGAACGCTGTGGGTCTCTGCTGTGCATTCCAGCAGTGACCACTGAGTCACCATCAAGCACTGTGTGGCCTGGCTGAGGGTTTGGTTTCTTACTCTTTGGCCACAGAAACTCCTCTCCACCAAGTATAAAGCGGCTTTACAGGCTCTGGTCAGCTTGTTAACACACAGAACAGACGTGACCCGGGACAAACCGGCCTTTCGCCACCATGTGCCGGGCACTGTTCCGAGAGCTTCACTAACGCATTTTTTTCCTGTAACGACCACGGGAGGGGTACTCATGTTAACCCTAGTGCATCGATTAGGAAACGGATCACAACGTGCCTAGACAATCTGCCCAAAGTCACACAGCTGGGGAAGGCTAAGCCAGAATTCGAATCCACTTAATGCTGGTTCTAGAGCTCCTGCTGTTAAATGCCACGTTCCACTGTCTATATTAAAATAACTAGAAAATAAAGGCATGAAGGAGAAATGTAATAAGAGAAATAAAAAGGGGACCAGGCAGGACGCTGGGAAAACAATGCCCTGGGAAGGGTTCAAGTGAGAGAGGGGAAGGTATTTGCAGAGGTATCTGGGACACAGATCCAGGCTGATCTGAAAACATGCATGCTCTCCCCTAGGCCAGAGGGCAACAGAACAGTGCTGGGGGGCCTGGAGGAGGAAGACAGCACGTCTGTCAGATGCATCATGAAAGATTTCACAAGAAGTGCCTGACATGGGCCTAGGGTTTCCTAGGCACACATGAAAATGGGGGCTGGTCCGGGGAGGTCCTTTCAGGAGGTAGAACAGCTTGAGCAAAGGCAAAGAGGCAGGGAAATCAAGGCACTTTCAGGAAGAGTGAGGAATTATGTTTTCCTGGGTTACAGCATGTGTGGAGGGGAGTGATGCGGGGACCGAGGCTCGAGATGTCTGAATACAGAAGACCTTAAATCACTGGCTAAGGGGGTTGATTTTTATTTGTCAGGCAATGAGTGGCTGCATCTTTCCAAACAGGACAGTGCATGACAGAGCAAAGCCTTTGGGCAGGGGGTGTGGCTGACTGAAGCTGAACACAGCAGCAAGCTGTCAGGTCGGCACTGTTGACAGACGGACAGCTCACAATAAGACTTGCACTGGGACAGTCGCATCAGGAATCAAAAAGTGAGAGATACACTGGGAAGGGAGAATCAACAGGACTTCAGGACAAGAGACTGGTGGTGGGGTGGTGGTGGTGGGCGGAGGGTAGGGACAGAAGAAATCAACCCTGCAGAGGTGCCTACCCTGAGTGTCTGGCGGAACAGGCAGGAAGGAGGTGAATTTCATTTGAAAGAGTCCAGAATCTTGGAGCAGACCCCAGCGATGCGGCAGACAAGGCTCCCAGTAGAGAGGACTGAGGCTAGTGCACAAAGGGAAGCCAAAGAATAGTGGTGACAGGAGACACTTTCTACTCTACCAGGACCCATGCATCCTCCTCCTAGTAAGACTGTGGCTGATGTTTACAGAAGGGTGGTTAAGAGCACAGTCCTGGAACCAGAGAGCTCTGATTTGAATCCCAGCTCCACCGCCCACTGGCTGTATGATCTTGAGCAAGTTACTTAGTTCAGTGCCTCAGTTTCAAATTCTGTAAAATGGGGATAATAATAGTATCTACCTCCAAAAGTTATTATGAGATTATATAAAAGAGTCAGTATACGTATAACACTGTGATGAGTACTTGGCCTACAGAAGGTGTTAAGAATGTTTATGTTATAATTAATGTGAGTGTTAACATAAACAGCACTTTATGCCTTTCAAGTCATATTCCCACTGGCTACCTCACTGGGTATCAGCAAGGCTGTGAGGTTCCATCTCACCATCTCTATGAGGCACTGGGACCCAGAGCAGTTACATGACTGGCCCACCGGCAGGGGCAGAGCTGAGATGGGAGCGGGGTCCCGGGCTCCCAGCCCTGTGCTGACTCTGCCATCACGCTGCCTTTGGAGTCTAGACAGGAAGAACAAAAAGGAACCTGAATTTCTTTCACTTATTCTCCATTGACCCTGTTACGTTCCACTAATTCAGTCCCCCCAAATCCCACCCAAAATACCCTCCTCTCCTTCCATTCCAACACCCAGCCATCTTGGGCATGAGGACAGGAAGGAGGAGGAGGAAGAGAGGAGAGGGGAGGGAGGTGGAGGACCAGACACAGGGATCAGGGGAGTCTCTATCTGTCAATCAGAAGTGGAGGCCCTGATTTAAATCCCCCCAAATGAACCAAGGAGTATGGGAGTCAGAGCCTGGGGCACATGCCTCTCCATGTGAGTCACCTGCACCCCTGCCAGGGCTGGCCTCTTCCTACTCTTAACCTCCAGCAGCCTGCGTAGCCACGAGGCTCTGTGCCTGCCTCCCGACAGGGATGATGGTGTCAGCTGATTGGGAGCACGATCTCTGGGAGTCTAGACTTCCCAGGTTTCTCAGCTCACAATCAGATCCTGTCTTACCTGTCTCTCAGCAAAGCTGTGGCGTTGGGTTTGAAATAAATGGTCGTGCCTCCAAAAGACAATAATCCAGACAATAAAGAGTGACTAGTAGCACGTGAGTCCCATATCCGAGACGCTGTCTACCGTGCGTGAAGGCTCAGGTAAGAGAGAGGATCATATTCATGGGCTGGAAAATGGTTCTGAATTTGGGGGGGGGGTTGTTCTTGAAAAAAAGGTCATAGAGAGCTGATCTGTCCATTGTCGTCTTTCTGGGAAACTTCCAGCAGGTTCTTTTGAACACTACCCTTGGTGCGCTCCCTTAGGACACACTGAAACTGTGCTTGATAACAAGGAACTTTTATAAGTTAATTTAGACAGACTTCTCCATGGCAATTCTTGAGAAGTGAGATTCTATCTCTGCTCCATTCTGGCTGTCACCAGGAACTGCTACAAAATTAGGAACTGCCTGTGGACTTAAGGCATGGGAGCTGTGCAGGTGACCTTAATATGTCCTCCAAACTAGGAGGCCTTAGCGATCGGTCCTACAGTCCCTGCCCTCCTCCCTATTAACACCATGAGGATCACTACTGCAGGCTGAGGGCTGTTCAAGGACTGAATGTTTGTGTCCTCCTCAAGTTCATATGTTGAAGATCTAACCTCCAGTGTGATGGTCGGTGCAGGTGGAACCTTTGGGGGGTAAGTAGGTTAAGCTGAGGTCATAAGGTCAGGGCTCTCACGGGAGGGAGAGACCAGAGTTTTCTCCCTCCTCAGGTGCACACACCCAGGAAAGGCCACGAGAGCTCACAGTGAGAAGGCAGCCATCTGCAAGCCAAGAAGAGGGTTCTCACCAGAACCTGACCAGGCTGACACCCTGACTTAGGACTGCCCGCCCCTAGAACTGAAAAATAAACGCCATTGTTTAAGCCACCCAGTCCATGGTGTTTTGTTCTGGCAGTCCACACTGACTAAGACGGGTTTACTGATTACAGAGAACCTGTGTCACTTCTTAGAAAAACTCAGTGATGTTGTTACCCCATTTTACAGATAAGGAAACTGACTCACAGAGGTGGAGGGTTAAATGGCAGAGCCACAATTGGAACTCTGGTCTTTTGACTTGATTATCTCCCTCCCCAGTTCTTCTGGGGCTGCTTTGTTCAACCTAATCCCCATGTCCAGGAAAGGCTCAGGGCCAAAGTCCCCACAGTGTCAGGCAGAGGTGGCAGAGACCACTTACCAGCCCACCAGGGTCACAGAGAGGAAACTCTGGTCCTTGCAGAAGCCTGAAACATCTGAGGGTTGAAGGAACAGAAGGCAGATCTCTGCGTGGTGGTGAAGAGTGCTGGGGGCAGGTCTAGCCTGAGACTTTGTGGGTTTAAGACCCAGAAGACCTTAAGGATGTCTATTACATTCTCTGTGCCTCAGTTTTTCTAACCTATAAAATGGGGCTAATTATGGTATTCACCTTAAGAGATTTTCCTAAGAGACACTGAGATTTGGAGAGGACAGAGCCATCAAGCAGAACACGCACAGGTTGGGGAGCCAGAGCTGCGTTTGTACTCTGGCTTTTCTGTCTGCTGTGAATGGAGTCTTGGGCAAGTTAGTTAACTTGTCCAAGATTCAGTTTCTTCATCCTAAAAAACAGTGAATAGATAAATGACTACCTCCAAGGGTGCTGTCGGGATTTAATGAGAATGGTATGTGCAGGTGTCCCTAAAAATATTAATTTCTGTTTTTACCTTAAGTGCCTCGCTTGCAGTTACACAGCAGCTGGTAAACAGCAGAGGGGAGTCTAAATTCTAGGCTTTCTGATGCCGTGAGGCCACTGGAGTGAATCTATACCGGAAATGAGAAACTCAAGATCTATGTGTCAGTGATTTGCTGTTTGCCTACCACTGTTTTTGCATCTGCATAAAGAATAAAAGCATAAAATGGAGTCCAATATGAGCAAATTACCAATAGGGTCTGTATCTAGAATCCCCAAGGAGTTTCATGACTAACGATGGCTGGGTCTAATCCACAACTAATATCTCCGCATGAACTCACGAACTCACTCAATCAACAAATACGATGAAGCACCTGCTATGTGTGTGAAGCACCACGCCAGGCTCTCAGGGCTACAAAACCTGATAGAATAGTCACTGTGTGTGGGGGAGCCTATTACAGTAGGAAGTTAAAAATAAAAATCCTCATCACAGGAGTGTGATAAGAGCCATGGCAGTGGAATAAACGTGGAGATACAATGGGAAAAGCCCATATTTGGTCTGGAGCTGTCAGGGAGGATTTGCAGAGGAAGTGACGCTGGAGCTGTCAGAACTAAGCAGAACGCAAAGCACAAGCACCTGGGGTGAGAGAAGGCCTGGAGTGCACTTGAGAACTGTGATGAGTTTGGTGTAGGTGGTACAGGGCACGTGGTGGAGGAGAGGTGGGGCCTGCTAGGTTGAGCGTTTCCTTGACCGGGGCCTTGGACATTGCCCGAAGGAGTTTGAACTTTGAAGTATAGATGGGAAGAAGCCACAGAAAGTGTTTTAAGAAGGGGAGTGTCCATGTTTTAAAAATTTCATCTGGTGGAGGTTGAGGTAGAACTTGGACTGAGGGTAGGAGAAACTGGAGATGAGGCAATAAATAAAGAGGCTGCAGAAATGTCCAGACGAGAAAAGATGAGATCCTGAACTTTGCACAGGGGCGCGTGCGTGCACACGCACACACACACATACACACACACACACAACCAGCTGGCTCTGTCTGTACTGAAACACCTTGGCGTGAATCACACATGGCTTCCAGTTCCCACAGACACCCCCCAGACCTGGCTCTGCCGGGTCACCTTGGACATACCCAGTCCTCTTACTTCTTCACCGTGGTAAACCCAAATAGCTTTTCATTTCCAGGCTAACCTCAAACCCAGAGTTTGAGGTGATTAAACATTGCCTGTGAGGTTGTGGTCCTGGAAACTTCCTCCTAAATGATGTTAAGTACAGGGAGCGCTGCGTGCCTGGACCCACACACAGCAGACCCAGGGCTGTGCAGACAGACGGAGGGCACCACAGCTGCACCTCTGAGTTAACACAGCAATTACAGCCACCAAGGGAAAGGGAATCGGCATTTACTATTGATTTTTATAAAAAAATGTAAAAAAAAATCACAACCCACAGCATGCAGGGAAGGAAACCAGTAGTATTTAATGTGCCTTTGTTAAAATAAAAGCTCTTACTGGGAAAAAGACAGAAGCTCTTGTGGCGTGTAGGGTGAAGGTGGATGACACATTGTCTTTCAACTTTCTAGAACTCTTATGAATATGACGTTAATGTTAGTAAAAAGGTTAGAGGCTCATGAGCATTTACTGGGTGCCCACTACGTGTCAGCTGCTGGGTTAAGCAAGCACTTTAGATAGATGTCATTTCTTTTAACCCTCAGAATACCCTTGGGAGGTTGGAATTGTCACCTCGTTCCGTAGACAGGAGACTTCAGCAGAGGAAGATCACGTAGCCTTCCTAAGATGACACAGCCAGTAAGTGGCAGGGGCAAGATAAAAACCCAAATCCCTCGAATTCCAAAGCCTGAGCTCCTCCTACCGCATCCCCTGCTCATCTCCGTGTGGAGTGTGCAGGGCTGTACCCCCACAGCTGGCTGCAAAGCCTCCGGGAAGGCTCTCTCTAGAGAAGTTAGTGGAGGAGGCCTGGAAGCGATCAACACCAACCCCCCAGGACGGGGATCGGAGATGGTGGGGGTCACTTTCCCGAGTCTGCAGCTGAAAATGAGGAGGCGCTCGGTCTATAATTAAATCTTCTCTCCCTGGCCAGTGTTCTCTTTGCTACATCAGGCAGAGGTCTCCTGCCTCAGGAGGCAACTGCTTTTGCAAAAATTTGTTGTTCTTGTTTATTTATTTATTTTTTTAAATGATCAGATTTCTGTTCTTGCCTGAGTTTAAAAAGGAGCCGGGGAAGTAATAGCACCTTCTCCTCTAGCAGATTTACTCAATGGAAAAGCATGAGCTGAATCTCCCTAATGTACATAATCTGCTTCCACAAGATCCTACAAGAGAATGAGCAAGAAGTGATTAAATCACAGCAAAATGGCTTCATTTACAATTAGTGCTCAGTGTCTCAAAACACAAACCTCCCACCCAAATATTTATCCCAAGATAAACATCTCCCCCACATGTTGCCATAACCAGTTCCTGCTGGCACAGAACCATACATCTAAGCAACTGTATCCAGAATATAAATGACGACTTCCATAAAAAAGTACTCAGAGGACACCTGTGTGCCGTGATTCCCGTCCTAGAATCCTGGACTTGAGCTTTCTATCGGGTCTGGATTCAAAGCTAATTTTCTCTCAAAGGAAAAAAGAATTCACAAACTCGGTTATGCTGATCTCAGTGATGTCTTCAACAGAAACTGTCTTTATTTTCTACAAACTGAGGTGCTAAAGGGAATAAAAATGAAGCTTCACATTAAAGCTGAAAACTTCAAGGTGAAAGTTGAACTATTCTTTTAAATTAAGCTATAGGCATAGTTTTGCTCTAAGAGGTCATGTGATTCAGTCTCTAAGATGAGCAGATCACTGGGACTCAGTCCTCCAGGTGTGCCGGCGTTGGTGGGTGATGGGAGGCAGGGTGTGCTTACGTGGAGGGGGTAGAAAACTGAGTGAGCAGAGCTGATAGGAACTAGGAACCCACCTCTGGCATGTGATCTGTGCACCTATTAGGCAGAGAGGGTGGATGCGATGTCAGAACCGACCTTTGGCCTCTAGGTCAAACCTTAGCCACATAAAGGTTTCTGCCCAGCTTCTATTATTCCCCCACCAGTAAGAAAGGGGTACAGTAAAATGATAACCATTTGAGAGGCCCTTGATACAGGAAGAAAAGACGACAAAATCAAGTTTGCATGATGGTCTTTGGTGCTGAGGCCAGACTCCTGCAAGGACATTGAATGATCCTTCTAGGACTTTGGATCCTGCAACAGAGGAGCTCAGGTTTGGAGGAGATCCAAAGAGCATATTAGCTTCTGGCACTATAGGCCACTCCCTTATGCAAATTAAGCTTCTGAGGGCTAATTTCCTTGAACCCCAGGGGCCCTGACATCCTTCAAGCTGCAGATGTGCAAAGTGACTACCAAGTATGGCGAGGTCTCCCCTCTCACACTCACTGGCTGTGATCCCAGCATATGGGTCAACAGCTTTAGCATGCAACTACCATGTGCCCAAAGACCCCATCTGGGACCACAGGCTTCTTGCACTGACTGGGTAGGCAGCAGCCATCCAGCCCAGTCTGGTTTTCTCAAGGAGCTGCCTTACCTCTGCTGAGGTGTCAAGACCCACCAACAGAAAGGCTCCACAGCTGCCCAGCAGTTAATCATTCTGAATCCTCTCTCCCTGCCTATTGCAGACCTGGATCCTCATTCTTCTGTCTCTTCATTTCTCTTCCTATCTGTCACGTTATACCTTCCACATGCTCTCCAACACACTCTCCACCACTGTCTCACTTCTCCATCGGGTTCTTCTCTCTTCCTGGTTTGGTATTTCCACCACTGATATTTCAGGATACATCCCTCCCTCTCAACTCAGCTCCAGGATAGCATCTCTAGGATGAGAGCTTCCAGACTTGAACACTTAGTTCTGATGGAAAGAAATGGAGGAGAAAGTGTTTCTGACTCCCCAGAGGCTAACTTCCTTACATTCAACAACTAGGAATCCAATTAAGCTCATATACTCTGCTCTCTGTTTCACTGGGGTAAATGAAAGGCACACATTAGCACTCTGTGAAAGAATGAATGCACAATATATGTTTAAATTAAGTATAATTTTCAATGACCCTTATGCAACTCTAATGGACCGAATACCATGTCCTGACACCAAGTAGGAAAGAAGAAAGCAGGAGAAAAGTTTTCTCACTCACACTTAGTAAGGAAAATAAGAAACCAACAGTAAAATTAACTAAACAGTTTAAGGCAGATATAGAATTATAACACAAAAGCCAAATAAAAATACCTCAAAAAAGGTTATCTGACCAAGATGCTAATATAGCATTTCCTCTCTGAGTGGGCTGAGGGAAACTACAGTTCAGAGGCGAAGCCAATGGGATAAAAGCTTCCCCATGGAACACAGGAGTCTAGGCGTCCCTCAGATCTATAAACCATCAGCTAAATGGATGCAAATGTGTTTACAGCCTTCTTTCTTTGAAGCTACAGTATTGTGAAATGTTTATATTGTTCAGCCCCCCTTATAAAAATCCACTCTTTTGAAGAGGAAGTGAATTAAAGATGACCACTGGAGTTATACTACACAGAGTAAGCTACACAAGATCAAAGACTTGGGACACCCATTGTGCAAGACCAAAGACTTATTATGATTTTGCAAGAATCTTAAGACTACTAGCCTCCCAAGAATTTCATTCTGGGAAACTTGTTTTCATCACTGAACTTTCTATTGTTGTCCATGGCTTCATGATTAGAGTCACAACGTGTGTGATGTGACAAGATCACCTTGCTCAGATGACACCAGAAACTATGCAGAAAACAAGAGTTGGCTTACTATGGTATCCTTATCGCTAATTCTATTAAAACCTCACCTCTTCTTAAAGACCTTTAAATAGTTATTTACCTAGACAAGTGGCTGATACTGAGTCAAATTAGCCAAGAAAATTGTTCCTGCAAGATTCTGATTTTCTATTTTCCTTCTCCAGGGATCACAGTTCATAGACAAACCAGGACTCAGCAAAGAGAAAGGCAAGCTAAAATCCAATCCAACGGAGAAAGTGGCAATACTTGCCTATGGAGGGCCAAATCTGTGGAAGGTTCATGTCGCATGAACCTCAAATTCTTGTTTCTATTCTACTAAAGTCTTCCCAAAATCAAACAAATAAACAAACAAATAAAAATACCCAGAAGAAAGAAATTTTCATCTAGAAAATATGCTTTCCAAACTGTGAACATTCTCTCCATTTTCAATGTAAGGAATTATTACTTTTCCAGGGGCCTGAGGGAAAACACAGAAGAAGGAAGTCCCTTGAGCTCCCATAGGCATTAAACATCTCACTCATGTCTTTGTGACGGGAGGGCAGTGATGCCAATTCCGCAAGGGAGGCTGGGCAGTGTCCCCATAATGACAAAAATGCCAGTAATGTGATCATGTACTCAGTGAGTCAGTGCCTTCTCTTCACTTCAGGAGATAAAGTTACAACCAGAGTGTTGCTTTACGAGAACAGCACCAGAACAAGGATGGTTAGTTAGATAAAGGTCAATGACACCAATAGTCACAATAAAACATAAAACACATAAAAAACATAAAACATAAAACAAGAGCACAAGTCAGTAATTCATCAAGTTTTCAGCAGTCCCAAAGCACTCCTTAAGGAATTTCATGTTTTGAAAAAATCCTTCATTTATACTACATTTATTTTCCAATGTTTAAGACCCACATAACTGGCAGGCAGAACTTGTGATACTGGCATGAAATCATCAGTATTAATAGCTTTATTTTGTTTAATTCTAGGCAAAGACAAAGGAATGTGATATCCTGATTAAGCTGTATAAATTTATGGTAGAAAAATATAATGTTTCCATTAGGGGTTTTTTTTTTGGAAAGTTGACAATAAATCTTGGACTCCTTTTGCTGCTACAATGGAGGTCAAGGAGTTCTGGAAGGGACACAGTCTTCTCCGTCCTTGGCACCTCTCACATCTGTGTCCACCACACCACTGGCCACACCAGGTCCTCCTCATCTCCCTCCGCTCTTGGCCCCTCTCTGGGATCACAGTGATCTGTCCATAGTGTCCCTTTCTAGTGTCCCCCTCACCTTCAGGACTAAGGGCAAACTCATCACCCAGGCAAAGAGCAGCCCCACACCCAGGTCTGGCCCTCGCCTGCCATCCAGCCCCGTCACTGCACACACCCAGTCCTCCTTCAGAATCACCTGCAGCCCCTCACGTACCATGCAGTTCTGCTTTATCTGTTTGGAACATCTTTCCCCCACTTCATCCACCAGGGAATCCCTGTATGTCTTTGAGGTCTTAGCACTGACACACCAAGAAAAATGAGTAGTTGCCTCAGGATAGAGGTCAGAGCAAATTTTCCTTTTCACTTTATACAACACATTATCTATGTAATTTATTATAAGGATCAGAAGTCACCCACTTAAAGAAACATAACCTTTCTTCTCTCCACCAAGGTAAAAATTACTTGGACATTATTAATAACATACTTTTAATATAATATAAAACTTTATATTTAATATAATATAAAACTTACTATACTGCATCACATTTATGAGCTTGTCTGTCTCTTCCTTTGAACTCTACGTTCCTTGAGAGCAAGGAACATGACTGATTCTTCTCTTTATTTTCTGAACCCAGCACAGTGCCTGGAACATAGTAGCTGTTCAACAGATGTTCCTGAATAAACCTGAATGGTCTCAGGATTGAGGAAATCAGGATTGGATCTTGTTGCTGTCCCTCATTGTCTAGAAGACCACAGGCAATTCATTTAGGTTCTCAGGGCCCCAATGTCCCCCTATAAAACAAAGGTCATAATGCCTGCCTCACAAGGTTTTTGTGGGGGTCAAATGAGGTGACCAGTCAGGAAGCCCCAAAGGTAAAACACAAACATTCCATTTCCTTGTTATGATGAAGTTTGCTGAGGAAGATAGGAAGGAACTGAAATAAACAGTGGTGATAACTGTGTGCAGGGGGTGGGCATGGCACAGCAGGGAAAATACAGACTGAGTCCGGGTGAATCTAAAGAAGGACACAGGGGCACATGTCCTGTCATCCTACCTTCAGACTCTATTTCCAGTCCAACCACCTCGCTCCTGTCCCGGGCTCCGACATCCCACCCCTTCTCGCTCCCGCTCCTTTGGTGCAGTCAAAGAACTGGGCTTCCTGCTTCCACTCCTGCCCCTCCAGTATGTTCTCCACGAGGCAGCCAGAGACGTCTTTTATGAATGTAAAGCTGATCGTGTCACTTCTTGCTTAGAACAACTTAATAGCGTCCTGATTTACAGAGGGTGAAACCTAGCCCATATCTCATGGACACCAAGGTCCTACATGGAATTAAGACCCCTGAGCTCTCCCTACCCTGATTTTAGGCAATCCTCCCCCAGACTCTTGCTCACCACACTCCCATTAGACTGTCTGTTGTCAGTTCCCAGAACCTGCCATGCACGCCAAGTTGTTTTTTGCCTTCAGCTCTACACGTGCTGTTCCCCCTGCCTGAAGCACTCTCACCCTGGCTTCTCCTCACGCTGGCTCCTCTTTCTCTAGGTGTCTTCTCAAATATCACCTCTCAAGAGGTCCTCCTTTCCCACTGAAGTAGACTCTCTATTATTCTCTCACACCATACCCTGTTCGTTTCTCCTCTACCACTAATAACCATCTGGATACTTTTGTTTCTTTGCTTACTAGATTAGATATTCAACAAGGAAAAGGATCAGAGCTGTCTCATTTACTGTGTTATTCCCAACACCTAACAATGCCCGGTAGATGGTAGGCACTCAATAAACATTTGATGGTTGGATGGATGGACAGATGGATGGATGGATGGGGAGGCAGGGAAAAAAGTTAAGAAGAGATGAGATCCAGGACAGGAAGCTGGATTCTGTAAGATAAAAAGGTCCCTTAGGTTGGCAGCCCTGGGCATCCTAGAGATACCATGAATACCCTCAGGGTGTTTTGTATAGAAATCTGTAAGGGAGGCCAGGGAAACAGGAGGTGAGGGAATGGTAGGCAAAGTATCTTTTTCATAATTTTTCTCTCTGTTTGGGAATAATATATGTAAAGCACCTATAAGAATACCTGGAGTGCAGGGCGTTGGGTGAGTATTTATTATTATTTCTAATATTATTATTCCAGCAATTATGAGTCCCAGAGGAGGCAGCTGACTCTGTGCAGCTGATGAGGATGCTCAGGGCTGTGCAGACCACAGCCCGGCTGGTTACAGAAGGCTGGACCACCCCTCTCTCGGCAGGCCCTCCCTCCTGGCACCGCCTGGCCAACTGTCCCACCGGCACCCAGGCCCTCCTCTCCCACACGCTTGGCTAGGCAGACGTGCTTCTGTGGCTCCTCAGACAGGAGAAGCTGCCACCAGCTCCTAGAGTGTGAGAAAAGGGGACATCTTGCAGCTCTGACAGGCGGATTTCAAAGCTTGTTTCTAAAAATGGCTGTTAATAGGCTTTTCTTCACACCATCTCTCTCTGCACCTGCTTTATCAGGCGGCAACTGCATTGCTATTCACTGCCCTGTGACCACAGTGATTTCACCAGTCAAAACAAATAATTATGGGCTAGAAGAGCCCAAAAATAAAATAAAAGAGATAAGAAGGGAGGGTATGACGTGAGGAGTGAGCTTTCTGTCAAATGATTTGTGAACTGTCTTGAAGATCACGTTACTGCAGAGAAAGAAAAACTGAGACAAAGATGGGAGTCAGGAGCATGTCTACCCCTTGGAAACGGACACACAGGAGTGACAGCCGGGGCGGCACCAGCAGGTGTTTAGGTTTGCAGTTTACGGTAATGCTTAATATTAACCCATCTCCTTTCCAGGGGAGATTTAAAAGCACTCTGCCTAATCAACGGAGGCTGACTCAGGCACTATTTCAGGAGAGCAGGCGGAGTGCTACCTTTCAAAGACAGGTGGGGCGAAGAGAGGGCCAGAGTCACCCCCCCAAAACTCACTTCCTGGGCAGGACGTGCAACCCCTCTGGGCCTCTGAACCCTTATCTGTGAAATGTGGTAACATGTTAGGATAGTATCTGCTCAAAGACAAAGGGCTGGACAAGATGACCTCTTAATAGTCTTTTGGGAAATGCTCATCCTGGGCTCTAACAGGGGAGAGATGCTCATTTAAAATATGCCAATGCAATTATGTATTCATTACTCACAGCAGAGTGCACAGAGAATGGAGGACTATCTTAAACTCCCTGCCAGGTGAAGCAGCCTCAGCCACACCACGCCCTCTTTAGCTGGATTTGAGGGAACTTTTTCACTGCAGTGCTAAACTACCAGAGCAGACATTCTCTTGTCTTGCTGTCTTGTTATCATGATCTCATGAGACTGGGAGTGCTATAGTGATGATAGGTAGATGGATAGATTAGAGGGAGATGACAGATAGGTTGAGGGATGAAAAAGATCCAGCTAAATTTGGATCAGCCTTAGTTTTAAAAACCTTGGTTAGAATGTACCAAAATTTGGGGGCAAAATCCTGAGATTCCTTACAAGGATAATGGCAACCACTTCCTTCAACAGCAGCTTCAACATTCAGAAGTACCAGCTCTTCAAACACTACTGAGTTTTCTGCTGAGAAATACATTTTCATTTCAGTTTCTTTTAGACAAATGTCTCAATCATCCAGCCTAAGCTCCATCAAGTACCCAGAAATTATCACTAAAGACCCTATCCAACCTGCCTCTTCCCTGACTCACTCCTCTCTTATCAAGTCTCTGCCAATCAGGTGTATCCAAGCCCACGGACAATGAGAATGGATCCCTCAGTCTTCCCCTCTCCTTCTGGACTGGATGCTCTAGAGGGACAAGGATCAGGTCCAAACCCTACTGAGTCTGTGACTTCTTCTGAGGTCCACACAGGGCTTTGCACTATGTTAGGAATGGAGCAAAACTTTTAGAGATGTGGCTTCGTTGAGAATTAATCAAGCACTTACAATGTGCTTTACATACATTATTTCATTGAATCATAATAGCACCTTGTGAAGTGGGTATATTTTATTATCATCCCATTCCACAGATGTGGAAACTGAGGCTTAGGGAGATGAAGGGCCTTTCCCAAGATCCCACATCTAGTGAATGGCTAAGCTGGAACTGGACCCTGGGCTTCTTGGACTCCAAATCCCTAGATCATAGCCAGTGTGCTCTGCTGCCTAATACCTGGTCACAGGCTGCACCCTGGTGCTGCTGCTGGTGGGGGTGGGGTGGGGTGTCACATACAGTTGATTCTAGCTGACTGCTTTTCCTCGCCTCCAGAATCCTTTAACCTGTTGCTAGTTACAGCAGGTCTAAATCTAGTGTCATTAAAGCAGCTTCAAGGATGAGAATAAATAATCTGATCATAAAGGTACTATTCTTTAGATGATGTGCACCTGGCATAGCATCAAAGCAGAAAACTCTCTTAAAGAAACGCATTCCTGAAATTTATATGACCAAAATAAAAGATTTCTCTTGGCTTTCAAAATCCTCCAAGCCCCATAGAGAGATATAAATATAGTTATATTATCACCATCATTTTAGAAGAGACAGCAGATGGGGGTATGTGTTATCAGTCTTCACCAGAGTGGTTTCTGATTTGTCCAGGAGGGAATATGAAATATGACTCATGCACATATTTTTATTGAAAGTACACTATGAAGAGGGCATTGTGCTGGCCATTCAGTGCCTAAGACGGGGTCCTGGCTCTGAAGATGATGTCAAGACGGAGACAGACACACATACTGTAAACGTATACTGGGACCAAATGTGGAAAAGAGCCACGACTACACAAGCTAAATGCCAGAGGAGCGCAGAGGCGTTTCCATGGGGCATTATCAAGGAAAGCAGCATGGCAGAGGTGGCCCTGGAGAGCTGAGCCCTGAAGTATGCTAAAGATTTTGATAAATGAACCCAATGTGAATGGTGCCCCCTGGGAGCCAGGCAACACAAAAGCAAGGGAAAGAACGAAATCAAAGGCATGTCACAGTCCTGGAGATATATTATTAACTCTACTTATAGAATTAGAGGTTTTTACAATATTATTTAGCTCTCTGAAAATGGGGTCCTTTATAAAGAAAGTATGGGTCTATTGCTCAATTGCTGCACAATCACAAAAGGTGGCTGCTTTCAGAGAGAAAGCCATTTCCTTTCATGGTTTGACCTCGACAGCTTTTCCTCCACCACCTTCATCTGCCAACTCCTCCTCTTCCATGGTGTCGGCTCTGACAACACTGCCAGACGGAGGGTTTCTGCACCCCTTTCCCAAGCTCCCACAGCACTAGTCCATATGCTCCTCATTACACCGGCCTCTGAACTGAAACTGTCTGCTTACTAACTGCTCCCCCGACCCCTCTTACATATAAGCTCCTTGAAGGCAACAGAAGTGTCATATTCACCATTAAGTTCCCACTGTCTAAAATACAATAGCAAACGTCTCATGAATAAATGTAATAAATAAAAAAAATGAGTCTTGGGGAGAATTACACACATTTAGAGAGCAAAGAGAAGGGATCCAGAGATATTTAAGTTCCCTCCAACTCCCAGATTCTGATTCTAGGAGATCCAGTGGGTGTGATCATAGCCCATCAGAGGGCCACAGCAGGAACGCCCCCTGTTTTACCTGGCGAGGCCCCAGAGCATCAGACTCTACATGCCAGGCTCAGTGAGAGGGCACCTGCACACAGGAAGTGGCAGTGCAGCGCCTTGAAACCAGATGGCCTACGTTTATGACCCAGCTCTGCCACTACGAGCTGCTTAATTAACCTTGGGCAAGTTAGCTAACCCAGCTAACCTCCTTGCATCTCAGATTTCTCCTCTGTGATGTAACAGTGTATGTCAAAGCGTTGTGATATTGTATTAAATGAGCTCATGTGTACAAACTGCTTAGAACAATTCCTGGCACATCATATATCCAAAAAAAAAAAAAAAAAAGCCAGCTCTAATCAATATGATTTGGGCTCCCTCCATAAGGCATTCCAGTACTGAAGGAAACTCGGTGTAATACGAATCTGGGCTGGAATCCTCAACACCTCCTTCAGAAACCAGAGAAAGGGGGGATGGGGGCTGTCTGCTGTGACTGGAGACCCCCAGCTCCACTTAAGTCCTGAGGGAACTTGGCAGCCTCTCTCTCATTGGGAAAGTCACCGGACAGCTCGGCAACTCAGAAGGCACCCACCCTGTGCAGATATTGGCTTCCTCCTACTGTTTTCTGAAAGAACAGGCAAAACAAAACAAAGGAACCAACAGAGCCTGCCTTCTCCAGAGTTCCACCCCGCAGGGGAGTGTGTTTCAGGACCATTATGCTATGGGCTTCGTGTAGATCACTACCAAGCAACAACACAGAACCCAGACAAAATGCTTTCAAAAAGCTAATATTCTCAAGTTGCTCATCATTCAATACTATCCCCGATGGTCCCTCCAGCTTTCAATAACGCTTTTAAAAGAAACTGTAGCTTTGATTTTCTCTTATTCAAGCTCCTCAAAAGTTGATGATCCTTCCACCAAAAATCTCTCTCCTCAAGTGACTGAGTGCATTTTACTCTTTACTGTGTCCTTTTGGTAGGAACTGTGTTTTCATCAGGCTGCCAGGCAACCATTTGGGTACAAAATGAATGCATGCTTTTAACCGCTGACCCTGGCACCCCAATCGTAGGCTCTCTCTCAGATTTTCATCACACAATCATAGAGCATCTTTTGTGCTCTCCGTCAGAGAGGCAGTGGACACCACCCCAAAGGATTTTCCTGTGTACTCTCTACACATCAAAGTGAAGGTCTGAAGGCTGACTATAATAACGCCCTTGCAAACAAAAGTGCTGCACACTAGTGACCCCTTTGCGATGGCCATATGCATCAAAAGGCCTTTCTTCCCCCTTATCTCTATAAGCATTTGGAAAGAAGAGAGTACATGACAAAAGAAAACTTTGGTAGAAATACTAAAAATGCAAAGTAAAATCAAGCCATAACCTCAACAGCCTACAAAGGCCCAAGAGGACCAAGAGAAACTAAAAACAGAGACTGAAGATGAGCCTGAAAAAGAATCCACAGAAACTCCATATAGATGGTCCAGACTTAGATTGACTTCGATGCCAGTTGGCTCAGGTCTGAGCCAGACAACGTGTATTTCTGTACAGGGTTGCCCTCCAGTGCTGTTGCTTACAGAATCTAGTTACTGCTGTTTACAACTGTTTTGAGAACAGGTGGCAGGTTCCTATGTTAACATTTTATTACATGAATCTAAACATATTGCCTCTAGAAGATAACTAATTATATGCAAGCAAATTTTGAAATAAGACTATTTTAGAGGGATTTCACAGGGTCATAATGCCACCATTGTGTTACAGATGGGTCAAATTCCACAATTTGGTCTGAATGTTATTTACTTGGCTGTAGAAACTCAATTCCCAATAGAAACTATAACCTAAAATTGAAGAACATTAAAGAACAATGGAACGTTAAAGAAAATTATATAAAGAGGAAATAAATCTCCCATAATTCCACTGCCCCAACATAATCATTTTCACACATTTACTTTCAAGTCTTTTTATAAAGTTACATCTTTTTACAGTAATGCTTATGGATATAGATTCCACTTGGTATTCTGCATTTTGAATTAAGGATTCATAAACGTATGCCAACATTTCTGAAATCTTCATAATGATCACACAAATGCTAATCTAACGCATAATATACTGTCTTTGGAGAACAATTCGACTATTTATAACATGTTTATGAGAAACACTTGCTGAGCATCAACTTCAGGTTCTAAGAGTGGCAAACCTTCCTCCTGCACTTCTGGAATCCCATCCCACACTTCCTTGATTTTCTGACCCCTCGGATGTGAGGCAGTTTCCAGTACGATGTCTTAGACCATTTGGGCTGCTATAACAAGATACCATAGACAGGGCGGCTTAAACAACAGAAATTTACTTCTCACAGATCTGGAGGCTGGCAGTTCAAGACCAAGGTGTGGCCAGCTCTGTTCCTGGTGAGGACCATCCTCCCTGCTTGCAGACGGCCGTTTCCTCGCTGTATTTTCTCATTGGGGGAGGAGATGAGGTTTTCGCCAGTCTCTTTTGTAAGAGCGCTAATCTCATCATAAGGGCTTCACCTTCAGGTCTAATTGCCTCCTAAAGGTCCCACCACCAAATATCATCCATCGTGGGGTCTGGCTTCAACACGTGGCATGGGGAGACACTGAGTCCATAACATGGTTTCCCTGGTCTTCTCCAGGGGCGTTGCAGCAGGGGGAGTCAAAGTCCTTAGCAGGGATGGGGGCTACCAGGACCCAAAGTACAGGGTGGAAGTTCTAGGAAGTTGGAGATCCTGACAGAAGCTGGGGTTTCCTACCACTGGTCCACTCCCTAGACATCCTCCCTTTGTTTTTTTCTGTGGGCCTCAAGAGTGTCTCCAATCATCTCTGGTGTCAAGGCACCACCTGTGTCTCCTGACGAGAGCCTCTTTTTCCCAGGCTTGGTTTAATGATGGTAAAATGGAGAATAACAAAGGGAAACATCTGTGTTGTGCTTCTCCAGTCTTCACAGAAAGTGAGCCTCTGGGTACACAAAGATCTGATGGGAGATTTAGCCACACTCTGGATACAGGTGTTCTTAGGCATGTAAACCCCACAGAGGGGGAAGAAGAGACCCCAGAGTAAAAGAAGGGAGCTTGGGGGAAGGGGGAGGGGAGAAGGAAGGGATGAGAGAGAGGAGCCTCAGCACATGTCTCTCTGACTGATTCACTTATCCAATAACTGTTTACTGAGTACCAAACTATGGACCAGGCACTGTTCTAAGTCCCTTGATACATCAGTGAACAAATAAGACAAAGATCCCTGCCTAAATGGAGCTTATATTATAGAGGGGGAATGCAAACAACAAACAAGAAGCATGGGAAGTAAGAAAATGAAATAGTATGTCAGGATGTATCAAATACTATGGAGGAAAAGTAGACCACAGTAAGGGGACCAAGAAGGTTGAAAGGACTGCCTACAACTTCACACGGGCTGGTGGGAGTAGGTCTCACTGAGAAGGTGAGAGAGTTAACCATGTGGCTACGTAGGGGGCACGTGTTCTAGAAGAGGGAACAGCCTGTGCAAAGACTCTGGGTAGAAGCATGCTTGCAGTGTTTAGGGAACAGCACGGAGGCCAGCATGGTTTGGGCAGCAAGTGAGGGTGAGGTCAGAGAGGGTGAAATCATGCAGAAGAGTGACATGATCAAACTTAGTTTTAAAAGGATCGCACTGGCTGCTATGTGGAGAATAAACAAGAGGAGCATGCATGGCAGCAGGGAGACCAGCAAGGGGGCCGCTGCACTCGTCCCACAGAGAACTGTCAGCACCTTAGGTCAGGGTGGGACCCAGGATGCGCAGAGGCTGGATTCCAGATCTGGTCTCAAGACAGAGTGACAGGATACCCAGTGGACTGGATATTATCCAGTGGACTGGATATGTGGTCTGAAAGAAAGGGAGTGGTTAAGGATATGTGCAAGACTTTAACCTCTCAAGGTGTGGTTAACAGACACAAAGGAGTGGATTGAAAGGAACAGGACCTGTAGTTGGGAGACCAAGGAGGAGGCACTTGCCTAATCTACAAAAGAGATGATGAAGGAGTGAACAAGGCTGGTGGTAGAGAGGCTGTAGAGAAACTGATGAATTTTAAAGGTTGGAATATAACTGGCAGTAAAAAAATTAAAGTTTCAGAAAAGCATTTTGTGGCAGTTTCCTCAACATCCATTCTCTTTTTCCTTAATGGTATAGAATTTTTAGCCCAGTATTGGGTGCCTGGCTAACAATTACATTTCCCAGGTTCTCTTGCAGCTGGGTATGGCATATGACCAAGCCTGGCCAACTGGATGTGAATGGAAGTGACATTTGCAATGTCCAAATTGTGCATTTCCCCTTCTGATTGGCTTCTGTATGGAACTGATGGCAGACACTAGAGCAACCATCTTGGACCATGAACTGTATGATGCACACTGAGGATAGCAGAGCAACAAAATCAAGCCACATACCAACCCACAATTGCCTACCCAGACTTGTTTATGAGAGAAATACCCTTCTATTCTGCTTAAGCCTCTGAGTCTGGGGTTTGCTTTGTCACAGTTGCCTAATCTTGAGCCTACCTAATATAAGTTCTTTTAGCTGTTCCAACCACAAAGCCCTGACACCAAATGTTATCAATCCCATGAAGCCAGGACAGTATTCGACAGGGAAGGGTTTAATTCCAACCTGCCTCTGCTTGTTTGTTCTTAAAATATCCAAACAGTATTTGAGCTTCAATGCTCTGATTCATTGCACAAGAGGTCGAGGGCAAACTGCTGTTTATGGAACTACTGTTTACTCAATAATTCATTGCTTTTTATCAATCAAAGGGGGCCAGCCCAACCTCACATCCGAAGCAGAGGTCTCCGGAAGACACATTACATTATCTGCCTTCATGGCAGAAAACAGCATCACCAACAAACTTCTAATCCTCCAAACAATCCAGCCATCGTCTCCTGACTGATCAATGAGCCAAGTGTGTGATGACAGGCTCCCCTCAACCCAAAGGAGGCAAGATCAAGTTCTAAGCTGGCACTGAACAAAAACATATACTTTAGTCAAAGGCAAATCCCAGCTGTGTGGAAGACTAGTAAATCACCACTGCATGCAGAAGGGATTGAGCTGAAACCCGTGCAGCCTCAGATGTGCAGCCAACACTGCAGTGCTGGCTGCCAGGCCTTTACACGTGCACTAACCTAAGTGCACCCAGTCCACGTGGGAAGGGACCACAGTGTCTTGCAGGTTCTGAGGGTCCCGCTGCATGAAATGTGCTGGCCCATATCCAGTGACTGGACCGAGCACCTTTCACTCATTGCTGCCCTGGCCATCAAGCTCAAGATATCAAAAAACTGCAGAGAAGCAGGTGAAAAGTCAAGGGAAGTTTATGGCAAGAATCCTTGTTGGCATGTGGGCCAAAGGAGGAGGCTGACGCACTCTGGAAAATAATACATCCCTTCAGTGAAAAGCCCTGAAGTCGGGGAAGATTAGGGTCAGGTAGGTGTGTCTCCTCCCAAAGGGCTATTTGTAGACACTTCTCCAGGCAACAAGAGCATTAGGCTAACTGTAAAGTAGGGATGTTAAGATTCATAAAGTTGAGAGGAAAGGGAGTTATGGCTCAACTGAGATTATTTAAAGAGAAAATATTTACTGAGCATCTCAAGTCAGCTATAGAGAATATTGGGTGACAAGGCAGTCTCTGTCCTCAAGGTGCTCAGGGTCTAGCTAGTGTGGAAGACAAGCTAACCAGCCATGAAGACAGGGTGCTCAGTGCCAGATGGAAACAATATGTGATAAGACAATGGGGCGGGGGAGGGGCAGAAACCAAGTCTAGTTTGGGCAGTGGGACTAGAACAGCCCTTCCCAAAAGAGGCCAGAGGTAAGCAGAGGCCAGCAATGTTTTGATGGCTCACTTGCTACATGAATAGGATGGGGATGATACTCTATAAAATGGGGTAATTGCCTGTTTAATATAAGTAAAATACAGTTGATATCTTATAATATGTAATCCAAGATTTACTCTATTGCCACAATCCACATGGATAACAGAAGAGGTCATTACTTAATTTTTAGAAGACAGACACAGCATTAGTTAAAAAAAAAAGTAGGGGGAGGAGAAATTGATGCATTGGTGCATCTGAATCAATCAGAAAATCTAGACTCCTGTAGGGAACTCGGACTTTTCTAGTTCCAGTTCTGCCAGGAACATGCCTAAATCAGCCGGAGCAGATACAAATGAGAAGTGTCATCACAATTTAGTGGCCTGAAAATCAGGAGGTGGGCTTCTTTTGCCCACTTCTGCAACCAGTGACAATCTCTGTGATGTCGCTTGATTTCTCAGCCTGTCTCTTCTTCTGAAAATGAGATGCTAGATGAGAACAGTGATTTTCAAAAACACTTTTTTATGAAAACCTACAGTGAAAAATCAGCATTTCACATGGTGATTTGGTACAATCCTAGGTTTAATGCATTTATTATTTTTAAATTCTATTCTAATCCATATTTTATAAATTAAAATGCTGGTTAGACCCTAAGCTAATTTCATGTCCCATAGTTTGAACAGTCTGAAAAATTCCAGACTAGATCATATCTAAGGGACCTTCCCACCCTGATTCTGGAACTTGTCAACATGGTCATCTAATATTTAGGGCCTTACAGTTTTCAAGATGATTTCACAGGGATCTCCCATGATCCTCATAGCAGTGGTGTGACATGGGCAGAGAGGCTCACGAGACTCTTCACAGATCACACAGAGAGATTATGGCAAAGCTGGGACCAGACCCGGTGATACACAACAGCAGCGATGCTTGGCCCATTCAATAGCTCTTTTTCTCTTGGAGAATTTCATCTCCTGACAACCCTCTGCCCTCAAGCTTCAACTTAAATGCCTCACGTTACCTTTCAAAAGCAAGAGGCAAACCTTGAGAACATTTCAAGAATGTAAAGTTAATTTTCATATTCATGCCCTTGCTAGATTCTTCAGAAACTAACCAGTGCCAGCCACAGATGCATCAAACTCAGTCCCAGCCCTGGAGGAGCTTGGAGTCTAACAGAAAAAAATCCACCTGCAGATCAGTCCACTAGGCACAGCTCCCTTTCAGAACTGCCCTTCTCTTGTTTTCTCAGTGAGAACCTCAGTTGTTCTAAATCAGCAAGTCTCCCCATCTGGCTCATGGAAAGTGCCAAGCTCCAAGCCTTCCCTGGAAACTCTCTGGGCACTGGAGGTCAGCAGGACAGCAAGCGGGTGGCATTCCAGGCAGAAGTGAGGGGCAGCTCCCAGGCAGTGCTGCTCCCTCCCTGCATTGTTTCCCCTCTCCCCCAAGGGCGAATGGGGGAGGCCAGCAAGCTCTCTCTCATCATCACGCCAGACACCCTCCTCACCCCAGACCAGCATCAGCTGACTTCAAGGATATACAAAAAATCTTTAACATCATGGAAAGGTCAGGTCCCCTAGATTTATGGACAATGTCTCATTTATATTACTTAGGAAGAAAAGCATTTACATCAGGGACAAGTGATGGGGCAAAACAGCTTTCAGGGAATCATAAACCTAAGGCTAAAAAAAAAAAATTCAAGTCCTTTTTTTAAAAACTATCCAAAAAGAATTAAGTGCTAACTGGCAATATGCCAGTATTTCTAAAGCAATTATTGTTAAAACAATCATTCTGTAGTGGGAATTTATTATTTTGCTTTCCAGCACCTATACCTCCTCCCTCTGATGACAATATGCAGATTTACTGGTGGCGGGGACCACATCCCCTTTATTTTAAACCAGTTGGTATGGGTGCCCCTTACCTAAACTCTATCTTTAAATTCAGGAGTGAGTCCTGACTGACTTAAGTTATGGTGATTGGTTTGGGAATGGAAGTGAGTTCAATCAGAATCCATGAGATAGACTTTTTCTGAGGCTTTAGAGAAAGCGTCCGTTATCTTCTACAAGAGCTACCAGAAGAAAGTGTCTTGTATGGTGTGGTGTGAGAAAAGGAGACGGGGGCCTGTGAAAGACTCTACTGGATGGAGTCTGAGGATGCAGCTGACATTGCAAAAGCAGAGCAGGGAGCCGGGGAGAACCTGCATCCTTAGGGATGCGACCTGGACTGCTGGATCAACCCTGCCTGCAACTCTCCCTTCCTCCAGATACTTAGTTAAAAAAGGCTTTTATTTGCTGAGCCAGTTTAAGTTGAGTTTTCTAACATTTGTTACTAAAGTAAATTTTAAACTCATAAAGCACCTTATCTATCCCAAAGTAGTAATATACACAGGATTTAGGGTTTCTTTGGGGGTAAGCAGGGGGCATAGTGTGATAGGTGGAGGTTGAGAGAAAAATTTTCTTTCTTAGCTTCTACTAATTCTGTAGGAAAAAAAAATCACAATACTTAGTATTTATACAATTATTCCTATTTCTCAAAAACACCTTTTCAGAAGTATTTCCTCACTGGAATTCCACAATCCTGATTGAAAGAAATCATTAACAATTTTATTTTGTAGTAATTACTTGTTTATCAAGCATTTGATATGGTTTAAAATATGATTTCAAATTCAGTTATTCATTTGATGGTCAAAATAACTGAATGAGGTAGGAATGGTGAGTCTTTCATAATAGCCAATCTAAACAGGAGAAAGCTGAACCTCAGAGAAATTTAATGAGATGCCCAAGTTAATTTGAGGAGGTATCAGGAGACAGGCCTCAAATCCAAGTCTCTTGCTTCCTGCATTTTAATACCAATGGCACTAAACTCTGCTCCCAGAAACAAATGTGTGTGCTCTTAGGCACTGTGTTAGCAGTGGGTTGAACTTGACTCAAAAGCCAGAGGTCTAGATTCCAGTGGCACAGCCAGAACTAAGTAGTTAGTGACCTTGGGCAAGTTCCCTTTGTTTTGTTTCCTCATTTGTAAAAGGAGAGGTTTGAATTAGGATCTCTGATGTCCCTTCAAGGTCTAAACCTTTTATAACCCTAGACTTTCTTGTCCTTGCTCGAATTAATCTTTTTCTCAGAATAATTATAACCTTAGTTGACATTTGTTCTCACTGGGTTTTAAGTACGGCGCTAAGAACTCTACCTTCATTTTCCCTTTAAATCTCACAACACTCCCGAGACAACTGTTTTGCTTTTACAGATAAGGAAACTTGGACTGACTGAGGTTAAATGAACTGCCTAAGATTAACAGAATTAGTAAGCATCAAGGGGAGATCTGACCCCAAGCTGGACTGGCCATAAGGACCTTAACCCAGTCTGTATTTGTTCTTACAGAAGAAATTAGGCTCCCTGCATTCCTGGTCACCTCTTCCCACGCAGAAGAGGGGTAGTAAAAAGCCAAACAGAGTTACACCAAGCCTCCCCAAGGCAAAAATGGAAAGCCTCTGGAAGGGTGCCTGGGAGGATCCTCCTCTGGCCCAGGGGGCGGGGCGCCCCTCCTGCCGGCCACAGGATAGCGGCTTCGGCCATCCTACCCTCTAGGACCGTTACCTTGTTGAGGTGCGGGTTCCTGGTGACATCGTATCCGCGCTTCTTCAGGGGCACAGGGCGCGCCCGGCCGGGCTTGGAGTGGCAGCCTCGGGCGGGCGCAGGGGGCGCCCAGCGTGGGACCGCGCCGCAGGCCCGGCCCGGTAGAAGAGCCAGCCGCGCGCCCGTGCCCAGCGCAGCGCCCATGGTCCTTGCGCAGACCTGGCACGGGGAGAAACCAAGGTCAGGGGCGCCTTCCGGCCAGCCAGCACCCACGCGCCCCGCGAGGCACCGAGCCTGAGCCAGGGACGTGTCCTCGGGGAAAGGGCAGAGGTGTCCCGCGGGGTTAAAGGCGCCGACCCCAGCCCCTCCCCCGCGGCCACCTGCACGGCTCTCTCCTCTCCCTGGCGGTGCACAGGCCTCGCCAAGCTCCGGGCAAAGCGAAAGCAAGCTCAGGAAGCAGATCCGGTGCGGTCGATAGCCCGCGCCGCCCCCGCCGCCATCCTCGAGAAGTGACTGCGCGGAGAGAGGTACCCGAACCTCCAAACCCGCTCGGTGGCTCGCCTTGGTCCCCTGTTTCCCCAGCCCACCTGCGCTGCGCCCGGAGCTGATGTCCACGCGGCTGGGCTGCGGGACAGGCGGGGCGAGGCGCTGCGGGGCCGTTATCCCCTCCTGCCAATGGCTGGACCGCGCCAGCAGCCGAGAGCGAGCGAGGCTGGTGCGTTCAGGAGAGAGCGGTCCGAAACCTTTGTTCGCAGTGCGGGGCTTCCCGAGGGCGCGCGTGGAGCGCCTCACGGCCGTGGGCACGTGCCTCCCAAGAGACAAAATAAAGCTCAGGATGCCTCCGAGCCTCTGCACCTTGACAAGCCGAATGCACAGAGGAGCTTAGCATTTAGGATGAACATACCCTCTTACAATCCCACCATTTGGAGAAGGTCCTGGCTTCGGGATTCCAAGAAGAAATCCTCGGCACCCAATGCTCAGTGTTGCGTTGTCCTGTCCGGCACAATGGCCATTAGCCACGCGTGGCTCTGTATATTTAAACAAATTAAATGGAATAAAATTTAAAATTCAGTTCCTCGGTCACACTAGCCACATATCACATGGTCATGAGCCACTTGCACTTAGTAGCTCTGGGATTGGACAGCACAGATAGGAACATTTCCTTCTTTGCAGAAAGTTCTATTGGACTTCACTCATACAGAGTCCACAGGGGACCCCATGGAGCCTGACATGGATTGCTCTGCCCAGACAACCTTGGGGTCCATCTAGTCCTGAATTAATTTTACACTTTTCCCACACAGTCAGAAAATTCTTTTTAAAGCAAATATTTTATTATATGTGGGATAAAGTCCAAACTCTTTTTGATGCCCACCAGTTATCCCACAGCTTGGCTCCTACAAACTTCAGGTTCATCCTGCTCTAGTCTCCCTCACACTGAGCTCTAGCTACACTTGCTCTTTTCTGTGTTTCCACCCCACCCAGTTCCCTCTCACCTCAGGGCCTTTGCACTTGCGATTGCCTCTGCTTGGAATGCTCATTCTCTCAGGTCTCCACTAAGTTGTCAACTGGAAGGCCTTTCCCCAACTCCGTCCAATGTCAGCCTCCACTAGGGACTATGTAGTGAAGGATTTTTTTTTCCTTTCATAAAACTTAACACACCCAGTAGTTAGCTTGTTTTTCTAATTGTTTATGGTCTGTCTTCCCCTAGAATGTAAACTCCATGAGGGAAGGCTCTTTGCCCTTACACCCCTGAACCTCACTGCCTACCTCAGTGCCTGGTACATAATTGCACAATAAATAGCTGTTGGGTGAATGAAGGGAAGTGACAGCCACTTTCATAAGGATTATGAACCCTGGGACTGACTGCCAGACAGATGGCATGGTCTTCTACTGATGCCCCTTGAAATATCCTCTGCAGACGGACTTCAGATTGTGCGTTCTGGCTCTGCTCTAATTACAAAGTAGGTATCATGACTCTCGGGACTGCCCCTGCCTGAATTCAGGCTTCTCTCCTCTCCCTCAGAAATGATCATCTCCTCCTTCATTCTCTCCCCTTTTCAGTCCAAACTCTAATTTGCAGCTCAATGATCTAAATAAAACAGTACTTTCCAAAACAGAATTGAAATTACCTGATCAGGGGAAGTGGGGAGCAAGATATAGATTCCCAGGCCCCAAACATGGAGATGCCAATTTCAGTTGCCTGAAATCTGGTTTATTCTTGGACTGTACATTTACATAAACCGATAAATTATTCTTTTTTTCTTAAACCAATTTGAGTCAGATTTTTGGTTGCTTGCAACCAAGAGTATTAACTGATATTTTCCTCTCAACACTGTTTTTGTATTTGCCAATCTTACCCCCAGCCAACAAACATCTTAAGAGTAGGGTGTACGTGTGTGTGTGTGTGTGTGTGTGTGTGTGTGTGTGTGTGTGTGTTTTCATCTTTGGTACCTGGCACAGAGCAGATGGTCAGAAACTGTTAAATAAGTCTGCCTTTCCTCAATACAATAACCTTCCTCTCACCTGGAGGACACTTAATAGGTAACCTCAAACACTTGAAACTCAACTAGAAACCAGGATGTAAACAAAGGTTCCCAAATAAGTCAATATAGTTCTTGTACAATCTGTTCACTAAAGCACATACAGCTTACGTCTCATTCTCTCACATGTCCCCACCTATATTCTTTTAACCCTGATGTCATTCTGACAATATTATTTTTCTTTCGTGTGTGTTTGATCTTTGGCCAAGTTGACGAATGGTGCTGAAGGCAGGTTCACCAGATGCAGCAGCAGAAGGCGGTGGCTCTGCTCCACAGAGCCGTCCAGGGACTCTGGTTCTTTCCTGGGGTGTGTCATCCTCTCCACGGAAGCACAAACACCGCATCAACATCCCAGCCAGTGGAAAGCAGGAAGAGGAAGTAGAGGGCACTGCTTTAAGGAAATGATGTGGAAGTGGCCCACATTACTTCTGTTCACAGTCTGCTGGCAAAACCTAAGTCACACAGGCACATCAGCTACCAGGAAGTCTGGAAACAATGTCTCTAACAGGAAAGACACACATGCCCTCTGCTGAAGCTCAGTGGGGAAGTCTACTACTAAAAAGAGGAAGGGAGGATGGTTCCTGGGGACTGACGAGTAACTGCAAGTCTAGATATAATACTCATTTTATGTTAAAGGGCTTGGCATGATGCTCAGAAAACATTAGCTGTTATTATTGGCATATGTGGTTTCCATCTCTGGTTTCATGGCAACTTCCTCACTTTTAGAGCTGAACATAGTATTGCAGAGGCCAGGTGCAGAGCCATAGAAACGCTTCAGAACCTCTTTAGCTCCATACTACTCTGACTTCCTTAGCGAGCCAGCCTGTCGTCCAGCACTAGATAGAACTAGTGAGTCTCCATAATTTGTATTGGCCCCTCTCTCCTCACATCCCATTTACTGACTTCTGCCATGATTGCCATGCTGCTTCCTGGGGTGGCCGGGAAGGAATCCCATTCCCAACCTCCCGGATCAGAGTTCCCGTGTTTCCAGTGCACTTTGCTCTTTCATTCTGCTCACAGAGATTTGCATATCTATCTGTTGCTCTACTGAGATTCGAGTTCCTTGAGAACTGGAACCACCATTTACTAGTCTTTGTGTCTCCAGTACCTGGGACAGTGCCTGGTGCCAAGAATGCACTCAGTCTGTTGAATTAAATAAAAGTGACATGAATCAAACTTGTGCATACTTCTAAGGAGTGGACTTGTTGAAACCAAATTTGGTTGAAAGGGCATCAAAGCAGCTTCAAATTAGAGTTTTAGTTCAGTCGGCTGTCTTGATACAAGACCATTTGTCTTTTGTAAGCTGATTTCGATGACCCTACACATAGGCTTTTTTTAAATGGAGGTGAATTAAAAATTCATGATTTTCCAGCTAATCCCATTGCTTCACAAATGTATAATATTCTACACATTTCATGTTTGTGATTGCCCTAGAAGAACTCTTTAACTCACACCGGTGCTAGGAATATTTGGAGACACTTCAATTCTACTGAGTATACAAAAAAGAATGGTGAGGAACGTTTATTTCCCCCTTGCCCTCATACACGCCACTCTGCATACACCCTGGGTCTTTGCTCAAGCAGTTTCCTCTGCTCCCAGCACCTGCCACTTGAAGCCCTGTCCTTCCTTTACAAATCCTCTCACACACCATGTCCTCCAGCAAGTCTCCCCCAGTTCCCCAGCCTGTGGCACCTCTCCCTCTCTCCCACATGCTCCCCAAACTCTCTTATCTGTATCTTTCCAACTGCACTTTTACAGTCTGTCTCTCTGTGAAGTGATATATTTATGTGTCCTTCTTCTCTGAGCCTCAGAGGAGCTCCCAGAAGTAAAAGTACAGCTTTGCATTTAGACAGTCCTGCCTTCACCAGAGACGAGCTTGTGTGACCTTGGGTATTTTATGTGACCTCTTTAATGCCCATTGATTTCATGGACAAAACTGAAATTCCAATATTACTTCCCAATTGGTTTTGGGTGGAGTAATCTATCCTATTTGTTCTTCTAAGCATATTATAATGCATTTAGCACATGCTAGGCTAGGTTTATAAATGTCAACTCACTTAGTAGTTAATAGTGAATAACATGAGAAATACTCACATAGTATTCCTATGAAATTCTGAGCTGATTATTAAGCTATTTCTCTCAGCTCCACATCAATCGTTCTACTCTCTGATTTATGGCTGGAGTTCTTACTCTGCAAATCAGTTATTTTGGGGCAGCAGGTTTTCTACTGATTTCTGCCAATAGGGGGCACAAGAGGGAGACTGAAGGCTGGAGAGAGGGATGTCCTCCTGTTTGCTTCCTATTATTTCCTTTCAGTATCCACTGCCCCCACCCACCCTACCCCCGCCACAGCGCTTCACCCACCATCAGCCGTTGGTCCCAGCCTCTTCCACGCTCTAGAACCAGTCTCACCAGGCCCCTGCAAACTTAACAGTGGGTCACTTTCTCCATGGTCCCAGCCTCTTCCCTTTCCTCCAGCCTTAGAGATGGGAGCTGCTTCCTAAGGTTACTCTCTGTGGTTGCCTCAGCACGGCCTTCTTTCCCATTCAGCACGCTAGCACCTGTGAAATCAGCTCTTCTTATTAAATTCTTTCTGAGTTGTGCCTACTGTAGTCTGGCCTTCTTGACTGGACCCTGCCTGATGTAGACTAGTGCAATTATTAGCCCCGTTTTACAGCTGAGGACACAAAACCTGGAGAGGTCAAACAACTCGCTGAAGTGGGCCAGGATTTAAACCCAGGCTCTGGAGGCCACGGTGGTCACCAGGTTACTAAGGGCTTACATTTGGGAAGTGCTCAGCCTGGCCTGGTGTGGGCGAGCACTAAATGGGTAGCGGTCATCTGATCTTCAGTTATCATCCTCATCACCACTCTTCAGCCTTGCATCCTACACGACACGGAAGTGAATTTGATTCACCGGAACAGGGAAGGACGAAGTGGCACAGAGGGACCACAGAGCCTCTGCGTCCCATCCCTCTGACCTCCTCCTTTGGAGCCGTTTCCAGGATAACTGACTCATTCCCCCTTTTTTCTTATCCCTCTCTCCACCTCCCTGCCATCCTCCTCCTGTCTCATTAAACAGGCATAAACAGTTCTCTGACATTCTGAAAATGTCACAAGGAGAAATGAAAGAGTAATTCTGTTGGGGAGCAGAAGAAAACATGTTTCTTATTTTTCTATTGCATTGCATTCTGTCTCTCTATTCCTTTGTTGCAGTGCCATAAATTTGTAATACCAAATTCTAACAAGAGAAGAAAATCTTTGAAGTAACCACATTTCTAACAGAGGTGGCCGCCAGACCCAGTGATCCCTGCATACTGTTATCACAAAAACACTTTGAAATTCTTATTTATAAACTCATTCAGCCTTCCACTCAAGCAGTTGTTGTACCAAACATAATTGTTTCCAGACAGAAGGATACAACATACTGCACTGCTTTCTCATCAGACTTCCTGCGGGATTCTCATTTAGTTCTGCACTGATCCTGGCTTCCCTTCCTTGGCCTGGACCATATTTTCATGGCTGGTTTAGGCACAAACATTTTATAATCCATTTCATACCTGCCCCTACTTCCGTCCTGCAACAGGAATGCCCAGAGGAAAACGTCCTTGATCAGAGTGACCAGGGAGAGAACTCATAACCAGCACTTCCTGTATACATACTCTCTAGGTTTCTGGGTTTCCCAGAGTTTGTTTTTAAAAATCTATTTTCTGCCCCTCTTGAAACACTATTCCATCACTCAGTCCTCTAACAGTCACTACGCCATCCCTCCATTTTACTCCTAGCCCCCTCGGCTTCCTCTCTCCTCACACAGAAGTTAGACAAAAAGGCAACTGTTTGAAAAAGGCAAGATGCGGAAACAAATTCACGGCAGCAGCTGCTGGACTAAGCAGCTGATAAGGGGGAACAAATTTGTGCCCTGGGTGTTTGTTGGGAGGTCAGGGCGGTGGCTCAGCGGGGTAAGGGGTGGGCCTTTTGTCCAGGGTGTGATTCGCCCATCTGGCCCATTCAGCATCCCCTGCACTGGCTGACCTCGCTTCGCCAGATCAGCTCCTTCCCTCCTCCAGCTCTCAGCTCGTTAAACTGTAATGAGCAGAGCCTCCTGCTTCCTCACTGACTTTTCATCAGTCCCAACACACTTCCATCCCGGGGGGAAAAACGGTTTTGCCTGATGACAGTCTTACTGCTCAGTGGGACAGCAATCACTGGCTTTCTGGAGGAAACCTAAGGATCTCACTAGAATTTGGGTTATTTTTGCTTTCAGTGTTTTTCAAGGAGGTTTCCTCTGTGTGTATAACTGGTGAGATTAACCGGCTATTCCTAGGGAACTGGGGTTCTCCTCAGCTCCTGATCGCTTCAATTGGCTTTTGTTTTCCCTTCTCACAAGATTTAACCACTCAGCCCCTCCTTTCAGCTCGTATTCAGCCTCAAATCCCCCTGCCAGGTTCACTAAGCCTTCCCCCAAAGAGATGTAATTTGTTTCCTTTGTGGACTCACAGGTTAGAGCTTCAGCTTGTGTGGGTTATTACTGCCCTGGATGTCATCTGTGTCATCGAGCAGCACACAGAGCAGCCATTCACTGGGCTGTGAAACCAAATGTGGATTCTGACCGAAAGGTCAGTGTTTCTCCCTCCAGGTCACGCCCATTGTTCTCTGCAGGCCACTTGTTATCAGGAATATGCCTGCTTCTTAGAGCAGGTGGATTTAGTTCTCCACAGCTTGAATCTGGGGCTGGGTTTCAAATCTAAAAGAAGACAGGCTTACAAAGGGTACAAGTGGAGACGGATCCAGCAGCATCCGAGTGATGCGGATGGGAGGGATGGCTTTTTGCTTTTCAGGCATCAGAATTAGCTACACATTGTTTTGCATTTTTGCAGGCTTGACCCTGCTGTTTCAAAGCAGGTTTTGAGACTTGAGCTCCAACAGCATGTTATTCAACACTTTAATTTGCGCAATAAAATAAAGGATAGGAACCAAGATTTCCAATTCAGGTTGTCATCTCAGGTTTTGCCAACGTAAATTTCCAGCTCTTTGTATAGTAGCTAAGAGCTTTCTCTTTGGAGTCAGATACATCTGGGTTTGGACCCCTACTCTGTTACTCATTAGCTGTGTGATCCTGGAGGATTTACTACATCTTTCTGAACCTCAGTTTTCTTATCTATAAAATGAGGATGATATTCATAGTATTTAACTCATAAGGTGGTTGTGAGAATTAAATACCCGGTACACAGTAAATTTACAACAAATAGTAACTATCACTACTGCAATACTTCCTCTGTATTTCCACGGAACAATTCTGGGTGCAACCTAATTGCTGGGTAAGCACTGGCTAAGTTTGCACTTCACTGAGTTTTCAAAGGTCCAGCTTTCAAAGGGTCAGTGAAATATTGGTGTATCTCCAAGGAAGGTAATGGCCAGAGTAGACCCTGAATGTTCTGTGAGTTTTAGCTGTATTTTAATTATCGTGGAACACACACACACACACACACAGTATAAACCTTTTAGACACTATCAAAATGGGAGTTGTGTGAATGTCCCCAGGGTTCCCCACCCCCACCCCACCATCTCGTGTTGCAGGTAAGTTCATTTGCACCACTGGCGTTTAGTTTGCTAGATCTGTCTCCCTCCACCTATCAAACACCAGGACCTCAGCTCACCCCAGCTTTGTGCATATCTAGGATTCTGCCCAGCAGAGAGGCAGGTTTTATAATCTGAACCACACCTGTGGTTCTGCTGCTTCCCTTCTGCTCACTGAGGCTGTGGCCACCTGTCCATGTCCCCAGCACTGCTGCAACTCTGTCAGATCCCTGCTTAGTGACACTGACCACTGGAACTTCCGAAGCCTTCAGGGTGGTTGCTTTCTCAGCTGGTGCTGCTTGAAACTCTGCTGTTCTGACCTGTCTCTGCACTTCCGTGGTTCCCACATTTTCTGTCCTCCTGAAGACTCTTCCAGAGTCCAGCTCTCTTGGTGATGGCAGGGGGAGGTAGACGTGAAGGTCTAGGATGCTTCTCAACATGGTTCTCTCAGATTTGCCACCACCTTGGTAGAATGCAGATTCCTGGCAGAATGGTGCGGACCTCGACAGATGTGGTTGTTACATCTCTCCGCTTCTCAAAGCACACAGATGGTCCTTGGGGGAGATGGGGCAAAGTGGATTCTGGGACAACCTCATATGTACTCTGAACCTCTGCTTCCTCCCGTCCAGGCTCCTAATTCCAGCCTATCCCAGAAACTATCTTTGTCCACCAGTTTTTCTGAAGGAAAATCGCTTCCCGTCTATATTCAAGCTTCAGTAGGTCCACCAGGTTTAACACACACGTGTATCAATCAGCTGTAACTAGGCTCAAGTTTCTCTTCATGAGGCTCCAAGGCCACATGCAAATCAGCAATGCACCCAGACAGCAATTTAAACACACTGAGCACCCAGTCACATTTAAGGCATTTGTCTGCCTGGAGCACACAGAGGCCCTCCAGTAGGAGCTGTGTAATTCCACAGACCTGCATCCAAATCGAAGCTCTTATCCAGTCCAGATGCCCTGCCACATATCTTTAAAAACATTTGCTTTAACAAGATGTGTGTGACAGAAATGAAGGGAGGAACTGGAATTTCTTTACTAATCAGGAGAATTGTTGAAGTTGAGCTGGGAGCTTTCTATAACTCCTGGTAATTACAGAGTACATGAAATCACATAATTCTTACACTGGAAGGGATGTTAGAGATCATCTAGGTTTTATAATAAATCAGTGATGGTGCCAATCAACTTTGCTCTCTGGGAGGAGCTTTCTGGATGCAAGAAGATACTCAGCATCCCTGAAGTGGGATTTCTAATGAAATGGAGAAAACCCTCTCCTTGGAGGAAGAAAACCATTTCTTATGATTAAAAAAGAATGATCTCACTCAGCAGCCTTATTTTTCAGCTTTTATCAAGCCTCATGTTTCAGAAAGAAATTTTCTCCCTTATAAGAAGAAAGTGAGAGACTGACTTGATAAATAATCCACATGCTGACCACAGGAGCTATCGCAGAGAGAAAGTTTATGCAATTAACAGACTCTAAGTTACAAGTTCCAACCAGCTCTAGCCGAGCCAAGTAAACAAAAATCCTAGACAAAATTCAACCTAAATGTCCTTCAAAACAGATGACTGGATAAAGAAGCTGTGGCATATTTATACAATGGAATACTATTCAGCCATAAAAAACAATAAAATAATGCCATCTGTAGCAACATGGATGAACCTGGAGAATGTCATTCTAAGTGAAGTAAGCCAAAAAGAGAAAGAAAAATACCATATGATATCACTTATATATGGAATCTAAAACAAAACAAAACAGAACAAACGAACTTACTTACAAAACAGAAACAGACTCACAGACATAGAAAACAAACTTATGGTTACCAGCTGGGGAAGTGGGTGGGAAGGGATAAATTGGAAGTTCAAGATTTGCAGTTACTAATATATATCAAATAGAAAAACAAATTTACAGTGCATGGAACTATAGTCAATATCTTGTAGTAACTTATGGTTAAAAAGAATATGAAAATGAATAGATATATGTTCACGTATGACTGAAATATTGTGCTGTACACCAGAAATTGACACATTGTAAACTGACTATACTTCAATTAAAAAAAATATATATATATAAAGAATTGATTGATAGTAGATGATGATTAGTAGAGAGTATATCAAATTGGAACAATATGTTCAGGTTTCTTAAATCTTGCTTACTGTCCTATATATTGTATGACAGGATATAGAATGAGACTTTTATTATTATGTCAGGATTTTGAGTAAAGCCCCAAGGACACCTAGGGACAACAGGTGGTACCCCACATTCTATAAAGAAATCAAGGGCCCATTAGACACAGCCTCCAGGAGTACTAAGGACTGGCCAAAGGGACCCTTCCAGCCATCACCCCCATCAAGGGCAGAAGACAAGAGCCCAGGGCTCTTTTTGTATTGCTAGTAGACTAAGAAAGAGGCCCCCCCACGGACCACACCGGGAGACAAGCGCTGCTGTAAGAGGGCGGGCTAGTCTCTCTGTCTCTGGCTGGATTGCCTAGTGAGCCTCCTATCTCAGTGGCTCGAGTGACGGTGGGAGAGGAGAGAGATCAGCTGCGTTGTGGGGTGGGGTGAAGAGTGGACTCTTCACACTGGCCAGAATGAGTGGAGATGCATGAAGGCCAAGGAGATGCCACAAAAAGGGTCTGGGCCTGAGCCATTTGAGGGTGTAACACCCATGAGGGTGGCCCATTCAAGGGAGGGCACTGTAGTGGTAAGAGGCTGTTAGGTTTACCACACCAGCCAGGAACTGAGCAGAAAGTCGTGGGAGGTCAGCCAGGAAGTTCTTCCCCTAAGTCAGGTGCCCGTAAGGGTATCCAAGAAAACCTGGACTTCCATCTATGACACAGCCAGCTTTGGGACACTTGCCATATAGAGGGCTTTGACAGCCATGAGAGAACTACGAAGAACACACTCAAAAATATAAAGGCTTTTTGCTCCTTGTATTATTAATTTCTTAGGGCTTCTGTAACGAATTATGATAAACCTGGTGGCTTAATACAATAGAAGTTTATTCTCTCACAATTATGGAGCCAGAAGTCTGACATCAGCTATCAACAGAGCTGAGGTCCCTCCACAGGTTCTAAGGAGACAATCTGTGACTTGGCCTTCCAGCTTCAGAAGGCTCCAGGTGTTCCTTGGCCTGTGGCTGCATCAGTCCACTCTGACTTCACAGTCACGCTGCCTTCTCCTCTTCCCGCTGTGTGTTTCTAGTAAGGATGTGTCATTGGATTTAGGACCCACCTGGATAACCCAGGAGAATCTCATCTCAAGATCCTTGACTTAATTACATCTGCAAAGATCTCTTTTCCAAATCAGTTCACAATCATAGGATCTGGGGATTAAGACACAGACATATTTTTGAGGTGACAATACAACCCACTACACTCCTTGTCCTCCTGTCCTCCTCCAGCCAGGTAGGGACCAGAAATTACAAGGTGAGAGGGAAGAGGAGGGAAGCAACAGACTACGTAGCCCTTCTTCTCCCCCGGAGACTTCCTTTTGCATATGAAACAGGCCTGAGCTGGGAAGAAGAATCTTTGAAGTGGATGAGAGGTTGACATTTTAAATTGTACCTCACTAAAATTTCATTACCTCAAAGTAACTTTGAAGTTTTGAGATCTGCGTGAGATTTTTCTCAAGGGTTTTGAAGAGAAGACCTGATCAAGTAAAACCAAAGGCCCTGATGAGAAGGGATAAAACTTGTATTTCACTGAGATCAGCAGATTCAATAAACTGATGACACCGATATTACTTAATGGTTTATGCTTTGCTAATATCAGAGCTCTGGGTCGTTTTTTTAAATAAGGAAAGTACAATTTAGAGGTGATGCAGGCTCATGTATGTTCTCAGTGACCATCATAGTAAGAAGGGACTAGCTGTTTGGGACAAATACCCTTGAAAACCCAAAGTATAAAATTGTACTAAATGTCAATCACTGAAGCAGGAAAAATGAGAACAAGCAGTTCTCTTATTAGCAGATTTCTTACCCTCCAACCTGACGACCAGCTCCAGACATGGACTGCTCAGGGAAGTACAGTGGGACGAATACCCACCCCAGTCCATCAAAATTCTTATAATGCAGGCTCGTATGACTTGAAATTTGTAAGAGGTCTGACACAGAGCTGGCTAGATTGAGTTGTTATTAGTGGAAATCCCAAGGTCAAATAAACTGCTGAAGTCTGCTTGAACAATTGGTTTTCATTGAGATGATAGAAAATTTCTAACCTAAATATCTCTCTGTTCTTTCATGACTTTCAACTGTAATTTTGTTCACTTCAGCTGTTTTCAGCTTGCTGCCATCTTTATGATGTTGACTTTGTTATCCAAGTGTTAGCTGTCACTCATCATTTTGCATCATGCACACTCTGGTAAACTGGCATTCTGGGACTGCATTAATGGGAACTTTGGGACAGACTAGAGCTCTAGGGTGAGCCAGTGGAGACCACTGATCAAGTACTCAGTCAGCTAAAAGGCCAACACTAAGAAGCTTTCATTTATTTCTTTTTGCAGCCTTGGACTTCTTAGAGAAAGAGAAACACCAACAGCATAAGAAAGTATCAAAGTCAGTAAGGAAAAAATTACGTGGTAAACCCGGACTCAGTTCCATTCTACCCAATATCCTCTCCCTTCTTCCTAATAGTTACTAGTCTAAAAAGTGAGAATTCAGGTTCAGTTTAATGATTATCAAAAATGTTAAGGCAAAAAAAAAAAAAACCCAAAAAACAAAGAAGTAGTTGTATTATTTCCAATAAAGTGTGAAAAAAACCCAAATATCCACTTAATCCTGAGTTAACTGAAAATATCAGTTGTCCAGTGATGACTATTCTCTGAGTTTTGGTAAAATCAACCTGTTCTCCTTTTCTTTACCTTAAATGATAGTTGAGGGTCAGAGGGGAAAGGGGTTGGAGGGCAGAGAGAACTGACAAGACAAGAGGGTGATGCAAAGAGTTCAGAGATGAAGCAATCCTGGAGTACAGGCATCTAGCATGTAGCTCATCGACCAGATACCACCCCTCTGATAAAGAATTGTAGCCAAAACAAAGAATGCTCCCTAATTAGATGACATACCTGAACTAGAAAGCCAGAGTTCTGTAACTACCCATCTGTCTCCCACTGTGTAGAGATGTCACCCTAATAGGCTTTGATCAATTTATTAATCATTAGGAAGAAAGTGAATGCCATTATCTAACTTGGGCTTAATTATAGTAATACTCCATCACTATATCAGGGCATTAAGATGGATTATTGAGTATAGAAAATAGTGACTTGGATTAAGCTTGCCTGTGCATATGACTCACACTGGAATTTCATTCAGTAATGCATGCCAGGCGTGGGTCATCTTGACTCACTATTGTCATTAGTGAAACATCACACAGACAGATGAAAATTCCCGGGCGCCTCTGCCCTGGACGTCCTGACAATGCCTGGGATCCTGCCCCACGGAGCCTTTTCCAGACAGTCCTGGTTCCCTGGGGAAACTGAAGCAGATTTGCTCATGACCCTGTCTGACTCATAGGGCCGGTACAGTGGCGAGTCCCAACAAGCAGAACCACCAAAGTGCCAAAGTTGGTAAAGCAGAAAAGATGAGCATAAAATGACTCTTAACTTTCTTGGTTGCCATAATGGAATGCAGTGCATGCTTTCTATGCTTAAAAATCATAGAAAACAGTGTCCTCTTTCCAAGATGAAAATAGTTACTTGCTTTTTAGAATTTTATAAAAGCTTAGGAAGAACGACTAAAATCAACTCTTAACAGTGGATACGTTTACCCAAGTTTATCAATCACAATGGGATCACAGCGAGTTCATTTCTCAGAGCAAACATAAACACCAGTGCTTTGGTGATGGTGTGTTTAAAAGCTAACAAATGTGTGTGTGTGTATGTGTGTGATGTATTAAAAAATGGCATATAGACAAGTTATATATTACTTTCATTTCTTTTCATTGGTTTTGTTGGAGGTACAGTTTTTATTAACAGCCCAAAGTAGTAGATGCCATAGACACAGACATTTACTCTTCTACTTGCTTTGGCATTAACAACTGGCAATTTAGATTCATCAAGAAAAGGTATATTGAAAAACTTATTTCATGGAAAGTTTCTTTTCTGAGGCAGGAGAATCAGGAATGCATTGGAGCTAGTCTCTCCTCATAAGTAACTGAGGATTGTGGCTCTGGGTATCTCCAGAAGTGCTCTAATCTTGCACTTTGAAGGGCCTTCTTACTTCGTTCAAGGACTTACCTCCTCTTGGAACACTCTTTACTCATCAATGTCTAAATCATAGATATTTTGCAAGACCTTGTTCATATGCCTCCTTACCCTCCAAGCTTTGCTTAAGACATCTTTCCTCTCAGAGCTCCCACCCCTCAAGGTCATGGTCTGCACTTCAAGTGGGTGACTTCCCAAATCTTGATCCCCAAAGAGCTTTCTCCCTTCTATGAATTCCACTTTTAGAAAATATGCATCTCCCAAGTAAACAGTATTTATTAAGAAAAAGGTAGTGTATTCAATCAATGCTTTTCACGTGGGCAGCGATTGTATAACACAGATAAAGTCATTTTAATTTAGTATTATGCATTGCTTAAGCACATGAGGCACTGTCATGGTTGTGGCACTAATTATAATAATGAGGGAAAAGCTAAGTCAGCAGTTAGTGGCCTAACTCCAGCTGTGGCACCATACTTATAACCAAGGTCACGCCTGTTCTGGACATGTTCCGTTGGACTACTGAAACCACCAAATATGTGGCTGTAAAGACAGGTCACCCACCAGTTACATCCTGGAAATTCCAACGATGTCATCAAGTGATCAAAGCTACTGGTGAGCATGAGCGGAGCAGTGCTAACACAGAGTTGGTAATATTGCAGCCCGAAGAAACTTGACCTTTTATTTTAGCTGGTGTGACAAGCTTTCCGTTTCTGCAAAGCTTTATTTCATTCTGAAAATAGCTTTTGAACCTTCAGCTTTGCTGTCTAAAACTCCTAAGGTTCTGGGGAGGCTAAGGTGAGAAGGAGGAACCTTTATTCTAGCGTCTCTGATTCTTTTACCAGATTTCAGCTGTATTCAGTGTTGCTGTAACTTCAAACATTCTGGCTCCAGAAGAACACTGAACATAGTTGACTATCCAAAATGTCAAATAGGAACTATTATAGGAAAAAGTTTTGAGTCAATTATAGTGTCCTGTCTTTCCAAATACACACGTGGCTGACTTTGGGAGGAACACTTCTTAACTTCAGTCTCACAGAAACAACCTTTAAAGAGGGAATTACAGGATGTAATGTATTGCAGCCCCACTGTGTGCTAGGCACTTCATATTCATTATCTCTAGTCCACTAATAGCTTTGCATAGTAGGTTTTATTGTCTCAATCTGAATGCATTTAGATTTATATTTCTGTGCAATTTTTTCCTCTTTAAACTTAGTGCCCTTCTTCTGTTCAAATTCGCCTTTGACACTGCTTATTCACAGGGTAAAGTTATTACAACAGAAATGAAGACAATTAAAAGAATATGGTTCTTGCCTACAAAGTCTAAACAACAGACTTAGAAGAACATTTTCAAAATGAACTTTTACCACAACAGAAAAGATACAAATTCTTGGGCTAAGCGTCTAAAAGAAAGAAAAACAAGATATTCCTAATTGCATCCTTTAAAAAAAAAAAGCTGTGCTGTTCTTGTTCACCCCTATGTCTAGAGGACAGCCCTTTGGAGCTCCAGCTGAAGATCTGGAATATCTATCAGTGTCCCTCTTCCTTTCAGGGCCTTTAACTCTGATGTTTGTCTTTCAAATAGTAAGACACCAGGGCAAACTCATGTAGGCTTCTCAGCCTCCTAGCAACTGCTTTCTGTTCAGGACCACTTCGGACTTGGCAAATGCCTCGAGGACTCACTTCTCTGCACACTTTCTTTCCCACGAGGTTCTAGGACCCTCGAGTCCTGCATGCTTTTGTGTCTTAGTTCAGGCTGTTCGGGAGGCTGGAAGTCCAAGATTAGGGTGCCAGATTGGTTGCACCTTGGTGAAGGCTCTCTTCCTGGTCTATGGATGGCCGTCTTCTCCTTGTATCCTCTCACGGCAGAGAGAGAGAAAGCATCTCGTCGTGTAAGGGCACTAATCCCATCATGAAGGCACCACCCTCATGTCCTAATTACCTCTCCAAAGCCCCAGCTCCAAATACCACCACATAGGGGATTAGGGTTTCAACATCTGAACTTGGGGGGGATACAAACGTTCAGTCTGTAGTGCTTGATAAACTTAAACTCTAATTTTTGCTGCTATCTCCCTAAGACTGTCAAGGCTCTGCTCAGTGGCTGCCTTCTGCTTGTTTTCTGCTCAGACCTTTTCACACTTTGCTGCTTTGAATGAGTCAATGCCACGAAGAGAAAGCGGTATAGAGCAGGGCTGCACCATACGCAGAGCCTTTGCGCCTCTGGGGCATCCTTGGTGAGCCACTGCTTGTTTTCCCTCATGCTGCAATCAGGGTGGGGCTGACACCAGCTCCCGGCAGACCCGAGGGACCTGACAGTCTAGAGGGAAGGACACAGCAACGACCAAGGACCATTGCCCTGTGCTTGCCCCAGTCACACACTTCAAGGCTTGGGTCTCCTTAAACCCACCCCACCCCCACCCCTAGGGGCAAAAAAGAAGAGGAGTGGGAGTAGAAATCCTACATTCATTTTTCATCATTAGGCAGAAAGGAGACTCAAAATAGAACTTAAGTTCAGTCATCGAAAAATAAAGACAATTATATATAGTTTTCTTATCTGAGTTTATAGTTCATGAAGGTCATTCCTGTTAATGGGATCATACCACAAATATTGCTCTGTGACTTGCTTAACTATACATTGAGACGAGGGTACAGCTCAGTGGTAGAGCGCCTGCTTAGCATGCACTGAGGTCCTGAGTTCAATCCCCAGTACTGCCATTAAAATAAATAAACAAATAAACCTAATTACTTCCTCCTCCCCCCCAAAATACATCATATAAAATTCTGTAGACAATATACATAGGCCTGCCTTTTTCCTTTATAGTTGCATAGTGTTCCCTACTAAGGTTCAATGTAATTTATTACTTCATCCTACCATTAACGGGTGGCTGGAAGATTTTCTCATTGTTTGTATTATAAATTATTGTGTTCTTATGTTTTTATCATTGAACGACAAAAATCCTAGAAGTGGAAGTGCCAATTTAAAATATATCCACATTAAAATTTTTAATAGATGCTGCCCAACTACTTTCCTTAAAGTTAATAGCAACGTACATTCTCATCACTGGTACACAGAGATGCACACTCACCAGGCACTGACGCTGTCAGTCTCACTGTTTTTGTTAATCAAATAGGAAGCAATAATACTTCATTACTGTGTTAAGTTTTACTTTCCTGGCCACTAGGGAGGGTGAGAATCTTTTCATATTTTTATTGCTAGTTATAATTCCTTTTCTGCAAACTGTTAGTTTCATTGATCCATATTTTTATGGATTCTTTTCTTAAAAATGTATAGTTACTCTTTTTATTGTATGCCTAGTCATCCTTCTTCTGCTACATGACACTTCTAATAGCTAATATTTAGAGGGCTTATTTTGCCAGACACTGGACTAAATGCTTTAAAATATTATCTTACTCAATCTTTATAAAAACCTCATGTTATGACTACACTCACTAGAAATGGCTAAAATAAAAACCATTGACAATACCAAGAGTTGGTGAGGAAGAGGAACAATGGAGTGCATACACTGCTGGTGGGAACACAAAAGGTACACCACTTTGGGAAACAGTCTGACAATTTCTTAAGGAGTTAAACATATGACCCAGCAATCAGATGACCAGCAATTCCACTCCATATTTAACCATGATCAATAAAAACATATGTCCACAAATATATTTACTTAAATGCTCACAGAAGATACTAACCAAATAGCTCCAAATTGAAAAGATCCCAGATGTGGTTTTGATTGTGGTTTTATCAAATTCTTCCATGTCTAAGAGTTTTTATCTTGCGCAGTTCACTCCTATTTTATTTGGTACATAAGAATTTAGAGCAGTGATTATAGTCCTACTACCATTCAAAATATTCTTCTGTTTCCTATTGAATATTTATTTCACTCTGAATTCTACTTTGATACTAATTTTGTTTCCTTGCTGTTATTTAGTTTTCACATGTCTTATTCATCAATGTTTCTCTGCCAGGGCTAACAAGAAGTTGGTATTCACAGAAGTTCAATTATCAGTTGTTTATAAGAAATATCTGTTCCGATTGGTTAGTTCCCATTCCATATTAGTTAACTGTTTTAAACACCATTTGAGGGGCATTTTTGTTTTCTTTGGTTTCTTTATATACAGCTAGGCGACCAGAGTTCAACTTTTCTCCCAATTTGTGACACTGCCATTTGATGGGATAATTTCATTTATTACATTCATTATTATAATTATGCTTAGTTTTATTCCTTCCATCATATTTCACACATACTATTTATTACATTTTGTTGTCACTTCCTTCTCTGGTTTCTTTTTTTTTTTTTTTTTTTTCGCTAGTTTGATCAAGTTTTTAAAATTTCTTCTTTCTCTGTTATTTAATATGGGAGTTACACTCCTGGTTTGTTTGTTTGTTTTTTTTTTTTGATAATGGTTACCATTCTATTTTTAGTCATCTTAAACCTATTCTTCTTTACTGATTAAAAAACATTACAGTCTCAACCAAACACAGACCACTTACATGCTCTAGCTTCCCTGCTCATACTCCCCCTTCTCTAACTGAAATGAAACCTGGACAATGCCTTTTATTTCCCCATTTCATAAGCTCTCCATCCCACAGTTAAAATCTCTTGAAATAAATTATAACTTATTTCAAGGCCACAAATAAGTTTTTCCTTATAGATAGCTCTTCTGTATCAAGGATCCTTCTACGCATTTCCAATTATATTTTACTGGAACCTACTTAGAATTAACTACTGTAAAATTTTAATAGGTGAATTATTTCATTTTGCTTATCTTTCCTCATTTTTGGTGTTATTTGATATTCAACTACCTTGACTATTTCTATAGTAATTCCCTTAGTAATTATACGTGAGTTGTATGGCGGACCACTGTGATTTTTGCTTATCCAGCATCTCTTTTCCCTTCTTATGGTTACAGAGCCCCGCATCCCTGTGATAAATCCATTACGTTGATTGGGGTAGGGTCTACTCCACCTAAATCTTCAACTTCCCAGGAGAAGGCATGTGCCCCAAATCCCGGGCTCTTCCTTCCAGATGCATCAGGGTCACTTTCTCTTTGAGGATTTCTAAACTTATAGGACGTGAGTTTCAAGCTGTTGGTGGCCGCCTGCTGCTAAGTATAGAGAGATGGCGAAACCAAGAGATGGTGAAACAGAGTCCAGATGACATCACTGATCCACATCTGAAGACTCCCAATAGACAAAGAAGTAGACTTGTTGAGTTCCTGTCAGTTCCAACCAAGATTTGGATTAATATAGGTGATATACCTTTTCATCACTGCACGCCTAAGAAAATTTGTACTTTTGTACTTAACAATTGCAGATATAAGATTCTTAGATTATAATCCTTTTGTCTAAATTGTCCACGAACTTCATTCTACTATCTACTAGATGTTGCAAGTGAAAAATCCAAAACCAATCGTGAACTTTCTTTTGCAATTCACATTTAGAAGTTGTAGTTCAAAGTCTTATTGACTTGTACCTGCACCCCCTACAAAGAGCATGCCAAGATTTTGTCATTGGCATGCAGAATTTTACTGAACTATCAACCTACTAATGGATGTATAGTGAAATTTTAATTTTTATGATAACTTTTTAGTATTAACATTTTAATAGTTTAACAACCGATACAAACAATGGATTTGCCACAGTTCATAATGCATGTCTGGTGAGATGAGGAGAGGAATTACTACTGGAAAAGATTACGGAAAGGCTTGTGGAGAAGTTGGGGTTTGTGTTGAGATGGATGAGGCTACAATAAACAGAGAGTAGTAGGTAGGATACTCCAGTCAGATGTTAAACATGAGCAGAACAATCAGATCCAAATATTGAAGAGCGTTTAGAAAATGGAAAGGAGGATACTGGAATTGAGTGAGGAGTAATGCGAACTTCTATTAGAAAACATTCTGGGGCCAGATTGTAAAGGTCCAGGAATGCCAAGCTGAGGAGTCTGAAGCTTCTCCTTTCTGCAGAGGGCAGCCTGGGAAGGTTTGTGGCAGTGGAGCAGAAAGAGGATAACAGATAAGGAGCCATTTCTGACCCAAGAGAAATACAGTGAAGCCTGCGTGTGGCAGTGGCTGTGAGATTGAAACCTGGGCCCTCCATAGTGTTTAGCCAAGTTGGGTTCAGCATAGGGTTTGGAGGAGTTTCACCTTTAACTCTGTTTTGCTTTCATAGACGATCAGAGTAATAAAGATGGTGGCAAAGACAGCCTCTGAGCATGAACTTGCAACTGACAGGTTGGAAGACGGGAAATGAATTGTTTTTACAAAACCTCCATCTGCTTGATTATTGCACATTAAATCACATGAATTAACAATAACAGTTTCCTATCATAACAGGAATATTTACACTTCCATAAATTCTTGTTTAAAAGCTAAGATGTGGAATTTGGCAAGCCTGCAGATCTGTATTAGGGTTCAAGACCCTAATATTTTTATTGTTTATGCATAACAATCTCAAGTTTTCAGGATTGAAGAATGAAGAGTATAGTTGCATTAAATTGAAACCCAATAACTTTCATATCAGAATTTCTACCTATTTATCCAAATTTAGCCCTTGATGCTTGCAGAGAAATGGAGTGATGTATTGTTACTTTATATACATCCATTCATTATTTATTGAATCCTTCTTTGTATAAGGTAGTATGCTAGAATTTATATACAGTCCTCAGAATACAGTCCCCAATCCTCAGAATAACCCTTGGGGTTAAGTGGTGTTATCTCCATTTTACAGATGAGGAATCTGAGGCTCAGAGATAAGACATTCATTAGCAGAATTCTCTCTCTCTCTCTCTCTCCCTCTCCCCCAGGAACTGAGCCCACATTTACAGGAGCTGGCCTCTGGAAGCAATTTTGGATAGGATCTTGTCATTGCTAATTGGGACCAGCAACAAAAATGTGACCTAAGCTCAGCTACTCAGATTCTTTCTGCTAGAAATTTGAAATTGGAATTCAGAGACTGAAAATCCCTGCTTATGGCTGGAACACATAGACTTGACAGGCTTGGGGAGGCAGATCCCAGGAATATGTTTAGAGAAGCACAGGAAGCAGAGAAAATGAAGATGAAGCTGCTGCAGAGAGAGAAGCAGAGATGAGAAACAGTCATGATAGCCTTCCAGCTCCTAATTTCTATCCCTTCTTGAGCTCTAGCTGTATTTCTACCCATAATTTCCATAAGATACTCCAATATTCTTGTAATAAACTGGCTCAAGCTTACCTCTGTTACTTGCATTAGAGAGTCTCAGTTAATACAGCACAGGACAAAAATTTGAACCCAGGTGTAATTTCAGGTCATGTCTATAGCCACTACGTTCCATTGCTTCTCTAGGCAAAGAATTGCTTAACTCATGGACAATGTATTCTGGGTGAAGATATGAGGATCATGCTAATGACTGCTTACCATTCATTAATTTCAATGGTAAAGGAAGAATGTCACCAAGTTATATGCCCACGCATATAAAGACTTAAAGAAGCAAGACAACTGACAGTGTTGGTGGTGAGCTCATTGGCTCATCAGGACCTCTCTGAGACATGAACAACCTAACTCTCATCATCACCGTTATCATTATGTTCAGCAAGCTGGGCTATATAGGACTATATACCCTGGAAGATCTTCTGCAAATTACCTGGTTTTAGATCACTGACATGATGTGACATCAGGGACTATGGCAAACCTGTCTCCTCTTCCTCCTGGGCACAGAGCTTTATTACATTACACAGGCATCCTAGTGTGGCCATAAGACCAAGTTCTAGTCAATGGAATGTGAACTGAAATGATCTGAGCTACTCACAAGCCTGCTCCTTAAAAACACCTAATTGCCATCCTCTGTATTCTTTTTCTCAAGTCAGTGATCTTGGAACCCACATACTGAAAACGGAAGAGCTCCAATAAGGAGGAATCCTGGGATCTTTAATTACTTGGAACAGAACCAATCACTAAGAAGGAAAACCCCTCTGAATTTTACGTAAGAAGCACATTTATATTTTGCAAAGCTATTAATATTTAGAATTTATGTTTTATAGCAGCTACTGCTGCCTTAACAGGGATTATCTCTTTGGTTTATGACTAATTAGCACATATCCCAGGGCAGAACTTCACTAAGGAACAGATTTTGTAAAAAGGGAAAGTTCCCCAGTACTAACAGGCCATATTTAGAAATTTTCCTTTTAAGTCTTAACCACAAGCCAGATTTGCCATAGAAATAGGATGACTCTGGTTGACTAGCATCCTGGGCATTTGAGTGATGAAAGAGGCCAGTGTTTCTGGCCCTTAATTGATCAATCACATTTCCAGCAAGAAAAAATTATCCCTTGGTTTTTAGCAGTCACTGTGGACATAGAAGAAAAGCTCTCCCATGCCAGGACCCCTATTTGGTTTTTTTTGCAAGGATGAGCTTTCTACAAAGACTTCAATTCACAGATCAGGCCCTAAATAGTTAAGCACAGATACAGAGATAGCTAAATGGGATCAATGCCAAACAAATCCTCTGATGGGGAGAGTGGAGCAATTCTCTGGCTAATCTATTTAACTGCAGAGAACAACACTCCAGATAGTTTAGGCCACACAATGGATTATTGTTGTTGCTATTATTGCTTTTATTAATTTACTTTTTACACATGGAGGGCCAATGAGCTCAAAAAGAGTAGGCTGTCAGTCCAGTAAAAAAATGCTCCTTTCCTCTCTCTGTCGACCATCTCCTTAATCTGGCCTCAGAGTATACCCGGCCGGTATATGAGCACAGTGCCAGTCCACTGGAGACTGCACGACTCTCCAGTGCTTTCCTCTATCCTGGTACCCTTGGTCTGGGTAGGCAACCCCAAACAAGGCTGGGGAGAGACAATGGGTTTCATATGTTGGCACACAGCATCTCAGATGACACTGGATGGCCAAGTCTGAAGCAGACCTAGAATGAGAGTTGAGTCAAGCTGCTGGGAGAAGCAGCGGAGATCTAAGGTGAAAACCTGGGAGCATAGTTCAGAGGCCGATGCTCCAGTGCATCTAGTTGCACCTGACTATTCTAGTCCAGGAAGGTCTGCAAGCAGACTTCAGGGCCCCCGGGATTCAGCCACGGTCGGGTGTGGATGCAGGGAAATGGATAGGAAGCCAGTCACCAGGGCACCATCTCCTCGCTTCCCTCGCACCCTCTGAACACCCTGTTCCAGCTTTTCTCTTAAGGTGCTGTAATTATTGCTGTTTCCCTCTGGAGATTTTCAGCTCCATGAGGGCATGAATCAAAGCTTTCATGAAAGTCAATTTTAAAATATGAGGAAAGGCAAGGTAGAGGAATAAATTAAGAACTTAGGATTAACAGATACACACTACTGTATATAATACAGATAAACAATTAAGGATCTACTGTATAGCACAGTAGATATTCAATATCTTGTAATAGTCCATAATGGAAAAGAATCTGAAAAAGAATAAATATATGTATATATTTAGCTGAATCACTTTGCTGTACACCTGAAACCAACACAGCACTGTAAAGCAACTATACTCCAATTTGAAAAAAAAAATGTTGATTGTTGGTGCAAAGCAACTTAATGGAGAAAGAAAGACAGTCTTTTCAACAAGTTGTTGGGTAACAACTGGGGCATCCCTAAGAAAAACAAAAGTGAGCCTCGACCTAAAATCACATCACATATAATCATTAATTCAAAAATGGATCATGGATTTAAATGTAAAATGTAAAACTATAAAACTTCTAGAAAAAAATACAGGAGGACATCTTCAGGCTCAATGGGTAGGTGAGGGGTTATTAGACATGTCATCGAAAGTATAAGTCACAGAAGCAAGCATTACTAAATTGGACTGCATCAAAATTAAAAACCTCATTCTGTGAAACATCTTCTTATAGAGGATGAAAAGACAGCTAGAGATTGGAAGAAAATATTTGCAAAACACCTCTCTGACAGAATCTTATATTTGCAACATATAAAAGACCTTTCAGAAGTCAACAGTGAAAAGACCCAAACAGTCCACTTCCACGGTGGAAAAAGACATAAACAGATATTTCACTGCAGAGGAAATACCAATGGCAAAAAAAAAAAAAAAGCAGATGAAAAGATTTTCAACATTATTAGTGCATGGAGAAATGCAAATTAAACTATGATGAGATATCACTACAAACCTGTGAGAACAGCTGAAGTAAAAAGCATAATACCAAACGCTAGAAAGGGTGCACAGAACCTGGGTCTCTCATACATTGATGGTGGGGTGATAAAATGGTACAGCCACTCTGGAAAGCAGTTTGGCAGTTTCTTACAAAGCTAAACACGCACCTGCCAGACTGACCTAGCAATCACACTCTTGGACATTTTATCCCAGAGAAATGGAAACTTATGTTCACACAAAAACCTGTACACAAATATTCATAGTAGCTTTATTCATAATAGCGAAAAAAAACCAACCCTGAAAACAACCCAAACGTCTTTCAAGGAGTGAATAGTCAAATGGCTCAGCAATCAAAAAAACAAACTCTCGGCACATGCAACAACTTTGGTGGGCTTCAAGAGAGACACGGGAGCTATGGGACCCTACACTGAGGGATCGGGTAATCTGGCCTCCCTGAGGAAGTGAGCTTTAACCTGAGATGTAGTTTCCTTTAAACCCCAACACCAAACAAAGTGCCTGTCTTCTTTGGTGAATGAATGAATGAGGTACGAGGCAAAGGGACTGAAGGCAACTTCAAGACAAGCAGCAGGAGTGACACCTGACTGAGACAGAAAACCACTGCTGTGGCATTTTACATCTCCAGAAACCAAGGAGGCTGATCACAGGGCTGGGCGCTGTTGCAAACAAGGGACTTGGGGTTCACCTGTAAAATTTAGAGAGGACTGAATGTGCAGGAGGGCTGGGAGCCTGGTAAAGCATGCGGGTTTACCATCTTTCGCACTATTTTTCATGTTATACATTTAGCACTTTTTCATACACTGCTATTATTTCTAACAACCTGTTCCAAACAATCAACTACTTGCTAATAGTGACATATATTAGATTGTTCAAATTCTTGTTCATACACACACACACACACACACACACACACACACACATACACACACATACATATAGAGGGCTCTGTTCTAGTTAACAACAGAAGATACATTTTCTCTCATTGGTTAGATGGCAACTCTCTTGTGGGCTGGCTTTTTTTTTTTTTTTTAATGGTTCTTCATACAGGGCTTTTGTCACAATGTTTTCTTTGTAAAAACAGTCACACATTTACACTGGACTTGGGAGACAGTTTTTTGCTCTCTGTTCTGCTCCCACTCATTTTACAAATAACGAACCCAAGGCCCAGAGCCAGAACTGTCTTTATTGCTCAGTCTCTTACACAGTTTCATGTGTATATTGTTTCTGAATCATGGATTGTGAAGATGTGCATATCAGAGAACATTAGACCTGGAAAGCAACGTCAGGGCCAAAGTCACACAAGCCACTGATGACAGAGGCAGGGCAAGAGCTCTCCCAACTCCCAGTCTGGTGTTCCTTCTGTGGCCTCAGGCTCTCGGGCGAGGGGGGCATATCACTGTCGACTGACTGTGGATTTCTCTGGGATAGGTGACAGTTATTTCTGGCAAGATAAACTTCCTGCCCCCAATGGGAAACTTGTAATGCAGCCACCTAAGGCCATTTGTTGACTTCTCAAGTTCAAGTTGTTTTTAGGAATTTTCAGAAGAATTTGTGCAGGTTTGACGGACCTGTGCTGTTCTTGCCTTGGAAGCCCAGGCAGGTTTCAGCAGCAATCATTCCTGGGATTACTGGCTTCCAGGACGCTGGTCTGGCACATGTGAAATGCACGTGTGCACATCCACAGCCTCATGTCAGGTGCCTATAAGGGTTCCCTTGAGATGGGAAGAAAGAAGAAAGGCTTACACTTAACAGTCTCCAATGTGCCTTTCTCCACATGTCCCATCAGGACATTTCCCCCAGAGGTTTGTTTTCCACACTTTAATGATGAGAGAAGAGAGGCTAGGTACTTAGAGGATTTAAAACATGCCAGACTTTCACTTGTGCAGAGATGCTTTTATGCAAATCAATTTTCCATTTGCCGGGGCTTAAAGCTCTTGCTTCCTGAACAGAGCTCTCAATAGACTGGTTCAATTAAAATGAAAAGCTAACCATTAAATGGGTGATGTGTGTGTGCGTGTGCGTGTGCGTGTGCGTGTGCGTGTGCGTGTGTGTGTGTGTGTGTATTACATACAGTGAACGAACTTGCTGAGGCTAAAACCAACTATGTAACTAATAGGTATAAACAGTTCCTTTTATCAAATTAATCAGGTGTGAACAGTTTAATTGGACAAGTTAATTAAGAAAGATACAATCCTACATTGAAGTTATGTTTAGATCTCAAATGAGTGTGGTGTTTTTCTTTATACTGCTGTCAGAGACAAAAGAAAAGATTCAAGTTGCAAATATAAATTTTCTTCCTTCCCTTACTCCCCATCCTCCCCAGAAAGGACTCTTGCTTGCTGGATCAGCTTTTAGGGGGAGGAGGGGACAGGAGAAGAGTTAGCAAAAGAAAGCAATCAGAGAGATTAAATTCATCTACATAGCACAGAATTAAAATAGAGAGAGGATAGAAGGTATTAGAGCTTAAATGCACTGAACTGGGGGAAATTTTAGAGCTTGGAGTTGGGGAAGAGAAGTACTTTAGAGCAGGTACCATGCATGAGAGATGATAAAAGGACGTGAGGTGGGAAAAAAATAATTTTTGGTTTGCATTATTTTCCATTTAGTGCTGAGACTTCAATAAAAATTTAAATTTCTCTTCGATTATTATGGATGCAGGACCAGATTTCTTTGAATGTGAACCCATGCAAAGATGGAATTGCTAAGCTGTTGAAACTTATATGGGTTACATACTGAAAGTTAAATCAGAGGCCTTTTCTTTCAACACTGGCCATGTGTATACACCCATATGCGAGTTCATGCACCCACACATTATTTAGCCTCCTCAACTAAGTAATAAATGCTTTCTGATATTCCAGGGGAACTGCCAGGTGAGAAAGATTATGCTGGAGCAAGACCATCTCCTCTCTACTGGAAAGAAAAATCAAAATACTACTTTACACTTTATCTCAGCAGCAAAAGACAGAACTTTCATACAACATCAATTCTCTACCACTGATAGAATATTGATCACAAAGGGCTGGACTTGGGGAATATGAGAGAGAGGAAAACATCTGAATCACAAACATGGACCATATAACTTTTCCCATATTGTTTTGCAACAATGCATTTACACAGAACGATAGTCGGCCCTCTAAATCCACGCTTTTGCATCAGATTCAACCAATTTTGAATCGAACTATCCACTTGGATATTAACCAACCCATTATCCAGCTGGTTGCAGTGTGTGTGTATGTGTGTGTGCGAAATGGGTGATGGGTGTGTGTATGGGGGGAGCCTGGATGTGGGGGGTTGACTGTGCTACACCGTTTTGTATAAGGGACTTGAGTGTCCATGGATTTTGGTATCTGTGGAGTTCTAGAACCAACCCCAAGGGTGGATACCAAGGGACAGCTGTACTACAACACATCTAGCTATAAAGACTCTCTCTACTACTCCATGCAGGTAGTTAGTTATGCCCCCTAGAAAGTTCTATAGCAATGATCTTATTTTGGTAAGGTCAAGAGCATCTTTGAGACTCAGCTGAAAGATACCGACCCATCCTATAAAAATGCATATTCATAACAAATACATGTCACTTGCAACTTTACAGTTTCTCCTGGAGACTGGCTTAAAAAATCCTAGATCTTTCCAGAACATCAAAAGCTTGCAACAGAGGTGCCCTTGTCCTGTCCTGAGACTTAAGCTGGCAAAGCAATGGGATTCTCTTCTCTTTCTAACTATGCTGTCATATGTAGAGAGAGGAGGTCGTTCTTGGGCAGAAATACTGCTCACCCCGGTCCAAATGTTATTAAACTAAGGACCAGTTTTTCAGTGGTGTAACGTATTGAGTCAAAGACTCATTAACACTCCTAAGTAGTTGGAAAAAAAAAATGCCATCCTTTCCTACCCTACACACGAAGAGGAAGCAGGCCAAAAACCACGAAATAACATTTGTGCATCTTTAAGGTTGCAATTAATTATTTCACTGAAGCTTTGAATGCGTATTTCTTTGTTCCACAGCCTTGGGAAGTACTCAAGCAAATTCTAGGGTTATGGCTCGAACGATAAATCAGCATTAGGGTTAGATTTTGTCAACTGAATTTAAGCACAGAAGTTTTTTTAATGGAAAAATTTTGTCTTCATAAAGTTGAAATTTATAGCCCTCCATTTGGAAGGTACTCCTTGGAATCACAGAGTCACAAATGTAATTTGATGTGTATCCACTGGCTTTGCCACCAGAAAAATGTTACAGGATTTAAATGGGATATTGTACACAAGGCTATCAGCAAGGATTTGGTATGCAGCAAAAGCTTCATAAAAAGCCATGTTAGCAGGCTCTCTCCTAAAGCAGCAGGGCCTTCACTACTGCTGGCCTCCAGGTGCTGCTACCACTGCTGAGGGTGCTTGGTGGCCCAGTTGCCCCAGTACAGCCTCTGACCCATGGCTGAAGCACAGAAATCCCTACACTCTGATGCTTGACTTACTTATACCCATTGGCATCTGGTCATAGCAGGAAGCACACAGAATGGTAGCAGGGCCCTAAACCTCCTTACCCCTAGTTGAGAGAACAGCTTTATGTACCTAGAGGAAAAACCATTTCTCTACTCACAACACTATGACACCAAATGTGTGGGGGGTTTCCCACACCAGCAACCAATTCTCCAACTCTCTGGACACCGACTGGGTGTCCAATGGTTTGATTTAACTCTGACGCTAACCCCCGGGAGTTAGTGCAGACTTCACAGGTGAAGGGCTCCGTCTCATAAGACTGCTCACACTTCAGATGCTCATCACACGTCTGGACCTCCTGCACTTCTGGCCAACTGGCTACCTACCTTCCTACCTACCTATCTACCTATCGATCTACCTACCTAATGGAGGAGGAGGCGGCTAGCGTCTCTATCATTCTTTCTATCTTGCTATCTACCTACCTACCTCTCTACCTCCTATCTACCTTCCTACCTATCTATCTACAATCTATCTATCTACCTAAACTGGCTATAAATTGGGAGATTCCACAACCCCTCCTCAGGTTTGATAATTTGCTAGAACGACCTCACAGAACTCAGGCAAACAGCGGACTTACTATTACCAGTTTATTATAAAGGATACAACTTAGGAACAGCCAAATGGAAGACATGTGTGGGGCAAGGTATGTGGAAAGAGGTGCAGAGCTTTCATACCCTCTGTGGGCAGGCCACCCTCCAGCACCCCTGTGTGTTCCCTAACCCGGAAACTCTCCAAACCTCTCCATTTAGGGTTTTTATGGAGAGTCCCTTACACAGGCATGAGTGATTAACTCACCAGCCATTGGTGTAAGTGCGTCCCCAGCCCCTCTCTTATCCCCGGAGGTGGGGGTAATGAGACTTAGGGCTAAAAGTTCCAACCCTCTAATCACGTGGTTGTTTCCTCTGGCAACCAGCTCTCACCCTCTAGTCATCTCCTAAGCATTAATCCAGCTCTGGTTGAAACAGGTTTACTATGAATAACAAAAGATGCTCTTCTCAACCCTGTCACTCAGGAAATTCCAAGGGTTTAGGGAGCTTTATACTAGGAACCAGGGAGGAAGATCAAATATATATTTCTTATTACGTCACAATATCACAATACCCCCCCTTAAGATCACCTGCTGTGTGCTTTGACATGACTAATTTTATATTCGGTTCCTTTCAAGCAGGAGATAGATTCTGCAGAGGGTCTGTTTGGTCACTGTGTCATCATCTTCACCTATTGTTGCTCCCTTTCATTTTTCTTTGTGGGGAGGCTCAGTGGAAGGGACCGGGATGTACGTGGACATCTGAGAGCCCTTGTGCTTGGGCATACCATCTCTAAAGGCGCGTGGCTTAAGCACTTGTTCCCAACCCTAAGGGCTGGCCCTCACATCTACTTTGATCTAACAGGTAAATTAGTCGTCATCATTATCATCATCATCATCATCAGGACTTAGACTGTTTCTTTCTTTTTAAAATCCTTTAACATGCTGTCCCCAACCTACCTTTCCAGTCCCATCTTCCACTGCTGCCATCCCCACACTTTACAGTTCAGCTACATGAATATCTATCTTCTCAAATTTTAGTTCTAGCCTCAACTTCTCTCCTGAACTCCAGACTTGTATATCCAACTGCCTACTTTAATAATGCCACCTGGGTGGAGAATAATAATAATAATAATATAATAATAAATAATTAAACTCCTTATTTTTCTTTAGTTTTCTATAAAGTTCAGCCCATATTCTGGAAGAGGGAAGCACCTGTCATGTTTTATGCATCTCCTGCTCAGCCTTAGAACTGCAGTGAGAGTCTTGTTCAGTATGAGAGGTTTGTTCAGTTGGAGCAACGTGGACTGGCCTGCACTCTGATCACTGACCTGGAATGTGTTTCCTTCACTGCCTGGCCAAATCTGCCTGCTCATTATGTCCCAGTCTTGATGTCACATCATCCATTCGTTCCTTAAACGTTTTTTTCAGTGCCTCTCCTTTCCAAGGACCGTGACAGCTGGGACTGTCTCTGTAACCTAGACAAGCAAGGTCCTGGCCCTCATAAACTATACACACTAGGGCAGGGAGACTTCTTTCATAAAAAGTAAAGTAGGAAGTAAAATCATTCCAGACGGTGAAAAGCAATAACAAGGAATGGTCAGTACAATGGCTCCAGATGTTTCTGGAGGTGGAACTACCATTCTCTTCCCCAAATAAGGTCGGCCTTCCTTCTAGGGGCAACGCTCAGTCAAATTTAATAAACTTTCTATGTCCCGAGCCAACTGTACAATTGAGTATCTCTCCTTTTTATTTAGGTGAGGAGTCTTGGCAGTAAAAGAGCACCTATGTCAAGTGCATTCACCATGTGTGATCTGCCACGGATTAGAGAAACCAGAGGTTTCTGACAGATTTATTCCCTATGCTTCTGCTGCCAGTATCCAGGCCAGCTTGGTGCAGCTACCTCTGCTTCCATTTCAGTGAGTCTACTTAACAGTTTTTCTTGAGTTCTAGTGCAGACTCTTGCCCAGCTCTGTCCTCCAGCTTATTACCTAATAATTTGTTGTGTCTGTTGTATCCACTTCTCAAATGTTAAACTGTGGATCCGGGTTGCATCGTGTCTCTTCTTCCTTGAAAAGCACCCCTTTTGTAAGTCTTTTCCTTCACTGTGTCTTTCTTCACTACAGAATGCGTCTGGCTTGGCCCAGAGCCTCCAGCCAGTTTGACCAAGTCCTTTTTGAGGGTATTCTGGCCAGTGTTGGCTTTTCCAACGTATATGCTGCTGTGAGTGTATTAATTGTCTATGTGCAATTTGGAAATGTATTTTCTGTCCAGAAATGTTGACCTCCCCAAGATGAAGTCATGTGAGTGTAAGTCATTCCTAAACATGCCTTAGACTGAGTGTGCCAGAGAGCCTCCCGTAGCCACCCTTGGCAAACGTCACGGACTTCAGTGAAACCCCACCATGTTACTCCTAGCCTCACATCACTCTTGACTTCCCACTGAGATCTGCGATGGTTGAATTCTTCCAACCTATTCTATTTTTATCCTGTCTAATCATGGAGTGGTCAGACAAGGCTTCTCTGACCTGCACCCCACTAGTCACTTTCCTAGCATCCCTGCACTTCTTCACAGCACTTTACTTGAGTGAAATTATTTAATTTGCTACTGTATGTATAATAATGAAAGGCCTGTCACCACTGCTAGGTTCTAATCCCAGTAAGGGCAGGGACTGTGTTCTTCTCATTCATAACTGTGTCTTCAGGGTCAAACCAAGTGCCTGCGGCAAAGTAAATGCCCAACAAAACAAGGTGACTGATAGACTTAAGTTTCATGTCATGAGATCGTGGAAAGAGTCCGTGGCACTGGCCATCTCAAGAGCACAGTAGTCCTTCCACAGATCACGTCTGTGAACTCTGCAGTGCTCTTTCATTAATGAGACTTCTTAAAATCCAATGCCTCGGGAGACCAGGTGCACACACATCCAACGAGGAGAGTTTATGGGCCTAGATATTACAACCTTGTCACCCAGGCTTTTGGCTACTTGACTCAAATTCTCTTTTCAAAAGCTTGCTGTCCCTGTGTTCTCCTCATGTGTTTACAAGAGTGCCCATTATCTGCTGTAATTAGTTCCAAGGCTTTGGGGGGTTTTTTGGAACTCCTCCAACCCAGCAGAAAACAAAGAGCAAATGTGTGCTCCTCCGCTCTGGGCAAAACTGTAAAGTGCGAAACTTTCTTGTTGATGCTGCCTCCCGACCCCACCCAGTATGCCACCTCTCTTTTTGGGGCTGTCTCCCCACTGGGTCATCTTCTCCATGTCACCCGCAGGGTATCAGGCCCCTCATGCTGAACCCTGGCTCTCTCCTCTGTCTCCGTCTCCTAGTTTAAGGCCTCATCCAGAGCTCTTTTTCCAGAGGGCACCCACCCCAAGCTGTCCTGGTTGCTAAGCACTAAGGTGTCGCCCACCTCAAGTGACGAGTCCGCATTTCAGTGAGGTCTCAGATGGACACAGCTGAACCTCAATAACTAACTCCGCTCATAGGAGTGTCTGGGTTCCAGAACGAAGGAGAGACGTGGGAAAGGTCGGAGCCCTGCAGGTGTCAGGAGGGAACAGGAGAAACATTGGCAGAGGCCTTAGAGGCCAACAGACTTAGAGAGCTGGGTGCCCTCATGTATTTGAAACCTGGAGCACAGAACTTCTTAACACCCTCGTCTATATGAAAAAACTATTTGCAGTCAATAGCTTTAGATTAGCCTATTTTTATTCCTTATGCTTTAATAAACATTTTGTCCACGTAATTTCCTAACAGCCCACAATCATTTGAGCACATGTTGGGCGCAGCTGATGCTTCTGATGCCCATGGGAGCACATCTTCCCTCGCTGAAACGACAGGTTCAGAGTAAGCAATGTTAGCACAGGGACTGAAAGACAAAGAAGCAGAACTTGAGCCACTTCAATTCTGTCACCCTGCGTGATCACTCGGCATGTTTATCTGTCTAACACTTAAAACAGGGAAACAAAGTGGCCGGAGTGATCATTTGAAAACTATGCTCTGCTAATGGGGTCCAGGCGAGGGTCAGTTTCCAGTCTGCAGTGTGTCGGAGGCCCAGTGGCTTTCATAGGTATTATTAAAACTCAACAGTAACCATGCAGCAATTGTTTAGAAATTCTTAGACCAACAAAAAATACTGGAGGGAGGAGTACTTTTATCATGGACAGTGTTTGGAATTCTTTACGCTTGACAATAATGAAAAGCAGACCAGCAGTTTTTTTCAGTTTTATTATAGTTTCAAAATTCTCTGTCGAGCTTGCACACCCTCCTTGCCTGCACCCAAGGCAGGTCACTCCCACTATCGCCCTGGATGTTCACTGTCGATGGGTTCACATCCACATTCTGCCATTCACTGTGCAATCTTGAGCACGTTTATACCCTAAAAAGTTAATTTCTATCATTATCTATCATTACCTAGTGCTTCCAGCGTGCTGTAACTACTTTACAGGCTTTGCATGTGCTGCCTCGTTTAATCCTCAAGGCACCCCTGTTAGCTGGGTATTGTCGTTATGTCTAGTTTTGCAGACCAGGAAACTGGGACTCAGAAGTTAATCAACTTGTTAGATGTTCACTTGATAAGTAAGCTGCAAACCCGAGACTTGAATTTAGGACTGTCTGATTTTAATTTTTTTTTTAATTTAAGTATAGTCAGTTTACAATGCTGTGTCAATTTCTGGTGTACAGCGTAATGTTTCAGTCACACATATACACACATATATTCGTTTTCATATTCTTTTTCATGATAGGTTACTACAAGGTACTGAAGAGAGTTTTCTGTGCTACACAGTATAAAATTGTTGTTTACCCAGTTTTATGAGGATTCGCCTTATATTTCTGATGTAAGAGATATTCTGCCATAGCTCAGTGGGTATTTTGTGCGAATTGTTCCCTACGTAGATGTAGTTTTTGTTGTATTCATGGGAGAGGGTGAGCACTGCGTCCTTCTACCCCGCCACCTTGGCAATCCCCCGCAGGACTGTCTGACTTTAAATCGTGGGCACTGGATCTTACCCCTCTAAGCATCACCCTCCTCATCTGTGAATGGGGATGCTCATGTTACTCTGTTACCAGGCCCCTGCCTGTCTATCTGGCTTCGTTTCCAGATCCTCCTCAGCTCCCACTGCAGGATCTGGCAAGACTGCGCTATCAAGCCCTTAACTCCCGCCTCCACTTGGCCCTCCTCTCCTCCTACTTTAAGATCCAGCTTAGATATCATTCCCAGGAAACATTTCTTGACCCCTTCCCTGGCCTGCACCCAAGCGCCCCCCCTGCATTGACTGGGCTCCTGGGGTGCCCTGCACGTAACTCTGGTGCAGCACCTCCTCACCTGATCTAAATGTTCTCTTTACACATCTGTCTCCCCAGCCATCCCTTATGCTTCTGAAGGGACTTTGTCTTCATCTTTGTGCTACCAGCACCCAGCACTGTGCCTGGAATATAGAGGAAGCTCAAGAAAAATTTCAGAATGGTTTAGAAGCACTGGACCTCAGTTTTCCTGACCTGCCAGGATACCTGAAACCCCAAGATACGCTTGGCTCCCTCTACGATGTGTTTCTCCCCCTTTCCTGGAGATTCATTACTTTTCATGTCAGACAGATGGGTAGAACTGTGAGACGGTGCTCCGTGTATTAATCTGCATCTTGTCTCACTGTAACCTACAGAATTTGCCTTTTTGTTCTATTGGCCATTTACTTGAAGGGCTTTCTCCAGACTTGCCAACAAACATATTTGATCAATGACGCTATTTTGTATTTTAGTAAATAGAAAATCACAAGGATTGAAAAGTCTTTCTCTTAGTGATTAACTGGCTTCACCCAAGATTTCAGTAACAATCAATCAGCAGTCACTGAAGAAACCATTTGTGTATTAGCATATTTATTAGCTTGGGTGGGCGTGAAGATCACGGGGATAATGTGTGTTGGAGAACAAGAAGGGAGGATTTCCTCCTCCTAATTCACAGAGCCTTTATTGGAGACAGCCTTCACTTAAGGAAGTACCATGGAGCTCCCCTGGACAGAGTCCCCAAATTTCCATTGGTCCAAGTTTCATTAATCTGAGTTTTCATTAGTTCAGAGCAAGCCACTCTGAGCATTGCTCGTGAACCTCAACAGTTAGGAGAGCCTTGATTTGGTATTTGTCTTTTTCTTTTTTCAATCCAGCTGAAATAAATGTCAACATTCAAGATATTTTCATCTTGGGTGCCAAATTGTAATATGGTCAGACAAAGGCCTCCGCAAGTGGCTTCTGCTGTTCAAATTGTAAGCTAGGTCAAAATCACTGCAGCAAGTGTTTGAAGGAGGCAGATCTGGGCTGCCCAGGTTCCACCCTGCACCTCTCCAGGGAAACAGATGTTCAGGTGGATGAAAGTCAGGGTGTGATGGGCCCCATTCCCCTTTGCTCGTCTCAGTGCCATGTTTGCTTTGCTGTGTTTGCCATTAGAGGTCTGTGTGTCGAGTCAACTTTCCAGCCTGTGGATGCTTGCGTTTGCCCTGCTGTGTTTCACACTGAAGGACTATTTACATTCTAATCTTCAGCACGTCTAGAAAACTGGAAATGCTTACGAGCTCTGGGCTGCAGAAGCTGGTATTTTCTGTGGTCAAGGAAACACAGCAGTTTCCAGAGTCGAGAGGTACTAAGAGTGTTTCAGAGCTCCTGGATTCATGACGTCGTCTTATTCTGGAGGACAACGAGGACTCCTGAGAAACTGCTTCTTCTTCTTCTTCTTCTTCTTTTTTTTTTTTTCCAAAATAACCACATTGAATGGGCCACATCAATTTCAAAGCAAAGAACCCATCAGTGTTCATGTAACTTGTGCCACCACACAAGCTAGAATTCTGGCTCAGCTGCTCACTTGATGTGACTCCTGGGAAAATTCCTGGAACTCAGTTTTTCCATCTCTAAAATGGGGCTAATAATACCTACTTTTCGGGTGATTGTGACTAGCAAATAAACCAATAAAGTTAAAGCACTGAGAACTTAGTAAATTCTTAACTTGTAATTATTGTTATACTGTTATTGGCTATTTTTTTCTAATTTAAAATTCCTCTTTTGCACCAAAGTTATTTTCTTCTTTCCTTCTGATACTCTTCTGCTAGAGCAGTGCTCAGTGGGCTACTGAGAACACAAAAGCTTCTTTATCATAATATATACTGATCTTATCATTTTGACCACACAGCAGCACAAGGGCTAATAACTTATAACCAAATGGGGCTTATCTCAGAAGGGCAAGGGCAGCTCAATGTTCAAAAATCAATCAATGTGATTAATCACATTAAGAAAATACAAGAGAAAAATAAAATAGATGCCAAAAAAAAAAAAAAGCTGACAAAATTCAGCACCCATTTATTTTTAAAATAGCAAAATAGGAAGGGAAAGGAACTACCTAAATCTAATAAAGGGGCATCTATGAGAAAACCTACATTTAACAGAATTCTTAATGATGAACTGCTGAATGCTTTCTCCTTGCAATGAAAAACAAAGTAAGGATGTCTGCTCTCACCACCTCTACTCAGCATTGTTCAGAAGGTACTAGCCAGTGCCATAAAGCAAAAAGAAATGAAGTCATAAGGATTGGAAAGAAGAAAGTGAAACTGTCTTATTCATGGACAACATGATGGTTTACACAGAAAATCCTAAGGAATCATCCTGTCCTACTGTGTCTGGCAACTCTGGATACAGGGATAAACTGTGACCGTGTCAGACATAAGGTGCTTTCAGAATTCACAGTCTTGTAGTAGATGGACAATTATGATAGAGTAGGACAGATTCTGTAGAGGAGGAAAAACAATAGTAAAAGGTCAAAAACCAGGTAAAGGCACGAAGAAGAACCAGCTTTTAATACAGGTGAACAGTAAGTAAGATGCAAAGTCCTGAATGTACTTTCATATCTTAAAAGAAACAATGCTTTGAAACATGAGTATAGATTTAGACTACTTGACTTCCCCATTACTGAGCAATGAAGAGAACTGAAAAGATGTGGGCTCAAATAAGCATGGCCGCTTTATGATTGTGGTCCCTTCTACTGTGATTTTCTATGTAACACTTTTCACACTTTCACCCACTTACATGATAATTGATGTCAAACCTGATGAAAACAAGCCACTGGACTCTGCATCCTAGAGGTTTAATAGTTTGCACAGTACGTATCAGGAGTTGGTTTCTGCCCAAGGCCAGATCCATTTTTTGTCTCAGTTCCCAGCCATCGAAAGAGCAGTTCCCTGTTCTTTCTCTTCTCTTCCATGACTACCAGGGGGTGGGGCATGGTGCAGAGCACCGGCTGGGCCGAAGAATGCACCCTAGCCAGCTAGCAAGGCTGAGAAAGGGTGTGAGAGGAGCCAACTCCCAAATGAGAGGTGAAGACCCAGCTGGCAACCATCATGGTGCAGAGCGCTTGAGGCAAGAAACAGCACTTAAGGCTGACAAGAGGCCAGGACGGGCATTTCACTAACCAAGGAGATGCAGCCGAGCTCAGACAACTCTAGAAGAGGACTGTGTACACATCAGAATTCAAACTATCTGCCAATGCATGGATTTCATTAGTTCCTGAGTGATGAGGTGGTGGAATTGTCTTTTAAAGCCCAATGTATATCATCTTAAGTTGTATATTTGAAGATTTCTAAGTGAGCTGTTTAGTAAAATGCATCTAGTTCAAAAAAAAAAAAAAAAAAGAAGAAAGAAAAGAAAAGGAAAAAACACAAAAACTACCAGGAATCCACAAAAGGAATCCACAAAACCTACCAGAACTAATAACTGAATTTTGCAAGGCCAGAGTCAATATACAAAAATCAATTGTATTTCTATATACTAGCTACAAATAATTGGAAGATAAAATCCAAACAAATGTTTTACAATCTACATTTATAATAGTATAAAATTACAAAATACTTGGAAATAAATTGAAATTTATTGGAATTTCATGGAAACTGTATAATACTGAGACACTGAAAACTACAAAATATTGCAGAAAATCAAGTCACTGAACTGCTCACTTAGAAATCCTGAACTACACAATGTAAGACGGTAATCAAAAGAAGACCCAAATAATAGAAAAGACATACCACATTCATGCATTTGAATGAAGTTTGAAAAATACTGGTCTAAAGCAATCTTCTTACAGATGAAGACAATAAAATATAAAGCTGTTAAATGATTTGTCCAAGTCACCCAATTAAGTAAGAACAGGACTGGAAACTTTGGAGAGGAGCTTGGACATGACTTATGAGAAAGCAAGAACACGGGAAAGCACTGCAGGGTGATAACTGAGGCCTGGGTGGGTCAGAGGCTGGGATCTGTCACAGCACCAACCAGTGCAGTCAAGGCATTTTCTCCAGCAGCACTTAGAGGGCCATGAGGATTAAGCTGAAGTTGGGGGCTTATGAAGATGGGGACAGCAAAACGATAAGCCTGCTGGGATGCTGAGGGCACCGCAAGAGCGTTGTGAGTGATTCGCTCTGGGGCGTAGGTCTAATCTGGACAAGAGTGAAGCCCTGAGGAGCAGTCACAGGACTTGAGCTCCTGATGGGGCTGAAGAGAAGCTATGGGAGAGGAAAAGGATGGAAAACTAAAGAGAGCAAATGTTGTGGTCAGAGCTTGGTATCTCTTGGAAGAATCCATTATTATATCCACTGTACCTCCTAAAGCAAAAATTTTGATGAGAGTTAAAATTTCAAAGGATTTTGGGCATAACACTATCTGCCTGAGAAACATAATAAGAACAATCCTATCCTTAATCACTCTAGCTAGCGGTTATTTTTGCAATACATGAAAGTGGACCCAGCTTGGAAGTGTAATTAGCAGGAGTTAAAAGCAGAGGGTCTGAAATTATGGATTTGTATCCTTGAGCAAGTATGTAACATCTCTGCTTTTTAGTTCCCTCACTTGTAAAATGGGGGTAATAATAGTACTTGCCTTATAAGGTTGTTGTGAAGTTCAAAGGAGTTAAAACCATCAGTAAGACCTGCTTTGCAATGTGTTTGATTTAGATACTAAAGCCTCTTTATTGGTTCAATATTTCAACAATTCATGGGGGAGGAGTGAGGGAGACCACAGAATCTGTAAGTCAAAATGTCTTCCTAGAGCAAGGCAATCAGATTTCTGGAGTGAAATAAGACTTTTTAAAAAGCTGAGTGAGTAAAAATGGGATTATATATATATATATATACACACACATATACCATGGGATGTTATTCAGCCATGAGAAAGGTCAGAAATCCTGCCATTTGCAACAGCATGAGTGAACATGGAGAACATTATACTAAGTGAAATAAGCAGACAGAAAAAGACAAATTTTGTGTGATCTCACTTATATGTGGAAAACTAAAAAAAAAATCAAACTCATAGAAGCAGAGTATAGAATGGTAGCTGCCAGGGGTGAGGTAAGGGAATTGAGGAAAATGGGGAGATGCTGGTCGAAGAGTACAAAGTTACAGTAATGTAAGATAAGTAAGTCTAGAAATCTAATGTACAGCATGATGACTACAGTTATTAACACAGTGCTGGATTCTAGAAATATGCTTAGGGTAGATTTCAGGTGCTCTCATCACACACAGAAAAACAGTTACTATATGAGGAGTATATGTGTATGTATATATTATATATGTTAATTAGCTTGATTATAGTAATTATCTCATTATGTATATGTATATCAAGTCATCATGTTAGACACCTTAAATATATACAATTTTAATTTTAAATAAATAAACACTTGGGCTTTTTTTTTTTCCTTCAGACTTCGATGTCAAAGTTGAAGTTTCCTGAAAACAGATGCTGTGGTTAAGTCCTCATGTTTCTTGTAAACTCCACATCTTTTCTAATAGACCTGGCACAAGATTAAGTAGAATCTGCCTGACATGCATGAGGCTTGGGAACACAGGATTCCTCAATATATAAAAAAACTCCTAGATCAGTGCTAGGCATATGGTTAGTTCTTAATATATGCCTGCTGTTATTAGTATGTGACTTATAAATAAGCCCTCGCCTGCAAAGAGAGATTGTTTCCACAAAGAGGAAAGAAGGCTAGTTTGGTTTATTTATTCAGCATAATTTATTTTTGAATATTATTGCATACTGAAGGTAGAGATAAAAAGATACAGTGCTTGCTTTCAAGGTGTTGCCCTTCAGTTGGCAACGGACCATGAGCTGGCAAGAAAAGGTTCATGTATTACATGCAAAGATGGACATATTTCTTCCACGTTTTCAGAAATGGATGGGAGGAAGAAAGACCAAGAGAGCGATGGGTGGGAAACTGAAGTGAAAATTGGAGGAAGACTCTCCACTGCCACTCAATTCATCATGAGGATAAAGGGACCCAGAAAGGAAAATCCTGGCACAGGAACACATATTTTTAGGCTGTTTATTCTTTTCCTAGGGCTGGCTCTGTGGCAGGAATAAATCGGATGTATGCTTTAAATCCATTTCTGTCGTACACTGGGTAGTAATGTCTGGAGAGTTGGTTTGTCTGTTTGTTTTTTAACCTAATTGACTTTAAGGACTTTTGCTCAGAGAGAATCTGTCAATCCAGGTAGCCTTGTGCCATCCACTGCGGGAGGGGGTGGGGGGGGGTCCATCCGCCCTTGGGCCTGAAACGTGAGCACGTCCTCAGTTGACAAAGGATGCCTGCCAGTCCACTGGCTGTGGAGGATGTTTTCCAAACAATACGTGGGACACTGGCCAATATCATGGGGTGTACTTAGCGGGTCTCAGCATTTTACTGCACACCTCGGGAGATGGCGCAGGGCAGGGCAGCATGCTCAGCTGAGGTAACGTGACGTGGAAGTGGACTGTGGTCTGTGGAGATCATCACAAGTAATCGATAAGAAATAATAAACAGGTAAATAATGTTTGCTAGTTATTTTCCTTAAAAACACATTACAGTGGATATAAGTGTCTGCTTATAGTAAGATCACCACCACAACTGTTTACTGATATGCTTTCTTCAGTCAAAAGAGAGGGGTCATGTCATAAACAGCAAGTAAGAAGTGTTGTGTAACTCGTGGGAGCATGTCACACACCGAATACCATTCATCGTTGTTTGAATAAATAGCTGCGTGAGTCTGGATGAGTCATTTGACCCATGTGATCCCCCAATTTTTGGTTTGTTTGTAAAAAAGAGATATCTCATAGAATAACCTGAAAAGTAACAGTATGTGACTAAATTAGCACAATACCTGGTAAGGCATGTCGGGAGCGGCTAAAAAGATGCAGAAAGAAATCTCATCTGTACTTCTCATATCTCCCTAAAGCAGAACCTCCCAAAAATACAGCTACCACGAACCCCTGTGCATACACCTTGTCTTCTCTCTCATTAATTTGCCTGTTGTCGTTAATTTGCAGGCCCCAATTACCGGACCCAAGTTAGATGAGGAAAAGTTTATCCTCCCCGACAGACACTTGGATGCTAGTTTTCTTCCTTCTGGAATTATCACTGAAAGAGGTGAACAAGATGAATAAAATTGACAGCAGAATCTTTAAAGGGAAAAAATAACTGTGGATACTTAAAACTTAGTATAACCCAATGTCTTCAAGTCCTGCCAACCTTAGAGAATGAATAAATGCTCCCTAGTACCCAAATCTGGCAAGCTCACAGCCCCACCTGCAGGATCTCAACTCTTCCTCAAAGATCCCCTCAGTTATTTGGTGGAGTTCCTAGGTATCACCAGAATTTAAGAACAAGTCCAGACTTCTCCTACTGTGTTAGCCTCCTTGCTGGTGTCCATTGTCCCAAGACACCTGAATGCCTCTGCCGCCACTAATGCCTCTCCTGACTATCCTGCTTCCTGACCTGGCCTTCACGCCACAAACCCCCAAACCCTGGCGTGTTGATGCTTCACTGTGCCTGAATCATGCATTGTGGGTTTGTTGAGGGAGAATAGGTTCTTGCCTCACGCAGGAAAGAATTGAAGAGCAAGGCATGGTACAGTGAAAGCAAGTTTATTTAGAGAGATATGCACTCCTTGGGCAGAGTGTGGTCTGTCTCTCTCAGAAGGGAAAATGGCTAAGGGGATGGATACACACTCCATAGGCAGAATGGGGGCCACCTCAGAAAGGCAAGAGGGAGAGAAGCCGAGAGGTGCAGGGTGTTTAAAGTAAAAGTAGATACACGCCCCATAAACAGAGTGCGGGCCGTCTCAGAAGGTGAGCGCAACAGAGCAAGAGCGATCACTGGGTACAGGGTTGTTAGGTTCTAAGGGCTCGGTAATTCCACATGCTAACAAGCAGGAGGATTATTCCAATTACTTTGAGGAAAGGGTGAGGATTTCCAAGAAACACCCCCACTGTCCACTTTTTGACCTTTTACGGTCAGCCTAGGAACTGTCATGGTGCCCGTGGGTGCAACATGAGGCTCAAGGTCTACTGGAAGTCAGATCTTCTGCCACCTCAGTTCTAACCAGTGTGTCCTGTCCTCAGTGGCTGTGTCATTCCTTCAGTGGTTGTGCCTTTCCCCCTCTCCTCCCACTTCAGGTTGTACAGAAATGTAAAGAGAGGTAGCCGCTCACACCAGTGCTTTGTCACACCCTACCCATCCTGTGGATGACATGAAAGCATATAGGTCATGAAAACAATTTCTGCTGAGGCCGGAAGAACAACAGACCCGGGCTGATGCCTCTCCTATGCTGCCATCACCTGCCACCGACCTATCCATCCATCCATCCTCATGTCCACCCCAAATCACATCCTGATCTTGAGCCATTCAAATAGAGAACTGCCTACTCTTCCATTTCTCTGTGTTCCTCAAGCCCTTGTAAATCCTATGCAATTTAAAATGGTCTTAATATTGAACATATGTTTCAGGCATCTTACTAAACGCTTTACATGTATTACCTCTTGTAATTTTTTTTAACACACTGAAGTAAGTACTAGCCTTAATCTCGCTGGACAGATGAGGAAACTGACAGATATTAAGCAGATTGCTCACAGTCACGCTGGTGATTACTGACAGAGCTAGGATGTGAGCCTGGATTTCATGCCAATATCTTGAATCCAGAGCCCTAAATCTCTATATAGCCCTGCATCTTTAAAGAAAAAAAAAAAAGCTGCAACATTGTAGGATAACTACTTTTTTAACTCTTTACTCTCCCCCAAACTATGAGCACGTTGAATTTTATCCAATCCTATTCATTTCACTAGATATTTATTAAGCAACTCTTGAGGTCAGATTCTCTGCTGACCACTCCTTACAAGGCATGATCTGATTCTTAGGCTTCTGTGTAGTCCAGGTTCCCATCAGTGCTTGGTTCTGCAGTGTCTTTGACTGATGCATGACCAAATGGCTAAGCACATACAACACCAAACAAAATTCCTAGACAAGAAAGGAAATCAAACAGAAGTGAAGACACGAAGTAAATCAGCAAATCACAATTTCCCCGCAATGTTCCTTCCCTGCCAGTCGCCATAGGTCTCCTCTTTCTTAATAATGATTAATTCTGTTTTCCTGGGTGGGAGGGAGAAACACGCTTCTTGCATGTAAATATTTTTCCCTCTAAATTCAACACAGTGTTGGATTCCAAACTGGCCATTTAAACTCCAGCAAGCACCAACACCCCAATCAACCCTCAAGGTGATTCACTGCCTTTATTCCAGAACTTGAGTTGATTCATGCATGAATACCTGTGAGAACGTGCCTGACACCCCACAGCAAAGCAGCTTACTCTGCCCAGAAAGAGGGCCTCGGGGACTGCCCTGCTGGCTCTAAATCCTCTTCAGGTTCACAGACCTCACACTCCCAAAAGGAATGATGATGCTTATTCTTCTGAGGACCAACAACCATTCCAGAGAAGAGACCAGCATCCTCAAGTCCCTGAAATACTCAACAAAAACACTCGTCTTGATCAATGGCATGGGTCTAGGTGTCCAACTGGTATCCAACGGGGTTAGACAAAACTGACACTAAAGGATAAATCACAAAGATACCTGGGTGAGCTGCATCCTATGACACATGCTGAAAAACAAATCCCAGTGACTCCGTGGCCCAGCCAAGCATGAAGAGCCCAGCTGTTTCCCTCCTTACCATGGATGAAGCTCTGACCAAAGGCAGATCTATGAGGAAGCAAGCGAAATGCAAGCTCCCGGACCCCGCACCTGCACAGTCCCTTTCCAAGGCCTTGCATCTGCTTTCCGATCTGTAATTTTGTCTTCATTTTCCTAAAGATCCTCCCCCGCACCCTCCCAATGGTATGCTGATCACCAGACCCTGCAGAACTTGGCTCTGCCCCAGATCTGCGTGGGATTCTTCTGCACAGAAAAGCAATGTTGGGTTTACAGCACTGTGGCTTAATCTCTCCAAATAATCCAGGAGTTAAAATTTAATGTGAAGTTAATGGCTTAACTTTCATCCTTTGCCTCTTTTGACTTCACTCCCTTTGGTGCTTCTGACACTGGTTTCAGGAAGCATCTGCCAGTGGCCCCCAAAGCGGAGATAAATCCCAGGCAGCAGGGCTCTTTCACGTACCAAAAGGTCAGCTCACAGATGAATTTCCAGTAATTTCCCTCGTAAGAGGCTTTCCTGAGCTCTCTCTGTCATTGCCTTGTACCCAAAGTCATCCCAGACATACCAGAAACAAACCATGGTTATAGAGAATTCTATACGTAATTTTCACTCTGCCTAGAATTCCTACCATATATGCATAAAATTCCTACCACTCATCTTCCAAGAACCAGCTCCTATGCCTTGGAGGGAAAGAAGCACCTTTTGTTCATCTTTGTATCATCAGTACCTACCATTTTTATAGGCACTTGATAAATTTTGACCACATGAATGAGTGAACACATGAATTAATCAATGAAATATGACAAGTAAAACATTAGGAGAAGAGAATAAACTGGATGTGAGTAGAGAAGGAAAGAAGAAGTAAAAAGCTGGGACAGGTTAACAAGATTCTGAGCCATGGAAACAAAATCTAAAGCTACTGTTAAACAGATATGGTTCCCTCTTTTGGTCTATAGGAAATTATACCGATTTCTCATGAATCTCGGTTAGAAAAGGTACTTTGAGTCCTTGAAGGAGGGAGCTACATTGTGTCCTTTATCTTACCTTGTAATTTTTTATCTGCTCAGAGGGCTTCAGTGAGGAAAGGAAATTCTCCAAGTAGGAAAAAGTCAATATTGAACTACAGACCAGCTTATGTGTTTCCTTGAGCCTGAAATTCATCTATCACTTTTAATAGGTAGGGCTAAGGCTTTGAGAATTAGTTCAAATAACTTGCTTAAATAGAGTTATAACTAGCTTAATACAAACACTGACAGAATAGAACTGCTTTCATTTCCCTTTCTATTTCCTTACCCTCCTATGACAGAGAGCGCAGATAGGGCTATTGTCTCCATTTTACATGCAATAAGAACTTTCCATATACTTGGTGCACAAATACAATTACATCTCTCTTATTTTTACAATTAAAACTTTGAATATCTACCTGCCTCACTAGGTGGAAATCCTATTTCCCCAACTGTTCTTATATTTATGGAGACTTAGGCACTACAAAAGAGATATGTCATTTTTACGTCCTTAGAACTGAAGTCTGATTTAATCCAAATACTGAAGAAAAAAAACTTCAATAAACTAATTAAAAGCAGAAAAGGGAAATTGAGAAAAAATTTAAATAGAAAACAAACAAAAATATAAAAAATAAATCCCAACATATTCATAGTGACAATAAATGTGAGTGGATTAGCTCTATTGAAAGAGACTCTCAGCTTCCTTTAAAAGATATTTAAAGAAAGACACTCCCAAACAACAATGAGAGAACTGTAAAGCTGACAATGGTAAACCAAAGTCAAATGCTAACCAAATAAAAGCGATTTGGAAGTATTAATATTAGACAGAGCACATTCAAGTGAACAAAGAAAGATGTTCCAGACTCATTAAAAGTACCATCTACCAAGATGTTAAGAGGCATCAAACTTTATGTACATAAGAGCATAGCTTCAAAATATATAAACAAAAAATGATGGATATAGGTAGACACTGACAAATTCACAATATAAAGGAAGAATTTAACATATTATCTCAGAAATGGACAAATTAAAAAGCCAAGAGCAAGTAAGGGTAAGAAGGATCTGAATCACACCATTAACTATCGCATATGTAAAGAGAGAGAGGGAGGGAGTCAGAGACAGAGAAAGAATTCATCACCTTAGAAAGAAAAATACACACTTCTTTCAAATGTATATGGAAGACTTACAATTACAGGCTATGTATGTGGCCACAAAAAAATCAATAAATTCCAAAAATAGAATTAAATACACCATATTCTCTGACTACAATATAAAAGCATTTATTAGCGACCAAAGAGTAGTGTTCCTAAAAAAACAAACCAGTCTACTCTTTTAAGTAACTTAGATTAAAAAGAGAATTAAAAATAAATTATAAACTTTTCAAAAAGGAATGATAATTACTATACTACATATCAAAGTTTGTGGAATGTTGCTAAAGAAAAATTCAAAAGAAAAATTAAAGCCTTCCGTACATTGTACCAAGAAGAACTGTCTAGGCCAGGAGTTGGCAAAACTTTTCTGTAAAGGGCCAGCGAGTAAATATTTTAGGATTTGCAGACCATACGGTCTCTGTCATAAGTACTCAGCTCTGTCATTGTAGTTCAAAAGCAGCCACAGACATTAGGTAAATGAATGACCACGCTATTGTTCCAACAAAACTTTATTTACAGAAACCGCAGAAGGCAGGATTTGGCCCAAGGGCCAGAGTTTGCCTACCCTTCGTCTAGGTTATGTTGAGGGAACAAAGACCCCCCAAATCTCAGTGGCTGGTGAAAACAAAGCCGTATGTTTCACTCATCTGGGCTCTGCTCTTGATAGTTGTCCTCACCCCGGGGCCCAGGCCGCGGGGGTGCACACGACCCGAAGCGCGGCCACAGGAGTGCCTGACAAAGCACCACGGTTCACACGCTGCTGCCCAGAGTGTCATGTTTGCCTGCATTTCACTGACCAGGGCAATTTATACAGCCAAGACTAACTTCAAGGGAGTCGGGGATGTGACTCGAGCGGTAGGGCGCACGCTTAGCATACACAAGGTCCTGGTTCCATCCCCAGTACCTCCTCCAAAAATAAATAAAGAAGTAAATCTAACTACCTCCCCCTCCAAAAAAAATTTTTTTAAATTAAAAATAATAACAAAAATTAGGGGAAAAAAGACTACCTTCAAGGGGTCAAGGAAGCACAATCTTCCCAGAGAAAAAACACAGATACCAGTGAGCAGTAAAAAAATCTGCCGTATATTTGTTTTAGATCAGTTCCTTTTTTTAAGGTTCATATGTTATCTCCCTTCTGTTATGGGTTGAACTGTGTTCCCCTAAAATTCATATTTTGAGGTCCCAACCTCGTGTACTTCAGAATATGACCTTGTTTGGAGATACAGTCTTTACAGAGATAATAAAGTTAAAGTGAGGTCATTAGAATGGAACCTAGGCAAGCATGACTAGTGTCCTTGAGACAAAGGGAAAATTTGGACGCCAAGACACACGTAGAAGGAAGATGATGATGTGAAGAACCACAGGAAGAAGATGGCCACCTACAAGTCAGCAAGAGATCCTGGAACAGATCCTTCCCTCACAGCCCTAGGAGGAAACTACTACCCTGGCAATGCCTTGCTCTTGGCCTTCTAGTCTCCAGCGCTGCAAGGCAATAAATTCCTGTCGTTCAAGCCACCCCGCCTGTGGCGGTCGGTCACTACAGCTCCAGCAAACCAACACGCTGCCCTGCACTTACTGCTCTATTGGAGGCTACTCTCTTGGGGTCCACTGCGGTTTTCTGATAGTTTCTTTGCCGAAGAATAGAGGGGAAAAACATATCTTTGATCTCTCATGGAACATTCTGCTACCTAGAGATGAGTACACGGATGTGCTGGCGAGTTAAGTCCCTGGCTGGGGAAACACAGCTAGTAGAAACAGGACTAGAACAGGGAGGCCTTGACCTCTGACCAATAGCAAACCCTTCAGTGAGCACTAATGAGTCAGCCCTCTGCTTTACAGATGTTGTTTAAATTAATCTTCATAACAATCCTATAGATTGTTAGAAACAGGTAACTGTCATTTGCCCCCAACTGCCCATTTTCATGTCAAGATTACTGAGACTAAGAGCTGCTAAATAACTTGCTGAAGATCCAGAGCTAAGAAGCTGGAGAGAGAATTTAGGCCACAGGTGATATGTGCAGATTCCATCAGAGTGACCCTCTCCTCTGGGATCCTGTGCACATTTCACTCACGTCTTTGTTCCGGCTCTCATCACACCGTGTGGGTAGGTGTCCACATCTTTGACAGTGATGCTCTGCTTAGGCATCTGGATTCCCAGTGCCTGGAGCTCTGCTTGGCACAGACTGGGCATCCAACCAGTGTGCTGAACAAATGAATGAACAAAGGAACAGATAATGAATGAATGAGTGGTGTCTTCAGTGCAGGGCTAGTGCAGTTGGTGGACTGTCAGATGGAGGAGTCAAGTTGGAGGGCACAGGCAAATGAAACATAATCCCAGGCTGGTGAGCCCCTCTTGCCTTCAGGCAAATCTCTTAATCTCTGCCTCGAGATTTTCTTTTTTTTTTTTTTCCATGTTATTGTACATTTTGTTAGATTGTAATTCATTATTTTCTTTCCTATACTAAAAATTTATTTTTGGTGAGACCCTCACTAAATTGAAGTATTTCTAAGTACCCAAGGAAATTATAATATTCCATAAAAACAGAATTAAAATAATTCATTAACATGTTTCCAACATTTTCAATACCAAGGACCTCTTTTATTATTTTTCCTTTTCACCTCTGCAATTAAATCCATGTTTTAAAATTGTTTTAAATCTATTAACTCAATTTTATTTACGTAAGTTAGAATTAACCACAAGCAAAAATAATACAACTAGATACATCCTACTATTTATGTTAATCTACAATTTACTTACATTGTGGATAATTAGGAGCTGAAGTTTTCAGATTTGGAACCACTCTTTGCTCCTTTAGGCCCTTTCCACTGATTATATCTGGCTTTGGGCAGGTCACAGCATCTATGCAGATTTTTATTAACTTATATGTAAAATGCGAAATAAAAAATACTTTGCCCACTTAAAAGCTTACAGATGAAACAAGATGACTTTTTGACTATGACTGTCGATATACTGAGCTCAAGTATCATTTTATTTATCTTTCTTTTTTTCTCTTATAGACAGAATATTTTATTTCTATAAACATTTAAAAAAATTTACATATATGTACTGTTCATTGTTTCAAAGAACAGTTTAGAACTTTAGCTTTTTAAACTTACTCTGCATGGAGATTTTCTCCTTGGCATGAGTAAGCCTTTCTTATGCTCCCTGATGCTTTATGGGTTCAATCATGAAGTGCTGGTGCAACAAACACCATAATTGTACAGGGTGGCTTTGACTTCCAGACTCCCTCTGGGGTCTCTAGATCACTTTGAAATGCACTGGAATATGCTTAAGAATTAATAAAAACATTGAAATAGATACCGAAAGCCCTGGATAAATTAGAGCTTGAAGAAGCTAAGGTTAACTTACTTTTTTTATTGCTCCATCATTTTTCTATTCGGTTGTGATGTATCATATTAGTTTTGACTAATATGTTTTAAATGTAGTAAACAAAACCCTTACATTTCTCAGAGCGCTGAGGCTGCCACAGGACATTTGCACAGACGTTATTTCTATGTGGAATGCTCTTTACTTGCTCTTCACTTAGCTCCTATTAACTTCAGATCTCAGTGGAGTAGTACTTCCCAGAGAAGCACCCCTGACCTACCTTACTAGTCCGATCACCTCATTATTTACTCATAATGATGCAAGTCTACCTTCTACTATTTATCACAATTGTAATTAAACATGTATTTGTGTGACCACTTGATTAATATTTGTCCATCCCACAAGTAAAAGGACCACATCTAATGTTGCTTATCACTTCTCATTAGTGTTTTGCACAATGCCTGACAGTTAACAGAGACTCAATAAATATTTTTGGAATATATGAATGAAACTCTATTTTTAAAGTACTCCATTTCACCATAGCAATAAATATGTAGGACAGAAAGAGCACAGAATCTGGAATCAGGCACTTGGTTTTATGACTATAATTCATATATTAGTAATACTGTAATCTGGGCCATACTAATATTTCTGAGCTTCTGGGTCCAGGATCATCACCTATCTATAGGATTTTGGTGAAAATAAAATAGCACAATAGATGAGAAAAGGTACTGAGTATACTCTATTACAGTACACAAATGTTAAACGATTGTTCTGAGTGTTATGGATACAGAAGTTCATAGAATATTTGCTACCCTCAAGGAAAGTGTTTTTCTTGAGATTTCAACACACACACACACACACACACACACACACACTGATTACAGAGGCTGTCAAAACACACACATATACAACACAGTGGTTACAATGATTACAGAATAGTATAAGACAGTCTGACATAAATGTGAGTGTTGCAATTCTCTGGGAATATTTTAATGCTTCTAGAAGCAATGTGGCAGAGAGGACAGTATGGTCAGTTTGACTTTAATCCCTAATTTCCCATTTAGAGGACTGATATTATAATTCTAACTCTGCTACTGACCAGCTGTATAGCCTTAAATAAGTCATTCAGCCTCTTTAACTCAGTTTCTACATTGAAAATGGGGGGTAACCCCTCTGTAAGGTTGCTGCAAGAATTTGTGAAGGCTGTAAATTCCTATGTTAAAAAAAGAAGTAAAAAGCTTAAGCTTCCACATTAAGAAACTAGGAAAAAAAGAACCAACTAAACCTAAAGCAAGTAGAAAGAAGGGAATAATAGTGATCAGAGTGGAAACAAAGTAAATAGAGAATAGAAACCATAGAAAATCAACAAAACCAAAAGATGTTTCTTTGGTGTGATTAATAAAACTGACAAGGCTTTGGCTAGACTGACCAAGGAGAGGGAGAGAAAGAGAAGGAGAGAGAATCCAAATCAGTAAAATAAGGAATGAAAGAGAGACTATTGCTACAAATCTTACAGAAACAAAAAGGATTATAAGGGAATATTATGAACAACTGTATGCCAACAAATTAGATAAACTTTGATAAAATGAACAAACTCTTAGAAAACCGCAAACTACTGACCTAAAAAGAAAACAAAATCTGAATAGACCTATATCAAATAAAGAGATTGAACCAGTAATCAAAAACTTGCTTCAAAGAGAAATTCAAAACAGAATGGAGTCATTGGTACCAAAACTTCTTTAAAGAAGAATTAACACAAATCCTTCACAAACTCTTACAAAAAATAGAAGAGGAAACACGTCACATCTTATTCTATGATACCAATATTACCTTGATATAAAGCCAAAGATATTACAAGAAAAGAAAATTACCAGCCAATATCTTTTATGAATGTAGATGCAAAAATCCTCAACAAAATATTAGCGAACTGAATCCGGAGATAGATAAAGAACATCATATACCATGACCATCTGGGATCTATCCCAAGTGCAAGTTTGGTTTTACATACAAATATTAAACAATGTAATGCATAGTATTGACCAGAATAAAGATCAAAGACCACATGTACATTTCATTGAGCATTTGCCCAAACCCTAAAAACCAACACCCTTTCATGAAAAAATATTCAACAAACTGTAAATAGAAGGAAACTTCCTCAACCTGATGAAGAATATCTTATGAAAAACCCACAGCTACCATCATACTTAATAGTGAAAGACTGAAATCTTTCTAAAAACAGGAAGAAGACAAGGATATCCAATCTTACCACTTTCATTCAATATTGTTCTGGAGGTTCCAGCCATGAGAATTAAGCAAAGAAAACAAATAAAATTTGTCCAGATTAGAAAGGAAAAAGTAAAACTATCTTTATTCACAGTGAAATGAACTTGTATATAGAAAATCCTGAAGAATTTTAAAAAACCAACCAACAAACAAAAAAGCCTCCAAAACAAACAAACAAACAAACAAACCCCTACTAAAGCCAAAGAACAAGTACAGAAAAGTTTCAGGTTATAAGATCAACATACTAAAATCCATTGTATTTCTATGTATCAGCAATGAATGATCTTAAAATCAAATTAAGAAAACAATTCCATTTACAATAGCCTCAAAAAGAATAAAATACTTAGGAATAAATTTAATTTAAAGAGTGTAAGAAATATACATTAAAAACTATAAAAGATTGTTAAAAGAATTTTATAAAGATGTAAATAAGTGTAAAGACATCCCACGTTCATGCACTGGAAGACTTTATACTGTTAAAATGGGACTACTCTCCAAATGGATCTACAGAGTCAACACAATCTAAAAAATATTTCTGTCTCTTTTTCAGAAATTGACAAGCTGGTTCTAATACTGAAATGGAAATGCAGGATACAGAAAAGACAAAGCAATCTTGAAAATGAAGAATAAAGTTGAAGGACTTACACTTTCTGATTTCAAAACTTGCTACAAGGCTGTAGCAATTGAAGTGGCATGGACTGGCATAATATAGATCAATAAAATAGAATTTAGAATCTAGAAATAAACCTAAATAATTGATTTTGATAAAAGTTCCAAACTATTCAATAAGGAAAGAATAGTCTTTTCAGCAAATGGTGCTGGTACAACTGGATATCCACATGCAAAATAAACTTGGACCCCTGCCTCACACCATATATAAAAATGAACTGAAATCGTTCAAAGTTCAAAATGTAAGTGTTAAAACTATGAAAGTCTTGGAAGAAAACATAGGTATAAATCTCTGTGATCTTGAATTAGGCAATGGTTTCTTAGCTATAACACCAAAAGTACAAACAACAAAGGAAAAATAGAAAAAAAAATGAACTTCATCAATTAAAAACTTTGTGCCACATAGGATACTATCAAGAAAGTGAGAAGACAATACACAAAATGGGAGAAAATACTTGCAAATCATATATCTGATAAGGGAATAGTAACCAGGATATATAAAGAACTATTATACTCAACAAGAAATTCAACAAGAAAATGACAAATAATCCAAATAAAAATGAGTCAAGGATTTGTATTCAGAGTTCTCCAACGAAGACATACACACTCCACTTCCACATACTTAATGCTGAAGGCCTGGGATAGTTGGCCACTGACTGGGAAGCTGCAACTCCATATAATGAAAGGAGGAACAGATTTTTGGTGAAGACTTAGCCAGGTTGGCCTCAGTAGAAATTGTTTATTAACCATATTATTCCATCATTCAAGGCAGAAACTATGTGATGCCTTAAGAAATCTTTCAATCTCAAAGTCACTCCAGCTTGGTGAGGCTGACCTTTGGCCTCTCAGTGTTCAGGTTGTCATTCTTTCCTTGAAGCCCAGAACTCTTCTTATCCAAGGCACTTAGTATGGTGACACTGGGTTTCCTTTAATCCCATATGGGATATGTAAACTCAGAACAAGAAAAATATGTGCTTTGTGTCATTTGTACATAAGTCATTTCCCCTCTTGGCATCTCTGAGGCTAATGAATGAGACTTTTTTTCTATCCTCTCTAAATACTCTTCATGCTTCATGAGCTGTAATGAAAAGGAATGACATGCTCTGAATCCATTTGATGTAGGTGCAGGCAGATTGAATGTCTTGTCATTAATTATACTTTCTGATTTGTGGTAGTCCATGTGATAATAGCATTTCCCTTTTATTCTGGAAAGAAAAACTTGGGAGAAAAAAAGCAATGCAAAGACTCCCAGCCCAGTTTGGTTACATTTGGATTAGTTAGCTATGTGCTGATGCCAGTAACAAAAGATTGACCCAAATCCCCAAGCAGGCAAGCACTCAGAAAGTTATTTTATTTTCAGAGTGAGGTGATCTCAACCTTATTTGATCCCTACCCCCCAAAAGTAATAAATCTGATTCTCTAAAGTCAACAAAAAGATAATATATTTGCAAAGTCCTTTGCAGCTTTGCAAGTAGTTCTCATATCTTTTATTGCAGTGTGGTAGGACACTTAATACATATTCAGCGAATACCTACTGTGTGCAAGGCACTGTCTCAGGCATTGGGTTTTTTATTTCCCTGTAACTTATGAGGAAACTGAGATTCAGGCCTGTAAAGTGGTTTGCCCAAGGTCATAGTCAGTGGGACAGAGCCTACTTTTTAAATTCCAGTTCTCTTAAATCAACAGAAGGCTATAATAGCAACCGTGATTATTTACATGCACAGGCAAAGTGGTAGGAACCTTATATACTGTATCTCATCTAATCTTCTTATCAATCTTATGAATAGGTATTGTTTCCCTCATTTCACAGACGAAGAAACTAAGGCTCAGAGAAGTAAGGAGCCTTGCCCGAAATCACAACACCTGTAAGTGGCAAAGCTGGTATCCACATCCAGGTCTGTCTGTGGAGAGCCCTTCTTCACCTGCAACACCCTTCCTCTCTGCTGATGGGCTGTGGCCGTAAGACCCTGCTGTGGCCACAGCTGGCTGAACAAGGACTGGCACTTGACACAGGGCAGCCTTCTTGACCAAGACCAGTGGTCTGTGTGCCGTATCAGCTGAGGCACACTTCAGTTCACAGCCCTGCTGGGGTGTCAGTTGCTACCACGGTCTTAACCTATTCAAGGTGGGTCACTGAGCTCTACCTGGTTCTATTAGGTTCTAAAATCATGCAATGATTGGTCCTGCCCCCTGCCCTGATAACCAGGAAGGGCCACGACTTCACTCTTCCCTTGTTCCTCCTGCCAGCTCGTATTTCTGGAAATGAGTCTTTGGTTCAATTCTCCCTGGCCAGAAACAGCAACATAATTTTCAAGGCCCAGTGCAAAGTTAAAATGTAGGGTCTCTTGTTCAAAAATTCTTGAGAATTTCAATACATCAATAGCAGAGCATTGATGCAAGCATGGGACCCTTCTGAGGGTGGGAGCCTGTGCAACCTCACAGCTCACATGCCCAAGAAGTCAGCCCAGGCCCTGCAGGTTTTACTGAAATTTTTGGAATGACCTAGCTTTCCCCCCAGATTCTCCCTCTGTTTTTGCAACACATCTCCCTGCTCTAACTTAGAACAAGCCTGCCTTCACCATGGCTGTTAGGACTTGGTCTCCATCTGTTGACCCTCTTCCCCCATTTGTAGCTCTGTCCCTAACTTCCTAAGACCCCAGTAACCTACCTTCTCTCAGACCAGCCCTCAGACCCTGACATTCTCAGGAACCAAGCTCACCCATTCAGCTTTCCAGGTGATGTCTCTGCAATGTGTACAGATAGGGGACTGATGGGGAGAGAGAGAAGGCTGTATATGTTTGGCAAAGTATTTGTTTATAACCATTTCTGGCATCTGGAGTAATTTTTGCTTTTTATTAATCACATCTCTGCATTCTATAGTTGACTCTCAACTTGGCCTGAGCTTCCTGAGGGAAATTTTAGGAGTTTTGCCAAATGACAACACAGAGCTTCATATTTATGTTATAAAAGCCAGCAGTGTCATCACAACTTCCTTCCTTTGTCAGAGCAATTTTCAAAAAAAAAACAGATCACAGCGTTATTCAGTACAGTAAACCCCACCCTCCACCTCTTGAATGTTATTGACAACAGCAAGGCAGAGCATGTAAGTCCTATCCAAATGGAAAACACTGGCTCCAATGCATCCTGTTGTGAAACCCTCAAGCATAGGGTTACAGCACGACAACAAGGGAGAAATTAAGAAACATCAAAAGGGGAAAGAATAGATTCCAAATGGAGAAAGACAAAAGAGCGAGAAGTTCAAAAGGCCAGAGGCCAGAACGTGCTGTGTATACCTAAGACTCTGGCTCTCTTAAATCAATACTAGCTGATAATAGTAGCAATTTATTGGGTATTTGCCATGTGCTGTCATGGGCTGATTACCTATCATATTTATCTGATCTTCTTAACAACCTGGGGAAGTAGGTATTATTTCCCTCATTTTACAGATAAGGAAACCAAGGTTCAGAGAAGTAAGAAGCCTTACCCAAAGTCATGCGTCCTAGAAGTGGCACAGCTGGAGAGCATAGATAGATACTCTGTGGGTCAAGACTCTTCCATAGTCTATATTCTCTCACTCCCTGCTGACTGACTGCAGCCTGGAGACCCTGCACCTGTGGCCACAGCTGATCAAATAAGGCTTGGACATCTGACACAAGGACAGCTAATTCATGGGGTGGCCAGGCTCAAAAATGTGATCTGGGTCCACCTGGCTCCTTTCTTATGATTTTAGAATCTAGAAGAATTAGCTTAGCTATGGTTGCTGAGCTGAGGGTTGATGAGATGCACTTAATCTGGGGCAGCCCTTCTGGGTCACATGTGAACAAAAGTGAGGAGAACTACAGGCAGAGAGACTGGAGGACAGAACAGATGCCCAGAAAGGAGCAGAGATGTCAAGAGAAAGTAAGTGTAAGATCAGAGAGAGACAGAGACTTCGAGAGACAGAGAGGAAGAGATCAGGGCAGGGAGCCAAAGACAATGGAGCCTGGAGCTAGTCTGTTGGGTTCCTGGAAGAGCCCTGGCTTTAGGCCCCAGGAGTCTTGGAAGCACCATGGTGCCTGGCCTTGGGTTCCTGGTAGGTATCTGGAGTCTCCCCACCATCCTTTCTACATGAGCTCATGAGAGTGAGCCTCTGTTGCAACCCAAGATTCTGACCTCAGCAGCCTGATGCCAAGGTCTTTCTTACTCCACCTGACTACACACCGCCCACCTCCCACCTCCCCATTCACAGTAAAGGCAACATCCACCAAGTGTCCCAAGGACAGCTGAGAAGCCAAAGTTTTCACAGGCTGAGTTCTATGTCTCTGTTGCTTTGGTTAACCTTCCGCTGCCACCATCCCTGAGTAAAGACTGGGTCTCTGCCTCCAGGCCACTCCCTGCCAGTCCCACCTTCCCTCCAGAGCCGCTCTCCAGGCCTCCTGCCACCATGGTCATGGATGCCATCACTGGCCAGGAGTTTGAGGGACACCAAGCCAGGTGGTCAGCCCTGAACACTGCCTCCTCTCTCATTCCTATAAGTCCTCCACCCCCAGCCCCCAGATGTGGGCCTTGTAGAGTCTAGGAATAACCTGGACATAGAGTAGACAAAAGCAGGGGCAGTTCAGTCAAGTGACTGAGATGCGAGCAGACCGTGGCTTCTTGTCTGGATTCTCTTGCTAACTGACCTTGTCTCCTTGGGCAAGTGGTCAACATTCCTGAGTCTTGGATTTCTTGCCTATATAATGATAGGGAGGCAGATGACATGAGCTAGGCCCCTTCCAGCTCTGACTTTCAAAAATGCTGATTTAAATGCCATTCCCTTTGATTGGCAGTTAGAGAAGGGGACCCTGGATCCTTTCTGGAATTTGTGCTTTGTCATCACATCTGTTCCGGCTGCAGGTATCCGAAGAGTCCCCATAGCAGGGCTGACTAGGTTGTAGAAAAGGAACCAAATGAACAGGGAGGATATGGAAGCATACTAACTGAAGGTTCAAGCACAAGGAAGAAAGATCTCGCACCTAAGAGAAGACTTTTTGCACCGATAGCCCCAGGAACTTGGGGGCAACGTGTGAGTGACAGAGGTGCAAGGGCATGTGCATTGCTGAGTTAGCAAATTTCTAAGGCATCTATCACAGCAGGCCTGGCCTGCAGGCTTTATTTAGGTGAAACTCCCATTGAGCTGCAGCAATCAGTGCCCCAGTCTGACTCAGAGCTTCAGAATCTTGGCCTGTGGTGCAATGAGTCATGGTGATGAAATTTCAAGAGAAAAGGACATTCTTAAAATTAGCTTTGAGACAGCAACTGGCTGTGCTTTTGCTCGGTAAGCGCCTTTTCCAGGTTATTTTAGTTGGTGTCCTCTTTAAGAGGACCGGAACGGTTGAGTGAATTCTGCCTCTGGTTGCCCAGCTCTTGGCCCCTCACATTCCCATTACTCCAGACCCACTCTGTGCTTGCTCCATTCAAGTAAACAAGCAAAGGCTGGGGCACTGACCCTCAGGCCTGGCCTGACCTTTGCTCTTCCGCCTATAACCTTGTGGTGGTTCCAACAGGGGCTAGAGTTCTCAGAGGAGCCCAAAGCGAGGGCTGGGCTGGGCTGGGTTGACCACCCCAGTACTAGAAGTTCCACCGCTGAACAAAGATGGAATGTGAGGGTCTCCTCTTACCCAGTCTCACAAGTCCTCTGACTCTGCACAGGCCCACTTTGTGCCTTTTGACCAAACCTCCTCCCAGGGCAGGAAATCAAAGCCGACACTGACTTTGCAGTCGGAATATTTCCATGAGCAATGAGATGTGGATGAACAATTTCTCCACTGTTCCCTGTACAACAGAGGGTTCTGTTGAAATCAGGCAGGCGTGGCTCCGCTCCCATTCTTTATTTCCCCTAATGGAGAGCTTGCTCCCTTCAATGTCTCCATCCCTCCTTAGGGACATAATGTCTTATGGAGACAACTGGGATTTCCCTCAAAAATTCAAATGGGCAAAGAGCTACCCAGGTCTTCAGGGAACATAATTGGAGCTACCAGTAGAAACAACGGGCACAACCCAGCTGGTAAGATTTGAGAAGTTCAAAAGGATTTAAGTAAATATATATATCCCTTTTGCCAAGTTCTTTCTATCAACCTGCTTATACTCATTTAATCATTGCATTTAAAAGAATTGACTGCAAACCAACCATACACCATCACAATGCTGCTTAGAGGGACTATTGCCATGAAGAAGATACAGTTGCTGCCCACAAAGATGCTGCCTGTTTCTTAATACGATAGATACTGATAAACAATTATAGTACAATATGGCATGCTACCATAGAGGCTTATACAAAATATTATGAGATACAGAGAGAAGGAATGGAAAGTAGAGACATGGTCAGGCTCCAAAAGAAAGATGAAGATGTTTATTAGTGATTAAAATAAGCAAACAAAAAATAGGTAACACATTTTCTGGTCTGTGTAACCAGTATGTTGAACAAGCATGACTCATGGCATGGTAGAAATGCAACTTTATCCCCGACTACTCCTGTCTCGGTTCTTCCCCCTCCCCTCCCCTCCCCTCTGATATTTCAGGTCAAAGTCATGGGCAGGCAAGAGGAAAGGTAAAGAGATAGGACAGCTTTGATTTAAGCCTGGCCTTTGGCCAGAAGAAAGCATCTCTGGTTGGGCCAGAGCAGGACTTGTCTCATAGGGTCATGCCATGGTTTCTTCCAAAGTCCCCTCCTGGGACCTCCGTCCTCCAGTTCCCTTGACCCTGACAGATGTGACTCCATTCCTGTTGCCACACGAGGCACTGGGGAGCAGCACATCTTGTCTTCCTGCCCCAATCCCTTCACTCTTCCAGCAGGCACTTTCAGACAAGATCTAAAGTGACCCAATCACATGATTGTTCTCTTTTTGGGATGGCCCACACCTCATGCGCAGGAAATGACTGCACCCCTTACCCTGAGAAACTCTGGGAGTGCAGTCAAGCTCTGTTGCCTCCTGCACCTACACAGCAAGTCACCCCTCTGTCATCCTCTACCTCTTGGGGGCAGCATCCAGATGTCAGTCACAGTCAGCTTTCTCAGGCATGACTAGGGCACTCTGTCTCCCTACTGCAAGAAATAGCTTTCTGTGTTCTCTTGCAGCACCTGAGCCCCTCCCACGAAGGGGCAGAGCAGAAGCAGCTCCCCCCAAAGAAATCTCGTCTCTGATCTTCTCCCTGCTCCAATCTCTCTGATCTTTTTTCCTATCCTTGATTTGGATGAAGAGTGAAGGTATGTGAGGCCTTCCCCTTGAAAATCTGTATCTTGTGGTGTGTTACCATTCTCATTTTTGAATCTTGGTGTTTATCATATTGGGGTCTCAGGTGAACTAGTGTCAAGAATCCCATTACAACATCTTGTCAATATCCCATCATCGTTGCAGCCCGTTCTGGGCATGGCATCTCCCAGGATGCTCAACCCAGCTGTGGCCTGCTTGGAAGCAGAGGCAGGGGACCATTGAAAGACTCAGATATTCCCAAGATGCTCCTCATCAGCTAACCTTCTGAGCTCCTTGTTCACAACCCAAGTGAATTTTTTTTCTATCCCAGAGTTTACCTGGAGGACTGTGGGGTGGGGTTGTGGCCAGATTAAGAACAAGAAGCTGTACACTGAGGTTTTCTCAGTGTAGTTGGGAAAGGACAGGTTTGAAGTGAACCCATGTTTCTTCACACAGAGGACTTCTTCCTCTACAGGGTGTTGTCCCAGTCTGACAGACCACTGCCACGAAAGCCACCCACCGTGTGGGGGATCTACACTCAGCGTCCACACAGCAATATCAGAAATGGAGGCTGACCTCACTGGTGAGGCCACTTCAGTGTCCTTGGTCTTGGCCCATCCATGAGCACCTCTGATAGGTTAAAAGATGCTCCCATGAGCCAAAGGAGAGAAGTCCAGTCCAGAATCCTTGGTTCATCCATACATCACTAACCTTATGCCACCTACATATAAATCCACCCCCAAGATCCCAACAGCCAAACTCTGAGCCCTACATAGGACGTGAAAACTGAGTCACTTGTTGGGTGACTCACCAGTGAGAGACCACACAATGAGTCAGGCAGAGGAGACCTGGGGACAAGCTTTTAAAATCTGAATTTTCCGGACTGCCTCTAGAAACCACCCTTGAAGGAGAGAAGACTGCAGGGTAAATGGGTGGGAAGGCAGATCAAGACCCCAAACTCCGCATTGGAGAATGATGACATGCCTTGGCTTTTTGCATAGTTCTCTGAGAGCCTGGGGTTTGTGCAACAGATTCTAATGTTGTTTTGTCATCTCCAACACCACTTACTGATAAAAAATTCATCAATTGCCTCAGGTCTGCTGCCTGTCCTCGGTGACTCATCACTGTTCATCTCATTATCTATGACCCTGGACGCAGGAGGACTGTCAGGGGACGGGGCGGTGATGTAGAGCAACAGTTGAGGACACAGACTTGCTTTTTTCTTTCTTTTCTTGTTTTTTGTTTTTCTTTGGCTACAACAACAGAAAGTTATTCTCTCACAGTTCTGGAAGCCAAAGTCCAAAATCATGATGACAACAGGGCTACAATTCTTCCCAAAGACTCTAGGGGAGTCTTCCTTGCCTTCTCTGGCTCTGGTGGCTCCTTGTGTTCCTTAGCTTGGGGCAACATCACTCCAAACTGCCTCCATCTTCACATGACCTTCTTCCCTATGTGTCTCTCTGTATATCCTTTCTTCTTCTTCTTTTTTATTTTTTAAAAAAATTTTATATGACTTTTAAAAGTTATACTCCATTTACAGTTGTTACAAAATACTGGCTACATTCCCCATGTTGTACAATACATCCTTGTAGCCTGTTTTATACTCAATAATATGTACCTCCCATTCCCCCTCCCTTATATTGCCCCTCCCCTCCAACTGGTAACCATTAGTTTGTTCTCTATATCTGTGGTCTGCTTCTTTTTTGTTATATTCATTAGTTTGCAGTATTTTTAGATTCTATATATAAGTGATATCATATAGTATTTGTTTTTCTCTGAATTATTTCACTTAGTATAATGCCTTCCAAATCTACCTGTTGTTGCAAATGGCAAATTTTTTTCTTTTTAATGGCTGAGCTATATTCCTATATGCATACACACACACACACACATCTCACATCTTCTTTATCCATTCATCTGTTGATGAACACTTAGGTTGCTTCCATATGTTGGCAATTGTAAATAATGCTGCTATGAACATTGGGGGTGCATTGATCTTTTTGAATTCATATTTTTTTTTTTTTGGATATACCCAGGAGTGGAATTTCTGGGTCAAATGCTAGTTCTATTGTCAGTTTTTTCGAGAAACCTCCATACTGTTTTCCACAGCAGTGGCACCAATTTACTTTGCCACCAACAGTGCACAAGGGTTCCCTTTTCTCCACATCCTCGCCAACATTTGCTATTTGTGTTGTTTTTGATGATAGCCATTCTGACAGGCATAAGGTCATATATCTCATTGTGGTTTTGATTTGCATTTCCTCGATGATTAGCAATGCTGAGCATCTTTTCATGTGCCTGTTGGCCATCTGCATGTCCTCTTTGGAAAGTATTTCTACTGAGTTCTTCTGACCATTTTTAATCAGGTTTTTTTTTAATGTTGAGTTGTATGAGCTGTTTACATACATTGGATATTAATCCCTTATTGGTCATACCATTTGCAAATATTTTCTTCCCATTTAGTAAGTTGTCTTTACATTTTCTCGATGGTTTTCTTTGCTGTGCAGAAGCTTTTAAGTTTAATTAGGTCCCATATGTTTATTTTTGCTTTTATTACTTTTAATTTAGGAGAAGGATCCAAAAGAATTGTGCTGCAATTCATATCAAAGAATGTTCTTCATATGTTTTCCTCTGGAATTTTTAGAGTATCCCATCTTACATTCAGGTGTTTAATCCATTTTGAGTTTATTTTGTATATGGTGTTAGAGAATGTTCTAATTTCATTGTTTCACATGTAGCTGTGCAGTTTTCCCAGCACCACTTATTGAAGAGACTGTCTTTTATCAATTGGATATTCTTGCTTCCTTTGTCATAGATTAATTGACCATAAGTGTGTGGGTCTATTTCTGGGCTCTCTTGTCCCATTGATCTGTTTGTCTATATTTGTGTCAGTACCATACTGTTTTGATTACTGAAGCTTTGTAGTATAGTCTGAAGTCAGGGAGTATGATTCCTCCAGCTCTGTTGTTCTTTCTCAAGATTGTTTTGGTTAATCAGGGTCATTTATGTTTCCATACAAATTTTTAACGTATTTGTTCTAGTTCTGTGAAAAATGCCATTTCTATTTTGATAGGGATTCCACTGAATCTGTAGATTGCCTTGTGTAGTATGGTCATTTCAACACTATTAATTCTTCCAATCGAAGAACACAGTATATCTTTCCATCTGTGTCATCTTCAATTTCTTTCATCATTGTCTCAAAGGTTTCTGAGTACAGGTCTTTTAACTCCTTAGGTAGGTTTATTCCTAGGTACATCATTCTTTTTGATGCAATGGTAAGTGGGATTATTTCCTTAATTTCTCCTTCTGATGCTTTGCTGTCAATGTATAGAAATGCAACTGATTTCTGTATATTAATTTTGAATCCTGCAACTTAACCAAATTCACTGATGAGCCCTAGTAGTTTTTAGTGGCATCTTTAGGATTTTCTATGTATAGTATCATGTCATCTGCAAACAGTAACAGTTTTACTTCTTCCTTTCCAATTTGGATTCCTTTTATTTCTTTTTCTTCTCTGAATGCTGTGGCTAGGACTTCCAAAACTATGTTGAATAAAAGTGGAAAGAGTAGGCATCCTTGTCTTGTTCCTGATCTTAGAGGAAATGCTTTCAGCTTTTCACTGTTAAGTATGATGTTAGTCGTGGGTTTGTTATATATGGTTTTTATTACGCTGAGGCATGTTCCCTCTATGCTTGCCTTCTGGAGAGTTTTTATAAATGGATGTTGAATTTTATCAAAAGCTTTTTCCACATGTATTAAGATAATTATATGGTTTTTACTCTTCAATTCGTTAATGTGGTGTATTACATTGATTGATCTGTGAATATTGAAAAATCTGTGCATCCCTGGGATAAATCCCACTTTATCATGGTGTGTGATCCTGTTAATGTATTTTTGGATTCATTCTGCATTTTGTTGAGGATTCTTGCATCTGCACTTATCAGTGATGTTGGCCTATAATTATTTGATTCTAATTTCCTTATTGATTTTCTGTCTGGATAATCTGTCCACTGAGGTAAGTGGGGTGTTAAAGTCTCCTACTATTATTGTGTTACTATCAATTTCTCCTTTCATGTCTGTTAATATTAGCCTTATATAAGCTTGCTTGGCCCCTTGCTGGGCCTGAAAGGGACAAGACATGGATGGATAGACGAAGCTCTGTTGATCAAGGTTTTATGACCTTTGTCCAATCACTTTCTTCCCCTGAGCTTGAATTACCTTCACCCGTGAAATAAGTGGGTAGACCTGAATACAAGGATGCCATTGTTTAAAGGATGCCTTTTTTACATCACAAAATTTTGTAAACTATCTCCACATAAGATGGATTTTATGTTGGTTCTTTGAGAAAATACATAACAACTTAAAAACTATCATAAATTCAGTACATTTGTGGGATGCACTTGTGGTTTATTCATCTCAAGGGGCACATATGTTTGAAAAATAGTATTATACGTGGCTGCCAAGGGTCAGGGGGGTGATGTACTATTTATTTAGAATACAATGTTTGGCGCCCTCTGGATTAGAGGATTATAATCCACAGACACTCAAATATATGTCTCAAGTTGAAAATCATTGACCTAAGTTATCTGTAAGTACCTTCGTCAAAACTAATAATCTATGATTCTAATCAGAGGTCCTATGGCTAATTGGCTAAATGCTGGTTCTTTTGCCTATATTTGAAATCTAAGAAGGAATCCTGGCTGAGCAAGAACTACTTCTTCAGGTAATCCTGGCCAAATTTTTTCTTTTTTTTTAGTGACACTACTCCTTTCCCCATATATCTTCTGTTTTGATCCACTGATTTGCAAGAGAATTGGGGAGTTTACTTGGAGAGGGGGAAAAAATAAAAAAGACTTGACGCCTGTTTACAAGGGAGTTTTAAATACAATACATATTGACTGTCAGATAAGAGCCAGTTTTGCCAAGAACGACTATGAATTCTCCTGAATTGAATCATCCATCAGAGACAGGGGTTTTGCAGGCAGCCAGGCCCAGCACAGCCAGGACTAAAGGGGCACCATGTTTACAGATCTACTCTGTTAGCTGATACTCGACATTGGCCTCCCTCCTCACAAGAGCTGCCGGTAGGGGGAATATATATATATGAATTTCAGTAGGTCTTTTCCTAGACACACCAACTCTATGCACCTGAAGCTGTGGATCTCCTGGATGAGGGTGACATGTAACAAGCTTCCTTTCTCTCTTCACGAGGGTGCCAGCAGCATCCGGCCTTGGGTAGCAGCCGCAGTGTTTGGCAAGCAACCACCAGCCCTGATTCCTGGACACGTGCAAGCATCCCTGGGGCTCTTCAGAAATGTTTTGGGGGGTTTCTGTCAAAGACTGGTCTTCCTACCATCAAACAGGTGAAGGTTCCATGCCCTAGAGACCTGGGTACTACTCGTAAATGCGATTACCTTGGTGATGCCTGGGATAGTCAGATCACAGACATGTAAGATTGGGAACACCGTTCATCAAAATGGTAATCTCTGGGTATTGGTTTGTTCTTTGGGGTTTTTTTGGTTTAATGTTTGCTCTCTGTACTGGTAACTAATCTCCAACACAAAAGCCTGGTTCTCATGCCAGCCACTGAGGCAATCACACCCCCCTCCCCATCTCTTTTTGTGTCTCTCGATCTCAGGGTGATGGGAGGTGTATCCAAGTGAACATTCCCTCCGTGGCGCCCCTGCCCTCTGCAGATGGCTTCTGGTTTCCCGGGTAACGGCTGATGTTTAGCTTGAGTTGCAGGAGGGACCCTGGGGACTAATTGCAATGGATTCTACTGGGCTCAGAGGCATTCTCCCTCTCTCTCTGCCAACTGGGGTCCACCCAAGCTTTTGGTGAAGGCAGCTGCAAAATATGTGGTGTGGCTGCACGTAGTATTCTTAAACTTCTACCACGAAGATCTCGAGGAGGCAGTGCAGAACTGTTGAAATAATGAAGAATTTGGAACCTGAAAGATGTGGCTCTGACTCCCAAATCTGACACTGACCAGCTGTGCAGCTTTGCATAAATCACTTAACCTCTCTAAGCCTGTGTCATCACCTATAAACTGGACTTGATAACCTTACCTCACAGTGTTGTTGTGAGGATTAGCAATAGTGTAGCTCAGGCAATAAGTGGTATTAGGGTACCAGAGAGTTGGGCTTATTTCAGGGCCTACATCACATGACTTTGTTCACATTTCTTTATTCCCAGTGTGCCAGGCACCGTCCTGGGCATGTGGTTATAATGATGCATGAAGGTCATCTCCTGTCCTGCCTCCAGTGAACTCAGTCCAGGGACTGTCCAGTCTCCTTCCTGGTGGCACAGATCCTGTTGAACTCTTTCTGCCTCTGGGTGGGGCTCATTCTGGATGCCTCTGACTTGGGTTGTGCTGGGAGTGAAAGTAAAATGGCCCTGGGACGTAAACAACAAATTGGTGTGGGGCTGGGAAGCCAGCAGCAGGAATGTGAAAATAAGTTCTCGGTTGAATAACTGTGGCATATATTCTTGAAATATTCTCCCTCTGTTCTTAGGGTGAGAGGAGCTCTCACCCCAGATTGTGGGGGTGGAAAAATCTGTTCTTCATGAGGGGGAGCAGTCCTTCCAAGCAACCCCATGGTGACAGCCTGTGTGCTGAGAAGCCAAGGCCAGCTTTTCCCAGCTCTGGGAACCAGGCTCCAGGACACTGGAGGGGTTGCCAACAGGAGTGTCAATCAAATGCATGTTCCAATCAAAGGCATGTTTCTCACTATACTCTCCATAAGCAGAAAGGGGATAACCCTCCTATCATGGCCACATTTATTGAACACCTATTCCCCAGACCCTGGGCCAAGACACCACAACATCTATAACCAGTCTTTGTGTTTTAAGCTTTGCTCCCCATCCTTTCACCTTGTATCTTGCTTAATCATTCAGTGAGAAAAGAGATCCCATTGGGCAGGTGCAACAGTCAGAGTCCGACCAGAAAACAGAACCTCCCTAAGTATTTAAAACAAAGGGAGTCTAATGCCAGGAAATGGCTCTGGAGAAGATGGAAGAGGGGAGAAACCCAAGGCGGTGGTGAGGCAGCCCAGGGGTTAACCTCCACTGCTGGCACCCTTAGCTAAACGGAGGAAGGGAAGGGCAAAAGGTAGCATTCTCCCAGCCGAGGTGCTGGGCTCCCCCGCTGAACTCAGACCATGGTGGACGTGCCTGCAGGAAGCTGGTGCCAAGGAGAAGCAGCTGCTCTGGAACGCTCACCCCGAGAGGGAGGGAGAAGGAAGACTCCTGCTTCTCGCTTCCTGCCAACTTCTAGCCCCCCACAGCACCTCCCACCTACTGCACCCAGAGGGAAGCCAGCTGATCTGTGACCTGGGGAACGCAGGGTGCAGTCTATGTCATGCAGAGTCAAGCAGGGAAGGAGCACGGAGCACCATCAAGGACTAGCACACCAGGGACAGGAACATTCGCCTTACTTTATTTACTCCCCACTTTCAGGGAGGGATTACAGTTAGCCCATTTTCCTGATGAGGAAGTTGAGATTTAGGAGGATTCAAAAAATGGCCCATGGGCTCCTAGAGCTGAGCTATCTTGGCATTCGAACTAATCTAAGCTCTGTCTGAGATTTAAACTCTCAGACCTTGCTTTCTCTCCTGACAGGAGGGCTGGGTAAGCTTTGATGGAAGTTAGCCAGATCTATCTTTAGATTCAACGAAAGGCTTTTAATTTAATGTTTGAAAACTGCAATTAATGGGAGATACATCTGTTCCAAAGAGGAAACAACTAAATAGGACAAGCCTGTGGCCCGCCTGCTGGAGCTTGACAATCAGTCAGCCATGGAGAACCACACTGTGGCTCAGTAACGTGGACAGAGCACCACCAGGGTCAGCTCTGTGTCCAGTCAAGGCTGCCTGAGGTCTCGCTGAGTCATAAGAGTCTTTCTGCCAGCGTCCCTGCCCAGTACCATTGCTGCAGAGTTCCCACAGCTGTGTGGATGATTCATGGAGAGCCTGCAGAGAAGGCTACACAGGCCACCACCCCATCCTCCTGGATCTCTGACCCCTAAATCAGGTCACTTGATGCCCCATCTCACTATCCCCTCAGCATTCTATGCCAGCCTCCATCACAGGATTTGATGCCCTGCTTTGCAACAGTCCATTTTCTCACTGATCTGCCCCAGTGGATTATAAGCTCCACAGGTAAGGCCCTGAGGGCACCCTGTGATCAGGACCACACTGAACACTCAATAGATATACAATCGATATACAATTTGAGGAACAAATGAGGGAAGGGACGTACAGGAACCCAGAATATTCTTAACAATGTGGAAGAATGTGGAAAGAATGTGCAGTCACACGTCCCCCAGGCCTAGAATTCCATCCCAGCTGTGCTGCCCACAAAAGGTGTAATGCTGGGTAGTCACTCGGGCTCTGAACTTCAGTTTTCTCCTCTATAAAATGGGATTACTATTACCTTCCTTTAAGGGTTGTTGTGGCTACTCAAAGAAATAGTCTTGCTCCATGATTGTCATTTCCCTTCTCCCTTGACCATCTGAAAGGAAACTACTCTGTTCCCCTTTAAACTGTTTTTGGGTCACTAACAGAATTAAATATTGGAATAGATGGGCTATGATTTTAAAGCATGGTGATGATATGAACTAAGATTCAGTACATGAAACAGAAATTATTTTGAGAATTCAAGAGGAAATAAATTTAATGCAGGGAATCAGGGAAATAAAAATTGTCAGAATGGCTGGAAAAGTGGGTGCCAAAGGCTCAGCACTGGACTACTGAGTCCGAGGGCATCCAATCCACCAGAGCTGCCATGCTCATGCGAGGAGGCTGCTGCTGCTCCTGCCATTACACATGCTGCCACAACTGCCCAATCATCTTCTGTCTCTATAACCTCAAGCATTAGTTTTCTATTGCTGCAATGACCATTGTACTACAAACCTACATGCATTTATTATCTACAATGACTGTGGCTCTGGAACCCAGGCACAGCTTCCATGGATCCTCTGATTCAGGGTCTATGAAGCTGCCATTATGGTGTCAACTGGGGCTGTAGTCTCATCTGAGTCCTGACTGGGGAAGGATCTGCTTGCAAGCTCACGTGGTTGTTGGTGACACTGTTTCCTGAAGGTCATAAGAGTAAGGGCCTCAGAGGGCTAATCTCTCTCCCCTTGCTCCTTACTATGTGTTTTACATTGATTTTATAACCCATGTGACTTGAAAATCCTAATTTGGTTAGTGAGCCTTTCTGATCCATGACCTCTGGTTGGGAGTACCAGCTTGCCTGGAAGTGACCTTGGCTACCATTGCATCAGGGTAATATGCCACATGACAATTGGTGAGAGATAGGTAAGGATCATGATCCCCTCTTTATAGAGAAGGAAATGAAGAATATAGAGGGTATGTGACTTGTCCAAGGTCACACAGCTATTAAGTAAACTAACCGGAACTAATACACAGGTTTCTCCAACTGTAGCTCTAGTTCTTTTTACTCTAAACAAGAGCCTCATACAAAAAAATATCAGAGGGCATCATTTAAAAAGTGAATTGGATTTTTCCTGTGGGCCTCTAAAGGAAGTTTGCAAAGAAAAATTCCAAGGCCCTTCTGAGCAGTGGTTCCTGAGCAGGACAAGATGTCACTCTAGCAAAGGCCTTATTTTGATGGAGCCACACTCACTTGTCATGCCTGTGCTGGGAAGGTCCTTAAAAGGGGCCTCTTGTTTAGACTTATAGTTGCCCTTCCTCTGTTCCTCACTGGTCTGTAAACACAGCCTCCTTATGGGCAAGGCCCCCAGCCAACAGAAGCATGAAGGCTCTGATGCTATGAGGAATGATGACCAAAAAAAAAAAAAAAAAAAGAGGCTTGAGCAGAAAGGGTTCACTTGTCTTCACATCCTTCCCAATGCTGGATTCCTTGCCAGATAAAATCACCCTCAGAGATTTGACCTGTCTGTTTGCTCTGGCTCTTTGAACTGTTGACTTTCAGATCAATTCTAGGTTGGCTTGGGTATGATGCTTGCTTTCCCCAAATTAATAGTTAACTTGGATAAGCACTTTTTGGTCTTCCTTCCATCCCTCTCCTTATGTAGGAAAAAAAAAAAAAGATTTTGGGGTTATAACCAAGGCCTTTCTAGAGAGAGAAGTCTCTCAAGTAAGGACCATCTATGTCAACTCCTAAGCTTTTGTGGAAAATTTCAGTCTTCAGAGGAGAAAATGGATAAGTTGTAACGGAACTTTGCAAATAAATTTCAGCAATCATTAGGCACCCTAAATTGTGTAATTTTTCTGCAAATTTGCACTAGCTTTGCTCTTATTTCCATTTCATCGTAGCCATATTACCTTCTTCAATGATCATGAGATCATTAAGTAATAAAAACATCACAATAATTACAACTCACAGAAATGAAAAACTATAGCTAATAACACAGAAAATGGACACAATATAGTCCTGTATTTTTTTAAATTGTGTGTGTGTGTGTGTGTGTTAACATGTGTGCCGGCACATATACAGATAACAAGGAAAAAATTTGGAAGGAGAAATTAACAAAATGCTTAAATGTACTTAGGGAGGAATTATAGGCAATTTGTACTTGATTTTTAAAATAACTCGGTGTATTTCTTAAATTCTTATAATCATCTTTTATTGCTTTTATGATTGATTTTTTTAAAAAGCTTCTCTATTTCCTTTTGAATAGAAATAACAATACTTGACAAAGTCTTCACTGTCATCAAGGAGCTTTTCAAAAGCTAAATAACCTCAGCTGAATTTCATAACAGCCCTGGGCAGTCAGTATCACCTTTATAACCACTTTATAGATGGCTCAGACAGACTGCTATAGCCAAGGTTACACAGCTACTAAACAGCAAAACCGAGAGGCAAAGACAGATATTTTTGATGCCAAAGCCCGTGTACTCTCCGCTGTGCCATGGCTGTTCTCTGCAAGTACTTTCAGCATTGTGTCCCCAGTTTCAATCAACAATTGTTCTCCGACATGGCACTTCAGGGGGTGCAAAGATGAAAATCCTGCCTCTCCAGGAACTCACAGTCCAGAGCAGGGGTCCTCAGCCCCAGCTGCTCACTAGATCCACCCTGGGCCAATACCTCTGGGCCATACCCCATATGGTCTTTAAAACTCCTCAGATGATTCTAAGGGGGGCCAAAGGGAGAACAGCCAAGGGGAGAACAACTAATCTACCAGAGAGCTAGTACATCTGGAAATGAACAGATTCCTCAAGAAACAATGTAGACCCAATTATGACAATTCATTGCCTTGTTTCCAGTAATTGCTTCTTGGCATTTTATGGGTCCTTGGATATGGATCTCTTTGCATGGATATGGTGACAACTTAAGGCTAAATTTAAGACTAAATGCTGTAAACAGCTTTTAGTGTTTATCCTTGAAATTCATTGGAAATAGCTTTTTCATCTTCTTACTGCAGCGTAGTTGGGCAGTACTGTGTAGCAAAGAGAATTCTAGACATGGGTCTCTAAAGACAGATTTAGTCTTGACTTAAGCTATAAAAACGGTGGTTTGGGACAAGTCACTTCTCCTCTCTAGGTCTCAAATTCTCCCTCTGTAAAATAAAAGGGCCTAATTAGATGCTGTCTACTGTCTATCTCAAATTTCCCGTCATTCTCTATCACGTAGCCTGAGATTGCTAAAAAAAAAAAAAAAAAAAAAAAAAGCAGGCAGTCCAAGATAAACAATGAATTTAAAACCTACCTATTTCAGTTATATGTTGCTACACTGCAAATCACCTCAAATGTTAGTGGCTTAAAACAATGAATTATTATTTCTGATTTGGTGGACTGACTAGGAGGTTCTGCTGGTGTTGCCTGGGCTCACGGAGACAGCCACAGGCAGGAGCAGTCAGCAGCAGTCAGAACATCCAGGAGAGTTTTACTGAGCTGGTAGCGGGTGCTAGCTATGGGCTAGTCAGCCTTTGTTCTGCTCCACAGGACCTCTCATCCTCCAGCAGGAGAGCCTGGACTTTCTCCTAATATGGCAATCTCAGAATTCCAAGACAGTAAGAGTGGAAGCTGCAAAGCCTCCTGAGGTCTAGGCTCTGCCCTCCACAGTGTCACTGCAGCCATAATCTCTAAGTCAAAGGATTAGCCTAGATTCAAAAAAAAAGGGGTTGGGGTGGAGTAATAGATTCCACCTCTTGATGAGAGACGCAGCTATTGCTGGTTGCAAAAGGGTGTGGACACATGAGGTGTGATTCATGGGTGGCCATTATCATAATGATCCTCCGGTTATTTTTGCCTGGAGGTACCATATAATGTAGTGGTTCAGGGCACAGCCTTTGCAGTCAAACAATCTGGTTTCAAATCCTGCTGCTTCCACATACTTGTGATAAAGGATAAAAGACTTAAATCTCTCTGTGCCTGCTTCCTCATGGTTAATTTGAGAAGAATAATAACAGTGCTCATCTCATGAGGCGACTGATAAATAAATGTGATTATGTCTGTAAAGCCCCCAACACACAGTAAGTGCATCCTCAAAGCTCTCTGCTTTTACTACGGGTCCTGATTTTCTACAGGAGTTGAGGGAGCTGCTTCATCCCTCAAGTAAAGGCAGCAACCCTTATCCCCTCCTTCCCAACATTACATTAGTTAGACTGGCTGCATCCACTTGTTGCAAACCTGAGGGGTTAAAATTCATTTGGCACTGGTTTTCACTGAGCTCCTTTACATACAGCATCTTTTCCATGAAAGGTCCAGCTCTGGGCACTGATCTTAAAACAAAGAATGTGACTTACGGGTTCAGTGGGAGAAGCGCGCTTCTGACATGAACAGCTCTTGTTCCCTGGCAGCCCCTGGCCCCTGCCTGCTTGGCTGAGCACGATTCCAGGAGAGAGAGCCCCTGGGAACCTCAGCCCCACCTGAACAAAGCGTGCCACCACTTGCTGGTCCCGGCTCCCACTTGAATTCATCTCACTGTAGGCTGAAAGAGCCCTCAGGTCACCAGTGTGGTCCAACCTGCTGCTAAGTGCCTGCTGAGGTGCACAGACTCCCCAAGTCAGGACTTACCTGTGACTCATTCTCTGGGATATATGACCTAAGCTTTCTCCAAAGCAGTTCAACTATACTCAGCAGTCTGACTCGGGGCTTTGGAGTCAGACAGATAGGGGTTCAAATCCCTAAACTGACACCTACTAGCATCATGACTCAGGGTAAGTGGGATGACCTCACTGAGCTGCAGTCGTTTCCTCTGTAAAATCATCTACCTTACAAGGTTGCTGTAAAGATTAGAAACAAGTATATAAAGCACACAGCACAGAGTCTGGATATTAGTAGGATTAAAGTAAATAATTTGTTTAGAGCATCTAAGAGTTCAGGGTACATAGTAGAGCCTCAAAAAAAAAAAAAAGGTTACTTCCTTTTCAATATCACAGTGAACCTAAGCCTGAAGCTATTCATTCATTTATTAATATATTCAACAAGCCACTGCAAATCCTGCAGAGAATACAAAAGTATATCAAATTCCAAAGTGGAAGCCCCATGAAGGCAGGGATCCTGCCTTTTGTCACTCTTTGTTTAAAACATATCTCGCACAGTGCCTGAAACAGAGTAGGTGTAAAACACGTATTTGTTGAAAGAAAGATAATCTAGTCTCTGCCATTACCGAGTCTGGACTTAAAGAGAACAAGAGGAATATGTATAAATAAATGCAATCCCAAGCTGATTGATTCAAGTGGTCAGAGATGAGCAAGGGTTTTGTAAGAAATTACACCCTGCTGAGAGCTAAGGTAAGGCTTCAGGGAGAGCTGCTTTTACAGTGAGCTTTGAGGAAAGAGATGATTTCAAAGCACAATATGGGAAAGAGGGCTGAGAGCAGAAAGGAGGAACAATGACTGAATCCATGGCTGAAATTTTAGAACTGAAGCTGTAAGCATCTCTCTCTTTATGTATGCTTGTATGTCTGCAATTCAGAAAGTCCTCAGAAAATCTCTCATTATCTAAGTGCGTACTATATTCCTTTCTCGGGGTGGTATTCCAAACTTATATTCTAAAATATCTTAAAGGAGCTCATTGTATTCTAACTGGCTGAGACACAAAAATAAAACAAACAAACAAACAAACAAACAAAAACTCATATATAAATGGAATATTCCTAACACTCCCAGAAATAAAGGAAGTTGAGCCTGAGACTCTGTCAATGTGAAAAAAGAGGTATCCTTAAAGAAATAAACTAAAAAATGGTTTTAAATGTAAGCTCTCAGGATGTGGGTACATCTTTAGTGAATAAAACTAGTTCAATAATTTCAGTTTATTTTTTTTTAAAAGCTCTGTACTTGAGAGACTATTTCTTAGACCCTGCTTCGCTTCATTCAGGGAGTCCATGATCACCTCTAAGCTGTGCAGTGACAAGCAATATTCATTCGTTTTGAACAAAAGGGCAGACTGACAATGCTGAACTTTACCTGAGCCCTGTGCTCTCAAAAAGCAGAGATGGCTAAGAAATTCCCCCACACCTGTGGTCTCTGAAGTCCCTCCACTCTTCTGTGTTCCAGGAAACAGCTGCCAGCACCACTCTCCCATGTACGGAAAGAAGACCCATCTCCATTCTTCTTCACGACTCTTGTAAGACTGTGAATGACCCCTTGTTTACCTGCCTTTATTAAAATCCCAGGCCTCCTCCCCTTTCTTTGAGCACTTCCTCATTAATGGATATTCTCCCTACTGCAATAGCTTGAATAAAGTCACCTCCTTACTTGATGTCTGTTTTATCTGTTACACTCTCCAATTTAAAAAATAAATAAAGATATGGCAGGCCTTTTTCCTGCCTTTGGAGCAGCTGTGTGAGGAGGTGATGTCTGAGACAGCGACAGCCATCTCCAACCACGGAACAAGCCTGAGGATGGTGGTCCACATGCTGAGGGTGGCACGGGGAGATGCGGAAAGTGACTGCTCCTCGATGACACGGTTATGTTGCTGAAATAGTCAATCCTCTTACTTCCCTTCACTTCTGGACTTCTTGTTATGGGAACTAATACAGAACCTTTAAATGCTTTAAGTTATTTTCTGTTGGACATCCTGTTTTGAAGCCCTAAACACCCCAGTAGGATGCTTATAGGCTTCAGGAGAAAAGAAAACTTGTGCCCAGAAATCTGGAAAGATGTTCGAGAAGAAATGGTTGCCTCTTATGTGTGGGCCAGTAGGGCTTCAGAGACGCGGTTTCCCGTGTCCCTGTGCGGCCCTGGAGTTGTAGAATCATTCCTGAGAGGCCAAGACTACCACAGACTCAAAAGAAGCTTTCAGATGTGAATGAAGAATGATTCAAAGGCAATTTGTGTGGATAGATGATTGAGGACCCAAAGGGCTGCTGGACATCTCAGCAGAAGCCAGCACAGACACATCACCTCGCAGATCAAACGCACTCTGCCCCTCCCCTAGCACGCAGAAACATCTTCAGGGGAAAGTGGGCATGCTCAAACGGACTGAGATTAATTTTGTACCACCAGGTAGACTGAGAGCTCAGAATAGAAATGCCATACAATTATAGAAGAGAAAGTTATCTTATAGATGATTTGAACTCATTATAAATGTGTAGGTCACTACCCTTCAGATAGATTCACAAATAAAACCCCATACAAATCTAAATCTTACAGTGATCAAGGCCAGGAGAGAGAAGTGACGCAGTAATTAGTGGGCAGAGTGAGAACAGAATTGTCTGGGCTTGAAACTCCAATGACCGACCGCACTTCCATCTCCCCTCCCTGCATTAGGGAAAGAAAGTTATTGCCGGAACCACTTGCCCACTGCTGTTGCTGTTGCCACCGTGCACCTGGGCTGGCAGAGTTCTGATGGCTACAGCTGGTGTGGGCCCTGATCCTGGTGATCGGTGGCCAGCCCTGGCCTTCACCCGTAATGGCAATGTGACCTGTCGTATCAGTTTTCTGGCTGGGAAACAGAGGAGTGAAACAGGGCTGTACTAGTATAATGTTTTTCATGAAATATGGGAATGAAACAAGAATTTGAGAAAGGTCAAGTCGCTTATGGCTAATTTGCTGTATATGAGCCCAAATTGCCTCAGAGTGAAACCTTGTTTCTTTCTATATCTTCAAACTTATCTGTTTCCTTCTTTTTTCAGAAAATACTTTTGGATGTGTTCTTAGAAGCTCAAAAGGGTCATCTGCAATGTAATTTCCATCCTCCACTCCCATTCCCTTCTGTCTGAGGGACCTGGAGCAGGTGAGGGATGGGGGCACAATCAGGTGTAGGTCAAATTTATGCACAAAATTCCTGCCACCAGCTCTTCAGGCTGTGCTCCTGGACTCGGTACCAAGGATTATTCCTGGGGTCAGAAAAACTCCAGTAGATTCATCTGCTTACATATGACTCCCAGGGGTCTTGTATACATGGTCTGGGGCCAGAGCAAGACCCATGCCATTCAGCACTAACAGAGACACAAGAGACACTGCCCCTCCCTCCTCCTCCTCTCCCCGCAACAACCCCACTCCCTGCTCCACTTGAAAGAAAACACATACCAGATGAGCAGGGTATAAAAAGAGATCTTAGCTAATAAGAGAAGGTAACCGAGCTTCATACCATTTAAAGAATGTCTACAGACAGCCTGACAAAAAAAGAAACAAAAAAAGGCCAGAAAAGGTGCCCTAATGGTTCTACTTCCTGCGTGGCGGCCTGTCGGAGAGAAGGAAGGAGAGCGCAACCTTCCTCACTCAGCCTAACCCACAGACTTGGGGATAAAACAAAGGTGCCTCATCAGACCACTTTGCAGACCAGTAAGATGCAAAATTCTTTTCTGAAGAGGTCCCTTAGACATAGAGTCCATACCAAAAGTACCCACTACTCAGACCCCTCATCACCCTTTCCCAGGAGTCTCTGGTCTCATTACCAAAGGTATTTCAAAAGTATCCTGAGCCACATGCAATCTCCAGACTCCTGAGGCGAGGGCTTTGAAGATGATCATCTAGAGGGGTGGCCTTCACACTGAACTCCTTCAATCTCTAGAGTTCCCAGGAGGAAACTTGGAGTCTTGGCATGAGTGGTGGCAGTGAGGCGGAGCAAAAGGGATGGGCTCTTGACCCTCAGTTGCCCTTCAACCAGAACAATTTAATTTTATCTGTATTACATTTTGGCCTCGCAAGTAAAATTTTACTCAGGAAAGGATTCCAGTTTAGAAACAATTCTTTTGAAACCTCTGAGCTAGAGAATGCATCTCAACATCCCTCTCCCATCCCCAAGCCTGGGGAGACCTTGAGGGAGGGGGAACATGGTTATGGGTGGAAATGGGTGTTGGGTACACAAGTCTCAGAAACCTCACTGGCAGGTAGCCTGACCCAGCTGTAGCAACTATATACTGATAAAGAAATTTACTGTTACATGTCCCCACCACCACCAATAAAACTCAGATCATCCAAAATTTGGCCTGGAAGGACAACCTCCAGGTGGAGGATGGGAGTTGGACCTAGAAACTCTTCTTCTGTCCTTCTGGGTTCTGAGCACTCTCTTCCTCTTTGGATTTTCTCAATTTGCTCACTGCTTCCACTCCTCAATGGCTCCTCATTGCCCTGGGCAAGAAAGGTGCTGCTCCCTCAAAGTCCTTCTATCTTTCCTCAAACCTCTTTCTGTTTTCCCCTTAAAATGGCAGCAAGCCACTGTCACAGATTCTTCAGCTATGACTGGGACTTTCGAAAACAAGTGAATGTTAGAGAAGAACAAAAGGGAAAAACATAGTATATAAATCATTTAAATGATGCAACTTCCAAAGCACAGGTTCTGATTTCATTTGAATTGAATTGTTCTCAGGGATTTTACCTCTTCCCATTTCATACAGGCTCCAAGACTGGCAATGAGAAGGGCTGACGTCACTTTCCAGAGCCTCAGCTTAAGCCCTCACTTCAAAGCTCCCACCCTGTTGCCCATGGGTGATGCCCTATTGACAGCCACCACCTAGGATCTTCTCTTAAACATTGTGTCTCTCCATTGACATCTTGATTCTTTCTGTTGACAAGATCAAAAGAGAGTCTCCTCACCTACCTATCTAAGCTTGATCCTGACACACTTCCCTCCCACTCACCCCACCCACCCTCCTCCCCGGGATGATTTCAGTCTTCAACGGAGACTGCCCACTACAAACACTGGTATAGCTTTACCCTTTTGGATCAAAGTCTACTGTTATCTTAATCCTTTTATGTACCAGAATTCCTCTTACAAAGAACACTGTATTTTGGCCCAAAGGTTGTGGGATATGCGGTGAAAAACCTTTTATAAATGTTTGGGGCTTTAAGTTTTTCTTAATCTCTAGGCCTCAGTTTGTTCCTGGGCCTGAGTAACAGATGTACTTTTCAATAACAAAAAAAAAGAAGTTCTAATAGGTAATCCAGGAAATGAGGAAAAGTGCATTAGGCTGGATACTGTGTGAAGGAGGAATTTGGGGAGAACAAGAATGTCTAAAAGTGGACTTTGGTGTAACTGCTGTAAATTCTTCCTCTAGCTCCTCTAAGAAATCTTTAGTAAAATCTACAATGCTCGTTTGCATTTTGTGTGAGTGAATTCTTTTGGACATTGACTTTTGTGCCTGGTTGGGGTCATCCTTGGTGCAACACAAAGGCAGAGCTGGAGGAAAACAAAATCTAGAGACAAATGGGCCATGAGAGAATAAGTCCTTGGGGAACAAGAGTGGCGAGACACAGGCTTTGAAATTGGAGCTGGGAGGTGAATTTAGCTGGATCTTGTGGGTCAAGGAGCCCCTACTTGACTTCAGAGCTACAGTATGAAAAAATTAGCATTATGATCCTTCTCTGGATCCCCATTATCTACAGTCCATACTCCTTTGTGGGAGAGTGGCCACTCCTCCAAATATCTTTCTTTCTCCCGACATCTTTCCATCTTCCTTCGAAAATGGCCAGAAATCTCGTCCATAGATTTTTTTTTTAATCTAAGACTGAAATTTTCAAAACGACTAAATATTAGAGGACTATTAATCAGTTAGGTGATGCAGTTCCCAGACCACAAGGCTCTAAGTCTTTGTATGGATGACACACAAAGCCTATTAAAATCTGGCCTCCCCAACTCTCCAGCGTCATCTCTCCAGCATTCTTACTTGTCACCGACACTGCAGTATTACCACCTTGAAGAAGTCTAAATGACCACGCTCTCACTCCATCAGGTAGAACTGACCACTTTTCACTTCATGTCTCATTGAGGCACAGCATTCCAAAACACTTTGTGTAAAGTACTTATTCATATGTTTTCCCTTCTAATAGATTGTGAGCTTCTAACCCCAGAACCTAACAAGCGCTTGTAAAGAAGTAGAATTTCAATAAATGTTTGTTGAATTAAAACGATTCCAAAGCAGGATGTAGAAACAGAAAGCAAGCAGATAGACTTAGGTTGGAATGATAATTCTGCCACTTACCAGCTGGATGACTTTGGATAGCTTCCGAATCTTTCTGAGTGTCGACTGCCTCATCCATTAACAACAGCTACTTTGCAGAGAATAGAGACGTGTAAAGTGTGTGACGTACCTGGCCCACAGTAGGTGTATAGTAAGTGGACACTATCAGTCAGTAGGCTGGTGGTTTTCAAGACATTTTTTTCTATCAGTGTAGGTCCCTTCACTTTTGTAGAATAGCAAATCTAGCTTCTTTGTACAAACCTAGAGCTTATCCAAAGATTTTATCCTTTTATCTCATAGTTCTTAGAAATTCAATGGGTATACATTGTCTGTTTTCCTATGCCTTTTTGCTCAAGCAGCATACGTGGCAATACTGACTTTTTCTTTCTTAGATTCGGTTTTTTAAAAAATACAATTTTCTTAAGAAGGGAAGGGAAGGGATCAAAAAAAATTTTTTTTTCCCTAAAGCTTTCCTTAAGGTCAGGGGCTTTATCTATGAAAAAGTAGTAAATAGTTAATTGTAACCTATGTGAAGCAGTAGCCAGCCTTAAAATAGTCCTTTCTGGCCAAGGGTTAGAACAATGGGTACTAGCATAATTGTTTGAGCTGTTTTTAGTGTCTCTTAATCAAAATTACTAGATGACAGAATTCAAGAACTTGTTACATGTTATTACTCGGTGCACATTTAAAAGTAAAGACTCTCTGTCATGCAAAGAAAAACAAAACAAAAAACCAAACCTGAGTAAGAGCAGAGTCGCTCAAACTTAGGGGTACAGCCTCAGAGCTGTACCTGCTTGCCTACTTCCCCATATTGACACAGCTCACTCTCCACTCCAGAAGAACCAGGGCTCCCAGCGTCTGGAGTAAAATCTACTGCCTTAGACCAGTGTGGACAACTGGTATGTGAAGTAGTATGTGAAATTATTTTAAGTGGCTTAAAGATATGGCATTAAATAACACTGATACCTTTAGTTAAAAAGTTACTCCCTGTTCAGTTAAAAAAAGTTTTTTTTCTGATTCCTTAGGGGAAAAGTCTCAGTTTGGGGATAATATGTTTTTTTTAACTCCTCTGTTACTTCTCCTAAGAATCCAGTATTCAAAGATAGCAGACTGCAGGCTCAGAACCTTCAAGTCAACAGTACCTAGCTAGAATTTAACACTACGGATTTGTTCAGTTACTGTCTCTACCCGTATCGTGCTCTTTAAGTTTGGGGAAAATTATTTGACAACAAACTTCACTGTCTTTACTTATAAAGAAAGAAGGCTCCCTTCATTTGGGAGGATTAACGTGTCCATTCTAAATATATTCACTGAGAGATTTCTATGTGCCAGGTATCCTGATGAAATACATTGGTAGACCAGACAAATGAGATCTTTGCCTTCATGGATCTGCTAATCATTAAAGAAAGCATTCTTTAATACAGTATGGCAGGTGTTACTAGAGGCATGCAGGATGCTTGGGAAACACTTAAGAAGGACACCTAACTTGGACTTGGGGATGGGGGTAGTCAAAGAAGATTTCTTGGAAAAAAACGGCAGCCCAGCTGAGTTCTGAAGACCTATTTAGTCAAGAAAGAGGGGAGGGAACAGCATGCACAAAGGTCTAGAGGCAAGGGGCACTGAAATAAAATATATTGAATCCTTAGTATAATGTCTGAAATATAGACATTATTCAAAAAAGCAGCAGCCTTTAGAACTGTTATAGTGTCCTTGGCCTCAAGAATATTAGATTTATCTCTGTATCCTCAGCATGAAAGCAGTTTCTGCCACAGAGTGGATGCCCAGTGTTTTACAGTGAATGACTGAATAAACAAATAAATGAGTAAATAAATGAATCGAGTAATAATTGTTAATTATTTCTATATGCTCCTAGCTACCAGTCCTTATCAGGAGCCATATTCTTACTCAGCCGTTGCCTGAAATAGTCTGATGGGCAACACTGTAGAGAGAGTTATTCTGCAGCCTGGTTCTGACTTGGGACTTGGGAAATTTTTGCTGGGTTCAGCTGGTATCACATGGCCTCCCTCACCTCTAACCCAGGAGGGGCTGTGCTTTTTCCTCCTTATGACACTGATGCTACAAACTGAGGCCCACATAGCTGCTCTTATTTGAAAGGCATTTCTGTCTGAATGGTGTCTGTCATTTCACAGAGCTAGGCAATTTGTTATATTGCAAAAACAACATGGCTGCTTTATCTTCTGGGACCATCCCCAACTGTGGCTCATGGACCAACAGAGCAGCTTAGCAGGTGAGAGGGCATTAAAAAGAACAAGTTAAGGAAAGTCAGGCTAACAATAATAGTAAGGATTAACATTTGTTGACCACTTTCTATTTGACAGGCATTGTGTGTACTAAGTGCTCCATATGCATCACCTCATTTACTCTTCCCAGGGACCCTTAGAGATGGATACTGATATGATCCACATTTTACAGATAGGAAAACTGGGGCTTGAAGAGTGATGTAATGTTTTTCAGTTAGGAGTAGCTGGGATCAAACCCTGTCAGTGTTAACAGAAGAGCTGGTACTCTTAACCTCTTAACCACAGTAACACAAGCAAAAAAAAAAAAAAAAAAAGCTTGCACATGCCAGCCACACCTGGGAACAAACTCAGGGACATGCCAAACTTTGTTATCATTGACTCTGAGAACCTATTAGGGCACCGAATAAAAATTTATTTAAGAAAATATTTTTAAAAAATAGATTTATGAAGAGCTAGCCACCCGACCAATCCCAGTAATGGAATCATTTTTTTCTATTTTGAACCACATCACTTCACATTGCACTTTATTAGTTTAATCTTTCTTAATTTGCAGTCGCTGCAGCAAAAGTGTCAGTCTCTGATAGCAGAGACAGAGTTTAGAGTTATTTCTGCCTCTGGAATTATAACGTGGCCCTTGAATTCTCAATTTTTCCGTATTTTGAAGAATTAGCTCCTTCTTTCCAAATCTCAACACCAGATGCTGGAAAGCAATGTAGCAGCTACTAAGAAAACCTTCTTTAGACATCTGCCTTCAAGTCCCCGTAGATGGCTGGCCTTCAGACCCATCACTACCCCCACCCAGGGCTTTGCCCCTTTGAGGTTAGTTACGCCCTGAACACGTTCCCTCAAGATTCACCTTGAACAGGGTTAATGTCCACCATTTGTTGAGGGCCTTTATTGGCCAGGCCCCAAGCAGTGCACTTCCCCTGCAGGACCTCATGTACTTTCTGTGGCCCACACAAGTCCTGTGCTCCGCCCCACCAGCCCTTTCATGTGACCTCCTCTTTCTAACTCTACCATTTTCCTCACTTTCGCTTTCAGCAGATCACCATGCTGCATACTTCTTACAGGAAAGGGAGGCAATTAGACCAGATCAGCTCTCCTTCCTCCTAATAAAGGGAGCTACACCTGCATGCACGCCCTCACCCCTCTTTGAAACTCAAAGAGGATCCCTCCTCCTACCCAAACCCATCCCCTCTCAACTCAAGGGCTCCATGCCTTTCATTATCTTTTCTTTCTTAAAATTTCAACCTCTCCCTCACCTCCCTGACAGTCTCTGGGTTAGACTCTTTCCCTTCCTTAAACACATACAGCCTCTCTTGAAATTCTGATCCATTCCTGCTTTTACCTCTCTTTCCTTTTCGACTGAGCCAAACTTCTCAGTTTCTCTTTTTACTTTCTCTCCTACCTTCCAGTCCTCTGTGATCTGTTTTCAATTCCCCCTGCCCCATCAAAAGTTATTTGGCAAAGGGATCTCCTAATCATCAAGTCTGTTGGTGAAATTTTTGAAAATATCTCATTGAGCATCTTTAAGATACCTGACACTGTCAATCATTTTTCCTTCTAATAACCTCTCGGCTAACCTGACTTAGGAGACTGCTCTCTCTCCTTTCTCTTTATTTCTCTGATCCTACTGTCTCAAGCTCCTTCAGAGGCTCCTTTTCCTCTGCCCCTGGGTGAGGGCCTGACCCACCTCCCTAGCCCCATCTCCCACCATGCCTTCTCTCTTATTTGACCCTGTAAAGACTCAATTCTTTGGTATATTTTTACAATGAATACTATTCAGCCATAAAAAATAGTAATACAGTGCCATCTGCAGCAACATGGATGGACCTGGAGATTGTCCATGAGTGAAGTAAGCCAGAAAGAGAAAGAAAAATACCACATGATTTCGCTTACATGTGGAATCTAAAAAAGACAAATGAACTTATTTACAGAACAGAAACAGACTCACAGACATAGAAAACAAACTCATGGTTACCTCCGGGGAAGGGGGTGGGAAGGGATAAACTGGGAGTTCGAGATTTGCAGATACCGTAATGATAGCGCGGGGAACTATATTCAATATCTTGTAGTAACATACGGTGAAAAGAATATGAAAGCGAATATATGTATGTTCATGTATGGCTGAAGCACTGTGCTGTACACCAGACACTGACACAACATTGTAAACTGACTGCACTTCAATAAAAATATATATATAACAACAACAACAACAAAAGACTCAGTTGCGTGTAGTCATCTACGCACAGCACACAGCCTCAGGGCTCCATGCCTTTGCTCGTGCAGTCCTCCCTTTCCAGGATGCTCTTCCCCTCACCTTGCCTGGCTAACTCTTACTCATCCTGTAAAGGTCTGCTTGGACTGTACCTCTGTTTGGAAACCACCCTATTCCCTCTCTCCTTCTCTCCGAGTACGCACCCCATCCTGTGCTCCTAACAGATCATCAGCACCATTTGTTTACGTCCTTTGTCACATTCTCTTATGGTTTTTGTTTTGTTTTGGCCTCTCAAATACTCTCCATGGAGAGCTCCTGGATTCACCTCTGTGAGGCCTGACAGTGGCACACGCAGCACAGGGCCGAGCAGTGCAGTGGGTTCCTAGTCAATTAACTGAATTAGGAAGCTCAGCTGGAGCCCCCGGGGTCCAATGGGGAGCCCTGGACCCATAATCCGAAGTCTCCATGCAGCCAGGCACTCTGTTTTTCCTCTGCTGGCTTTGCTCTCTGTTCCCAGGTTGCTCGTGTCACAGGAAAAAGTCAGGCAACCACTATGATTAGCATGACCCAAACCCCCTCATCTAATCTCTCTGGGGCCTCAGTAACACTCAGAATGTCTCACTGATCCTGGCTGACTCCCTATCACATTCCTCAAAGCACATTTTCCAACTGTTCCCATTTTTCTTAAGCCCCCAACCCCTTGCCCACAGCTCCCTCTTTGCTCAGAAGACTGAGGTCCTTGACTTCCTTCCCCTCCCGTTAAAAACCCCCCGGTCTCCTCCCAGCCTTTCCTCTCTCCTCCCTGACCCTAAAGGGAGGCCCACGCCTCTGCCTTGAGAACGTACCCCTCCCCCACCAGTCCTGGAGATCTGACTCCCAGAATCTTCCCTTGGTTCCCACACCTCCTTCTTCGACTCCCCCAGGCCATCACTTCAGCTCATAAAGAGGGTCCAGTGTCCCCCAAGCAAATAAATGCATACGTGGATAAACAACTTTTCTTTCAACATGCTTCCTTCTCAAAATACCATCCCATATTTCTCTTTAATGGCTGCTTCCTCGCCACCTCTTGGGCTGAGAGTTTTGAGTTATATAAGTAGTCTGTGTTCATGGTAAAAATGTTAGAAACTGCACATAAGCAAAAAGGAAAAAGAAAACCTATTATCACAATTCCTCTGAAACAACTCTGTTATCACCTTGGAGTACATCTTCCAAACCACGTTCCATGCATATATGTATATAAATAAACAGATTTTAAAGTAAAGATAAAATCATGTTCTACGTGTTGTGTTCTTATTTCACAGTGTACTTGGAGCAGCTTTCCACTGGGCCAAACCAGATAAACCAGGATCATTTCTCATCTCAAGATTCTAACCTTATCCCCACACGCAAAGTTCTCTTTGCTACGTAAGGTAACATATTTGCAGGCTCCAGGGATCAGTGCGTGCTTCTTGGAGGAAGGGGGCCTTATTCTGCCCACTCCAAGTAGTCAGTAGCCCAGAGAAGCAAGAGGGGTCAGAATGATAGGTGCAGGGATTCCAGGCACAGGGAACAGTGGAGTTCTGACGAGACCTCAGTCCTTCCCATCCCCCAAGGCCCCCATGCCCATAAATATAAATTTACACTGTCTTTTTAAAACCACAAGTTTGCAGTTATGACAGTACCTCACGTTTGGTCAACTCCATCTTCTTTCCTTTTGGAAGACGCCTTTCCCCCACACCATGTGATTCTGCTGGGTTTGTCAAGGAGGCTACACGTGCTCCAGGCTGACCAATCACAGTACTCCACACCTTTGTGCAGCGCAGTCGAAGGATGGGCGAGCACCGCAAACAGGACCACTACGATCGTCGCGGGGAGGGGCCTGTCTGGATGCTGAGACCAGGAAGTCCTCTCTCGTGTGGAGACTATCAGCTCTAAAAATTCTGGAACCACAGAGGGACCATCCTTCCCATCATGCGGACAGATCCTGTCTGAAAACGAGACCATCCTAGAGGAGAGGAGAGACACATGGGGAGAAAGAGAGAGAGAGAGACTGAGATCTCAGGATCAGAGGACATCATCTGAGCGTTTGGTTCTAGATCTGCCTAAAGCCAGACAAGTTCTGGACTCTTCAATCGTATTAGCCAATACATTCCTTTTATCTTTCTTTGCTTGAACTTTGAACTAGTTTGATTCAGGTTTCTGTTACTTAAAATGAAGAGTCCTTACTAACATAACATTATTCCATAATATGAATGCATTAAAATCAAGTTAACCAAATTTCTGAATATTTGGCCTTCAGCTGGTTTCCAATTTGTACTAGTACTATTTTAATAAGACCATAGTAAATATCCTTGTTCACATAGCCCTAAGCATATGACTGGTTATTTAGAATACGTTCAAGGAAATATGTTTGGAATACATTCTAATGTGTTCTTTAGAATATATTCAAAGAAACCGATCAACTTAACCTACTGCCATCTGGCTACAGCCTCACAGCTCTGCTTAAAATGCCCTCTCCTAAGCCATCAAACATCTAACTGCCTTTTCCAATAACCCTGTTCTTCATCCTCAGCCTATTCAGCCTTTTCTTACTCTTTCTACCTATAAAATCTCCTTAGACTTAGACTCTCTCCTTGGCTTCTTTTCTTACTTCCAGGACTGAATTTAAATGCCAATTCAGAAAAATTGGTAGGACAGCTGGGAGTACTGGGTCGAGACGGTTTTTGGTTTTCTTGTTTGTTTTGGTCAGGAAGAGGTAATATATTTCATTTATAATGGAAAATAACATGAAAATGAGTGGAAGCATCTTTTAGGAAAATCATTTGAATTCTTGTGAATATTGATGGAGGTACATTTAGTCCCAAAAGAGTGTTTTCTTTTTTCCAATTTTACTGAGAAATAGTTGACATATATCACTGAGTAAGATTAAGGCGCACAGCATGATGGTTTGATTTACATATATTGTGAAATGATTACCAAGATAAGTTCAGCTAACCACAACCCAGCTCAGCAGGAGAATGTGTGATCAATTAGCTATGCTTACCAATGCACTAAGGTACTGGGGGACAGGGAGCCGGGGGGAGGGGGAGGGCTGAAGTGGGAAGTGGTGAAGACTGTAGCAAGAGTCAAGCATTTGCAGTTGCTTCAGCCAGAGGTTCTTAACCCGGGGGAAATAGATCAGGAGGTTCCCTGGGGGTTCTCAAGTGACCCAGGAGCTTCATGAATCTTCTGCAGTTGTATGGAAATATTTATCTGATTGTGCATTTTTCGGGGAAGAAAAAAATCATTGCTTTTGTCAAATTTTTAAAGCAATCTAAGATCCCCCAAAAGATTAAGAGCCATTTCTGTGGACAGTCTCCTGACCTATGTTTTCCTCAACTGACCTTGTGGAGCTCACGGTTTGGAGAAAGAGAAAGTTAAGTAACCCAGTAATTATCGACCACCCTGACAAACGTGATGACTTCATGAAGATATTGGAGGTCCCTGAGAGATTCTTCAGGGAGAAACACAGCAGCTGCTTAACACTGCCCTTTGGGACATTCCAGAATAACTTGACTGAGCAGGGAGGGTGGACAGGCAAGTTATGAGGAGGTGCAGCTGCTCTTTGTGACACACATTCATCCTTTCTCTAATCTGTTCTCCCAACCCTCTCCCTTGCTCTTCGCCTCAGCTTCTCCCCAAACTACTCCCGGAAGCCAGCTCAGTGCATGACCAAGGCCTCCCTCCAGCTGTGCCCCCAAAGTATAGAATTTGTGACATCTGGAAATTTGCACATTTGGGAAACAGTGCTCAGGCCAGCTAGCACATTTCATTTTCAGTATGATTTCCTCTCTGCCCTTTCTGTCTGTTGCAGGCCTCTTAAATCACGGTGGCTCTGTCCAGACCTCCTTATCTTAGTGACTATCTCTGTTCTGCATTCCTTGCTTTTCCCCCACCCCAAGTTTAATGGAAAATGTTTCCTGTCAACATTTCTCCTGTCCGTTCTGGTGATTGTAACTCCAGCCATTTTGTTATCTTCAGTGAATTTCATTAAAAAAGGATGAGGATCCCATGTTCCAAGATCACTAGTTTAGATATTAAATGAATCAAAATTGACCCTCAGGCTTCCTCACATCCTCTGGAGGCCTCCCAGAATCCAGCCTAATAACTGTTTTTATTTTTATGCAGTCCATGGTCACAATTTCACACTGTGCCTTAAGAGACCACAATGGATTCCTTCCAAGATTATAATTTCTTGAGACCAATTCAATGTCCCACTAAAATTTTAATCTGCCTCTTGTTACCCATGAATATTTATAACCCATCCTTTCCAAAGACCATTTGATCTTCCGCAGAGAATTTATAGTTTAGATATTTTCTCCCCACATGGTTACACGGAGCACTGCCGCACACAGAAAAGGTCTATGTGTCTCAAGACCCTACAACTTGATGCCTTTTCCTTCTAGACATTTGTCCTCTACAGAGACATGAGCTCTGAACTCAGACGACCTACACTCAAATTCTGCCTCTTATACTTCCTAACCGCGTGACTTTGGGCAAGGTGATCAGCATCACTGAGTCTCCGATTCCTCTCTCACAGAGTGACTGACAACAATTGCATAGAGCTATTGAGGTAACTCAATGAGATAATACACAGAAAGCATTTAGAAAAGCACCTAGCCCACAGAAATTTTGCAATGGGGAGAGTGCCCCACCAAAAATATCCACATCTTGATCCGTGGAACCTGAGAAATAAATAGCACAGATATAATGAAGGTTAAGGATCTTCAAATGAGGAGATTATCCTGAATTTTCTAGGTGGGCCAAATTTAATTCTGTGAGCCTTTAATAGCAAAGAAGTTTCTCTGCCTCAAGGCAGGAGAGGCAGCAGCAGGAGGGATCAGAGAGATGCATGGATCTCTTTCGTGTCAGGCCCTGTGCACATTAATTACTGAATTTAACTTTTACAAGAACCCTGTGGGGTAGATGGACATGTATACCATTTTTTATAGGTGTCTCAGTGAGATAATTTTGCCCAAATTAACAGCTGCTAGGAAGAAAAGCTGTGATTTGACTTTCAGTGAAATTTGAAATTTGTTGCCTAATTCTAGATGTATGGCACTTTCCACTGTCTTAGAGTGCTTCGCTTAAATACCACCTTTGCCATCATCACAATGGACTTCCGTCCAGACCTGTAGAAAGCAGCTCATACAGCAACACTCTGAGGAAGGTTTTATTATTCTAACTTTAAAGATGAGAAAACTGGAGCCCAGGGAATTGAAATGATCTGCTCAAGTTCACATAGTCCCTGAGAGACACAATTAGATTGGCGCTCAGGATTCCTGACTACAAAAACACTCAAAGTGTTCTCTCCACCACACCACCACTAGTTCCAGTCAATGTTGACGAATTAAATGTCGTGCAGTCTCAGGCTGGCTCTCCCTTTTCTAAAATTACTGCAAGGCAGTATTTCTAGCACCTCTGAGTCAGATTTCGGCTGTTGCTCTGTCTTGATCATACGTGCCGCACCTCCCGACACTGGGTCAGCTACAAATTACATTTGTGTCACACTGACTTCTTCAGATCACACACCCAGATAGGGGACAAAACAGATTCTGACAGCAGCTCCTGAAGCCTCTGGGCCCCACCTTCTTCTCCCTTCCTCCCCCAACACAGGCAAAACCAGCTCCAATTCCCTTTTGTTTAAGGTCTTTTGGTCAATTTTTAATCAGTGTGAATTTTATATGTAAAATTTTATTCACCTTCTTTACTTCAAAAATATCACACCAACTGTTAAGAAAGAAACTAAACATCACATTTAATCCCATCACCCAGAAAACAGAAGGATGTTACTTTTAAACCCAAATCCTCCTCAAGTTAGCATAAGGATTCTACACCTAATACTGTAAAAACAGATACATGAAGTGCATAATAATGTCTTCCTTTGCCAATTTAAGGACCTAGTAATTTCAAAGCAGTTTCTTGGATGTGATACACTTTCTTTCAAAAAAGAAAAAAAAATTTATTGAATTTTGTTTATTACGTTTTTTCCTTAAAGTCTCTAGGCTTACTTCCTAAATTTCATAGTTGTTTCATTAATTCTACTATTCGATGAAACAGGATCTACATTCCACCTTGAAGGTAAATCACTTTTCTGATCCTGACCTCTAGAATTACCTTAGCTTTCCTTTTCTTTACACACTTCTAATGCCCCTGGGGCCATGCATCTAGCTCTGCTGATTCTGTGAAGTTCCCATTTGTAAGAGCTCCCAGCCTGCTTTCAATCAAAAGTTACAACAGTGTTTTCATTACCTCCTAGTTCTCTATACTCCTTGGCTCTGGGTTCCTTGTGAACGGAAGCAAATAATAATGCGTGCAATGGCACTTTCTGTTATTTTTGCTATTTCTTAGAGTTTGACTTAATGCAGCATCTTGTTTCTGTAATAATATATAACAAACATTTTCTCAAAGCCCTCAGCCTCATACTCCTGACTCCCTCATTTTTCAGCAATCCCTGACCTTACTTCAGGATGCTTCAACTTAGGTTACTAGGGTTTTTTCACATTTCTCCTTTTCATAAAGTGAAAGCATTGCTTTTTCTACGCTAACCTCACGGATATGGCCCTGCTTTAATTATCTGAGAAGTGAAGTATTTAATTAAATTTTATTTGGAGAGGGTGTGCCTAACTGTTTAGTCGCAATAGAATCTATTGAATAGACCAGTTGATATTTATTGGTGATCTAGCTTGAGTTATTTATCATTTATTAAAGAATTCCATGTCTAAGGGCTATATGCCTAATGATAATAAAGACAACAGCAACATTTTCTGACTGTTTACTGTGTGCCAGGCATTGCTCTAAGCACTTTACAGATATTGATTTATTCATTGTAACAAATACATGATAACTTAACAGTCTTTATTTTACAGACAAGGACACTGAGGTACAGAAATATTAAGTATCTTGCCCAAGGTCACACAGCTAATAAGGGGTACAGCCACAGTTTGTACCCAGGCAAACTGGATGTCACGTTAGGTACTGGTTCATGAGACATGTCAGTGGCTCTCTAGCTCCATGGCCCTCTCTCTCGTTGCCCCATCGAGGGTTACCAGGAGAAGAGTCTTCGGGTCATCTCAGGAGCTCACAGAAGTTTAAGACTTGTGCTGTGCACTTTTCATTATCCAACCCAATCCTTGACCCCTCACTTTCCTCCCAAACCCTTTTTTAGAGCCCTCTGGAACGAGATCTGTGATCAACGAAGTCCCTGTGTCCTCCCTGCTCTGACTGCTCCCTCTTCTCCTGGCCTTGCTGAAACCCGGCTTTTCTCTGAAACACTGCTTCTCCTGCAGCCTCTCCAGGCCCCGTTCTCTTTCACACCAAGTGTACCTCAGGGCTTGGAGGTGGGGTGAGTATCCTCCTTACACGTCCTGCAGTTAAACCATTTCTCCTGCTTCCTTTCTCAACAACTTCACCTCCTCTGAAGTTTCTGCCTTCAGGTAACACAAATGCCTATTCCTTGTCAACTATCTGCCCTCCAGTCACCAGTCACTCACCCACATTCTTTCACTGAAGGCTTCGGTTATGGACTCTAGGTCTCAGTCTACCTCTGTGTCTTCTGGATGCCTTCAACACACATGTGAATGGACTATCCAAATCCCTGGCCTCTCTGTTCCTTGCCTTTCTCACCTTCTCCGCCACAAACATCCACTCTCGTGGTCAAGACCTAGACCTTGTCAGTGGTGGCCGCTCCACCCTGATTTCAAACATCCCCCTCCCTGACAACCACCTTATCAAAACTTGCAGTTTATTGACTCCATCACTTTCTTTCTACTATCCATCACATTCTTCTTGCCAGTTTAAACATCTCCCTGGCAACAATCACCCTCAACTCCTTTGCTCAAGTACACTCTCTCTCTGCCTCTCTCTCTCTCTCTGTTTCTCCATCATACTCACCTAGGAAAACCTCAGCTGTCACTGAAGCATGTTACCTGCCTTTCCTGTGCCTGCATCCAAGCCCCTGAATATTCCTGGAGAAAAAAAGGACAAAAATGAAGCCAGTCTGTTTCTCTTTAAATTCATGCCCACAAACCCTAAATGAGCACTGCCTGGAAAACTTTCTGTGCTTCTCCAGCAAAATCATTCCCCACTCTCCAAGCCATCTAGTTCACACCTTTTTCTTTCTCCTTAAACTTCCCGTATCCATGTTTACCGCTTTTCCCTCTCAGCTGAAGACCTTGACTTATACATCACTAAGAAAATATATGCTCTCAAAGAGGAACCGCCTCAAATAACTTCCAATAAAATGTACACCAATCTTCTTGCCTCTGCTCTTACTAAAACAGAACAGTCACTTTTCTATCAATGTTCAACCCCTTTACCTGTGCACTCCACCTCATCCCCTCTGGCCTTCTGAAGGAATACGGTTCTGGTTGCCCTCCACATCCCCTACATTGGCAGTTCTCAAAGTGTGATCTGCCAACCTCTGGTGGTCGCTGAGACTCCCGAACTTGTTCTTTCCCCAGTCTTCCCCCCACCCACCCATCAGTAGTCAGCCAACTGCACCAAACAAAATCACACTAGTCACCCCTGATTCATCCCTTTCCCCCCGACTCCACCCCACTTCAAATCTATTACGAACGCTTCTTCCATCGTCATCATCTGGCATCTGAACCCTCCTCTCCATCTCTAATCTAAGTCATTACCATCCCTCCCCTGAACTGGTATAACACTCAGTTAACAAGTTGCACTGTTTCTGCTCATATCCCGCCTAATCCATTCTCTACACACTAACCAGAGTGATGTCTCAAAAACCCGTATCAGAACATGCCATTCCTGCAAATGAATCAGTTGCTCATAGCAAAAACCACGAGGTGTTGCAAACTCTGGCTCCTGCCTCCTTCCTCAGTCTCGGGGCATTTTATTCCCAGAGCACAGCCACTTTTCCTTCCTGTCTTTGGAGCACTCTGCCCTTTCCGCCTCCTGGCTTTGTGTGTTTGCCCTTGTTCTCTTTGCCTGGAATGCTTGTCCACCAGTCCCTCAGATGGCTGGTCTGCTCTCGCTCTCTTGGTCTCAACTCAAATATCTTACTCAGAAAGCCCTTCCCTGACAACCAGAACTTAAGCAGCCTCCTCAGATTACTTCCTATCTTATTACTGGATTAGTTCCTTCATGACATTTATTACAATCCATAATTATCTTACTTGTTTGTTTCCTAATTTCATTATCTGCCTCCCCAAGTGGACTGTGAGCTCCATGAGGGCAGGGACCCTATTTCTCCTGGTCATCCCTGGATTTCCAGCACCCAGAACAATGCTTGGCAAAAAGCAGGTACTCAATCAACATTTGTTAAGTAAATAGGGTGAATGAGTGAGTTTTTTTTTTTTTTTAACATGTATGTGCTGGTCCTTTTGGCTACGTTCTTCATATACATTATCTCATTTAATCATTATGACAGTCTTATGAGGTGTGATTACTATTTTCCTTCGACACGTGAGGAATTGGAGGTTCAGGAGAGTTATCTGCCCAGTCACATACTGAGTACCAACTGTATTAGTCAGCTCAGGCTGCCATAACAAAAAACCCTAGACCAGCTTGTCTTAATCGTCAACAGAAATTTATTTTCTCACAGTTCTGTGGGCCAGAAGGCCAAGATCAAGGTTCCAGCTAACTTGATCTCTGCTGTGGACTTTCCTCCTGGCTTGTAGACAGCTGTCTTCTCATGTCCCTTTCCTCTGTGCCATGGAGAGAGGGAGTGAGCTCTCTAGTGTCTCTTCTTCTAAAGACACTAATCCTATTAGATCAGGGCCCCACCTTTATGACCTCATTTAACCTCACTTACTCCCTTAGAGGCTCTATCTCCAAATAAAGTCATACTGGAGGTTAGGGCTTCAATATAGGAATTGGGAGGAGGGAAGGGAGAGATACAAACATTGAGTCCATAAAACTGACAGAGCCAGGATTCAAACTCAGACTTGTGCAATTTCAAAGCTCATACTCTTAGCTGCTGAATCAGGCAGCCATGTTGCTTCTGGGTCCCTAGCTCTGCCCTTGCCCTGAGCCTCTTCATGCCAGGCTTCCTATCGCCAGGGGTTGCTTGTCTGGTTCTCTCATGGTGCACACCAGCCTTGGAGTTAGGCACCAAGGATGCAAAGTCTGGCTTCACTCTTCACTACCTTTGTGACCTGCAGCCAATAGTTTAATGTCTCTGGATGTTCCTCAGTTTTCCCATCAATGAAATACGGACAGTAACAGAAGGTACTCCTAGGAACTTCCTTCAGGTGGCAAAGGAGAGAAGGAAACAGTCCTTATGGGAGTCCACCGAATGTTCTAGAGCAAAAATACTGCACGATGTCTTCTTGTTACGAGTATTTCCCTGAGTAACAGGGACAGCTGCATGGACAAGGGTGAGGGAAAGCTGCCTCCACCCCAGCCTGGTGATATAGCTTGTGGGAAGGGCCCTTACATGGCTGTGACCAGTATTTTCCCCTTCCTCCTCATGTTGAATCATCATGCTTTTGTTTTGTTTGAATTAAGTATTTTTCTATTTGGCTCAACTGCTTTCCAGGCTGGGAGGAACTGCCTCAAGAGAATCATTCCAGAAGGCAGCCTGGTCCCACTGAGATGGGTGTCACCCCGTCTGGAAGTTCTCAGGAATGTAATTTACCTACTTGAGATCAATGGACGACTGATGGTAGACTAAATAATAATAACAACAATAACAGTCTTAACAGCTAACGCTTCCACGGCATGAACGGTTTACCAGGCACTGATCTCAGCACTACATAGATACGAACTTATTTGCTCTCCACAATAACCACACTGAGACGTGGATGACAGCACTAGGTCGGTGCCATGGTAATCACTCCCACAAACAGTAAGCGGTGGAGCTGGGATTTGAACCAAGGGACTCTGGCTCTAAAGCCCACATTCTAAACCATATTAACACAAGGCCTCTCCTGGTGCCTGTTGTTCCTTCCTGCCTGGCCTGCAGTCCAAGTGCTGGGAGATGGGGCCACCCCAGGACAAGGAAAGGAAGCCCAGGGCTCTATGGGAGGGGACAATGTCAGGGAGCGCCCTTCTAGGATTGCAAGCAGAAGCCGGAAGTCTGGGTTCGGTCACCACCTATGACGGTTATAGCTGGTGGCTCTCCGAGGGCTCCCAGGTCCCTGTGCTTTCTCCCCCATTGCACTGACCACCCTGCATCTTAACTATCAGTTCTTATCTTCTCCAGGAGGCAGGGAGTTCCTCTAGGAATGGTGTCTAGGTCAGTTCAGTGGTCCCTGAGCAGCAGCAGGGCTGGAACCTAGTCCATCACTGAACTATTGTGATCCTGGGCCTCAAACAAGCACTGATGGAACAGATATTCACGAATGAGTAACGAAGTCGGCTGGCAAACACCACAAGGAGCACCAGTACAATGGTGTTGAATATTTGTAATCTTGTGTTTATTTCTGCTTAGTACAAAAGCCCTGAAACTTGAATCACCTGAGGAGTTTGGTAAGAATGCATATCCTCCGGCCTCAAACCTGAGGTTCTGATTCATTTGGTTCAGGTGGGTTTTTTTAATCATCTTTACTCAAATACAACATACAACCAGAGAAGTGTACATATCCTAAGTGTACATCTTGCTGAATTTTCACAAACTGAATATATCTATGCACCCTGCACCGAAGTCAAGAAACAGAATATTACTAAAACATTTGGGGGAGTTTTAAACAAATAATCCTGATCATTCTCAAGTGGGTCCCCTGAACATCAAGAAACACTGTCGGAGTGCTTAGCACTAAAACTCTTAAAATGGAAACAGCCCGTGTGCACATTTGAGGATAACAGGGAGGGGGGAGCTGGGAAGCACTGTCTGCTGGTCACCAGCACCCCTAGGGACACAGTGGGCGGCACTGGTCCTGCGCTCGGGAAGTAGAGAAGGCAAATGAGTCATCAACTGGCTTTCAGGATATAAGAGAAGCAGAGCTTAGACACTCGCACCACCTGATGCGCAGTCCTGAAGACCCCACTGGAGAGAAGTCCACGGATGCTAGGTACAGGCCTTCGGGTTATTAAGCCGTAGACTCAAACAAGCTTTCAGAGCAAAGACACAGGGGCCTCGTGGATTGTAACTGCTGGGGTCACTCATTTCCAAAAGGATGCGTGTGCCTCCCACAGACTGGACACACACACACACACACACACACACACACACACACACACACACACACACACGAGACCACATGACCAGACTGGCTTTGGAATGTTCTTTCCCAAGCTCTAATTAAGGTCTTCCACTCTGGGTCAGACTTGTTTCAGTTCTTGAAATACCTGTCCTTTTCCCTCCTATTTTCCCTCCAATCAAATTTTTGATTCCTGATGTCAGACTGAATGACAAAACTAAAAGTTTGAACCTGACTCTCCACAAAAAATAAAGAAATGCGGTAGTGAGAGCAGAAGAGAAGAGGTTATCATGGTTATCTCTCGACCACCCACCCGCAGATTCACAGACGTCTGAAAGCAGCGTGAGAATTCCAAGCTGTATCTGTTTTTCTCCTGCATTTAACATCCTCTGAAGCCTCACCTTTTAACAAGTATAGACGTAGATCGGGGGAGGGAGGGAGAGAGGTCATTTTGGCATCGAACCTTAAACAGTTTCTCTAGTTTTCTATTGTTAAATCACTAACAATTTCCCCAACTTTAAAATTTTTTTAAGTGCCGTATATTAAACAGAGGGTTGGGAATTTTTTTTGTTTACTGGGTTTGGCTCGTGAATTCTTTTCCCAGAATTTGTTTTCTGTGGGAAGAGAGTTTGAAACATTTCCAAAGAAGTCTGGAAAAGAGTGGTCCAGATCCTGTAAAGATTTAAGATGAGTACGTTTTCTGCATAACTTCTTATCTCCCAGCCAGTCAGTCACCAAAGAACACTCTCTATCCTGCTCCTAAGGAAAGCTCAAGTGTAGCCCACTCCCAGGAAAGTCACACGGAAGGAACTTTCCATATTTACTACTCATTCATCCAGTCACTCATTCACCCACTCATCTACTCAACAGACCGTCACTACGGAGGGTGTACTATGTGTCAGGTACTTCACTGGATGCAGATCACCAGATGGAAGCTCCCTTCTCTAGCCCTTTTATTTCTTGGTGGGGCACTCAAGTAAAAGAAGGAAATACAGATCTCTAAAATTTTCTTTCCCTTCCAGCTGTCTCCAGCCCCCAGTGAGAGAGCTGCATAACTGAGGAAAAAGAGATTCTCTCCCAACCTGGGTCTCCTCTCAGTGTTGTCGTTAACACCTGTGTTTGTTCCAGGATGATTTTTAAGAGCCCAATGAGAGCCAAGAGGATCCCTGGGCTTTGCAAGCCCAGCTGCCATACTGCAGCAAGCCCACAGCCTCGGAGGACCTGCTGGTGGCAGATCTGTCGATGGCCTGTGGGAGGACCAGCTCGGGCTAGACTGGTGCACTGGTCTGCTCTGCAGAATCAAAAATCAGGCGTTCCACCTGCATTGTCCTTCCTCATTTTCAGACTTTCGACCTCATTCCAAACTACATGTCACAGCCATTTGCATCCGCAGATGATGATCTTTCTGGAAAGCTGAAAGAACGGCTCAGCCACGTGTCTGAAAACTTGCCCCCGGCAGCGCGACTGTCAGGAACACCTTGATTCAGGCGGCATTTGTGCCTTTGACACTTCAAATTGACGTCTTCTGCTTCATGAAAACAGACCCCACATTTAAAAGTCTTGAAATGGAATTCAAGATTTTTCCTTAATGCTGTTCAGGTGCAGGTACCTGGTTTTAAAGCAAATCCAGTCTGTGAAAATGGACGTATATCCATCAAATCAAAGGGAAAGAGACTCATTTTCAGACTGATGGATTCATTTCACAAAATGATTCTTTTCTTTACAAAAGGAATTTCCATAGGGTTCTCTGAAGGGAGTTAGTTTTCCTAGTGCACTTGAACACTTTGTAAAATTTTAATTTAAAAACACTGTTTAGACATCACACACATACTGTGTAAAGAGAAGACTGCTCAGATCAAGCACATGGCCTTATGCTATTTTTAGAGCCGTTACCCCATTTCAAAGGGAATCCAAATGACTTAACATCTGGTTGGCATTCAGTGTCCTGCCTAGATGGTTCTGAAACAAAGTTTATACTTGCTTCCAGACTCAGGTCAATAGCTACTCCTTTGTCACGTCCTCTCAGACAATGCTCATCTCTTTCCCAGATGTGAAATCTTGCTGCCACTTATGCAGGCTTTGTCCTGCCCAAGTTGAAGGCTGCCCTAGAAGTGGTCTAGGTTTTATTCATTTTATGAGTCAGATAAATGCTAGGTCCTGAAGAAACTTGCCTCAAACTTGCAGTTGATGAACTGGAATGAGAAGCAACCAACGCTGCTCTGAAGCAGCGTCTTTCAGTTAGCAAGAATTCCTCGGGTGAGATCTGAGTTTGGTCACAGGGCAGTGCTTCACAGTGGCTTCGAGTTAGGCTGTCTTCATGGACAAGTTCTTGAAATAACAATAGAAAATAAAAGACCACATATAGATGGGTCTAAGCCAGTCAGCAACAGAACCAGAGGAATTGCTTCAGGAATGTGTAATGGGAAGCAAGATCCGAGATGTCTGTTGGAACTGATGGGGAGAAAAGCTCTCTCTTCCACTGAATTTAATCCTCAGAAAATATAAATCAGTAGCTGCTGGCGGTTGCCCTGGAGTATAATCAGCACAGAAGAAAACTCAGCGGTAGAGAAGCCCAAGTCCTGATGGTATCATTTGAGCCCTGGGCTTCTGCAGGTCCAGAGGCTACATTTGTTTGCAGAACTTTGCAGTTAAATTCACTTCTTTATTTGGGCAACCTGGGTTGACATTTTGTTGTTTACAAATGAAAGACTCCTACGTCCCCCTCCACAACTGGTCTTTATACCAATTACCAAGACCTATGGTTTCTCCACCCAAAATATTTCATATCCATTGGCTTATCTCCACTCCAATGCCCATAATCTAGTCCAGATTCTTGTGACCTCTTGCTTGAACGGTCAAATTCTGAGCTTATCTCTCGGCCTCCACTTTCTCCCCTCCTATCTAGCTTACCAGAAGCTGCCCACTGCATCCTCACAAAGCGCAGATGTCATGACGGCACTCACTCCACTGCCCCCAAACTTTCACTGACTCCCACTGCTTCCTGACCTACAGGCTTTTCCTCCTGTGTGTCTCCTTTACTACGCACACGGAACACTCCACTTCTGACACTCCTGGTCACCAGACGCATGGACCCACACCAAGGAATTTTCCACATCTGCTGGGTGGCCTACAATGTAATTCAATTCTGACACTGTCTACCTGGAAATAGTGTCAGATCCCACAGGTTAAGGTCTCAGTCCCACAGGATTGCCCCCCACACCCACTTCATACGCTAACTGCAAGTAGTAGTTCCTCAGGTGACCTACAACATCTGCCCAATTTAGCTACAAATTGGAGATTCCCATGACCCTCTCCTTGGGTCCAATTAACTTGCTACAGTGGCTCACAGAACTCAAGCGAATACTTACTTACATACCAGTTTATTAAAGGATCTGGTAAAGGACACAGATGAACAGCCAGATGAAGGGAGGCACAGGGCAAGATCTGGGAGGGTCCTGAGCACAGGAGTTTCTGTTCTCATGGAGGTGGGGTGTGTCACCCTCCCAGTGGGTGGATGTGTTCACCAACCTGGGAGCCTCTCTGAACCCCGTATTTTTGCAGTTTTATGGAGGCTTCCACATACAGGCATGAACAATCATTAACTCCATTTCCAGCGCTTCTCCCTTCTCAAGAGAATGGGGGTGGGGCTGAAAATTCCAAGCTTCTAGTCATGGCTTGTTCTTTCTGGTGACCAGCCCCCATCTAGGAGTCAACCAGGAGCCCAAACAAAGTCACCTCATTAGAACAAAAGACACTGCAACACCCAGGGAATTATAAGGGTTTCAGAAGCCCTGTGTCAGGAACTGGGGTCAAAGACCAAATATTAGAACTAGATGCTCCCAGAGCTCTTATCACTTAGCAAATTACAGGGGTATTAGGAGCTCCGTGCTAGAAACCAGGGACAGAGACCAATAGACACATTTTTTCCTATTATCTCATACCTCCTGAATAAGGTTCAAATTCCTTAGTCTGGTATTCCAACCCCTCCATAATCTAGCTGCAATCTCTACCTTTCCAACTATTGTTTTCTGCTATACCATTCATGGAATTTATAGTCAAGGATTACGCATTCTGGTTGAGCATTCAAGCTCAGAGCAAGTGTGACATAGAGCCAAGGTGAACTAGCTATTCCCATGTCCAACTCTTCCACCTCCTGGGTCAGATGAAGACTTGTCCTGAAGCCTTCCCTAACCCCACAGCTGGGACCTGCTGAATTCTTACAGCCCTTTATCTCTTCACTCCATGGGACCTGACCTAACACTTCCTCTTATCTTTCTACATGTTTCTTTAGCTACTTGTGGATATGTTCTATCTAACCTGCTGTCTAGAATTCTTCCCTAGCAGGGAGTTGGTAGCTGCTCACCTTCAGACACAGTTTGGATTCTCTTCTGTGTGTGCCCATCCCCTCCCCCATAGTAATATTCCATATATGTTTATTGAATTGGTAGAAAGGAAGGAATGAGAAAGGTTGTTTAAGAGATCCTTAGGAGGCTAGCTTTTTGATGAGTATGAAAAGGCTTACACACAACCTATCCATATATAAACAGATAATCCTGGAGTTCATGAGGATGCTTAAAAACTGGCTTTCTTAAGTATGAAATTTCACACTTTCCCCCTATTTTTTCCACTATTAATTTTCCAACACAAAAGTAAAATTTAGGTAGTGTTTGCAAAGCCTTATAAATTGTAAATTATGATCTTGACGATGATCGAGCACCACGTGAGTGTAACTGATAAAGTATCTCATGACCAATAGTTCTCTCTGAACCATGTTACTAGAAGCCATAAAATGCATTTACATCTTGTGTCACAGTTTACAAAACACTTCTACAGAAATTACTTCGTTCCTGTTTTACAGCCCTGAGAGACCAGTAGGATAGGGATCATCAGCCCTGTTTTACCAGTAAGGAAAAGGTAAGGTCTAAGAGAGGCTGAGCAATTAGCAAGTTTCCATAACCAAACACACAACAGAACTAGGACTAAAACCCAAGGCTTCTGACCCCTAGTCCAGAGCCCTTCCAGTTATTCTGTGCTACTCACCTTAGACTAACACAGAACTTCATCCCCTGCCAGTGACTGATTTATCAAAAGACTTAAGACCACCGAAGGTCTACTGTTGTGATATGGAGAGAGGTCTGGAGAGTGCTTTTGCTGACTTACTCTTAAGAGAAAAACAAAAGAAAAGAAGTTCTTTTTTTTTTCTTTTTAATCTCCTGGATGTAATCGTACGTGGTAACGGCCTGTTATTTCTCCCTCCATCCTGGCAGAGCCAAGAGAAGCAGAGCTGGAGCCTTGAGTGGCCCTCACCTGGAGCCGCCCTATCCTTAACTTCTTGACATGTGCGATAGTCAATTTCCTTATTGCCATTCAAGCCAGCCTGAGTCAGGGGTTTCCATTACTCGGGCCTGAAATCATCCTAACAGAAAAAAATACGGAAAACTTTATGACATATGGATTTGGGGTAGAGAGTCCTGTGTTTGCCTGCCCTCTCCAACACTTCAAACTGGGAATTTTACTTAACTATTGGGAACCTTGGGTTCTCATCAGTAAAAAGAGGGATGTGTGTTCCTAAGGCTCAGTCACTGGGTCCAGTGCAGTAAGCAGTGGGACGTGTCTGGTACACAGTAGATAATAAACAGCCATTATCGCTAAGATGAACTCTACACTAATCCCATAAATACTTTTACCAAAAAAAAAAAAAAAAAGACTTCTTAAACTATAACTTTACACAAAACAATTTTATTGGCTCACTCATTCTTTCTACTTGTCGGGCAGGTATGAGAGTAAATACAAAGGTTGACTTCTGACAACCTCAGATCAAGAATACCCAACCTCTGAGTGAACTGCATTCCCCCGAAGCTTTGGGATCACTGGGGAGGGGGTAAAGAGTTGATAATAAAATTACAATTGGAGCTGAGGTTGGAGGGCTGCTACCAAGACTGGAATTTGCCTTGAAGTCAGCAATCAACCTCTCAAAGAGCAGTCCAACAAATCAAAGACTTGTCATTTATTTGTTTTTAATTTTCCTGCAGAAAGGGTTTTAAGGATTTAATAGTTCAATTCTATTGCACTGTTTAAAAAAAGTAAGGGAGGAAAAAAGGGAGAGACGTTACCATCTCTTATCCTGAAAGAGACGATAGTTTGGATAACCTCACTTTGCCAACATGCTATTTACACAACCATGAAGTCATAACAGTTTAGAACAGGGGTGGGCCTTCCTGGGTCTTCCTGGATTGGAGCCAAGTGCCTTTTTCATTTTAACATTAAAACAAAAAATATCATGTCATCTTGGAAGAGTGTCACATTGCTAGGAGGAGTTAACTTTTATTGACAGCGTAATCTCCAAACTACTCTGTTACCTATTATCCCTGTTTGATGCAGTGAACCCACCTCTTACCTGGAGAGTAAGCCCTCACTCTGGCTGTACACAGTTGTCCAAACAGGCCAGCCCTGAGTACAGACACAAAATGTGCTCCAGGAAGAGCCGGAGGACCCAAGCTTGGGCCCATTAGGAGAGCGTGAGGCTTCTGTGTGTAGTGACTTTAGAGCCATTGTCTACCAGTCTGGCTTATGTCTTGATTTTTCAGGGGCAGGGACAATAACGTGAACACAACTACTTACAGATCCCGCAGGATCTAGAGGCTGAGTGTTCTTCTCACTAATTTTAGCCTGCCAGGAACCCGGATAAGTCACTCCTCCTTAAGAAAGTCCTCATCTGCAGCTGCTGGTGTCAGTACTGGAATCTCCCAGCGTGACCTTCACTGTTCTGTCAGGGTGGCAGGCTCCCCAGAGCAGTCCCCGTCCAAATGTGCCCTTCCTCCAAAAGCACAAGCTGCAGTGGAGGACACCTGTGCAGCCACCAGCCCTGACACCCACTTGCCTTCATGTGGGTAAGTCCCACCTCACCCCCAACCCCAGCTCCTGTGAAAAGGCCTTCTCTTCAATCGGCTTTTCCGGTATCAGATGGAGAGTTAGCTTTCCACAGCGTTCTATAGGCTTTGAAGTAAAAAGAACACCCATAATTATTCTTGTGGTTTCCCTAATCTGTGTACCAAGGGAAGCAGAAGCCAGGTGATCCTGTGTTTGAAATAAACCAGATTACTGGCCTGAAAGAGCAGGAAGCGAACTGCCTCTACAGATACAAACCCTCCTGCTTTAAACCTTGGGCTGGCCAACCTCGCTTTGCTTTCAAAACACAAGAAAGCACTGCCTTTCCCAGGATGGCTCCAGGGTGCTGGTCCTGGCCGGCTGGTTTGTTTTTTAGTAACTCTCCCCTCTACTGAGGTGAAGGGAAACTCAGACTGTGACTAAGAAGTGCCCAAACAATCTGCTGAAAATTTTAAATTTAAGTCTCAAACTTAGCTCATTGTTATCGGTTTTCAAGACTTTGGCTGATAACATCAGTCCAAACAGCCAGATGAGCTTCCCTTTTATCACTGTTCAAAAGTCTCCCCATGGCCTCCAAAATGCCATCCACTTGGGGCCTTGCTACAACCATGTTTGGTGCTGGACGTGTAAGGGGTACAAAATAACCAGCACGTGAGATCTCCCTCCATTAGCTCTTATACTAGTAGCTATCAGAGGAGGAGGGGGAGGGGGAAGGGGAGGAGAAGAAAGAGGAGGAGGAGGAGGAGCTAATGAGTAGAACCAGGCACCAGACATGATACAAGAATCTTGATGCGTTTCCTAATTCAATCCTCACTATGAGGAGAGTGTTGTCACTTCCCTATTTTTAAATGAAGAAACAGAGGCTCTCCCAGTGTGCTGGTTATTCTCTGTCTGCCCCCAGCAATTCTCCACCCTTCACTGCCTTGCCCTGTGCCCAGGAAGCTGAGCCTTATGGACAACACAGCCCAGCTCCGTTGTGAGCTGACTTTGGCAGGCTCCTGAGATCAGAGGGTGGGAGAAGAAGAGGTCAGAGGGTGTTTCTTTTCCACTCACTCCCTTCCTCCTCGGCACCAGGCTCCTGCAGTGGCCGCATCACCCCACAGACGCGCAGCTCCTGGCACTGAGCCCCCGCCTGGGTGTTCACACTCACCAGGCTCTGCTACAGCCTTCCTCTCTCTCAACCTCCTGCCCTAACAGCAGATAGGCCCCCTCCCCACTGTTGCTAGACCCTGGGTGCTCTCTGTCCTTGCTTGTTCCCTCAACCCTGTCTTCACCTCCATAAGCAGCCACTTCATTCAAGTCTCCTCATTTGAACCAATCAAGGACAAACTATGTTCCTGTCAAGAGTCCAATGGATACAGTCAGCAAAAGAGATGCAGACAGGAGATTCAAACCCATGGTACTAGTAGCAGGGGAGAGGAAAGGTAAATTGATAATAAAAGAAATTAAATCATAAGAGACATGAGAAAGTTGTAGAAAGTGTTACAGGAAGTCAAAGGCCAATAAAAAAGCTACTTTGTAGAGGATGTGACACAGTGTCAGGTCTTTTTAAAATGCATAGACATAGATATAGAAAACAAATTAGTGGTTACCAAAGAGGAGAGGGAAGGGTCAGGGACAAATTAGAGATATGGGATCAACAGGTACAAACTACTATGTATAAAGCAGATAAGCAACAAGAACATACTATATAGCGTGGAATTATTCATACCCATTATCTAGTAATAACCTATAATGGAGTATCATCTGCAAAAATAGTGAACCACTATGCTATACACCTAAAACTAACAGTATTGTAAACTAACTACACTTCAATTTAAAAAAAGTAGAATTGAGATAAGTGGATACGAAAGAATTTCAAATACAATCAAAGGCAATGAGGCAAAAAATCACAAACTACATGTCAGGAACAGAAGTGGTTTAGTCCTAGAAGTGAAGAAAGCTTATGGATGGTTTTTTCTTAAACTGTGTTCTATAGAACTCCACTCTTCTATGACATGGTACTACCATATTGAAAAAAAAGAGTCTTCGGTCAAAAAAGACTTGGTGACTTTGAGATAAATAAACCTATGCAGGTTTCTTCGCTCAGGACTTCTAAGAGCATCTGAAATGCTAATATGCATATCTGACAACCTTTTTTTCATGGACAGTCTATTAACATCTTCCAGAGTGTGGGAGGAAATGGAGTTTGAGAAGCAAACTCTACAATCCTGTGGGAGTCCCTGGCAGTGACTGAGAACACATTCCAAAGGGTTTCTGCACAAAGTCAGTAAGGATGTCACAAGTCTTGGACAAATGATACCTAGAACATCATGGAGCAATGGCATGAGTACTGAAATGTAACTAGCACGCCAAGTGGAAACTGAATGTTACCCTGGGTGACCCGTAAGAAAAGTGATGAACAGGCATCAAACAGAAATCCGGATGTATATCCTGGAAAATACTGGAGACCCAGTGGTAAAATTTCACACACAGTGTGCCCTGCTCCTAGTGGCTGTGGAGCATACCAAATTATCTCAGACCTGATATTTTAAGCTAATTAGAATCCTATTTGTTCACTCATTTAATCTTATTAAGTACAAATTAATTGAGCCTTCACTCTGAGCCAGGCTCTGCTAGACTATAGAGGAAAACCATAAAGAATAGAAGAACAAGGCTGGGTTCCCGCTCATCAAGCTCTCTGGACTGCTTGAGATTGAACATGTAAACATACAGTTACAATGCAAAATATAATTTCAATACAATTCTCTGAAAACACAGAGGATGAACTTACATATCTAGTAATGAAGGGTTTGGGAGCCTTCAGAAAAGAGTTGATATTTGAGCTTAAAGGATGAGTAGAATTTGCCAGGAAAAAGGAGAAACCTCACAAAAGACACTGAATCTGAATATCCAGACCCCATATTTAACCACATAAAAGCTTTCTCATTATAAAACAGAAAAGAGAAAAATCCAATATTTACGGATAAATACAAACATAAATTAAAAACAAAAGGATTTTCCAAAAGTGTCTTTTGAAGTTATGGAAATTTGGGAGACATTTTTATGACATAAATGTAAAGATCCGATCAAAAGGTTATTAAAGTCTATTTCAAGGCCATCAGCCCTGCTGCTTCTCCTTGAGTTACAGGAAGAAAAAAAAAAAATCTTTTTTTCTCTTTTGTTCTTTATCATGAGATCCAGCATGTAAGTTGGAGTACATCAGAGAAGCCCAGTGCCCGCCTCTGGAGACTCTGAATTTGACCAGAGAAAATGAGAAACACATTATTTCAAAATGTTTCTAATTTTTCAGTTTAGAATAGTGCCCACAGTATACAGGAAATTGCTAGTACCAAAGCCTGTTTTTCTTCCCAATAATTTCAGACTGCTATATTCTTTAAAGTAGAATTAGAGTAAAGCTTTTCTTTGCTGTGTAGCTTTTTTTTTTCTTTTTAGGCTACCATATGAGACAATTTCACTGTACAACTACTTTATATTTTAAGGTTTTATATATTATACCTTCACATATTTATATTCAGAGTGTACTGACTACTTATACTTCCAAATACTTAGAATGAGTAATCTATACTCAACAAAAACAGGCATTTTTTTAAAAAAGTTTTAAGTGCAACACAAATATATTTGTTTTGTTTTACTGAGTGCTGTAACGATTCTTGTTTAGTGACTCTTTTTGTTAGCTTTTTTTAAATTATGGGAGTTTGTTGTAGTTTTATTTTTTTACCATGGAAGATTTTTAAAATTTATTTTTATTGAAGTATAGTTAGTTTACAATGTTGTGTCAATTTCTGGTGTTTCAGCATAATGTTTCAGTCATATAGGAACATATATATATTATTTTTTAATTTCTTTTTCAGTATAGGTTACTATAAGATATTGACTATAGTTCCTTGTGCTATACAGTACGAACTTGTTCATCTATTTTATATGTATTAGTAAGAATGCCTTCTTTTTTTAAGGGAAGGAGGTAATTAGGTTTACTTACTCACTTATTATTTAAGTGTAGGTACTGGGGATTGAATCTAGGACCTTGTGCATGCTAGGCAGGCACTCTACCACTGAGCTGTTCCGCCCCCACCCCCCCACCATGGAAGATTTTAAATCCCCACCATGATGAGAGAAAAAAAATCTAGTTTTGCCCTTAAAACACTGACAAATATATAGACCTGACAATATTAGTGTTCAGTAGATGTTTGCTGAATAAATGAACTGACAGTGCCATAGGGGAGACTGGAAGAAAAGACAAAAAACAACAACCCTACCTCCCATTTGAATCAATTCAGTACAGCTGACCTTCCATATCCGTGGATTCCAAAGATTCAACTACCCATGGATCCAAATATATTTGGAAAAAAAAAATCCATCAAGTTCCAAAGAGCAAAACTTGAACTTGCCACACCAGCACTATTTACATAGCATTTAGATTGTACTAGGTATTGTAAGTAATTTAGAGATGATTGAAAGTACATGGAGGATGCTCATAGGCCATACACAAATACTATGCCATTTTATAAAGGAACTAGAGCATCTATGGACTTTGGTGTCTGCAGGGGGCCTGGAACCAATCCCCCATGGATACCAAGGGAAGACTGTACTAAGAAACTTTATTGCCTAAAACCCAAACCAAACCCATGACAAAAAGACTTCGGGGTTAAACAGAAGTCCTGAGACAATTTATTCTTGGAAAGCCTGGATTAAACTTTTTAGCATTGATACTTTAACAACCTGATTGATCCATTCAGTCACTCATTCAACAAATTTTAACACATTTATTAAGCATTTACAGTAGTAATAATAATAGGTAATGCCAGTTTAAAATTTTATTTTGACCTAGCCCTGTGCTGTGTGCTTTGTACTGATTATCTCACTGAGTCCTTACAGCAGCCCTAAATTAGCCCCATTGTGCAGAAAAAGGCGCAGAATGTTGCGTAAGTTGCCCACAGTTACCCAGCAACTAAATGAATTCTAAATTGACTCCAAGCCAGTGTGACTCCAGAGCTCCACATTTTTTGCTACCCTGTACCACGCTACAGGACCACACGCTAGGGGTGCCCAAAGATAAAAATACAGGTGGATCATCCCCTGAGAAGGATTACAATGTCATCGACTCAAAGACTTTAAGAGCAGGTCATCTCGGCTCTCCTTTTACAGATGAGAAACCAAGGCTAAGTGAGGCCATTTACCCAAAGTCACCCAGACAGGTTTGGAATGCCTCCCTGCCAGCCCTCTGTGTTGTCTCTCACTCCACTTGTCTTTCACTCACTACACGGAGCTAGAAACCCCACTTACTGAGTAGACTACTAGATCCAAACTATAACCACAGAAATAAGAAACCAGATGGAAATGATTTTTAACTGGGTAAATTTGTCTCCTTAGACATACTCCTCACTGATAACTTTCAAACTGACAAATTGTTGAAGCTGCATGTAGATCTCGGCCACATTATAAATCAACTACACTTCAATTAAAAAAAAAAAAACACCAAATTCGAGTTCAGCAATTTAGAGTTGGCATTGGGTCTCCCTGACACCCTAGGTTTCCAATTATCTTTTCAGGCCCATCTTGTCTCCTGCTCTGAGGCCATTTAACAGGCTATTACTAAGCAATTGCAAAACTGGAACAAAAGCAAGATAGAATCAAAAGGACGTTTTGAGCTGGAGCAACAGGAGCCACTAATTCAACCTCCTTACTGGAAGCACAAGAAAACCTAGGTCTGGGAAGCAACATAACATAGTGGAGCTTTCTGAAAGCGTGGGACAAACTAGGCAGAAGTCACAGCCATGTTACTGGGTGGTACAGCTCTGGGTATCCCCTCTGACCACTATGAACTTCAGTCTCCTTGTCTGCAAAATAGAGATCATCATAGTCCCTATTTTGGGGTTTGTCTTGAAGACTACCTGTAATAAAGTATATTCCACACTACCTGGTCCATAGTATGCATTCAATAAACATAGCAATAATGATTACGATCGGACCTAGTTCTGCCCCCTTCATTCACCCGTTGATTTGTCTCGTTTATACGGTGGAGGAACCCAATGAGATAATGTTTGTAAAAGCTTTGCTCAGATCTCCATTCTCTGAGTTTCAGCTCTAATGTACACCTCACGGAAGACTTCAGCACCTGCCAGAGTGGGAATAAATGATTCCCTCTTCCATGCTCTCTGGCTGCAGCCTGATCAGCCTCCACCTCACTTTCTCCTGTATTTGATGTTGCTTCATTTATACCCAAAGCACAAATTCCTTGAGGTGAGGGATCTTTGCTCTCTCTCTCTCCCCCTCACTACCCCTGTACAGTCACCTTATACAGAGTGGGCACTTACAAATGCATGGGCCTTGTCCTGAATGCATGTTTAACAACTCAACTGCCACATATGTGACAAGCATTTGAGAATTACGATTAGGAAGTTGAACTGAGTTCTTAAGCAGGGAGGGTTTTAGGGTTTTTGTTTTGTTTTGTTTTTCAAACAAAATTTTGTGGGGCAAATACAAAAAGAAAAGCCGGTATCTAGGCTACGCCTAAGACACCTGCTACACAGGGCATCTCTCTTGGAAGTGAAAGGACCCTACAGATCTGTCATTGCCCTTGTTCTTATGGCAGCGGCAGTGACAACCTTACAGCCGGGCAACATCCTCTCATTTCACTTTTGACAGCTCCAGGAAACAAGAGAAGCAGTGGAACTTGTTCCAGCCCTGAGTTCTGCAGGTCACCTATACTCAGAGCTCCTGTCCAGGTAGGGGCATTATGCCTGAGGCTGGCTGTGGGATGGCAGACAGGAGGGGAATATACTCTGGGGTCCTTCTGCGCTTCAGTTCCTCTCTCTGAATGATGGGAATAAGACTACCTTGTTCTCCAAGATTCTACCTCCCCAAATTGGTGACAATGTGATTTCAAAAACTGCCAGGACAGATAAGCAATGAATGTCAAGGGTGGAGTTGGTCCTGAGGGACGGTGCTCCAAAGCAGAGCGAAGGCACAAGCTCTCTGCATAACAGATATAAAAATTAGCTAATATTTGTTAAGGGCTTACTGTGTGTCAAGCCGTGTGCCAAGCGTTTTATGTGTACTAATTCATTCAATTCCTCAAACAATGCTATGAGGTAGTCGCCATTTTACAGAGGAAGAAACTGAAGCATAGAAATGTTAAGCCAAAAGCTACACAGCTAACAAGGCAGAGCCTGGAATAGAACTCACACAGCTGAAGGTCACCAGTGTACTCTGAACTTTTTTACTGGACTGTCTTCCTGTGGCCATCTCTTTAATTTGGTGCTAGCACAATGCTTTGCATGTAACAGGTGCTTTGGCATGTTTCTCCCTTCTTCCCCTCCTTCTAATACCATCCCTGGCTCTTCTATTAAGTAAGGTGTTTGACTTTTAATAGTGTTTTTCCAATGGACAGCTACAAACACTTGGAGTTCCATAATTTAACTTTTTCCTATTTATGATTAAAAATGAATAGAAGCGCATTCTAGATCATTGGGATAACCATCCGATACCAAGTACTGCCTGTGATTTCAGTGCCTGTGTGAGCTATGCCCTGGCACCAAAAGTGACCACTTTACTCATTACGCTGATGAGAACAGAACAGCACAAAGTTAATCTCTAAATGATGTATCAGAGTGAAGTGAAAGCCAGCTATTACAATGACACAGGGTGTGAACAGAGGAGGTGTGGTAACTGTAAGTGAGGGAAGAATGAGGTGAGAAAACTGAGTCAATACAGGGCACCTCCCACACCGTAAGAGTGGTACAGCCATACAGAGCTCAAATGTCCCCACACCTGGCCAGCCACTACCCCGTGACCTAGCAGTAGTTGAGTAAACATTAGTAATTTAAATGTTATAGTTCTGGGAGGGGAATTTTATATTTAATTTACAAATTTGTTTTGGTTTTATTCCAGAGTTGTTAAAAAGCTGTAACATAAGTTTATATCTGGTTTTATGTTTATATAGGGTAATGCAACATTTTAAAAGAAAATAATTTAAGCCCAGAGTGGGGAGGTGTAAGAAAATTCTGCCCTTAAGATGCGCCCTCACATTTGAGAATCACCTCACAGTAATAAGGGTTGGGGCTTTCCTATGTAAAACTGCGAACACAAGCACCTTGGGTCTCTCACAAGCACGATGGTGTGAATAAACCCGCGAGGCCCTCTCTTTTTGAGAGCAGGCTGTGGTGGCAGAAAGGCAGGCTAAAGGGCTTGACAGAAAAAAATGCAGCCTCGGGTGCACTGGGGCAGGTCATTAAGCCCCAGAAAACCTCTTCCCGTGCCTTACCTGTGAAAGCCGGGTAATCTGTACCTTCTTCACCTGAACTGTGGGTCCCTGGCAGTGACTCAGGGAAGCAGGCCCCCGGGCGACGAGCTGGCTCCACCAGCTGGTGCCCTGATAAAGAGCGGAGGCTGGTGGGCTCCCCGGCCAGACAGCCACTGGAAGCCGCCAAGCCCCTGCTTGCTCCGGGCCCCACGCACCGCACTGGGTGGTGGTGGAGGGTGTGCGAAGCACTGGTGGTCCTGCCACCGGAAGGCAGCTTTCCGCTCCTCGGAGGCACCCGAGACCGTGGGTGAGGCGGCAAGGAACGCGGTCAGCACCTCAAAACTCTGAAAACTCTCAAAGTGCGTGTGGGGTGGGGAGCGCACGGGTTTCTCGCCAACTCCTCAAATTTGCGGAGGGGCTCCCCATGCACCAGGCCCGCGGCCCGAGTTCTAGGCTGTCGACTTTGGGGGGCCCCTGGTCTTTGCGAGCAGGCGGCAGACTGCAGGCAGCAAGGCCCCGGGCTCGTTCAGGACGGGGTGCGCGGGTCGCGGGCCCGGCTGGCCCTTCCCCGAGAGCCGGCGCGGGCTGGCGCGGGGAGGCCGGGACCGGCGAGCGCCGCCGGGGCCACCTGCGCGGGGCCGCACGGCCGCAGGTCCTCTCGGAAGCGCGCCGGCTTTGGCCGGCGGCGAGGGGCGGGGGCGCGGGCCGCGTGCGGGGGGGCGGGCGGCGGCCGCGCGGCTTCCCCGAGGCCGGAGGCGGGGCGGGCGGGCTCGGGAGGCGCGGGGGGCGGACCCGCCCTCTGCCGCCGCTGCCCGCCAGCTCGCCAGCTCGCACTCGGTCGCGCCGCGGGTCCGGCATGGGAGCTGCGCGCGCCCACCCGGCGCCCACACCTGTCTGAGCGGCGCGGCGAGCCGGGGCCCCGGCGGGTGGCTCCGCGCGGGTGAGTGCGGGCGTGGGGGACACCGTCCCGGCGGGGACAGCGGGACAAAGGGCCGGTGCGCGCCGGGCCCGAGGGACCTCGGGCTGCGGGGAGCACTGGAGACCGCGCCCCGGCCGCCCTCGAGGTCGAGGGCTGGTACCGGCGGCCTGGGGGAGCTCCGCCAAGACTCGGGCTGCGGGGCATTTGGATTCACGCAGTGTCACTCATGGGGCGGGTGGGAAAAGAAGGTTTTGCAGCTGCCATCTCTGATGCTGGGTGGAAGTAGTAAAAGAGCCCGCTCTGGACACGCTCTCCTCTGGCTGACAACACCCGAACCTCCTACACACGCAGACGCACACACACACCCCATCACTTTTTTCTTTTTCATGTATGTATTCCAACAAGATCGGAACATTACTTTTTTTTTAACCCTGGGCACGTGATTGTGAACACTACTGAGCAAGCAAGGAAAGTGCAGCAAACAGGTTGGGAAAGTCTCTTCTCTGTAGCTTTGATAACCGTGAGCTTCCCTAGAAACTACTGTCCCTGAATTATCGACAATTGTTGGAAGCAAGTATTTCTTCTTCAACCTGTGGACATTCGTCTCAAGTTAACTTTTAAATGAAAGTTTGAAGAAAGTTTCAAAAATGTTTTAAAAGATGAGGGAGAAGATGAAGGAAAACTACCGCTCCCTTCCAGAATACAAGTGAGGTTTGCTTTCGAACATCTCAGGGGAAAGCAGCTGATAAGAGTCCTGTTTGTTTTATTGCCCTTTGGGCAACACCCATGAGACTTCAGAAACAGCCGCTGGCTGGTGGAAAGCTCCTGGTTGTTTGGCATCTGTGTTGGCATAGGGCAGCCTTCTCAGCTCCTGAAACTGAACTTGAGGGGGTCCCTGTGCACTCCTTAAGAGCAGATAGGCCAGTGCCAGAATCGTTTTCACGAAGCCCTGTGGTAAGGAGTTGAATTTATAGTTTGAAGTCAGCTGTGGACAAAAGCTGAATGCCAAATTAGTATCAGTCTATTTACTGCACTTGTTTCAGAATCATACTTGTGCATAAGAGCATTTAAAATAGACCTTATAACTGCATCTCTCAAGAAGTCTGTTAGGAGTGGATTGGAGGTGGAGTGGGGAAAAGGAACTTAGGAACTGCCACAAAAGCTGCTGTGTCTACTTGTGAAAGTGGTTGTGATCATACGCACACCATCTGCATTTGAATAAGTTGTTTCACTGGTATTTTTCCCACTTAAATAAAGTCAAAAGATAACTTGTTGTGCTTTCCTGTGCCTGAACTGGAAAGGAAGCATTTTTCCAAGGTAACTATTAGGGAATCTCATTTTTGTAACAGTGACAACTTATTCAGGTAGATGATGAATGTAGGTGCATTTTTCTGTCTGTAGCATAAGTGCCAAAGTGCCCATCAGTGGGTCTGATAACATTACTGGCCCCTGTCTGCAGTGTTTAAGAGTCTCAGGTTCTCCTGCACATCTTTTCTCATCATTCCCTTAGGATTTAATCCATCAGCCATTATTCATGCATCACTCCCTCTGACTCCAGGGAATTCGTTTCTCATGGTCTCACCATTGACAGTTTTATGTTCTGTTCTTGTTCTGCTGCCAGGTTTGTTCCAGGCTCACTGGGGTAGTTCATTTTGCCTAAAATCTGATGGAGAAGAAGTTAAACTTTGACCACAAGATTATGTTTAGGGTAGCTGGACTTGTAAATACCCTGCATTTCTTTCCTGTACAAGACTGCAATTCTTATACCATTATGTGATTAGGTTTGCTTCCCTTTAACAGGTTCTGTGCCTCAGGAAAATGAGAGCAAGCTTGGCTGCAGAGTATTCCCAGAGCTTTGTTCATTTTTAGCTATTTGCTTTAGGAATTAGCATGGTTCCACTGTTCAATATCCCTGGCCACAGATTCCATGGAAAAAACCCTTTGCCATCCTTCCAAATGGTGTCCAAAACTTTTATGCTCACAAGCTTTCCTGCTGTTTCTTCCTGTCACTATTATTTATAGTGGTCACAGGAATTCGGACATTGTACAACAGAGAATTTATGTCCTAAGGATTAGATTTTCCCCACCAGCACTTGTTTGCTATAGGAGTTAAATCAGTCTCCCAAACACTTGCCCTCTTGAGGAGGCCTGTGTTGTTGCAGCTTTCAAGGTGCAGAACTGGGAGAGAGCCATCTAGGCGCCCAGTCTCCGAGCAGTGATTTTGTTGTTGTTGTTGTTGTTTTTAAATTTTTTTTGAAGTATAGTTGATTTACAGTGTTTCAAGTATACAGCAAAGTGATTCAGTTATGCATATATATGGATATAAATCTATTCTTTCTTTTTCAGATTCTTTTCCATTATAAGTTATTACAAGATATTGAATATAGTTCCTTGTGCTATACAGTAGGCCCTTGTTGGTCATCTATTTTATATATATTAATCCCAAGCTCCTAATTTATTCCTCCCCACCACTTTCCCCTTTGGTAACCATAAGTTTGTCTTCTGTGTCTATGAGTCCAAGTAGTGATTGTTGTTTGCACGATTGATAATGTGCAGTGTCCCTCTACAGTAAGGTTATTAGTGGGCTTATGAAGTAGCAGCATCTTCATAAGGTATAAATATTTTTAGATGCTGGATAGCGGGACAATGGCTAATGTTAAGTGATGGAACATGGAATGTGTAACCGTCTTGTGAGTCAGATACACAGAGCTGGAAAGAGAATACTGTTTCCATATTACTAAGCATGGTGAAGAAATACTTGCTTACCTTCATTTTCCATTCTGCTTTGTCATTTAGGTGAAGTGATGCATGAAAATACTTAGTTGGAAACTTTAAAAGCTATTTATGTATCTAAGGACTTCTTATCCAGTAAAGGCTTATTCCTAGAAATGAAATGTTGTGGACTTGAACTTTCTTCATCTAGATTTAGATACAAGGATAAGATTTGGAAATCTTCATGCCTTTTTTAAGATGTGAGTTCCAGATAGTTCTATAAGGATAAAGTGATTGATTTGTAAAGGCAAGAGAGAATTGAAAATTATGTAACTCATTAGTTACCTTTCCAGTAGTGAAATAATGAATGTTTTTATTACATCTGTTTACATCCTAGAGTGTTTATGTTTAAATAAACTGAAATGGGCATAGTAATGGCTGACCTAAAGTTTATAAAAATGGAAACAGTAATTGTCTCCTGGGGAATTATTCTAGTATCAGGTGAATTGGGAAATTATTGCAGAGCTACCAAACTAATTTTAAAGCATCACAGTTATCATTGGCATTTTATTAATGGGGAAGGAGTCAGGGCAAGGTGTGAATGCCTCAGGAAAGGCCCTGATTGGGTGGTAGGGTGTGTCCCCCCAGCCACCACCTCTCTGTACACTTTCCTAAGAGCATTCACACCTCGCCATCCTTCACTCCATTCTTGAAAGCCGCCCTCTGCTGGGCCTTTGTTTCCTTTGCAAACTGATAGGGAAACCTTGTCACCCAGACAGGCAAGAGATTAGCATGATAAATTTTCCTTTTCCTTCCCCCCTCCCCGCGCCTCCACCCTCCATAATTCCGTGAGTAAAACTCCTGAGCAGTAAATGACAGTGCAAATGCTATCTGTAGACAACATAGTGCCTGACCTGGACTTTTGTGACGCTGGAAAATTATAAAATGAGAGAATCCTGGATCTGGAAAGACCGGAGCTAAAAGACTAAAGAGATCATCTGGTTTGGGTCACTGTAACAATTTCTAGACCATCCTCAACACACATTTGGTAAGGGAGTGAACAACTTAGGAAGCTTGTAACTTTAACACAATTGTCAATTTAAACCCAGTTGGGGGACCTGAGAACACATACCTTTATCTTCCAGTTTCTGATCAGGTATTTAAAAACCAAATCAATTTGGAGTAAATTGACCTGCATTAATTTCTAAATCTGAATGAAAGTTTGTATTTTTTAATACAATTTTGTGGCTTTCAGAATAACATAGAAACTTTAATCAAGATATGAAACGTTCTCAAAATAAGGTCCTACCACACAAGTTAATGAATAGAATTGAAGTAATAGTACAGGAAACTTGTAAGCAATGTTTCAAACTAATAGAATTAACATTTTTGAGGTATCTGAAAAGTTCATTTCTAAGAGCTTTACCCTGCCCTGTTGGTTCAGTTTTACATATAGATGGCTGACTTCTCCTAAACTGGCTAAATGACCAGAATTTAAGTTGTAAAGGCTCTGGATGAGTAATATTCTTTAATATTAATCTAGAGTATTAATATTCTAGTCATATTCTGCAATAACCTCTTTAGCACCCTCTAACAGCATTCTGTGATTTGTAAGTAGTCCCAAAGGTCCTTGGCATAGTTGTCATCATTTTGCTGAAGAACAAGTTCGATCCTCTGTGTTGAGAGGCTGCAATGAGGCCAGTGGCCAGTGAGAGAGCCTCGCTGACCGCCCAGCACTCACACCCAGGAGAAGACTTGTTTCCGTGCTCCACACCCACTAACTCATGAACTGGTTTCTGAAGCATTTCTTTTTCCTTTAGAAAGGCAGATGTTTAAAAATATATACATATTTATTTATATATGCCATCGTGGTGCTTGTGAAATGAGGCATACTTCAAAGTGTTTTTTAAACAGGGGGTTACTATATAGGCAAAGTACTTGGAAAAGTGACACGAGAATCAGTTTTTCCTGTGATGGGGTATATTCATTAAGACAGGGTTCCTAGATGGATTTTTTTTAAAGTGTATTTGAACTAGTTTCAGACTCTTTCATGCCATTCTCTTCCCTGACACCCTTGCCAATGGACAGTTCCAATGTTTGGATAAATGGATAAAGCTAAAGACACAGGCCACTGGCATAATTCTGCTACAGCAAATAATTCACACTCTGTACATCCAGGATCCAATTCACACACAGACTTCAGATTTGGGCTTTGAAGACGCATGTCCTAGATGATAATCCCAGTATATTTTAACTGTCCTGTTCTTCCTGCACCTTGAAAATATCTACAGCTTATGATAATACACTGGATCATACTATCTCATTTCCTCCTCTCTCTCCCCCAAGAACTGTATTTTGAAAACAGGAATACTTGGCAGCTTGAACCTCTGGATTCCATGTTTTCTTTCTTACGATAAGCTGTAGTAAAACCTGGCTGAACGCGTCTGTTGCTCAGTGTTAGCAGGCATTCACGTTCTCCGCGTTAGTCAGAGGGAGGAGGGATGGTGCATAGGGGTCTGGAGTGCAGCCCTGCAGGAGACACGTGACTCCTACTGCATATCACACTTGGCAGGAATTCTGGTGTTGGGGGAGCCTGTAGACAGCAACTTACAGAGACAAGGCTGTCCAAGCCCTGGGTATGTCCAAGGACTGGGTCCTCAGCCAGGAGATGGGAATAATCAAACACAGAGCCATCCCCCAAAGTCTCCTAAAGGGTGGTCCTCACCACACCTAACTCACCCCCAAGCCCTCCTTGGGGAGGAGCACTCTCCCTGCATTAGCATCCCCTCCCTCACCCACGTAGAACCATTAATCCTGGCAGTACCCTCAACCTGCACATAGAAACACATGTGTGCACATACACATGCCCCTCGCCATGATTTCAAAGATTTAGAGAGATAATTAGATGTATTTCCTCCACACGAAAGGGTCCAGGGACTCTTCCTCTTTGGAAAAATGGAGAGAAACAGTTTCAAGGAATCAGAAAGTCCCAAGGCACTGGCTTTTCCAAGCCTTCATTTCTTTGTTTTCCAGCCCTGTACTCGACAGAAGTGGCATCAGTAAGAGTCAAGCAGAAAAGATCCCAGAGGGGAGGTGGGGCAAGCATGTACTTGAGAAACACAGCATGTGGACATTGGGAGGACAGCTTGGCGTGCTCAGCTGGACTAGATCAGATCAATGGGATTTTCCAGTTTTATGTAAAAGAAAGCAAAAGGCACCCCAAAGTTGCCAGCAGGTCTGTGCTCTCAAAGAGGAAGAGTGAGAATAGTGAAACAGTTTCTTCCTGATGCCCACGATGTTCCACTAACCTCTTAAGACCTAACCCCTCCTTGTCCTCGTCTTGGGATCCTTGACTGTGAATGAATTAACCTGCCTGCTAAGTCAGCTTCTCCCGAACAGAAAATTCAGAACCAGTCAGAGCCAACTGATGCTTCAATATTTATAAAAGTACTTCCAATCTTCTTTGTTGTTGTATTTTCTTGTAAGGTAACTTTTCCAGGTCTTTAAATGTACCTTTCAGGATAAAATCCAAACTCCTTCATTTAGTATACACAGCCCTGCATAACCTGCCTCCTGCTGCTGCCTCCACCACGTCCCCGGTACGCACCTTGCTGAGCTGAGTGTAACCCCTGAAATGATTTGTACTATTGCCTGTCTCCATGCCCTCGCACAGACTGTTGTTCCCTCTCTCCAAGTGTCCCCTTCACTCTGCCTCATCTAATTTCTGTTCAGCTTTAACACCCATCTCAAGCATCACTTCCCCTGGAACACCTCCCCTGTCCTTACTGCCCACAACTGGATCTCACGCCCTTTCTCTGAGCTATCACGTCATCCACATACATCTCTGTCACTAGCACTCAGCATGAGTCATTCAAAAAGTATGTTTTTTGAGCCACACTAATTATTCATTCACTCTTTCATTAATACAAGCATCCATTCAATAAATCTTTGTGGAGTGCTAGCATAGACCCAAATTCAAGGCATTTCAACTAACTGGGAACACAGACACACAGACCTGAAAAAGTAACCAATAGAAACAGTCACAATATGATACCTGATGCAACATGAGAGCTTTAGATCTTTAACACGGATCCTAGTAGTATACAACAAAATCCAAACGAAGAAGGAATACTTTGTTAAAGGCCTATCTACTCTGAAACTAAATGTATGATAGTTAAGCTTGTCCTAAATTCAAAGCAAAACTAAAGTTTCCTGACCTCTTCTGAATCACTCACCGCTGAGAAGCAGTTGGAATCCCAGTAAGTGTGACGCTGTGGGGTCATCCTTCCTTGATGCCTTGGTCACTCAATAAACTGCGTAATTTCAGTCTACCCTCTAGATGGGCAAGTTGCTCTGAAAATTTTCCAAGTACAAGTATAATGAGGATGAGAGGAAGGAAGGAAAGAAAGGCAGAGGGACCAGGGAGGTAGGGCTGATGAAGGTGTAGAATCAAGCATAGGGAAGGTTCAGAATTACATGGAAATTGGGGCTGGTGGAGCAGTTCATCTGGGGACTAGTGACCGTACACACACAGCCCTGCAGAAGGCCGGCATCAGGGGCACCTTAAACATGGAGGGGAATGAACACCCGATTTCATTTGGGGCTCCCAGCCACAGGCACTAACAAGGTCAAGTCCTCACGGCATCAGTGAGACCATTACCCTGGAATTCCTCTCCACACCCTGATTCCTGAGGCGGGTTCACAGGTTCAGAGCAATGACAGGCATGCTGCCGGGCTGCTTCCACGGTCCAGGAGCACAGCCTCTCGCGCGGCTGACCTGCTTGTCTTCGTTCCTACAGGGTGGTGCTCAGCATGGCGGGGACTCCGGGCCTCCTCTTCCTCCTCCTCTCCCTCCTCCTCCATACTGTCGGGCCGGTGAGCCCCTACAGCACCCACTGGAAACCCACCTGGCCTGCTTACCGCCTCCCTGTGGTCTTGCCCCAGTCCACCTTCAACTTGGCCGAGCCAGAGTTTGGGGCCGAAGCCAAACTGGAAGTGTCGTCCTCGTGTGGCCCCCAGTGTCACAAGGGAGCCCCAATGCCCACGTATGAAGATGTCAAGCAGTACCTGTCTTATGAGACCCTCTATGCCAACGGCAGCCGCACAGAGACGCAGGTGGGCATCTACGTCCTCAGAAGTGGCCAGGGGGAGTCTCCGGGGAAGTCTCGGAGGAAGCGGCAGATTTATGGCTACGACAGCAGGTTCAGCATTTTTGGGAAGGACTTCCTGCTCAACTACCCCTTCTCAACATCGGTGAAGTTATCCACAGGCTGCACCGGCACCCTGGTGGCGGAGAAGCACGTCCTCACAGCTGCCCACTGCATACACGATGGGAAAACCTATGTGAAAGGAACCCAGAAACTTCGGGTGGGCTTCCTGAAGCCCAAGTTTAAAGATGGCAGGTCAAGGGGCCAACAACGCCAGCTCAGCCATGCCCGAGAAGATGAAATTTCAGTGGATCCGGGTGAAGCGCACCCACGTGCCCAAGGGTTGGATCAAGGGCAATGCCAATGACATTGGCATGGATTATGACTATGCCCTCCTGGAACTCAAGAAACCCCACAAGAGGAAGTTCATGAAGATTGGGGTGAGCCCTCCCGCCAAGCAGCTGCCAGGGGGCAGAATCCACTTCTCCGGTTATGACAATGACCGACCGGGCAATTTGGTGTACCGCTTCTGTGACGTCAAAGATGAGACCTATGACCTGCTCTACCAGCAGTGTGACGCCCAGCCCGGGGCCAGCGGGTCCGGGGTCTACGTGAGGATGTGGAAGAGACAGCAGCAGAAGTGGGAGCGAAAAATTATTGGCATCTTTTCAGGGCACCAGTGGGTAGACATGAATGGTTCTCCACAGGATTTCAACGTGGCTGTTAGAATCACCCCTCTTAAATATGCCCAGATTTGCTACTGGATTAAAGGAAACTACCTGGATTGTAGGGAGGGGTGACACGGGGTTCCTTCCTGGCCACACACAATGGTTTCTCAAGTTCTTATTTTAGGAGAGGCCAGATTTTGTCACTGGGAGGGGTGTGTGTGCGCATGTGTGTTTGTGTGAAATGTGTTATCTTTTACCTAATTTCTTTAAATTGCAAGATGACCGGCTATATTATTTGAAAACTGGTTTGTGTGTCATATATCATTTGAGCAGTTTGAAGGCATACTTTTGCATAGAAATAAAAAAAAACATGCTGAGGTTTGGGGCAATAGGGAAGATTGAGTGATTAAGTTAATCTTTCACTTTTTGAGAACATTGATTTTTATTTCATCTGAACTTGTTTCCAAAGTTTATATTAAATACATAGCATACAGAAGAGATAAATTCTTGTGTGTGTGTGTGTGTGTGTGTGTGTGTGTGTGTTTTCTCCTGAGATTCATCTTGTTTTGTTTAGTGCCTAATCATTAGTATTTCCAGATGGCAAGGTTCTCCACCACATACAACTCTAAGGAACTTTTATAATATTTTTTGAGAGGCAGTTACACGATTTTGGATTTAGGGGCATTTGCACGGTAGTCCTGGGTCACTGAAATAATTTGTTGACTATGTCGGTGCACATCATTAAGCTGTCTCTTACAGTAAGTCAGTATCCCAGGCGTCTTTCGGTTTTGAAATCGTTTCTCGTCTGAAGACACTTGCTCTACTTTTGGGGAAGAATTTGCATGTGGTTCAGCCAGTTCTGCAGTCAGGCCAGAGTAGGCAAGACTGCTTATGCCAGTGCTTCCATTTACAGGATTTCACTCACATTTCTTGAACTAGCTGTCCTCCAGAAGACAATAATCAGGGCCTAATTAGAACAGGCTGCATTGCTTCCCAGCTAACAGTTGTGGTCACACTAAAAACAATCATTGTATTTTACCCCTGGAGTGTAGCACATCTCATGTTTTATCATTTGGATGGAGTAATTTAAAATGAATTAAATTCCAGAGAACAATGGACGCATTGCTTGGCAGATGTCACAACAGAATAACCACTTGTTTGGAGCCTGGCACGGGCATACAGCCTAATCAAAATTATTCTGCACAGTTTTCAGTGCGCTTTCAGGGAGCTGTGTACGGGTGCACTTTGGAAACTTTTCTCTCTTACTTTACTTATTCTATAGTAAAAATATTTGGAAAGTACTTCAAGAAAAACCAATATGGCTTTTTTTCACTAGCTTCAAAAGGGCCTCTTTTACTGGGATATTCTAGGCTGCAGACACTTATAATCAAGTTCAAGAGTAAAAGTGAAAATTGGCAAATGTAAAGCAGATCAAAATCACCACCTCAATAAATTATGGATGTTTTATCAGAATGAAAATTGCAGGATAGAAAGAAAAGACTTTGACTTATTTTGTGTTTTCATTTTATGCCTCCTGGCTTGAGCAGCTCTTTCTAAATGTATCAGTAGAGGAAAAAGCAGATGAATTACAAAGCAGATGTGCCACGTGCTTGCACCCCTGACAACTCCAGCCGGCACTGTGACTGTTTGTTTATGAGGACGTTGAAACCCAGGGCTGATGCTTAAACCTTCTCTGGGTGATTTTTGGCTTGTGTTCCTTGAGCTTTTCTAAAGCATGACCCTGATAAGGCACTTGAGAAACTACAACCATACTGCTGTCTTCAAATCACGTAAGAAATTCTATGCATAGCAGAGCTGCGGGGCCACAGGAATCTCCTGAGTTCCGCCACAGTATGGCTTGGACGCTACCAGGAATCCAGCCTGAGGAAGAAGAGAGGTCTCCTTCTCTGTGCCTGGTATTTGGGGGGTTTGTTTGTCTTTGCTTGGTGCTAAAGGAGGTTCACTGGGCGCCTCGACCAGATCTGGTTTTTTAAAAAATAGATGCTCCTTTATCAAGGCATACTTGATTTCTTGATTTCTCGCAACATTGAAACTTCCTCAGCAAGGGTCAACAGTGGCACAAAGTCAAAATAATACAGTATTTAGTTCACAAGTAGATGTAATTTACTAAGACTAGCACCCACAGGCTATGTCTAGCATAATTCATAGAATTGTAAAGGAAGACAATAAAATAGTTCCATATGCCCACTTTTTTAGTGGTTAAAAAAAAGGAAGCACGGTGTTAAAATATGGAAGTTGAAAAAAAAAGACTCTTGCAACATGATGAACATAATTAACGCTTTACATGTATCAGTTACACGTTGTAAGGATATATTCCTAGTAAGGCTAGAACAATGTTTCCCAAAGTGTGTGCCTTAAACACTCGTCCCTCCAGATTTTCTGCCAAAAATTAAAATGGCATAATCATCAAGGAGGAAGGGGATGCCTCACATTCTTCCCTTTTTCACTGGGGATTTAGTTGCCTGTTTGCACATTAAAAGCTCTAAGAAGTCCTGTAATAAAGAGTCATATTAATGTTTTTAAGTCTGCATTTCAATAAACACCTTTGATCACAGAACCCTTGTTTTCTCATAGGATACTGATGAGCAATTTAGTGTTCCAATCAATACATTTTGGAGACTGCTATCACTGCCTTCTGGTCAAAGTGATGATGCAGAAAGTCTGAGTCCCGAGTGGCGCTGGGTACTGGGGCCTTTTGGGTGAAACAGAACCCCATATTTGGAAATATTCAGAGGGTAAAACGGGAGAGAATAAACTCGAAAATCATTTGTTGTCGAGAATCAGAAGATTGTGGCAGAATTTGGAACACATTTTTTCATAGACTTTATTCAAAGTGCTGGATTTTATAAAGGAGCTAGTCCAAAGGCATGGGAAAATAGGGCTAAAAGAGGTAAAGAAATAAAGAGGTAAAGAAGTCAGTGGCAGAGTTATACGTGTGTTCTTTCCTTTTTTTTTTTTTTTTGGACCAGACATGGATTTAAAAAACAAACAAACAAACTGGGAGGTAAGTCATAACATCAAGGTCACGCTCTTCACTTGTGTGACTCTGCCTGCTCAGTGGGCGGGCAGGCCCACGGTCATTAACACCCAGGTCCGTGTGTAAGGTAGTGGTCTCTCTCTAACACCTGCGGGAGTCTGGTTCAAAACTGGTTGAGGATGCCAAGCTGGCACTGAAATAACAACTCTCTACTGTGCCCACCATGCAGTAGCTGAGGGTAAGTGGCAGCTATCCAGGACTATCCAGAGGAGCTGGCACAGCAGTCCTCAGCACTTCCTCTGTCATTGCTGGTCAGAGCCCGCAGTCAAGGAGCCTAGTGGATGGTCCCTGCACTGGCCTGGCTGTCCCTTCTGGCTTTGCCTGAGTTCTACTGCTCAGGTCTGCCCCTGTCCTTGTGAAGCACCAGCTCAAGGATGTCTGGAAGTTGCTTCCCTCAACCAGTTTTTATGGATATTTGGTAGAGTGGCCATTTAATTTATCATCCAGAATGGAACGCATTTAAGACTGACTGAAACAGAATTCTATGAGGCCAGGGCAGCAGGGACACACCAGTTGTGTCCTGGGAAACCCAGCATGTCTGGTCACCTCGATTGATAAACACTTGGAAGCACTGTACAGAATGTGGACCAACAGCCAACCTTGTTAACCCAGAACAGCAGTGGGGCTACATGCCTCCTTGGCCTGGATCCACATTCTGTGGGCATCTGATAGCAGAAGGGCATTTAAAACCCCTGTTGATGGGGTGGGGTCTAGAGTACATAGGTGGTAAACACCAACCATTTCCAGCAGATGAACAACCCCTCTGTTTTTAGACTTCTGTTTCCCCAGAGAAGGAAATCAACCAGCTTCCAAGACTAGAGTAGATCAGGCTGAGAGGTGGGGCAGCAGACTGGTGTGGGACGGTGACGGCCGTAGAGTTGGGCAGATTGATTCCATAACTGTCTGTTCCTTTTGGTGAATAAATCTCAATGCACTTCAGTTTAAACTTAAAACCCTCCTATCTGATTGAAAGATCCTCCCTCTCTCTCCGGGTTCCTACTCCTCCAGTGGGCTGGGGTAGAACAGAGGAAGAGGAAATGGGCAAACATCTGTGTCCTCTCCTCAATTGTTGCTGCTTCTCTGACAACATCAGCTCTTCCATCCTCCTTAGCTCTTACCTTTTGTGATGTAACCCTCTGCCTCTTGCTGTTGGGGCACCCTTACCTGGCAAACAGGCCTCTCGAGTGGTGAACCAGGAAAAGAACCCAAACCCAGCCATCCTCTTCCAGTTTGGCATTACATGAGAAACTCACAGGCTTGCTATAGCTAACTGTGAGCTGCTCATTAACGATCTAGAGAGAAGCTGTTCTAGGCTGAGGGCACTGAAGTGCAGGGGCCCCTGGCAGGATCTAATTCAGTCTGTTCAGGAAGCAGGGGTTAAAAAGTATAAACTTACACTGTAAAATAAAGTAAGTCATGGGGATGCAATGTAGAATACGGTAACTATCAATAATACTGTTTTGCATATTTGTAAGTTGCTAAGAGCAAATTTTAAAAGTCCTCATCACAGGAAAAGAATTTGTAACTATGTGTAGTAATGAATGTTAACTAGACTGATTGTGAAATTATCATTTCACAATATATGCAAATATTCAATCATTATGTTGTACATCTGAAACTAGAATAATGTTGTATGCCAATTATATCTCAATTTTTAAAAAAGAATAACACTTAGGTTTGGGGCTGAGCATCCGGGTAGATTGCATGTACTATTTGCTGAGATGGGAAAGACTGGGGAAAGAGGATTCGATTTGGAATCAGGGTGGGGCGGGGGTGGGGGTGACAAAAATCAAGAATGTTTGTATTAGTCATGTTTGAAATGTCTAGTGGACAACCAAGTGGACATGTCAAGTGAGCACGCCGATTATTAAGAATCTCTGATTGCAAAACTCGGTAGAGAGATCTTGAATCAGCATGTAGGTGGCATTTAAAGCCACAGAGCGAGGTGGTATCACCTGGGGAGACAACAAAGAGAGGAGGCTTGAGAAGCCAAGAGGGCTGGGGACAGAATCCTGGTGCACTGTCCTTTAGAGGTTGGGTTCCTAGAGGAGGAAGTGGGGGAGGAGGAGGCTGCAAAGAGGCTGAGAAGAAGCAGCCAATGAGGTCAGCGGAAAACTAGGAAAAGCTCAGAAGCCAAGAGAAGAAAGTCTGAAGCCAGGTGAGGGAGGGAGGAGGGCAAAGGGACGCGACAAGAAGAAGTCGAGTTTAGAAGAGCCCCTCTGGCTCCAGTCGGCAAGGCAGGGTGTGGCGGGCAGCCAGGGAGGAGCCATCTGGCCCTCCAAGCACAACTTTGCCTGGCGCACCTCTGCGCTCCCCGCGGTTCTGCTCCCTCACTGCCTGTGATGACTGATTAACTGAATCCTCAGCTGAGCCTCGGGATAGCTCTGCCCTCAGGAAGGGCAAGGATTCAGGGCCGCAGGCTCCGTGGGGGAGTCCGAGGGTCGCTATAACCCGGGTTCAGGGAGGCCCATGGTGGTCCCCTCCCGTCCAGCCTGTTGTTCTCTGAGAGTGGAAAGTGCAGGGTGACTCTTCAGTGTATGTGTGTGTGTGTGTGTGTGTGTGTGTGTGTGATCAAGTGAGTAAAAATTCCAAGTGCTCTCTTAGTCCTGATTTATCCCGGGCCCCATCTTCAGACTTTAAAAGGACTAAGGCACTCTCTTCCATAAAGAGCGAGGACAGCTTTGAGAAGTGTCGAGTTCCAATCCACTGAAGCAAGACTGAAGTGTTTCCATTGGAGAGAAAGAGGAGTCTCAGAAAATGAAATAAACAGAGCAAGTGTCTGGAATGGGAGCAGCAGCTGTGGGAACAGCCAGCGGCTCAGCCGTGCCACAACTGAGCTGTCTTCTCAGGAAGGCCTTCCCTGCACCTTTTCTAAAAGCTCCCCCACAGCTGCCCAAGGCATGTTCTAAAGCAAAGACCTGGTTGGGTCACTCCCCTTTGTGTCCTGTTGACTAGACTCTGGCCACTAGAGGATAAAGGTTAGTATTCTTAGCCTCGAATCTACCACCCATCCAATATGGTGGTCAAGTTTATCCTCCATTGCTCCCTAGTCATACAGCCTGGCCTCCAGCAAGCTGCACTAAATGCACTGTGTTTTCAAGCCACCCCCATTGCCCAAGCTCTCCTCCTCTGCCAAGGCTGCCCTTCCCCCATCTCGCTAATTATTCAGCTATTCAACTACACTTCAGCAATAAGCCCCTCTTGGTGCCGGTCACTGTCAGCTGACACTGGAGCTGCAGAGACAGACTGGACACATCCCTGTGCTCGAGGTGTTCCTGTGTCTTCTCCTTTTGAGGTCACTGTAGTCACGTGTCCAGCTCTACCTCCCAGAGTGGTAAGGCTCAGGAACTACTTCGTCTACGAGAATATCTTGGTGTCAGTAAAATGGAACTGCCACTTTGTAAATTGAACTAATTGAATGTTCCACTCACATTTCAATAAATCTTTGAGTTAGGTTGCCCTGTCTGGTTAGTGCATTTCTTTTCTGGGATTTATTAATACTGCTCTACATCCAGTTCCCTGATGGAAAATGCCATGTTTGGTAAACCAATGTAACTCAAGCATGACTAATATCCTCCATGGATCAGCCTTACTTGGACATAGGACATTGTCCTTCAGAAGTGACACATGTAACCACTTCAGGGTATTTGTCAGACCAACCAAACATAGAGTCAGAAAATCCCACGGAAATGCCAACAGTTTTTTCTATCCTCATGGGAAAAATGTGTTTGTTGATTGACTAAATAATATCAGGGAGAATTAATTCAATTCCCCCCCGCCTTTTTTGATCAGCTTTGTTATGCCTCATTAAGTTCATTGAGCTGTTTAATGTCCCACAGTCACTTCATTTGCCTTCATCTGAGGGCTCAGAAATGGCAAAATGCTATGGAGGTTCATTCATAAAAATAATTTGACTTGAAAATCCAATTATTTATAACACCCACCACTGTGTGAAAGGATAAAACATATAATGATTACACTTGAGTCTATCCATACAGACATTAACATTTGTGATCAGATTTCTTTCAGTCCATTTTTTTTAATGGTTCATTTTTGTTGAAAATACAGTTCTTTGAGAATAAGAAAGAAACTTGGATTTGATTTTTTAAATTATCTTCTTACTGTGAGCTGCTGTTTCCTGGACATTTTCTATTTCATTTATAATGTGTCTTCGATCATATTTTTCTTGAATCTGGTGCTCCATAACCCCTTTATATAGTGTTTCTTTTAGATACCATTTTTAAAAACTTTTATCTTGAAATGTTATCAATCTGTCTAGAGAGTCAATTTAGTTATTTTCAAATTTTAAGCTCTTTAGATCATTACAATTGAAAAGATGAAAAACAAAGTAAGAAATTCTGTGATTGCAAATCAAACTTTTGCAAGTGGCTGGCCAGCACTTTTGAGACAAAAGTCTATACTTTCATGATGTGCCCTATATTTCTAGCTTACTGATTGTCACCATATTCTTGAAGGGAGACAAAGAGGCTTGTCTGATATACCTGAACATCAATTAGAGTTCTTTTGTAGAGTGTATCACTGTTCAACTCTAATGTTTGCCATTGGCTCACTGACTTTTTATAACCAGTGAAAACCCATCCAAGAATCTTGCAATTTCCTCTTGAATTTGTTCTTATAATGAATTTACACTGTATGGAGGTAAGTACTAGGCTATTCATTAATGAAATTAATAAGCATTTATTGAGGGCCTGCTGTGTGTCAGGCACTTTTCTAAGGGCTTTACATAGATTAATTAATTCATTTACTTCTCACTACAAATGGATGGAGGAAGCATTGGTTTTTATCTCCATTTCAGAGATGGGAAAATTGAGGCACATAGACATTAACTTGACAAAAACACACAGCTAAAATTGGGATTCATATCCTGGCAGTCTGCCTCCAGAGCTCATGCTCTGTTCTACTTACAGCAAGATGCCACAGAACTACGAGGAAGGTAGCAACTAACATGCCTCCCAGTTGAGGGAGGGGCATCAGCGACTACAGCACAGAGCAAGAGATGTTTAATGCTTGACAAAACTTCCATTTAATCCCCGAGAGCAACTACTAGCATATATTGAGTCATCTCAAAAGAAGATGCACTAGAAAAAATTAAGTGCATATATCTGCAAAGCTGCACTGCATACCTAAGAGCTTGTAATATCAGTACACATGTAATATAAATCATGCATGACTCTATATTCATTTTATGTGCTAATGAAGAACTCTAAGATTTCCTTTACATGCTTGTCATATCATAAGTCTGTCGTTCATTAAAACCTATTTCAGACATCCAACATTCAGAAGTTTCTGAAGTGCCTTGGGGAAAGGATCCAGGTTTTTAAGATACACTGTTGTTCTAATTCTGTTGTTTGTCATAACATGACTCTGAATAACTTTTATTTAATAAGTGTTTCTGACCATTTAGTAAGATCTAAGTCAAAAAATAACCCCCCCAAATAAATGGCAGCCTGAAATACCACATTGGTCTGCAGATTCAGACTAAACGATCTCGGATTTCTTCAAGCTTTGAAAAATACACTAAAAAAACCTCTCTCCCCAAGTGAACTTTCCCAGGCCAACTGGGCTAACGTTTGCTCATTCTTGGCTCGCCCCCTAGTGGTGTACTCTACTTATGACTATTTCTCGGATACTAACAAGTAAAACTCCTGGTGGCTCTGGGTATTTGTTTTTAGTTTTGTCCCTTCCACACCTTTTTGCATTTGCCCAGAAGGACCTCCAAAGACAGCATCTTGAGATGAAAAGTGAACAATGTGCAAAGTGGCCCAGACATGCTGTTGGCACTGATGGTGGTGAAATCCTTCCTTCAAGTTTGTGCTCTTTCTTTTCCTCTCTCTACCACGGGACCATGTCTTTACTTACCCACCCCTCACTCTCTTCCCTTTGTCAACATCCCACTGGAGTGGTGCCAGGTAGTCTGAGGGTGTGACAATGACTTATAGGCAATGCTGTGCCTTGAAAATTCCAATAAAGCCCATTGAATGCTGCTGGCGGGAGCCCCATCCTCTCACCCACATAAGCAAGTCACCACCCTAGAGGCCTCAGTCAGTCCCAGACTTCACGGCTCCTTCTGGGCAGCTGGGGCTGTTACTTGCTGGCCCAGCCACTTGAGCATCATCCAAATAGCACAAGAAGGGTGAGACCCGGCCAGCATCATGGACCTCACCCTCTGCAGAATGCTGAGTCCTGGTCCAGAACCAGGAAACTCAGTGCACACACATCATTACTTTGAACAACCTTCTTTAACAAGCAAAGAGCCAATACTTGGCTTGATGGAATGAGTACCTATATATAAAATAGATAAACAAGGTCCTAATGTATAGCACAGGGAACTATATTCAGTGTCTTGTAATAGCTCCTATAATGAGAAAAATATGAAAAGGAATATGTATGTATAACTGAATCATTATGTTGTACACCAGAAATTAACACACTGTAAACTGACTATACTTCAATAAAATTAAATAAGAAGTTAGAATCCCAATAAATTTTTTTTAAGTAAAACAGTTTTTTAATCATCCTGAAGAAAATAATCACCGGCTTTTATCTGAACTTTATAAGGATTGATGTCACAGATGAAGTGAAGATGAGTGAAGAGAGGATTCTTATTTATATGCAAAATAATGTCTATAACATGGGACTAGTCATTTCTTCCCAGCACAGTTGTGAGCATTAGAAATGGGGAACGAAAACTGACCAGCGAATTGTCCAGCACACTGTAGGGGTCCATTCATTGATTCATTCAGCCTGAAAATATTTATTGAGCACCTATTATATACAATGCACCCACTTAGGTAAAACTGAAAGATGTGCACCCTTGTGAAGCTTGCATGGCAATTTCTCCTGCCGCAACTCAAAAAACACAATTTAGGGGGGAAATGATCACCGACTTTCAGGGACTGGCAGTGTCATGTTGGAGAGGGGCTGCCACGTTCGGTGCGGTTGTAGAAAGCAGAAGTAGGACCAGCCGGTGGACTTTCGAGGGCAGCTGTTTTCCCCCAGTGAAAGGAAGACCCTGGCTATAATCAGCACTGACGGGAAATGGGATCGGGCTAAGTCTGGAGGCAGCGGTGGGGGTGGGCTGGAGGCTGTTCCATCAATGGAAGTGTTTTGCAGAGAATTCAGGACCTAGTGTGAGGGATCTCGACAGTGCACACCAAGCAGGGATACCTGAAATCCACGTTTCCTTCTACCTCTTAGATCCAAGATGCTAGGACTGAGATGGAAACCAAGGTAATTAGCCAGAACGGGGCTGAGACTAAAAAGGTGAGCCAGGGAGTGTATATGCAGGCTCCACGCTGGCTACTGATGAACTGGAGCTACAGGTTCCTGTCATCTTCCGCCTCCAGGAATCCAGCACCTGGGGTCTGCGTCTGACCAGGCTGAGGGTGGGGAAGACCTTATCAGGAGATGGGGGCAAGTCACTGTCCTAAGAGTCAGGAAGCCATCAAGCAACTGGACATAAACATGGAAGCAGAGGATAATAATGATTAGACCTGCAATGTATTGAGAGCCTATTTCTCTTAATTTAGTATTTTCAGTGTGTAAAAACACCCTGAAAATAGGTATAGTTAATCCCATTTTACAGAACTGAGAGCCTGAGATGTTAACTAATTAACCAAAGGATGCACAACTAATTAATAGTGAAGCTAGGGCTTGAACTCACTGTCTCTGTTCTTCCATGATGCCTCCCTAGTACGTGGAATGAGGCAGGGGACCTGGGTTCCACTCCTTCCCTGGACCTCATTTTCCAACCCTCAGTGAGAGAGGTGGGCTCAACAATTTCTAATTCAATTCAACCACCACCTCCTGAGGACTTACTAGATCCCAGAACCTGGCTAGGAGCAGAGGTTTAAGGTGGCCTGTCCTCATGGCGTTCACAGAAGAGTGAAGGAGGTAGGGTCACAAACAGATTTGCAAAAGAAGATGCTTAGTGATGCTTACTTCTGTTCATGCTCCCACGCTCTGATTCATTTTAACGGCACAAAGCTCAATCACAAAGGTTACACTGAGAATTCAGAGCAGGGGGCCTTCGGGAAGAGAGGCTGAAGCTAAAGAGGGCCCTGCCCGGGAGAAAAGAGGTGGAATGAGAACCGTGGGTGGTGGGGGCAGGTGAGCATTCAGTTCTGAGATTGTGCTGGAACTCGCTCTCTCCTCTGGAGTTCCTCAGCCCACAAAACCCCATGAGCAACAGCAGAGGACCATGTTTGGGTACCTGACCCTGTTTAGAGGTGCATGGTCATTTTAACTCATTGTGATTTAAATCTCACTTGTTTCTACTACAGCTTCCCTCCCATCTCCTACTTTGAACTAGTGGGTGCTCAGTAAGAGAGGTGAACCGAGGCAGAGACAGGTGCCAGCTCTTCACAGGATGCTGATTTGACTACATGTGGTTCCTTGACCCTGTCTGTGATCAAAGCACCACTAACCCAGTAAACCCAGAAAGGAGCCTTTGCCGAGCCGGGCAGTGGGAAGCCATCACATCTCTCTGTGGGCACGGGCACATGAGGCCAAGATCATAGCTGAATGTCTGTGGGAACGGGATAGCTCTGCAAATAGATCAGCAGAACCAAGTTTCCAAAACAGGAGAAAGTGTGAGCCTCTCCAGTCTCCATGGATTGTGGCCCAAATTCTTCTAAGGAGTAACAGCTCCGTGGCATTATTGAATGTGAAATCTAAATATTTGCTTTAGGAGATTATAGGAAAGCTGTTGAATCATAAGTGATGGCCCGATTTTGTACCCTCATGAACAGGTTATTGACACGGGGGAAGGTGTTATGCCTCTATCATGCTTTATTCCTTAAAATGCTTCTTCCAGCCTTCCCTTTCTTTGTGCCTATTCATCATTTTTCTTAATTCAGTATCTGGATTTTATAGAATCCTTTACAGTTTGACACCTCTTTTGCTCCCCTCCCATAACAGCCCTGGTCATCACCTTCATAATCATATTTTCTCACAACTATGTATTGTTCTTCACAGTTCGTAAAACACACATTCATGATGTCATGAACCCCCTAAAAGCCCCATGAGGCCGATAAAGCAGTTGCTATTACACACATTTTACAGGTGAAAAAACTGCCAGCTAAAGAAGTTAAATCATTCGCTCCAGGCTGCTAAGCTCAGTAGTTGAGTTTGGAATTGAACACAACCCTCCCCCTGCTTAACACTCTGGGTCTCAGCCAGCACCCTACATCAACAAGGTCCTGCATTTGGGCTGTGACGGACTTTACACAAGACTTGGATTCTGTTTTGTATTTATGTTCTTTTGTTTTTTTTTTTTTTTTCAGATACCAAAACAGAAACAGTCATAGACATAGAATACAAACTTGTGGTTGCCAAGGGGGCGGGGGGTGGGAAGGGACAGACTGGGATTTCAAAATTTGTAGATACTGACAGGCATATGCAGAATAGATAAACAAGATTATACTGTATAGCACAGGGAAATATATACAAGATCTTGTGGTAGCTCACAGCAAAAAAAAAAAAAAAAGTGACAATGAATATATGTATATTCATGTATAACTGAAAAATTGTGCTCTACACTGGAATTTGACACAACATTGTAAAATGACTATAACTCAATTAAAAATGTAAAAAAATTTTTTAAATATAAAAATAAAAAAATAAAACTGATTATATAAAGTTGCTAGAGAAGCTATGTTAAACCAAATGAATTGCAAAAACAACTCATAAACTAGTAATCACTAAAAGGTTAATATGAAACAATAAAAATGATACATAATAAAAAAAGACTTAGATTCTACTTTTATAAAATTTTTTAAAATTTTGAACTAACTGTATGATTTCTAAGGCAAACTGTATATATTAAAAGAAATTCACATATTTGCATGCTAAATAAACATTTTATAATGCAAATTACCACCACCTCACCCACCCTCCCCAGATTTCGGAAATGGATTCGCATTGTTAGTCATTATGAGGTACTATGCATTAGGTGCTCAATAAACATATCGTTAGATGGATGGATGGATGGACGGATGTGGTGCTGGCCCTGTTCTGGGTCCTGAAGACACACATTGAGCAGAACAGGCAGGTGCCTGGCTCCACATCACTCACAGTCAGTGGAGAGACTGACCGCCCGAATGCCATCTCACTTAGGTCTGATGAGTATTAGAATGTTAAATGTTAACTTTATCCTAGTCCAGGGTTTGATCTATCCCTTAGGCCCATAAGTACAGTGCCTGAGGCCCATAAGTACAGTGCCTGAGGCCCCCAAGCCTTTTAGGAAACTATAAAGACATTTGAACCCTGTGAAACAACAACAGATACAAAAATGAAATGATTCTCAAACACTGCTGGGATCTTGCAAACCAAAAAGAATAAAAATTGCACTATGTGTAAGATGTAATATATTGACTTTGTTAACTCAACTTCATTTTTGTCTTTATTGTTTGTTGAAATTTTCATTACATTTGAAAACAATTTAAAGTTAGAATTTCTCACATGGCAAGATCGCTGGAGAATGCACAAAGATTTCTCAGATATTACAAGCAAGCTTAAAGTAAGTAACATAACCAATTATCAAAAACATAATTATAAAAAGACTTTCAAAAACCTTACATGAAGCAGCAGGGGAGGCAGCACACTCAACTCCGGCCCCCACCACCCACAGCGGGGCACCCATGAGCAGCAGCAGTGCCTGCAAACCCTATTTCCTCCCCTCCCCCTACCTCCACCTCCTGGACACAATGGAGGTGCCTGCCATCTAGGTCCCCCAGACAGGGATGGCAGTGACAGTGACAGTGACAGCAGCAAGGTACCAGCACCCAAAATCCACAAGCAGTGACCATGAGGGCACCAGGAGACACCCCTAAGAGGGAGTGGAGAGTGGAAAGTGCCCGCTCTCAAATATAGCCAGAGACAACTCAGATAGAAGAAACCAGAGACTTGTGCTACAGCACCGCTGAAAAACAGAAGAAAGGCCTCTAATTACTAACTGTTGAATTGTTAGAATCAAGTAAAGAAGCTTAAAGAAGAAAAGTGTTCATTACTTCAAATGCACCGGCAGAGGGACAACTCATCAAGCACCATGAAGAACCACAGTGGTGTGGTATCACAAAAGGAAAATGGTGCTTCCCTAGAAACAAACTTAACGTTAGGGAATCTTTCGATTTAACTGACAGAGAAGTCAAAGTAGCTGTCAGGGAGAAACTCAACAAGCTATAAGAAAACTCAGAAAGGCAGTTCAATGAGCTCAGGAATAAAATTAATGAACAAAAGGAACACTTTACCAAGGAGACTGAAACTCTAAGAAAGAAAAGAAATTTTGGAGCTGAATAACAATAAATTAGATGAAAATTGCATTAGAAAGCATCGCAAATAGAGCAGACCTCAACACAATAAAGGCCATATGTGACAAACCCACAGCTAACATCATACTCAGTGGTGAAAGACTGTAAGATTTCCCTCTAAGATCAGGAGCAACATAAGGATGCCCACTCTCGCCACTCTTATTCAGTATTATGTTGGAAGTTCTAGCCAGAGCATTAGGCAAAAAAAGAAAGAAAGAAAAGGCAACCAAATTAGAAAAGAAGAAGTAAAACTGTCACTATTTGCAGATGGTATGATTTTTTTATATATAGAAAACCCTAAAGATCTCGTCAAAAAAGCTAGTAGAAATAATAAATGAATACAGTAAAGTAGTAGGGTACAAAATCCATATGCAAGAATTTGTTGTGTTTCTATACACCACAACAAACTAGCATCAAGAGAAATTAGGAAAACAATCCTATTTACAATTGTAAGAAAAGAATAAAATATCTAGACATTAATTTAACCAAGAAGGTACAAGACCTGTACACTGAAACTTAAAGACATTGTTGAAAGAAACTGAAGAAGACACAAAGAAATGAAAAAATATTCTGAGCTCATGGATTAGAAATTTAACTTGTAAAAAACGTCCATATTACCTAAAGCAATCTACAGATTCAATGCAATTGTATCCAAATCCAATTGATATTTCACACAGAAATAAAACCAAAAATCCTAAAATTTACGCCAACTACAAAAGATCTCAAACAGCCAAAGCAATCTTGAAAATGAAGGAAAAAGCTGGAGGTTATCACACTCCCTGGCTTCAAATTATGACACAAAGCGATAGTAATCAAAATAGCACAGTAATGGCAGAAAAACAGACATACAAGTCAACGGAACAAAATCAAAGAGCCCAGAAATAAACCCACACGTTTATAGACAATTAATTTACCACAAAGGAATGAAGAATATATAATGAAGAAAGGATAGTCTCTTCAATGAACGCTGTTGGCATAATAACACCCGGGCAACAACCACTCCTTCTCTGATGCCATAAGCCACAAGTGAAAACTTAGTCAAAACAGAAGAGCGTGAGTTGTCTTTGGAAAAGTTGATGAAGGCTTCAGCATCATACCATCTCAGCTTGAGTGCCTTCTATTTTCCTACCTACAAAAGGAGAGAAAATGAATCATTTTCTCACTTGTCAAGTGAACAGGAAAATGATCATTGAAATACATTAATCACATGCAGGGAACATTTACCCCTCAAAAAGAACCTAAGGTAAAACACATCCTAATAACACAGAAGCCGCCACTTGTCTTGGCTATGTATTTAGAATGAGCTCGTTTGAAATGATCATTTTTCTATTGATGTTGATTGATAGCCCAAAAGCAAGGTGCCAAAATAGTTTTTTCCAAATATAAAACAAGAGAGTGGATATTGTGGTCTCTAGTCCGTATAATGCAATATGTGGTTGGGTACCTAGGAATTCTAACATAAGTACTGTTACCGATATTCATTCTGCAAATGCTACCTAGTAGTGTATTCAGTTTAAAACAAAGACACATAGATTGAAAAGTAGCATTTTGTAAGCTCTGAACATGAATTTCTTTCATTTAGTCCTCAACGTTTGAAAAAGTTTTCATAAATTATAATTGTACAATGTAGATGCTGGAATTAAAATTAAAACAATGTTTTCCAATGAAAAAAATAAATAAGAATAATTGGTGTAGGGAAAACTGGACACCTACATGCAAAAGAATGAAACTAGCTCACTATCTTACACCACACACAAAAATCAACTCAAAATGGATCAAAAGCTTGACTGTAAGACCTGGAACCATAAAACTTCGAGAAGAAAATATAGGTGGTGCATTGGTCACTGACATGGGTCTTAGCAATATCTGTTTGGATATGTGTCCTCCAGCAAGGGAAACAAAAGCCAAAGTAAACAAATGGGACTACATCAAACTAAAAAGTTTCTGCACAGCAAAGGAAACATCACCAAAATGAAAAGTCAACCTATTGAAAGAGAAGATATTTGCAAATCATATATTTGATAAGGGGCTAATATCCAAAATATATAAAGAACTCATACAACTAAACAACAACAAAAACATGAGGATAATAAGCAGAAGATCTGAGTAAACATTTTTCCAATAAAGGCATACAGACAGCCAGCAGGCACGTGAAAAGATGTTCAATAGCACTAGTAATTAAGGAAATGCAAATCAAAACCACAAGGAGCTATCACTTCATGCCCATTAAAGTGGCTGTTATCAAAAAGGAAAGACAAAACAAGTGTTGGAAAGGATATGGGAAAAAGGGAATCTTTATGCACTGCTGGTGAGATTATAAATTGGTGCAGCCACTATGGAAAACAGCATAGAGATTCCTCAAAAAAATTAAGTAGAACAAACATATGATCCAGCAGCTATTTCATTTCTGGGCATTTATCTGAGGAATACAAAAATATATAATTCAAATATATTATATCCATTATATATCATACTAATTCAAAAAGATACATGTACCCTGTGTTCATCACAGCATTACTTAAAATAGCCAAGGTATGGAAGCAACCTAAGTGTCCATCAACAGATGACTGGACAAAGAAGATATGGTATATATGTGCGTGTGTTTGTGTGTTTGTCTACACAATGGAATACTTCTCTGTTGTTAAAAGATGAACTCTTGCCATTTGTGACAACATGGCTGGAACTTGAGGGTATTATGCTAAGTGAAATAAATCAGACAGAAAGACAAATATTATATAATTTCACTTATATGTGGAATATAAAATCAATCAATCAATGAACAAACCAAACCAAACAAACACATGGATACCAAGACCATATTCGTGGTTACAAGAAAGAAAGAGGGATGGGAGAGGGTGAAATGGGTAAAGGGAGTCAAATGTATGGTGGTGATGGATGGAAACTAAACTTTTGGTGGTGAGCATGCTGCACTGTACACAGAAGTTGAAATATAAATCCACATGAAACTTATATAATGTAACAAACCAATGTTACCTCAATTTAAAAAAAAAAAGGAGAGGAGCTGGAGGATGGAAAAAATATTTGAATAATTTTTTAAAAACTCTCATGATTTGTCTGTGCATTTTAATGTGTTTGACACCAGCTACCAAAAATGAGAATGCCTGGATTCTGCCATTGCGGAACAACCCCTGACTGGTGGAACCAGCCTGACTGTGGGCTTCTCATTTCAAAGAACCACTGGGTTTTATTATTCAGTTGAAATATTTATAAGATGATTCTTGAACTCAGATCAATCAAAGAAAGGAAGGGAGGGAGGAGAGGGGAAGAAGTTGAGAGAGATTTTGAGAAGCTTGACTTTGGCAGGGCTGCTGCCTCAGGGGCAGCTTACATCTCTGCCAAGTCAAAAGAAACGAGCTGCCAAGACATGAGTTACTTCTCAAATAGGTATAGCAAATGCATAATTTACTTTTCTTAGTTCTAGTACCCGACGCCTTGGCCGTTCAGACACCTCCCAGGCACTGGCATTGATCCAGCACCTAAATAGCAGCCCCACTGCAATACCAAAGAGGGTGTTGCACAGGATGAGTTGCTCCCCCGAGTTCTTTCTCCATGACTGAGCAGGAAAGCGGCGCTGTAGTGGAAAGAGCAGAGGGACTGATCCTCAGCTCCGTGTAAACTCCAGATGAAAGGAGGCGAAAGAAGTGATGGCTAAATGTCATGCATAATCCTGGATTGGCACGTCACAGTGGTGGTGGGGGTGGGGTGGGGGCGGGGGTTGTCATAATGGACATTATCAAGGCAATTGGTGAAATATGAATCAGGACTCTCATGTACAGTACTGTAGCCATGTGAGTTTACTTATTTTGATGGAGAATATCCTTGTTCCTAGAAAAAGTGATCCGAAGTATTTAGGAGGGAATTGGACCTGTTTGTTACTATCGTGATAATAACAATAATGATGGTGATGATGGTTCTTGTGAGAGTGGACACGCTCTTGCTTGAGGCTGGGGACACGCTGAATACCTCTCGTTGCGTCCAGGAATTCTTCCCCCAGAGCCTTCCATATCCACAACTGCCAGAGAGCAAAGACTCGGCAAGTCCTGATTCCTCTCATGATGCAATGTGCTGATGAGGAGAGTGGGTGGGGATGTTCCAGAGTTGAGGAGTGGTGGCTAGAAATGCAGACATTCAGGACAGTAAAAGCAGATCACTTGGCCCTAACATGGCAGGGTGTCGCAGTGTCAGGGACTTTTCTGGGAGTAGAGAGGCAGGACAGGCCATCTTAGGCAGCACCCTCTGTAAGGAGACAACAATCTCAGGGCCATCAGTATCTAAGTGGAAAAACCCTCACTTAAAAGAGTGGGAATGAGGCAACCAACCTTTAACATCACCTGTGGCCAATGTGATGGTTAATTTTATGCGTCCACTTGACTGGGCTAAGAGATGCCCAGATGGCTATTTTCCTAACTATGATTTTTAGGTGTATCTGTTGCTCCTTTGAACGGATAGACTGAGTAAAGATGATCTTCATCACTGCAGGTGGGCATCATCCCATCCTTGGAGGGCCTCACTAGGACAGAAAGGCAGAGGAAGGGTGAATTTGATCTCTGCTTGAGCTGGGACATCCATCTTCTCCTGCCCCCAGACACCAGCACCCTTGGTTTTTGGAACTTTGTGTAGGACTAGACCTTCACCCCTGGCTTCCCTGGGCCTCCCTCCAGCTTGTAGACAGCAGATCAAAGGACTTCTCAGCCTCCAGATCACATGAGCCAATCCCTTACAATAAATCTCTTCTTATATATGTATATATATGTATATATCTGTATCTCCTATTGGCTCTACTTCTCTGGAGAACCCTGGCTAATACAGCCAGGTATTGTGCTGAACCTGGACATCACTTAATCTTTACAACCTCTATTTTACAGACGAGGGGATAGAGGCACAGAACACTGAAGTAACTCACCCAAGTTCGCACAGCCAGTGGGTAGCAGAATAGTGTTCTAACCCAGCTATGTGAACACATACTTCTAGTGATTTTTATGTGCAATGAAAAGCAAGATGTGGTCAAGTGCATATTTGAGAAACGGCTTTCAAGGATCATGGCAGGGACCCAGAAAGTCCTTGGAAGAAAAACAAAGCTGGGATTTCCCTTGCGACTTTGAAGACTGTCGAGCACTGAAGCTGGGCAAATTGAGTCCGCAGGGATCATGTCCCATTGGGAGAAAACAAAGCCCAAACACTGGCTGAGGCTGCTTGGTCACTGCTTGGAGGACACCCAAGCCAACAGAGTAAACAAGAGCTTGGGTGAGTCCTTTTGCCGAGAAAGGCAATGAGTGCACTGTCAGAAAGCAGGCAGTCTCACTCTCCCACTCGCCCGTCCTCTGAGAGCTGGCGAGGTTCACCCATCTGCTGGTCCCAGCTTTCGCAGTCTTACCGCATGGCCAGCACTAACTCACCCATCCGTCTCTTCATTAATATATTCATCAAGCATTTATGGAGGGACCATTAGGTGCCAGACAATGAGACAGGTGTTGGCAAGAAGTTAGCAAGCCCTAAACTGCAGACTTCGTGTTGTTTAGGGGTGGAGGGTAGTAATTACAGAACCACTAAGTAAGAGTCCGATTTAATCTATGACTCTGCGATAATACAGCTGCACTTTATTAAGAGTACACTGTTGCCAAGCATTTCACTAATGGCAGATATAGATCATTATATAATGGTATAATTATATGTATATATCACTATGTAATCTATAATTTAACCCTCTCTAGAATACTCTGAGTTAGAAGCTATTATCTTCCCTGATTTACGAACACAGTACTTAAAAGCTTGCTGAATGAGCCTAAGTTATTTGTCCAACGTCACATAACCGCCGAACAGCAGAACGACGATTTAAAAGCTGGTCCCCGTCACTCCAAGGTCCAGGGCCTGGCACCTCGCCTGTGGGGCTGAGAGATGGTGCAAAGGTTGACAACATGAATTCTGGAGGGAAACAACCTGGGTTTGAAGGCTGGCTCTGTCAGGTTGTGTGATCGTAGGCCAATTACCAACCTTCCTGGGCCTCAGTTTGCTTGTCTATAAAATGAGGGTAACAGCAGTATCCACCCCACGAGCTTATTCTAAGGTTGAGATGAGTTCATAAGAACAAGACGCTTTAAAAGTGCTGTACAAGTGTTTGTTCTGTAGAGAGAGCCCCTGAGCTGAGCAGGAGACCTCAAAAGCTGAGCAGGGCAGAGACAAGAGCCAAAAGAGAACTCGGGACCAGCAGAACAGGACAGGCATCAGGAAACGGGGATGTGGGCCACAAACGCTGGGCAGTTAAACTCAGATCAGGAAGGACAGGCAAGTAGGGGCGAGGGGTCTGGGCTAAGACTGGTTTTAAAGCAATGGATTATATTAAAGCTGCCAGAGAATATGTGAAAGTTTTTAGAAAATTTTTTTCCCGAGGATTCTGGATATGTTCAAAAAGAGCTCATTTGGAGGAAGGAGCCCCCACTGGGTTGAGCAAAATCTGTTCTATATGCAAAGTTTCTTCCTGGGCGTGTTCCCCATGATCGGTTAACTGGAAATGGACCTGCACTCCCACCCGAAGCAACCAGAAACCTGGGCACAGTGTATGAATCAACTGTTTAAAGACATTGAATAACAGGCACCAAGGCATGTGACCCCTAAAAACAGGAAACAGATGAGATGAGCCCTGCTATCATGCCTCTTTCAGACCATCGTTCCTGATAGGACCCCAAGCAGAGCAGGGCCATCTTGCCGAGCTAAAGAGATGGAGGTCACAGAAGCTGAGATGGCTGGGATGTGGGGCCAAGTACCAGAACACTGGATGATGGGTAGAGGAAGAGCCAGCATAGTTTCCTATAAATTAATATCGTATTATTTCCATGATATGTCGTCAAGTGAAAAAAGCAAAGGGCAAATGAATATATATAGTATACTACTTTTGGTGGAAGAAATAAGGGAAAATAAAGCATACATGTATCTTCTTTTTTTCCAAAAAAGATCGGAGGAAAAAAGCACCATAAATCTGTATAAGATCCCCCTGACTCTGTTACTGAACACTAAGCCATGCATGTGTAGGGAGAAACTCCAAAGGTAGGGAAGGTACAGAATACCCTAGAACATCTCATGGGGCCAGAAAGTAAGGAGCGGCACAAAATAATACTACTAGGAACAGACCAAAAAGACACAGGAGTCATAGCCTTTACTCACATTTATTACCATCCTCAAACTGCCAACCCTGGGACACTTTGAGTATCATACGTACTAAGGACAGTAAAGGTTTATAATTCATTGACTAAAAATAGGAATCCTCGATAATAAACAGATAATAAACAAATTAATTAATAAACAAGGGAGAAAAGAGGGCTTCCTTATAATGTAAGCTGAGTGCCAACTGATCAACGTGGAAGGAGGGGTGAAGTTTGAAAAAAAAACATCAATTTACCAACATCATAGTATATTTCAAGTAAGATCAGCAATAAATTCTAAATCTAGGAGGAAAGGTTTCATGAGAGGCAAACTGTTCGCAGTTACAAAACATCTCCCCACAGAATGTTAATTACTTGCAAGGGAAAAAAATAATCATCAGACTGCGGAGAAACTGCACAACATTGTGACCAGGCCCTCAACATTAACCTAACCCATGCAGGACAGCCAGGTAGTGTGCACATCCAGATAGGACACCTAGGAAGCACATGTGACCTGGGAAATCAGCCAGCAGGGGATGTATAATCTGAATCTAAACTTAAGAATTAGGTGCTCAGTTAAATCTGGTGAGCATCTGCTGTTCCCGCCTTTCCTCGCCCTCCTCTCCATTTATCCAAATTCTAGCAACCTTCCAGGCTGAACTGCAACCATGTGTTCCATTAAGTCTTCACTGACCTCTTTAGGTCACAGCTATCTGTCTCTCCCTTTGCATTCCAAGCACCTACACTCTGTCTCCCCTACTCACACTTAATCTTAGTGTTTAGCATGTGGCGTGAGCATAGACTCTGAAATCAGGCAACCAGGTTCCAGATCCGGGTTCTGTCACTCACTCATTATGGCATGCGGGAAGAGGGCAAATATGTGAGTTAAACAGATAATGGGGGTAGCATGGCTGGGACACAATAGATGTTTAATAAATGTGTTACCAAGTCTAATTTCTGCCTTCCAACGTCCCTTTTGATGATTTTAAACTCGTTCGAACTTTCCTCCCTTGCTATAAGCTTTTCTGCCCTAGATCAGGAGCTTCTAGAGGAGACAACTGGGGCTTCAAACATCCTGGTACCCTCATAGCACCAGTAGGATACAGGAAATTCACCAGGCATGCATAAGAACCCAATGGCAAGCTTCCTGAGAGTTAGCCTGGAGTCAGGGTGGGGAGTCACGAAGTAAAACGGACCTGGGTAACTCAGCCCCCGCCACCCCCGGGGTACACTGCCTGAGACAGGGGACAGGACACCTGGGGGGGCTTTGAATATCGGAGACCACAGGGACGTTCCTCATATGGCAGAATCCTAACTTTTAGAATTTAGTCTCACAGAGCAGCTCAAATGCCTACACTCTGAGCAGCTCAAAGAGAGAAATATTTATTTTCCATTTCCCAGGTTTTCCTAGACCTGTTTTTCTCTCCCACAAAATCCCCTCACAGACTTCAAATACTTGAGCAATGTCCCCAGACATTTTTAAATTTTGACTGCTGAAAGATTAACACAAAAAGAAGAAACATAAAGCTAGCAGCTGTGGGCAGAAGAATTAAAATCCAAGTTCAATTCTGGATTACAGAGAAAGCTTGCGTTGTCGTTCGTGTTGCAGGGCAGTGCCTGACACCAAGGGAACTTGCTTTCCCTTGCTTTCCAAATACCTGCGTGGATGGTAAGCCTGAGGCCACGCTGGAGCTCATGCTCATGGCTCACGTTTAAAATGTATAATCATAACAATATCGCTGTCATTCAGGGGGAGTTGCCTCAGTACTTCACACCTGGCAGTGTATTTTGCACAAATCATCTAAATTTCCCCCACAACAGCTCTGTAAGGTATGTGTTCTGAGCGTCACTTTGCAGATGAGATCACCAAGGCTGAGACGCTGAAAATCTGGCCTTGAGTCTGTGATGGTAGCCATTATGCATACGGCCCAGCCTGTAACAGTGATCATTTTAGCTGGATAGTTTTTCCTCCAATGCCTGGTGTTCCTGGCCTGACACAGGACCTGGCAAAGGTGGACACAGAGTGGGCGGCAGAGCTAGGGCTGGAAATCAGGCAGCTGCAACGGGCTCACTCCTTGATGGAGCGACATGGCACAGGAGGGCACCAAGTCTAACCCTGGGAGTTCCCAAAAGCTGAGCGGCCGAGAGGCTGAAGCCATGACCCAGAGCAAATGCCCGAGACGTGGCTGTGCCTGAGCAGCATGGTTCTGGTCAGTGCTATCGGTCCATCTGGGGCTGCCTTTAACCATCACCAGCTCTCAGGATGGCTCCCGCCCAGCAGTGACCCTAACGTCTCCTCTTGTCATCTGGCAATTTGTAATATTTATCAGGGTGTATTTGTTTCCTATTGCCGCTGTAATAAATTACCACAAATTTAGTGACTTATGCAACACAAATTTATTACTTTACCGTTCTGTAGATCAGAAGTCCAAAAGTGGGTATTATAGACAAAATCAAGGTGTCAGTAACGCTGTGTTATTTCTGGGGGCTCTAGGGAAGAATCCATTCCCTTATCTGTTCCAGCTTCTAGAGGCTGGCCTCATTCCTTGGCTAATGGCCCTATTTTTCGCCTTCCCAGCCAGCCAGTGTAGCATCCTCCAGCTTCTCTGATTCTGCCTCCAATATCACATTGCCTTCTTTTACTCGGACCCTCCTGCCTCCCTCTCATAACTCTTGTGATTACACTGGGTCCACCCAGATAATCCAGGGTAATCTTCCCATCTCAAGATCCTTAACATAATCCCTTTTGTAAAGTCCCTTTTTTCATGTAAAGTAAGATATCCATAGGTTCCCGGGATCAGGATATGACCATCTTTGGCGGTGGTGGAAGGGGACAGAGCATTATCTGTCTCCCAAACAAGGGAAGGAGCAGGAGCTGAGTGGATAGTTTTTGTCTTGGAACTAGCCCTCCTGCTCTAAGGAGGCATCATGGTGCAGTGAGAGGGCCAGATGCTTTGAAGCCAGACAGATGTGAGATTCGATTTCTAATTCCACCATTTACTGTGGTCTCAGGCAAGTTACTCACCTTCTCTGAGCTTCAGTGTTCTCTTCCAGAAACCTACAGCACTTACCTCCTAAGGTTATTGTGTGGCTTGGAGATAATACATGCAATGTGCATAACTTAATAATTCAGGGGCCATCATCATTGTTATTCTGATGTTTAAGCAAGTTCTGTGAGTGTAGGGATGGAAATGCTAACTTCAAATGCTTCAAGGCAGGATGGCTCCCTGCCTGGACCTCCGTGCGAATGCCATTATAGTCTTCTTTCACCAGAAGACAGGAGATGGAGCAGCAGGAGGGAGGTGATGAACTGTTTTACAAAGATCAGGATATAGTCAGATTCTCTCTGGTCATCAATTAGCAGGTCTCCACGCATCCACTTGCCAGCAGCTTCTACTGAGGTGGCCAATTCTTGGTTTCGGTTCACCGAGGACTCCATGATTAGTGCTGGCAGCTCAGGTACCCCCTCCCACACACCTAAAGATGCCAAGGTGTTCTTGCATTCAGTGGAAAAAGCAGTGCCAGGCTGAGAAGAATGCTGATTGCAAATTTATCTTCCACGTGTGGAACAAATGGAAAAAGTCAATGGATTACAACGGTCCTCTGAACTGACGTCACACATGCTTCCTACAGAAATCCACGTGGTATTGAATTACTGCAGCCATGGCTGAGAACTTGGTCATTAAGCAGCACTTCTCCCATTTTTATAGATGAGGATGTCTGGGAGCCACGCCCCACATTGTTGGAACAGGAGAGAAGCCTTCTCTCCCCGCCTCTTGTGTGGCTTCCTAGAGCTAAGTTGAGCTGGAATATTTCAAAGATTGAGGAGAACCAGTCTGATGTTTTCCTATGCTTTTCTCTTGCATTTAAACACAAAGCCCCAAAGGGGCAGCATCCAGCCCCTCAAAGTAGCAAACTGTCCTATAGCCCCAACCTGATCATGCAGTGCAACCCTCCAGCGTAACCCCAATATTACTGCCACCCCCACCCCAGAGAAGCATATGACCGAGGAAGTGTGAACAAAGTGGCCACAGTGCTCTGAGCAGAGGGGTAGGAGCTATGGTCAGTGGGAAGAACAGAGCTGGGGTTACTACATGCAGGGATGGGATGAGATTAGGAGATACTAGACTCTTATACCTGGACAGAGGATTTCTTACATTTCTAAGCAATATTGCCCTCCAACAAAATTCATTTGTTTAAATCCACCCATCTATTCATTCATGAATAAGCCCTTCAGCTCAACATGTATTGAGTACCTTCTATATGCCAGGCACTGCACTGAGTTCCTGTCATTTTTTAAATTGAAGTATAGTTGCTGTACAATATTAAGTTACAGATGTACAATATAGTGATTCACAATTTTTAAAGGTTATACTCCATTTCTAGTTATTATAAAATGTTGGCTATATTACCCATGTTGTACAATATATTCTTGTAGCTTATTTTATACCTGTTAGTACCTCTTAGTCCCTTACCCCTATATTGCCCCTTCCCCCTCCCCTCTCCCACTGGTAACCACTAGTTTGTTCTCTGTATGTGTCTGCTTCCTTTTTGTTACATTCACTAGTTTGTTGTATTTTTTTAGATTCCTTATATAAGTGATATCACACAGTATTTGTCTTTCTCTGTCTGATTAATTTCACTCAGCATAATGCCCTCCAAGTCCATCCATGCGGCTGCAAATGGAACATTTCATTCTTTTCTAAGGCTGAGTAGTATCCCATTGTGTGTATTTACATTGTCTTTATCCATTCATCTGCTGATGGACACTTAGGCTGCTTCTATATCTTGACAATTGAAAATAGTGCTGTGAACATTGGGGTGCACGTATCTTTTCTAATTAGAGTTTTTTGGGTTTTTTCACACATATACCCAGGAGTGGAATTGCTGGGTCAGATGGTAGCTTTATTTTTAGAACTACTACTACAAACTAAAAATTGAGTTCTGGCCTTTTAGGAGTGAGCAAGACACCCACGGTCACTGGTGCCCTAGAGAAGGAGACTCAATACACCAATGGCGTGGCAGACACAGAGCCAGGGTGTCTACCATACCCTCACTGCAGGAGCAGAAATGTTTTCACGTTCACCAGCAAGTATCTATGCCTTTCTTTACCTCATTCTTACCCTGCTCCCCACGACTTCTCTGAGATAAAATCACCTTCATCCTTGAAGGCTGGGTGCAAAGTTCCTTCCCCTTAGAGGCTCCCCAGCCCTGCTCTTAGAACCATTCTCTCCCACCTCTGTGTTCCCACAGTGCCTTATGCCTGAAATGTAGGCTCTGTCAAGGCTGACTTCCATGGAAACGGGGGTTTGCAGCTGTCTTTCGATCAGCTCCCCAGTGTCCGAGGAGCCGAGAGTGCCGTCAGGTCAGGGCCGTGCCTGTGTGCTCTGTGGAGTGGAGACATAGAGGAGGGCTCGATGCTTTACTTCTCCCCAGCTCTCTCTGGGGGCACAGCCCATAACCAGCCTCCTTCTGAGGTCCTTCACACCCAGCTGTGAAAACACAGGGGGCTTTCACAATGCAGTGTGAGGTGTGGAAAAGCAGAGGCCACGTCAGCGTCAGCACGACTCAACGCCTCAACTCGGAGGAGCTATGCTAAGAGGCTATTGGTCTCAGCACCTCCTTGACCCCAGGGACCCTCCTACAGCTCCACAGTATGTAATGAATGATGACGTGAGCCAAAGGCCAAAGAGAAAAAGAAGTGAAGCTTAGTGGAGTGAGGAGAGGGGAGCAGAAGGCTGAGCTGGTAGTTTGAGAGCACAGGATGCTGGAGGAGAGGATGTGAAAAGAGAGGCGACTCATGGAATCGTGAGCCTGGGATAGAGCTCAGCGACCCTGTGGGCTGAGCAGCGCGGAAGAGGCACTGCCAGTTCCCCAGTCAGTGTGGGAGCTGGGTGGGTCCCTTGAATGAGAAGGAAAGAAAGTGTGCTTCTCATCCTTCTGGCTTCCGTTCCACATGGGTTGGATCAATAGAAAGTTTGGATGATGCAGGGAGGTAAGGACATGGAAGGGGGTTATAAATGTGGTTGAAAGAGTGAGGGGATGACAGTCATCCACATAAGGAGGCTTGACTGACATTAGCAGGGAAAGTGAGCATCCAGCCCATTCATATCCTGGCCCCTGACACTGCTAAGACTGCATCTCAGTCCCTGCTGACTCCAGGGCAGCCAGGCGTGCCCTTGAGCACCTATGGCTACAGGTCTTTTCATGCCATGCCCTGGGTATCTGGCAGCCGCCACATTTGTACTCTCTGCATCCAGCAAGCTCTGAGAGCCCTGGATGCAGCTTGTACAGAGGAAAGCGAAATGCTCTGGAGTCAGGACACCTGTGTTGACATCTTACTTCATCACTTCTCAACTCTGTGACTTCAGACAAGCTTTGGAAATTGCTCTGAAATTCATCTAGAATGTAAAACAGACATAATGTCAGCTGCTGCAAATGATTATGGTGAGGAGAAAAGCAAATAAAAGTATCAGATTTGACAGAACAGGGCCTGGAATGTAGGAGGCACTCGACAAACGGCAGACATTCCTGTGAAGGAAATTCAAGTGCCATGATGGGACCAGAGATTCCCGCTGCATCCGAGAGCAGCAGCCATAATACATGGGGTCCAGTAAAGCCACTCCCTGCTTCACACCTCATCCCTATACTCATTCCTTCATCAAACACTAACTGAGCTCCTACTGAGTGCTACACACTGCATTAGCAGCAGGGGACGCAGCTGTGGATAAGCCAGACATGGCCCTGTCTTCATGTTGCTCAGCACCCAGTGAGAGAGGCAGACAAACACTGAAATCCACCATGGTGCATGTGAGATAGGAGTTTGGTGTTGTCCCTGAGGACACCAAAAGACAGGGCTTGACTATTCTGGGAAGTGGGAGGAGAGAGCTCAGAGAAGGTAACACTTTGCCCAAGGTCACACAGCTGGACTGATTTCTGCAACCCCCTGACCAGTGGAGGTTCAGCTGCCCCATCTTGCTCACACCACCAGAGCGCTCCCCACCGTGAACTGCAGCGGTCCCAAGGACTGGGGCCCGGGAGTCTCCCGGAAGTCTGCTCAGCACCTCCCAGATCAGTCACTGTGAAATAAACCCACCAGACTGTGGGCAATTTGATGACAAGGGCCACATCTCTTTCATCTTTATATTCCCCCAGAGCCAAATTCCGGGTTTGGAACATAGTAAGTCTTTGATAAATATTGCATGCTGAATTAGTGAGTGAACAGTGCTCACGGAGGTTCATTGACTTGTTTAAGATCACCTGGCTAGTAAGCAGCAGGACAGGGACAGAATCCAAGTCCTCTGACTCTGGCCCTGGGCTTTCCCTCCAACACTGAGTGAAAGAAAAAACTCAGCAACCAAAAAGTGAATGACCCTGCCAAGGATTGGCGTCTCTCTTTTCCATCCAGTATAGCTTGTCAAATGAGAGAAGCAAACACCCCTTCTGTGTAAAACTCAACTCCTTTGCTTTCTCTTTAATTCTCTCCCTCTCTCCCTCTTACTCTATTTCCCCTTTTTCTCTCTCTTCCTCTCCCCACTACCCACCCTTACTACCCCCCAACCCTATCCATCCCTCTCTCCCTCCCTCTTCCCTCTTCCCACCTTTTTCCCTGTATACACAAACGTAGACAGATACATATACATATATGTACGGCGGGGCCCTAAGAAGACTGTAGGAGCCCCAAGGGAGGAGTAAAAAGAGATTAAAAAATATGAAAAGGGCAACATTCAAATGATTCCCGGCTCCCTGCCCCAATTGGGTCCACTGAGCATGATATGGCTCCATCCAACCAGCAGAGGGCAGGCTCGGATGGACTGGGCATCCCAGCCCTGCTGACAAGTCTTCATCTCTGCCTTGGCTCTGCAGAGATGAGGGGTTACTTTTTACAAAGGGGAGGAGGGGGAAACATCAGAGCTTTTCCAAATTATCGCACCTGTGTCAACATCACCTGTACTGTTTCCTGGAGCGTTGTCAATAAGGAAGTGGCTCTTTAAAAGGTGAATAATGAAAGGAGGTGTTTGCAGGAGTCAAGTTCCTTTTTCTGGGCACAGATTCTGAAGGCTGCAGCCTGAGCAGTGGCATGGTTAACTAGCTGGTGCCAAGGAAAGAAAGCTGTGATCTTATCTTTAACTTTAGAAACTGGAACTGGAGGGACCTTAAAAATCATCACTTTACCGAGGACTAGAAAAATTTGGCTGACACACACAGCAGATTGGGGCCTCCAATGGACACTCGCCTAACTGCTGAACTGTAGACAGTCTAGATTATATTATTTTCCTTTAAGGAACATGGAGTTTTCCATCAGCAGATCGTCTTGATCCTGTTGAGACTTGGTTTTACTTTTTGTTAGAATCCGTCTAGAGTTTCCCTAACTAGGGCACAATTCTTATTCCTGAAACATGGCCTTTTGATGTCTCAACTTGATTCCCTGAGTTTTCATGAGATCACTTCTCTTGGAATGGTGGAAAGTCCACCGCGCCCAGGTACTGTGTGACCTCCGGTCCCTCTCTGTTCAGCTCTCAGGCCCTCAGATATTCTTCTCTGACAGAACTTTTGGAGTCTTACCCTGCACATAAACTGATATTCGGGGCAAAGACCCAAGAGATTCTCTATGTATATTTCTATAGCTCCTGTTCTGCAGTGTCTTCCTCTCCAGTACCCTGCCCCACAAATTCCAGCCTCCTCGGAAGCTCAGACTCCAATTTCTGTTTTTCCTCTGCTCAGCAAAACCTCTGTTTCCTGTTTGGGCTTCCTCTACCCAGCCAGACCCCTATGGGGATTAAACATGATAACATGATGATTCGGGAAAGCATGGAGCCAAGTAATGGAGTAAATCCTATATGGTGTGTTATTATTATTTGTTCTTTTGCAAATGTTTAAATAATGGTCAGAGAATGGAATATAATGCATAATATCCTGAGTCATGTGTAAAAAACAGAAAATACTTTCCAAACATAAGCATCATTTTTCTGAGTTGTTTAAAGTTCTGGAAAGCCAAGTGGTTCAACAGGAACAGTGGAGAGCTTGGTGTCCACCCTACACCCGGCACGCTCCTGACTCTAGCATCCTCTCAATTTGTTTTATTTTTACACGTGTCTGTGTTCCCTGCTCACGGTTCTGTTCTCATCTTAGACTGTCATGCTCCTTTGAGCACAGAGACTAGTTTTATTCACTTTCGTCTTTCTTACAGACTGTGGCACAGCACATAATAGGTTCATTCAAATATTTAAAAAATTTTTAAATGGACTAAAGAGGCAATTTTTCACACAAGAAGATAAAAATTGGTGTTATGCACGTACCACGCCAAAGCAATCTGCTGTAAAAGTGAAAATACAATTACTGGTTCCACTTAATACTGAACAACCGGCCAAGAAAAGTGGAAAGACATGGAGAAATCAGGGTCTGGTTTTAAATCCTAACTCCCCCTGTTTACTAAGTGAATGAACTTGAGTAAGTTACTTGATATTCTGAGCTTCAGTTTCCTGGTCTATAAGAAGGGAATAATGACTACTCCCTCCTGGGGTCTGTTGTGAAGATCACAAAGAAATAATATATCTAAAGTCTCCACCACAGAGTCTCCAGTGGTACATTATAGACACTCAGCTCCCACCATTCGATTGATTCAATCAACCATTCATTAACTCAGGATTTTTAGGCACCCCAGTAAGTTTGACTGACATTACACAGTACATCAGAGGCTACAGTGGACACTCACTATGATATTGTCTATCCAACCCTCTCTGTCCTTTTGGGAACAGTTCTTCCCCTCAGCAGCAACCCTGTGATTTGCAGAGGAAAGTCTGTGTTTTTCCAGACCCTACCCCTGGCCATAGTTGATGGATCCAGAGCAGGGCACCTGACCCAGGCCAGGCCAGTCAGCGCCTTTCCTTCCATCTTTCAAACTAAAAGTGAGGAAGAGAGTAAACATCTCTCTGATGGTTGAAAGTTACAAGATGTGGAACTTGGGAGGTTCCATGAAGGAAGCCAGTCTGTGGAGAGAAAGAATGAACTGTTGGGCAGAGAGAAGCAGAAAAGAGCACTGGAGAGGGAGACAGGGAGGCCTTCAGGTTCCTGGTGCTCAGCTGCATCACAGCTCTTCTGTGATCTGGTTACTCAAACCTTTCATTCACATGAGTTTCCTGTGTTCTTCCAGGTCCTATGAGAAGCAAGTTCTGAGATGAGATTAGAAGGGCAAGGCACTGAGTAGGGAAGATGCCTGAGGGAAAATGTGGAGGGAGAGAGAGGAGGCTGGGAGAGCTGTTAGACCAAGATGCAGTTCCAACCTTTGTGCAGAGAAGGAAAGGGGAGGGTTCAGTGGGATCGTCTTGGACCGCAGTGCAGTTCTAAGGAGGTTCAGCAAGACTGGTGGAGAATCCTCGAGCCAAAGCCACCGATCTGAGGGGTCCCATGTCTCCCAGGAAAAGCCCGCCGTAGAATCCTGCCGCCTCCAGTCACTACACAGCTTGTGCAGGGCTGCCTGATTACTATCGGACTTCCAGTTACATTTGAATTTCAGATAAAAGATGAATTACTTTTGGTATAAATATGTCCCAAATATTGCATGGGAATCCTGTATTTTCATCTGCTAACTCTGGCACCCCCTAAGCTTGGGAGGAGCTCGGACTCAGTGTGAACACAGTGATGGATCTCTGAGTGGAGCCGCTGGAACCCTGGGTCAGTCACATTCCCACTGGCCATCTGCAGGGCACATGCTCATGACTGCCACAATACTCTAGCACCCTTCCAGAAGATTCTCTTTTTCCTAAGCTAGTTTGAGTTGTGCTTTTATCATCTGCAACCCAAACAGTTCTGACTGATTTCTGTAGTTATCTACCGATGTATAATAAACCACCCCCAACTTTGTGGTATAAAACAAAACCCATTTTATTATGCTTGTGGATCCCATGGATCATGTACTGAGACAGATGGGGGGGTAGCTTATCTCTACTCCACAATGTCTGAGGCCTCATCTGGGATGCAAAATAGTCAAAGATGCTCAAGTGGCTGGAGGACTGAGTCACCCGGAAGCTTCTTCATGAATGTGTTTGGTACCCAGGCTGGGATGACTTGAACAAGGCTGGCCTCAGCTGGGACTGTCAACCAGAATGCCTACACATGTCTTCACAGGGCTTGCAATTCCTTGCCACATGGCTGCCTCAGGGTAGTTGGACTTTTTTACTTGGTGCTTAGGGCTCCAAAGATGATTATAGAAACTGCCTTCTTTGAATTATATGACTCAGCCTCAGAAGTCACACAGCCTCACTGAATTCTACTGGTCAGAACAGTCACAAGTCCCCCAGATTCAAGGAGAGGGGACTTACACCTCACCTTTTGATATAAAAGAATTCACAGTCATGTTTTTAATGGGCCACACTAATGAGTGGACCAAGCTGAAAATGTCATCTCACCGTCTTAACATCTGCCCTAGACCCTCCTCTCTGAGAAACTTTGGCTTGTTCACAAAGTAAGAACCCAAATGCTTATGGAGTCCATGGCATAAAATTCTTTTCCAAGTATCTATTCAGATTTTCCTCAGGAGCAATAACAAGACCACTAACTGTTCCTGCATTATTTCTGGACTAAATCTTTGATTGAAAATGTAAGCAACTGCGTAACATAGCAGGAACCTCGGAACAAGCGTATTTTCTTTAACTCCTCCAGTTCTTCTCTGTCACTTAGTGTAAAGCTGTGGAGAGAGGCTGCAACAGCTGTGAGGATGAGCGGCAGGAAAACGAGAACAGCTCTTTTCATCTTCAAAGGTCCTGGGCAGATCAACTCTCATTCTCATGATCAAGTTTCTAAAGATTTTTGACCACCTGGATATTGGTAATAAAGGAATCGTTGATTGAGAAGCATTGCTTCGCCATATGATGCGTGCACGACTTCAGAACTAAAAATCATAAAACACTATGAGCTCATTTAGAAGGCGGATAGATTTAATTTTTTTTTTTGCTTCTATCTAGATAAACTTGGGCAAGTCACTCTACCTCTGAGCCTCAGTTTCCCCATTGTGCAGTGTAGATAATAATTCTATCTGAGAGAGTTAGTATGTGGATAAGAATAATAAATATGAAATAAAGTGGCCAGAACACTGCATAGTGGCTACTGGGATATTAAAATGAATTGTGGAATAAGCCATAATCAAATGCTTGCCCTGTATCAAACACCACATTAGAAACTTTAATGGACACAGTGGTGATCAAGACACAGCTCTTGTCACCAGCGATCAGAGCTGATTAAGAGGGTACCATATCTGCTATGAAGGAATCAGTCTGTGGCTGAGCTCCAAGTAGGATACTTCCAGCTTCCTCCGGCTAGCCAGCACATGCTCGGTTTCCTCATCTGTTACAGTGGGAATAACAACCATCCCCGTCCTACCTCACTGGGTGATTTTGAATGTTACCTAAGATGGTGCATATTTAAGTGCTTTGTAAGTGTTAAACTATTAAAGATGTGGTCTTTCCTCGCAAGTAATATGTGGCCCATGGACCATCAGAATTGTCATCACATGGGAGCTTGTTAGACAAGCAGACTCTCAGGCCTCATCCCAGACTGACTTAATTAGAATTTATAGTTTAACAAGATGCCGCAGGTGACTCCTGTGCATGTTAATGCCTGAAAGGCAGTTGTCTGTAAGAATACTACATTCTGATGAGACAAAAACAAGGCAGTTGTTTCACTGCAAAGCAAACTATAGGCAACATGCAAAAGGATCTAATAAAAATTAAAAGCCTAATTTCTAAGAATATCCAATTAAAAGAAGAAAACAGACAAGGCTAGTTATAGAAGAATTCCCAGGGGGTGTGGGATTTTGAAAACAGACAAGGCTAGTTATAGAAGAATTCCCAGGGGGTGTGGGATTTTGAACATGTGCTTCAGCCTTATCACCCAAAGTCCACACAGTAAAGAGGCTCCATCGTAAGAAGTTATATAACCTCTTCTCCCCGCCTGCAGAGCTGAGCCTTGGCCAAACAATCATGTTCACCACCTCAGTGATCAGGGCACCTCGTAGTGCTCTGGGCTCACTAAGCCAGTTGCAATCAAGCCAGACGGCCACCCATGGGTTTGTTCAGGACGCTGTGCAGTATAGGTGTCCAGCTCTCACAGTGCCACGTTCATTCCTCTATTACAACCTTATCCATTTAACTCTATTATGTGTGTTCAAGTCTGTCTCCTCCACAGCACTGTGAGCTCCCTGAGGTCAAGGACAACGTCTCTTGTCTCTGTAATCCCCAGCTCCCAGCACAGTGCCAGTGAAACTGATGGGAAGCCTTAGCGAGAGGCTAAAGGAAAGGAAAGGTCCCCATTCAAGTAGGATTCAGTGTGTACACCCTTCCTTCCCTTCCTACGAAGCTCCAGTTCTTCTGATCCCCTTCTGTGCCCTCCCCTGAAAAAGTTCTAATTCTTTACCTGTGCAAAAGCTTTGGATTCATTTTAAACATAGATAATTCTTTTAAATGGGAGAACATTTTAAAGACAGATATTTTATAAACATATTTGTATTGCAGCTTCTCTGTCCTTAAGGGACCTCTGAAAACCTCTGGCTTCACGTTTTCCAGTGTTCAGCTAAGAAAAACGAAGTCACTGTATATATTTCAACAAGAGTCTAAATACACAGTTTTAGATTACAAAATTTCTGGAAAATTGGAGGAGTGTGAAAGGATGAGCTATAAAAAAATTGCTTACACTCCTAAGGACCAACGTTCATGTGCTTGTCATTTGTGTATCTTTGGACAAATATCTATTCAAATCCTTTGGCCATTTTATTTGCCTTTATATTGTTGAGTTGTAAGAGTTTTTCATATATTCTGGATTTGGAGTATGGATTTCTATCTCATATATGATTTACAAATCTTTCCTTCCATTCTGTTGGTTGTCTCCTCACTTTCTTGGTACTGTCCTTTGAAGCACAAAAGTTTTGAATATTGATAAAGTCCACTTTATCTGCTTATTTCTTTTTCTTTTTTTGCTTGTGTTTTGGTGTCATATCTAGAAAACCAATGCCTAATCCAAGAGCATAAAGATTTAAGTCTCTGCTTTATTCTAAGACTTTTATAATATACAACTCTTATATGTAGATCTTTGCTCCATTTTGAATTAATTTTTGTAGATGGTGTGAGGTAGGGGAAGTGTTCAACTTCATTATTTTCATGTGGATACATAGTTATCCCAGCACCATTTGTTGAAAAGATTGTTTTTCTCCCATTGAATTATCTTGGCACCATCATCAAAAATCAATTTACCATCAAGGTAACAATTGAGTTCTGGGCTCTCAATTCTATCCCATTGATCTATATGTCATGTCTACCCCTGTGCCAGTACCATACTGTTTTGATGACTGTAGCCTTGTGCTATTCTGAAATTGGGAAGTGTGCCTTCAATTCTTTTCTTTTTCAAGAAAAGAAAATGCATGTATTTAATGATATATAATACATGCAATATATAAGATATATCTAGATATAGCTATATCTTACTGGCTCTGTTTCTGTGAAGAACCCTGACTAATACATGAGAATCTTCCACTGGCATATGAATTATCTCTATCACGCTGCTCAGAGGTCATAGATTATTTTAAGGGAAGAGTTCATAAAACAGGCCCACTGGCTCCTCTACATGCAGAGCAATTTATTATATTCTTGCTGGCAAGATGGCGGGGATGGGATACCTGGTAGTGAATGATGGTGATGATGATGCCAGCGGCCAACTTTTTTGAGTGCTTACTCTTGGACAGGCATTGTGCTAAGTGCTTTACATGTTATCAATCTGTGTAATAGATGCTTTTGAGAGTGTCACCTATGGTGACAACTTTCCAAAAATTGCCCTCAGCTGGAAAGGGAGTGTGACCTGCTTCATCTCAGGTCACACTCCCTTCAGAGAGGGGATAACCTCCTTCCAAGAACGCATCAGTGCAGGAGACTCCAGCTTCCTCCCTAAATTTCGGGACAATTCCGAAGGGCCATTCCTGATTCAAACTGTCCCATAAGGTTGGCTGAAGCCTTTAAGACTGTATTGCAGCCCAGCTGCTCTCTCTGCCGAATGCACCTTGCTTCTCTTCTCTCCACGGGTGTTAATCCCAAAAGCATCCCCTAAGAAGTTTCCTGGATGCTCATCTCCATTTCAGAATCTCCTTCTCAAAAACCTGCAACAATCTTGTTGTGAGGATTCAATGAAAGAGTCCCCATAAAGTGCTTTGCCAGAGGCCTGACCGAGAGCAAGTGTTCAAACAATAAGACTGTTCCTATTAACCACCGGAAAAAGTAGGTACTGTTGGTATCTCCATTTTTATAGACAAAGACATTGCTCTTTAGAGAGGTTAAGTAGTTCCCCCAAGATCACTCTGTATGAAAATTCAAGATGGATTTCAAATCCAGTTACGACTGACTTCAAAAGTGCGCTCATCCTTATGAGGCTAACCCTGTCTTCTTTCAAGAAATCATTCTGGAGACCATCCAAATGCAGTAGCTAGAGGAAGGGCCACGACTGGGTTGTTGGAGCAAACGCGAGACCAGCCTGGCTCGGCAGTGAACTACAAGTGAGCGGCAGCTGCGCCCGCTATGTGAAACAGCAAACGGGAAACAACCAGAAGGGGACCAAATGACAGCCAGGAAAAACCCCCAGAATCCTGGAGGAGGTCCTGGGAGAGAACCCAGGGCCGTCCCAAGAGGAAGATTTCATAGCACCAGAGACAATGTGAGGGAGCAGGTAAGAATGTTCAAGAAATATTCCCTGCAGAGGACTTGGAACGTATCTTTACAGAAGCACCTGAAAAAGCCAAGTATCCCTGGCACCCACTGTAAAAACTAAGCAAACAATACAACAAAGGTCCCTGAACCAGGAGTCAAATTTAATTCCCCACATAATACTGGGCACCTACCTACACGATCCCTGTCTCCGAGGAGCTCACAGTGGGCGTACTGGGAGTGGAAAGGACGCAGGCGCATGAAGGAAACAACTGACTTACACAGCGCAGCTGAGTGTTGGGTTAGTAGAAAGACTCAGCTGCCACAGACGGTGTGATTAATTCTGCCTGGGAAACCCTGGAAGGCTTTACGGAGGAGGTGACATTTGAACAGGCCCTTTGAGGGTAACAGGGCACTCTGCAGTCAAGGAGAATTTTTAGAGACTAGACTATGTTTTAAGAGGAAGAAAAGGCACATGCCATCGTTTGCTTTTCTCCAGGACTAATCAGTGCATTGTCTTGTAATAGATAAGGAGCACTTGGTGTTCCCTGTATTTCAACAATGGGGGGGGGGTCACTATAAATCCAAGCACTTCACACTTTGAAAAGCTTGTCCTGGGCAAAAGAAATGGTCCTTTGAGTTCACGTGTCATGAAAGCCCACAGGTGTGACATGTGCGTGGGGAAGGCAGCATAGCTCAGTGGAGTGACACGGAGGAAACAGATGTTCTGCTGTGTTCTGAGCGACTGCTGACCATTCCTGAGAGACTGCTGAGAGATCACTCCATCACTTCTGAGCCATGCTCCCCCTAAGACGTAAAGGAGAGCCCCACCTGTGAGCCCTGGTGGCAGCGTTTGTGTCTAGACCACAGGAATCCTATCCTCAGGCTCTGACAGCAAGCCATTTGAAACCAAACCGAGAAGGTAGCTTCATGCTGACAGCACGGTTACCAACCAGATGCATTGAAGCCGGAGGATCTCACTGCATTGCCTCAGAAGGAAGAGTTTTCTAATTCCCTGTGCTGCCTAACAGATGGCAGGTTTGCACTTGGGAAACATTTGCCGCCAGGATGAAGTAATGTCTTTGAGCAGCTACGGTCTCATTACGTTTAATGATTACTGATGTGACTCACTGATGCACCTTAGAAAGGCCTGGTGACTCATGGCGGGGATTGCGCCTGTCCTAATCTTTGGGAAGGGAAGTTTTAAGGAATTCAAAGGAAGTGGAAATGATACTTTCAGCCCATCTCCATTAATAACTAGCTGGGCTAAGTGGCCTTTGACAAGTCCTTCAGTTGCTCAGACAAGCTTGTCGTGAAGAGTGGGTACCGCTGGGCCCTCATGCTATTATACAGGAGGGGTGGATGTCAGCACACCGGCGCAGTAAGCTCCTCCCTTGCCGTCAGACCAGGCCTCTCAGACACCCAGGGACCGGGGCAGTTTGGGCCCCTTCTGCCTGGAACTCTGGGGAACAGGCTGAACAGCCAGACAGCATCACCTGTCACTCTGAGGCTTATCCATCAGACACGTTAAACCCTGCATACGACCCTCCGGTGACAGAAATCTCCCTCCCCTCTTTGAGTCTTTTCTCTGACATGCAGTGGTTCTGCCCTTAGAATCATCTGGAGAGCTTTTAAAAAATACCAGTGTCAAGGGCCCAACCCCAGAGATTCAGATTAATTGGTCTGAGACGGGGACTGGGAAATCCTCTCTTTTTTAAAAAACTCTCCAGATGAATCCAATGTGCAGCTAATGTTGACAAGCATTGCCCTGAAATTTCATGCCTTTGCATAAAGCAGAATTTTTTAAAATCCAGTTTTACGCCAGAACAAAATGTACATCAGTTCTTGGTAACACCACTAACAACAACAACAAAATTACTCACAATAATTGCTTAAAGGGTACTGGCTAGCTATTTAGAGTCTACCATCTTCAACACGGCCTTAGGCTCAATGAGGGAAAGTAGCCAACCAGGAAAACATAGGTTGCACGCAGCAGAGCTTGGTCTAAAACACCCAGTTTTTCTAATTATTTGAGCTCAACCCCTTTCACTGTTTCACCCTGGCTCCTAAATGACCAAGGCTGTTTTCAGTTATCAGACTACTGGAGGCCTACGAGACATTCACAGCTGGCCCTCCAACCACCAGGCTAAATTGGAACATTGAGGTCATTATCTGAGTAATTCAGGCAATGCAGTTTATTTTTCCTGAATTACCTGGATAATTACCTCCAGCCTAATAAGATGGAAAGAAGCCAGAGCCACATTCTGATGGTTTTACTGCCTCGTCAACAATGCATTCTTATTTTAAAGGTCCCAGTTGGAAGAAATACGCTGTGAAAGCTTGCATCTTCCTCCTTTGCCACAGGAGACCCCATTCATCACCTGGGTGGTGTGTAGTCGGTCAGGCTCCCATGCCTGTTGACTGCGCCTCCAGGCTGAGGGACACAGACGTCCTGTTCTCCAAGTCTTTGGGTGTCATCACCTCGGCTAATGAGGTGACAACGGGGAAGGCTTCTGGGTGTTGGGTGTTGTTTCTACTTCACGTTTTTTTTTTTTATGTTTATTTAATGGAGGTACTGGGGATTGAACCCAGAACCTCGGAGCACGTGCTCTACCACTGAGCTATCCCCTCCCCCACCTACTTTTCTTGTTTCCTTCCCACACTTCTTTCCCAGACGGCGTCACCAAACGTTCTGCACCACTTCCTATTTCCCCCAGGTTGGACTTGGCCTGACCTGGAAAGTGGAGCACCCCATCCCTACAGCAAAGCCCCGCCTTTCACGTCAAGGCTCATGGCCAGAAACTGGAGAATCCATTCCAGCTGAAGGGACAGGAAGCCCCTGCTTCTGCTGCTCTATCTACCCTGTTAAAACGACCAAATGTCTCAGAGGAAGAGGTGTCCATTCTATTTCCTAAGGAAAATTCTTCCTCCTGGTGCTTGGTCATCCTTCTGGAGCCTCGTTTCATCAGCCATGCCCCCTCCTTCATCTCTCTTCAAGCTTTGCCTTCTACGGGCTCCTTCCATTCTGCCTACAGATAGCACTACGCCTTCTCCATCCCTGTGAGTAGAAAGCAAGAAAGCCAATGTGATTGGGCGGGAGCCAGGCCACAGCCAGAAGTTGATGGAGTGACAATATTAGGAGATGGGAAAAAAGAAAAGAGAAGCCAGAAAATGGAGCCTCTTCATTTTGCAATAAAACTAGTTATGACTTAAAAAAAGACTTTAGATCCTGAGTTTGAAAATCATGGCTTTAAATCAGATTCCGTTTTGCTATACAGTAACACATAACATTTAATCAAACAGTTAAATATCTATTCTACGCAAAGCAGTCTAGCATTTTGAGAAGTAAGAGGAATTTTGAATACCACAGACAAAGGTACAAATCTTGGCCCTGCTACTTACCAGCATGTATGACCTTGGGCAAGTCACTTAACTTATCTGGGTATCTACTTTCTCATCCATTAAACGGGGCTAATAAATCCGCCTTGCATGGTTATTGTGACATATGAGGCTATTGCATAAACAGTGTCTGTTGTAAGTGTGATGGCATTTATTATTTTAACACTAAACTGAGAGTATTTGGATTTTCCCCCGCATTCATCTTTTTAAACCAAATTTATGGTATTATTATATAACCACAGCTACAGTTAGCAGAAGGTAAGTAATATTTATGCCAATTATGGGCTCTATACAAAGATGAATTAATAAATGCTTCTGCCTAGTCCATCCATCATTTCAGGCAACTATTGGGACGTTTCACAGTCATTTGTATAATGCAGCTAACAGTGTACCTTTCTGAGAAGTGGGTAAGGCAGGGAGGTGGGGACTGGCTTATGGTAGCAGCAACAAAGCTTTTACCCTCTACCTTTGTTTCTTATTCACTTTGGATGAACGATCTTTTTAGACTCCTTAAAACTTCAAGTAAGTCTCAGAGACCCCAGTTAAAATGACCGATTACTTTTGTACAGAAAAATCTTTCTTTTTTCCAAATGTAGTTACAGGGCAAATATTTCAGAATGTACATAAGTGATGGTATTTTAATAATTTGGCTGAGCCTTAGGGTAGAGTATCACATACTGCTTATTCCTTTCAGTTGGGGGTAGAAAGATGGAGAAGGCAGAGTGGAATGACCTACGCGGCCCTCCTGTTCTTTAATAAGGCATTGACCCTTGTCAAGGAAAACACATATACACAAGCACACAAACAAGGACTCCCATTTACCTTATTTTCAAATTTAAATTATAGTATCCGGTCATTCATCTTTGTCACAATACGCACAACAGTTTCACAAGAACACGTTTCATAAACAAGCCATCCTTTCAGTATCACCAGGAAGGTTAAGGTTTAGATCCTGTGTGACAGAAACCCCTTTATGTAATTCTCCCCCAAACATCTGTTCAGTCTCTCATCAACATCTGTCACCCATTTGTAGGCTCAGCCCAGACAAAGCTGTTTTTTTTTTTAACACACTCCATTCCAAATTGTTACCAAGTGATTCCTATTCAGACTGATCTTGCGCAGGGATTGAGAAGATGTCTTACTGGATCAAATTCATTTTCTACGAATGCGATATCTACCCTGTAGCCTGGGCAAAAACCCAGTGGCTCAGAGAAAGGGAAATTCCTCGTAACATGCTAACACTTTTCTGACTCAAATTGCTACACTGAAAACTTTGAACTCTCTTCGACCCTTCAGGCTTAGCAAACATTTTCCTATACGTCCCATACACGTGTGTATCTTTAACTTCAGGCCATCATTTACCCTATTCAAGCCCCACTGGGGTTGCTTTGCAAACTAACTGCAATAAGACCATATGAAATGTTTTCTAATACTTGACCCGATTGTTTGCATTAAAAAGACAAGAAATGTTGGCTCATTTGGAAAGACAGCACAGTGATTAAAAGCATGCAGAGAGACCTGAACTGAAATCTTGGAAGTGTCACCTCTAAGTCAGGTAACCTTGTCACTTTCGTTAGTGATCCTGGGCCCTCAACTGCTAATGGGGAAAATGGGTCCCGCATAGGCTTACATGTGTTAAAAGGGATATTGCACAGAAGGTGCTCGACCCTGTGCCAAATTCTGCCATCATCACAACCATCACCACCACCACCACCATTATTAACATCATTGAAGCAGAAGATTAGAAGGGCTTTACTTTACTCTTTTGCTCTCATCATGTCTTTTTTCCTTTCTGTTCAACCAGCGTTCACTGAGTGCCTCTTATGGGCTCAAATACGTGCCAGACATCAGCATGAATGAGATAAATTCCTTGTCCTTCAAGGAGCTCTCTTCTTAGTAGAGACTGAGAGACCTACGCTCTACTTTGAATCAGACTGTGATAAGTGCTACAAAATTACAAGTAAAGCTCCCCACAGATTCCCTGAAGATGTTTTAACATCAAATCTCTGTTTTTCTTATTAGAAGACTTTAACTGGGGCTCATCTTACCCAGTAAGTTAGGAATTTAAACCCCAAGGCAGAACTTCCATTTCAATGGGAACCTAATGGTTATAATTTAGGTCAATGTTTATAATGTGAATAGTGCAGTGAGGAGGAGGAGAAGGGTTTTCACCTCTGTTTCCATGGATGTTAAAAAAGATAATAATGAGGAAGCCCCCCAGACTGAACCAGATGGAGCAACTGAATCATTCTTTTTTATTCCCTTTTGTGAAGTATAATATAAAGAAGATTTGAGGAAGCTGCCCCGACTCATTAAGGCCAATCTGACATCATAAGGGTAACAAATATTAATATCTCTATACGACATATATCTGTGTCCAAAGATATAGAGAGACAGAGAGAGAGACAGAGACAGAGACAGAGAGAGACAGACAGAGAAAGAGAAAGAGCTTTTATTGGAGATCAGAGTCCCACAGACTCCACTTTCCATTGAACGTAGTCATGAGGAGAGAGTCTCTTTGGGAACTCCACCCTGCCGGTACCTTATACGCCCATTTTCCACACTATCTGGGGAAAAGACAAATGGAGCTGAGCAGATCTATAACCCTTCTGCCATCCCATGTCCCCTCAGGGGTCCCTGGCCTGGGGCCTAAGTTTTGTGTGGGGGATTAGTGTGTCACACTGAGGATGTGACATTATATGCTGAGGCCAACGGAAAGAATCTGAGTTCCTCAGCAGAGTGGGATGGGGTGGGCAGAAACGTTCCAGGCAAAGGGCCCTGCTTGTCGGCACTCCTGATGGTAGTCTGTGGAGGGGAAATAGCAGAATATACGGGTGGGGAGGGGGTGACTGAGACTGGGAGGAATGGACCAGGGGCAGCTGTCTCAGAGGAGAACACACATTTTGTGTTTACGAGGACACCTTCCTAGGAAGGGGTGAGATCCAAGGCCCATTCTAGAGACCCCCTCAAATGCGTTCACCGAGGCTCTCACAGGCCACGTAAGGCCACGTCTTCATGGAAGTTTCACAGTGTATAAATTGCTCTCCTGTGTTGTATTATCCACGTTACCAGCTGTGTGTCTTTGGGTATGTTACTTAACTTCTCTGAACCTTCCTTTCCTTACCTCTAAATGGAGAAGACAATGCCGACCTCTTCGAGTGTCTGGGAACATTTATGTACATTGCCTGATGATAATAAGCACACATCCATTAATTTCTTTGTGGCCCAGAGTTATTAACTAGGAAGCGATAAGAAATCAAACCCAGGTATCCTGACCACGACAGCACACGTGTTCCAAGGCTTCACTCCACTTCCAGGCACACCTGGCAGACAAAGTACACCCACAAGTCCCAGCCGCACTGCCACCATGGTTACACGTGAAGCTGGGCAGTATTTGTTTCTCACCCTTCCATTCCCACCTACTTCAGCAAACCCTGGCCCTACGGATCCCTACCCCAACCCCAGCCCCAACCAACGGGGAGCTGAGAAAGGACAATCAAGTCAAGAAAAAATATTACCCCAAGGGAGGCCTTAGCTGTGAAATAAATTAGGGGAGGGGAAACTAATGACAAGTGACACTAAAAAGACCGGATTTTTCAAGATGTTTTTACTTGTCTTTAAAAAAAATTACAAAGGCAAATCAGATAACCAAAGAATGCATGGTTTGTGAGGGAGAAAAGTAGGAAATTGAGTTAGAAAAGGGAAGGGGCTGACTGAACACCACTTTGAAAATAGAGATGTTTCTAAATCAGCGGGCCCTAAGGACATGTTTCCTGAGATACTTATAGCCAAACGTATTCCTTTCACTGAAAATCAGCTTAAGACTGGAATCCTGCTCCTCTGTTGGTGAGAGCTTTAAAGCTTGATTTATTGTTCCCCCCCAAGCCTTCCTCAGCTGCCGGCACAGACACTTTGTACTTTGTTTCAGGATCTGGAAGCCACATTCTGCCTCCCAGGCAGGACACTGGGTGGGGAGGCAGGTGGAGAAGGTGACCTGCACGCGTCCAGCACATGCCCAGCTTCCGTGCCCACCTCACCACGGAGCTCGGAAAAGCGAATGGCCCAGGGCACCACGCAGGTGTGCAAGGTACACGATGACTCAGGCTGTGTCATGTGTTTCTCTTAAATGTGTATCTAATCCATTCTATGCACAGAGTTCAGATATTTTTTTAATACAAGCAGATCGTCCTACTTTCCTGCCTACGATCCTTCGGTGACTTCCCGTGTCACCAGAAGGAAACTCACACTTTTTACCTGCTGCTATGAGGCCCTGGGGTTCTGGCTCTGAGCCACCTCGACACACTAGTGGTCCCCACCACGACTATGCCACGGCCGCATGTGCCCGCTGACCTGCTGGTTTCCAGCGTACAGTCTACATCTGTGCCATTCCCTCTGCCTGGAATCTCTCCCCCTGACTCTTTGGCTGGCCAGTGCCCACTCCTTCAAGTCTCAGCATCATAGTCTCTTTCTTAAAGAGGCCTTACCTGCCTCTCTCGCAATCCAGATTAGGTCTGCTCCTATTTAATCCCAGAGTAGCCCAGTCTCTTCCTGGTTGGCACTTATTAAAATTTGCGGAGGTATTGGTTTAATGTCTGGCACGGCACCCCTGAGAGACGCGGGCATTGAGCACACCTACGTTGTGTGTACTGTATACTAAGAATGGAGCGCAGCTCCTGGCTCAGTCAGGTGTGTGACGGCTGTTTGGAGAATCAGTGAATGGCTGCCTTGACAAGAATGACCAGATTGCTCCTGTGGCCAACGAGGAGAGGGTATATGTGGTTGCTGACCAATATTAGCTCACAACAGAATATCAAATTATGAAAAGTGCCTGTAACCAAATTGAATTCAAGGCAAAATGGTAGGTTGGCAGACTATCTTCTCCTTCCAACCAAGGAACTGTGCTCAAGGGAGGTCACTGGTCTGAAAAGTTATAAAAAACGTTGAGAAAAATAAAGCCCATTTTCTAAAACCAGGAAGCCCCTACTCAGAGGTCTTCAGGAGAGCTGGTCAGTTACGTACCTAGTCACACAGTCACCCATGTAAGTGCCAAAATGTCCGAATGTGAAGCTGCTATTTGAAAGAGAAGCAGCTCGCCTCCAGGGCACCCGGGGCCCGCAGAGCCCCGCCCACACAGGCTCCGCACTTGCCAGTGTGAGCCGGGGAAGCCCGGCTGTTCCCGTAACTAAAGGCAACTTCCAGTCATTCCTTTGGTTTTCCACCGATTACGAAATATTATCAAGGCATAGCATGTCAAGCCACGGTCATTTATGCAAACCAGGACACTTCCAGGGAAAGGCAGATAAAGAGAGAAACTCATGACTCATGTCTGTCTCCTGCTATTGAACCAGGACTGGGGGCTCCTTCCAGGCCAGAAACCGGGCATTGCTGGTCTTTGTTTACCTGGAGCCCAGAACAGTGCTGAGCACAGAGTAGACCATCAGCTAAGTTCTACTGGACGTAGACATGAATAACAGATGGACGAGAGTGTGTCCGTGCAATGTGTGGCATTTCCTTTCACTGAGATGAAGTTGGCCCTCCAAGTATTCATTTAAGAAGATACTGTACTTTTAACTTGACCTACCTGTGCTCAGACCCCGTGGGGACAAACTCTACAATTCCCGGGCTCCCCCTTTCTGTACTCCCAACTTCCCCTGCTCTGTGTAGACTCAGCCTGTCTCCTTGGACAACATCTCTCAGCTGGAGGCTCCCCTCCCTTTGCACAAGGCATTCGTACTCAATTTCCCACTTCCTAACAACGGTAACTCAGACTATCTCATTCCCGCCTTTGGCTGACTTGGGTAAGACTCTTCATCCAGGCTTCAGCCGCGTCAGGTCACCTACCTTCCAGCCCAAGCCCTCTGTGAAATTGTAAAGGAGTTGGGTATGTTGGTTAGATGCCACCAGATGGCAGGTAGCAGACATAGCGTCACAGGCCCAGCTATTAAACGATCTCCAGATATAAATGACAAGGGAGAAAAATGTTAGTGCACTTGATGCCACGACCTATGTTTTTTCTAAAAAGACAGTAGAGAAAACAGCCCAAAACAAAATAATATCAAGGCACAGATGGTGCTTACTTGTTTCTGATCTTAACTAATTCCAGACAGGTTCTCTCAACCGCAGTATGCTTTCAGGCCTGAGTTGGACATTTCTCCCCTTTTCACCAAGGAAAAAGATGTATGTAATAGTTGTTATGAGCTGGGACTGTGGATTCTGGGAAACCAGTGTGGAACTTCTGGGTCTACCTCTGAGGAGAGCGAGCAAGCTATGTACCTGTTTCAAGCCTCAGTTTCCTTATTGCCGAGATGCAGAAATAACAACATAGAGGCAGATTGTTCACTGGGGTGTCTGGGAGCACACCTGGCTGGATGAATGATATTTCCAAAGTTCAGGTATCTCATTTTCAAAACAGCTTTTCCTGCTACCATTTGATCGAGCGCCATAATTTTTTAGATATATTTCCTCCTCCTCCTTCTCCTCTCTCTCTACCCCACTTTATCTATTATATGGATTAAGAGATGAATGTCTAATGTCAATTTTCACAATCACATTTTAAAAATGCAAAAATATGCTATCCACCAAAATATAAACAAACAAGAATTATCCCAGCTTCTGTTTTACGAGGTGACTGCAATCACCTGTCCTGTTGCACACCATCTGTGGCGGGTGGACTGAGCCTCTCCGACGTGCCCACCAGTGATTTACACGCCAGCCACATGCACCACCATCATACCAAGTGGTTCTTCAATTATTGTGACTTTTCATGGATAGTTTTTTAAAATATTTTTAGAACAATTAAAATGCTTACTTCCAGACCCCCGGGTAAAAGATCTATTTATTCTCTCTGCCTCATGCCTTTGAAGGGAGGATTAAGAGAGATAAAGCGTGTAAATCACTTGGTGTACAGCTTGGCCCAGGCAGGAATTAAGAATGTGCTGCAATGGGACTGCTTGAATTGCTAGCTTTTGCTTCTGAAGATCTTTCCTAATAGCTTCAGAGGGAAAACGAATCTGGCTGGAATGATGTGGATCGGGAATAGCTAACATATTCCAATGTGTGTGCCAGCTCTGTTTGATGGATGGTGGCTACCTGAGTACTAGTAAGGTGGAGGAGCGTTCTGGAGCAGCATTTGGGCCAGCTGGAGTTCTGTGATCAGTAAGCACTAGCCACCACAGGCATGGTCTGAAGGAGTGACAACACGTATGCTGTGTACTTTCTGTTCCTGATGTTGTTATAAACACACAAGACTGAAAGTCAGAAAACCTGGATTCTAGTCCTGCTCCACCAAGATCTACAACCTCCAACGAACTGACTTAACTCTGGACCAATTTCTTCATCCGCTGCAGTCACATCCCACACTTTGCATCCTAGGAATAGTAAGCCACTTGCCCCTCCCCCTCACAAATTAATCTGTTTTCTATCTCCTTGGCTCAATTCAGGATTGCTCTTTTTGTTTCGTTTTGTTATTTACGTAAAACATTGTAAATAAAGGCATTTTGTAATATGTATAATATGTTATATATAATTTTCTATAGATAGATTGATAGATAATTTTGTACATACACCTAGACAAAAAGACTTCACAGCATCGACCTCAGTGCATAGCACAGCATCCGGTGCATTCTAAGTGTACAATCAGTGTTTAGTGAAAAAATATAATGACTGAGAAAACTGAAAGAATCAAAATGTCAGCAGTGGTATTAGGGCAATTGTCATTTTTTTATATTTTCCTCTAAGGATACGTATTCTTTTATTGTGGTACGAACACTTGACAGAAGATCTAACGTCTTAACCAATTTTAAGGGTACAGTACAGTATTGTTAACTATAGGCACTGCGGTGTACAGCAGATCTCTAGAACTAATTCATCTTGCACAACTGAAACTTTGTATCTGTTGAACAGTAACACCCCATTTCCCCCTCCCTCCAACCCCTGGCAACCACCATTCTACTCTCTCCTGCTATGAGTTTAACTATTTTAGATACTACTAAACAGAATCATGCAATATCTGTCCTTCTGTGATTGGCTTATTTTACTTAATAGAAAGTCCTCAAGTTTCATCCATGTTAGTGCATATGGCAGGATTTCCTTCTTTTTCAAGGCTGAATAGTATTCCACAGTGTGTATATACCACATTTACTTTATCCATTCACCCATCAATGGACATTTAGAGTGTTTCCATACCTTGGCTATTGTGAATAATGCTGCAATAAACATAGGAGTGCAAACATCTCTTTGGGATCCTGATTCAATTCTTTTGGATAAATACCCAGACGTTGGATTGCTGGATCATTTGATAGTTCTATTTCCATTTTTTGAGGGTACTTGGTACTGTCTTCCATAGTGGTGCACAATTTTACATTCCCACCAAGACTGTGCAAAGGGAACATGTATTATTAATAATCAAAATATACGCAGGGGGATGGTATATAGCTCAAGTGGTACAGCACATGCTCAGCATGCATGAGGTCCTGGGTTCAATCCCCAGCACCTCTACTGAAAAAACAGGTGCTATTTCAGCACTATGGAATACTGTGTAATTATTTTAAAATAATGATTATCAAAATTTTGCAGTCTGTATAATTTGCAGAAACGTGGGAAAATGAAGTAGCATTGGGATGGTGGAATTTAGCTAATTTATTGTAATTTTTCACTTTCAAAAACTTCAGTGTTTTGTATTTCCCTTGAATACAGCGGCATCACTATCAGCCAGCCTCACCCTGGAGCTCGTTAGAAATGCAGAATTCAGGGCCCTACCTGGAATCTACTGAATCAGAATTTGCATTTTAACAAGATTCCCCAAGGGGTTCATATGCACATTATGATTTATATTGTCATTATATCAAGAAAAAACAGATGTTTACTCTTGAGTTTCCTCACTTTGGTCTTTAAACAATCCTGAGTTGCTAACACAGAGGTTGTTATGTCTGTTCTACAGACAAGGCGACAAGATTAGAGTTAAGTGACTTCCCCAGGGACCTGCACCATTGAGCATCTGCATCAGCTCTGAAGCCCGTCTCCTGACCCTGAGGCTACATCCAGGCCAGCTTCAGACTACCTGGCCTTGTGTTTATGTGCTAGATCTTCCTACATACAGCCCACGGTGGGCCAGCCACTGTCACTTCTCAAGGCTCAACAGCACAGCCGATGGTCCACAGGGGCCCCTATTTCAGGAAGACAGGCTGATTTTCCTGAGGGTGAGGCTCAGCATCTGAGACTTTCCTTGGGGTTGTGGGAATGGGCGTGAGCAAGGGAGAGGGCCACCACATGTCAGTTTGAAGCCACTAGACTCTCAGCTACTTCAACCCCATCCACCTTTAGGGGAAGAAACGGGCCCAGAGGGAAGTGACTTGACCCCAGCAACAGAGCTAGTTAGAATCAGAGCGAGAAGGAGAGGCTGGCCTGGAGGGCAGCCCAGGTATGGGAACACAGGGCGGTATGGCTGGGAGCACCATGGAGGACCTTCCTCCTCCTTGCCAGGTGGGGATGGAGCAGGGGGAGTCCTGAGCACTCCCTCCAGAACAGGTCTGCTGGAGCCTCCCTCAATGTTGTGACGCTGTGTCAGTCATGGACTTGCTCTCACCCAGAGTTCATCCTGCCACTCCACGCTGAGCAATGCATGCCCTCCCTCCCCTGTGTCACACACCTCAAATGCTTTGCCCTTTTCAACTGAGACATAGTGGTCATTTACAAGGTAAATGTAAAGACATAAAATGCATACTTTAGTTAGTATCTGCTAAAAGGCACAATTTTACTGTATATCCAGTGTGCCATGCGCTGGGCTATTCATGTATGCTCTTTCCAAAATGGAATTTGAAGATGATCTTCTTCAGAAGAGAAATGGGTGGGGAGAGTATAGCTCAGTAGTCGAGTGTGTGCTTAGCATGCATGAGGTCCTGGGTTCAACCCCCAGTACTTCCACTAAAAATATATAAATAAATAAACCTAATTACTCCCCAAAAGAAAGATTTTTTTTAATTAACAATTTTTAAAACTTAAAAAAAAGAAGAGACATGCACATTCAACTAAAAAATTCCCCCCAAATTCAACTATTTTGAATTAGTCTCCAAGATACCTTCTATACAACCCACGAAATAGAAACGATCACTAAAATACATGATTACTGAGACATAAATGGAGAGATGGAACAGTAATTAACATCACCTGAGCTCAGACTGCCCCTGTATGATCTGCAGAAATTGCACGACAGGGCAAGGTTTCATGGAACAATATTTCATCAGGAGATAATGACAGTATCTCATTAGACTAAAGGGAGATGACAGATGATGGAAGACCACTTTTCAAGACAGCTCTTCCCTGATTGTAATAATACCTTGTGTGGCTCCAAATGACAGAGAAGTAACTCCGTACTCTATCTAAATAACACCAAAACACTGTGTCAATTCAGGGTTTTAAAAAATTGGTCAAAAATTGTTTGACCCCATAGAGAGATCCAGCCATAAATTTGCCTATGTAGGATTTATTCTAGTGTTTTACTGGTAAAATAAAACATACTTAACTATAAATAAAGCGACTACATGAAAAATATTTATATTTTTAACTTTGCTACTTGAAGGTCATTTCTCAAGTATTTAGAATGAGCTAAATTTTTTTCAATAAAAAATGCTTTCTATAAGTACCCCCTTTTAGCATTCTAAATCTCTCTCTCTCTTGTTCTATTTTGTCCAGAAACACTGACTTTCACTTTTTTGAAATTCCCACCTTGAGTATTAGATTACACATCTAATTGTGTATTTTCCTCTTGTGTGACTCACCTATTAGAGTGAGTGTAAGGATTTTTTTTTAGGCTGTGTCCCCAGTATCATGGATAACCCCTAGCACATAACTGGTGCTCAGTGAATAATCACTGAATAATGAATTCTTCTATCTATGCTCTCCTATATTTTCTAAGTGTCATATGCATTACTTTTGTGTTAAGAAATAAAAATAATACATTATTTTAGAAGTAACAGGATCCAGAAGTGACCGATGGATCATTATACGATGAATTATGAAGTTGCTTTCTCCTTTTTTGGACTCCTCCCTCCCCAGGTCATAGCTGCTAGGGTAGCCCGAATGCTTTCCTCTGATTCTTCTAACTAGTAAGCTCGGGTGCTTCTATCTGAGTTTTAGCTACCCTGCTTAGTACTGACTGGGGTTTTCCTTCAGCAAAAATCCATTTAAAAAATGTGAAATCAACACATGACATTTCATTCTTCCAAGCACTGACTCTTGTCCACCATGTCTGTTTTTGTTTCCTCTATAAGCACCTTCTGGTGATTGGCTTTTTAATTCTTTTCTATAGTTTGTAGTTGTTATTTATGGGGAGGTTGGTCTTACAGAAGCAACTCTACCATTATGAGAAGTGGAACCTTAGACTTGCATGTTTTAGAAAGTACTCTACAGGAGGGCTGGGAATGCGCTGCAAATGAGACTCCTGGGGATGAGACTAGGGAGAGAGATACCAGTCAGGATGTTGTGGTAGAACGCCCAGGGAAAGGGCGATGAGAGGTCACAGCAGCAGCAAGGAAGTGAAAATGAAAGATCGTATTTGAGAATCCAGACTCTGAAATCTCAGCTTTTCAGGAAAATGGCCAGCACTTGCATCTGGACGAAAATGTCAAGAGTTTCTGGTTAGGGGTGCAGGTTGTGGTGTAAGTTGGTGTGATGACCTTGGATGCTATTTTCCCAGGACAGAGTGGGAAGAAGGAGAAGTTGAGCCCTGGGTAATATGCAGAGTGGCAGGGCAGCAAGGTGGCTAAGAAGAGTAGGTGACGTATGAGATCAGGAAAGTGGCAGCAGTGATGCTGAGAGTTACAAAAGGAATGTTGTTGGTTAACAACATCAAGTGCCTCAACTTGATCCGGGAGCTGAGGTCCAGAAAGCTCCCATTGGATTTGGTAGTGCAGAAGTCACCGGGGACCTCTGTGGCCACAGTTTCAGTGGAGGTTGGAGAAGTCAAATGGAAGAGGGTCAGAAAGTGAGGAAGCGTAGACGGTTCTGCGTTTATACGTGCCTTCGGAGCATTCCACTTGTTTTCCCACACAAATTTCATAATTGTGCACCACATAAATTTTTTAAAGTGTTACTGTATTAAGCCATATTTGGTTCCCATTTTTACGTGAATATCCTTGAAAAACAGTGCCATCTGGTTATGCTCTCAAAAGCATTTAGAAGAAAACAAATGGCAAAAAGATTTCAATGGTAGCAGACACTTTCAATAGTACCTATCAACAACTTCCCCCTCAAAAGGTTTCGTAACTCCACCTCCACTAAAGTGGAACTATCTCTGTTAATTCACACCTCCTGCTGGCTGGGATCGCAGGCTGCCAATTGCTAGCTGTATGGCTCTAGTCTTCCTGAGCCTCAGTGTTCCGGCAGAGGCAGTAGTGATGAGACCAGCGAGAGCAGCTAAGCATTTATATAAAATGCTTACTAGTCACCAGGTACTATTCTAAGTTCCTCACATATAATAAATAATTTAATTCTTTTGACATCTCAGCTGAGTACTATTATTATCCCCGCTTAAGATGAGAAAACTGAGGTACAGAGAGGTTAAGATACTTGCCTAAGCTCACAGAGCTAATAAGTGACAGAGCCAGGATTTGAACACACATACAAGGACCTCATTCAATGGCAGCTGGCAACGGATACTGTTACTATCACAATTTATTCACTCACTCAACAAGTATTAATTGAGCACATATTCTAAGGCAGGCATTGTACAAGGACCTGAGTAAACAGTGGAGAATAAAATCCTGGCCTTTGCTGTAAAAGATTTTGATCTAATCAGGGAGACAGGCAACTCAAGGTTGAACAAAAACATAAATAAATAGGTAATAGCAACTTACTATAGTATTACAGAGAAAACAAACAAGATGTAGTATAAAGAATAACGGGGAATTGCTTAACCCTGGGTGGTTAGGAAGATCTCTTCAAGAAGGTAGACATGAAAATCAATATCTATCTGACAAAAAGGCTCCAGCCATGGGGAGCATTAGGGGAAGAGTGTGCCAGGCAGAAGAAGCTGCACTGTGAGCGTTCCAAACATCTAAGACCTAGGGGACCATTTGGACAAAAGGTTCTGTTTTACTCAAAATATAACGCAGATTCCTTGAAAGTAGGGAATTAGCATGATTCATACAGGAAATGATGCCTCTACTTTTAAAAATTCACTCTGGCTGTGATGTGGAGAATATATTGTGGAAGGGGCAGGAGTTGGAGAGAGGAGATCAATCTGGCAGCTGTTGAAATAGTTCAAAGGAGAGAGGATGGCATCTTGGGTCGGAGCGGGGTCTAGGTGGATGGGGAGCCCCAGAGACGAAAGCAAGAGGCATTCAGCTGTAGGCTGAAGTTGCACCAGTGGGATGTTGGTAGAATTTTCGAAGTAACTGATGGCCACAGAGATGGCTAGAGTAAGTAAGAAGTGAGGCAAGATGACTTGAAGAGCTACAAGAGAAATGTCCAGTACAGCTTCTATTTTATCTCAAAGAAAATATGTATTTAGAACTTCTCTAGCAGACATCCTTTCACTCTCACTCCCCACCCTTACTGGAGGTCGGGAACAGGAGTTCTTACCCAGCAAGGGGGCTGAGATTGCTATGGTGAGCTTAGACCAATGTTGCTTCAACCCCTGGTCTATTCAGGTACATTGTCCCTGATCAAATCCAAGGTCCTGTGAAGTGAGGAGGAGGCTGGGGATGGTTACTGGGTAGATGGCCAACAATACCCTCCAGAGAGGAAAGTTTGAGAGGAAAACATCAAGATTTCTGATATGGATACAGTAAGTTTCAAAACATCTGAGAAACTGTCAATTAGACCACTGGATATACAAGTCTGGAATTAAAACAGAGGTTTGAGCCTAATGTATCTTTTTTTTTTTTTTCAAGTTTAGTATTCTGCTTAAAATGTGCTGAGTTGCTGAGGGCACCTCAGATCTTGGAAATCGGTGAGAATATAAATGGGAACCTGAATGGGGCACAAATAGCCAAGAGGTCTTTAGTGAATATCAGGATTCAGTTTTACAGTGTGAGACGTGATGAACCTTGCAGCCTGCCTGTCTGAGAACAGCTGAGAACGAGGAGGGCAAGAACATATGGCACAGCAGTTGGAGGCCATCAATCGCCTCAGCCCAGCTGCCTGGGAGCTTTCAAATGCAGAGTGTTTATTGGAAAGGCTTCAGTCTCCCTAAGGAACCAGGATATCCTTGGGGACATGAAAGGAGGGAGACCAGGATTAAAATTTTGGAGGCTGAAAGTACAAGAACACTCTTCCACCATAAGCAGTGATACCCTGTGAAGACAGAAGATTCAGCATGTCGTAGACAGAGAGCCAAGCACACCTAGGGTGTGATAATGGGTCAGACTGGCTCCGAGTTAGAGGGACCTGGATTCAAAACCTGGCTCTGATCATGGAACAGTTTCTTTCTTTTTTGCGGGAGGGGGATGTACTCTTTATTTATTTATTTATTTAACTGAAGTATAGTCAGTTATAATGTATCAATTTCTGGTGTGCAGCATAATGTTCCAGTCATACATACACATACATATATTCATTTTCATATTCTTTTTCATTAAAGGTTATTACAAGATATTAAATACAGTTCCCTATGCTATGCAGAAGAAATTTGGGTTTTTATCTATTTTTATATATAGTAGTTAATATTTGCAAATCTCGAATTCCCAGATTTACCCCTTCCTACCTCCTCCATGCCTCCTTGTAACCATAAGATTGTTTACTGTGTCTACAAGTCTGTTTCTGTTTTGTAGATGAGTTCATTAATGTCTTCTTTTTTCTTTTTTTAGATTCCACATGTAAGTGATATCATACAGCATTTTTCTCTTTCTGGCTTACTTCACTTAGAACGACAATCTCCAGGTCCATTCATGTTGCTGCAAGTGGCATTATTTTATTCTTTTTATGGCTGAGTAGTATTCCACTGTATAAATATAGCACAACCTCTTTATCCAATCATTCAATCATGTTGATGGACATTTAGGTCGTTTCCATGTCTTGGCTATTGCATATAGTGTTGCTATGAACATTGGGGTCCATGTATCTTTTCGAATTAGAGTTGCCTCTAGATATATGCTTGGTACAGTTTCTTATCCTCTTTGAATCCCAGTTCCTTCATTTCTAAAATACAGTAATGTTTACTCTGAAGCTTAAGATGAGGAAATAAGATAATGGAATAAAAGAGATCAGTCGTGTCTCTTAATAAGGCAAGAATCTGCTTAGAGTCGTAATAATGTAGCAACCAAAAATTGAGGGGAAATTTGAATGCCCAAAAATAGATTAACCAACTAAATCACAAAGCAACTGCATAGCAGAATGTTATATATCAGTTACAATTATGCGTTAAAGAATATAACTAACGGGGGTCTATTTACCATATAAAGTTATGTAAATAGAGCAAGATGTAAAATACACATAAATACTATTTTTAAAAAGGAAGTCTGCATATCAAAATGCTAAAAGTGGTTGTTTGGACTGACATATTATAGATTTTGGTTTTGTTTTGATCAAAAAAGCACCCAGATTTTTGTCATTTTCTGAGTTTCCTGTGAGGATGAATTGCTTTTCTAGAGCACGGGAATTTAATTGGAGATGCTAAGCGGTGGATGTTTAAATGTCACTGTGGTTGTTACCCTTATTAGTATATTGTTCTAATTTGCTGTTCCTCAAATCCACCTCTGGCATAGCCCCTGGGAAAGTGGCAACAATCCAGTAGAACCCAAACATGTGTACCTAGAGGAATTAAAGGAGTTTTCTTCGTTGAATTTGGGTGGTTTCGACCAGCTGGGTGTGCCTCATCCTGACAGGAAGTGTGTGTCACCAGAAAAGAATTTTATTCTTTGCAGCAAAAAGTTGGTTAGGGGAGAGAGAAAAAATACCTCATGAGTATTTCTCACGGATTCTGCTTGGTCGTGTCGGACCAGCTCTCCTGGCAGCTCGCTCACCTCCGAGAGGAGACCCCTCCTCTCAGGGACTACCCTGCTGCATCTGGGCAGCGCTGGGCTGTGGGGGTCTCCCAGGGCACTAAGACGTCAGCTTCCTTGGACCTCAGGACTCTAAACCTGGCTTTGTCCCTTGGAAGAGTCACCATCGCTCTCGGAGCCTCAGTTTCTCAACTGTAAAAGCTTCTCTATCTGCCAAGCCTCTCCCTCTGGAAAGTGAGCCCCTATCGGGGCTGGGACCGTGCTTCATTCCTTCTGTATCCATCAGCCTCACCCAGTGCCTAGGGTCAATTAGTATCTGCTGACTAAGTGACAAAGTTGATTAAGTGGCTTCTTAAATGGCCCACCCAGGCATGGCAATTAAATTTGTGAATATGGTCCTCCAGGGTATATTTATACATAATGTTTTATTTCTAGGGGGAAAAATCTGAAATAAATGTGGGGAAATGTTAAGATAAATCTGCAGAGTGGTACATGAACAGACCCACATAATACCCATATCAATCTCTCATATTCTTGGTTTCCTCACATCTGCAAAATAGTATCTACCTTATTGAGTTATTCTGTGCCTTGAATGAAATGTTTTGCAAAGTGCTTAGCACATTTATGCACTCATTAAATGTTCATTTCCTTTCAGCAGGAGGAATGACAGGTAGCTCTCATTAGTTGGTCTTTTAATTTGAATGCTAACATTGGACTATTTGATTTGAAGGACTTGACCCCAGACATCCCAGCTGCCACCCCATAGTGGCTGTATCTAACAGTGACACAGAATTTTCAATGGAGAACAAATGACTCCCATTAGGAAAGACCATAACATTGATCTCAGCCCATATCCAGCCAGTGCTGGAAGCCTTCTATGGTAATGTAGGAAAGTGTAATTTACTGCCCATTCATTTAAAGAACATCCACCGTGTGAGGGGCGTTGTGCCAGACACTGAAAATTCAGGGAGGAGAAGACACAATCCCTGACCACAAAGAACTCACTATCCAGTAGAAAAGACAGAGGCAGAAACAAATCATCGCAATATAATGCAATGAAAGCTAGATTCCTAGACCAGGGGAGGAAGTGAATTGTCCACCCACAATTAACAATGAGACGTACCTGTTTCATTTATGTATGAGGCCACAGCTCTCCTATATTTCTGAATTTAGAAGAGACTGTGGAAAATAAAAAGGCATCACCTTCACAAAGAATAATCTCATTCATGCAGGAAATAAAATGAAACTAAAAGTGTGGGCGGGATACACATAAATGAATACAAATGCAGAGGCCACGTTCAGTAAGGGAACACTGCCCTGGCCAACCTGTTTATTGGAGGCAAGAGAAGGCGATGGGTGGTGAGAAGGATGTTCTCTTGTCACCTGTGTGTTTCTGTATTGTTTGAAGGTTTTAAATTTCGAGGCGGAGTCCTATATTGCTTAGACTATAATTGCATTATTAAATACGCACAGGAAATGGAAGGGAAGGAAGCAGTCTTCCCCGAGACGTCCACATGGTTTGCTCCCTCAACTGCTTCATGTCCTAGTTCAAATGTCACTTTCCAAAAACCCTGCTTTAAGTCGCCACCTCACCACCGCTAACCCCCATCCCCATCTCTCATTTCTTTGTCTCCATAGCGCTTAGCACGGTCTGACCTTCTAAGTATTTTACTTCTTTTTAAACCTGATCGTCTGCCTCCCTGACTATAATGAAGCTCTGGCAGAGCCAGGATCCGTGTGTGTTGTTTCACGGCCCTAAACCCATTCCTTGGGCACAGGCAGGCACCCCACGGCCCGACTGCCTGACTCAGGCAGCAATATGTTAATGGCAATGATTTCTGAATGGAGGGATTACAGATCCTTTTTATTTTCTTCTTTCTGCTACTTGGTATTTGAATTTCTGTAATGAGCTCATATTAATTTTATTACCTTAATTAAAAAAAATAAAGTTGCCTGGGAGGCAATAAAGGAGACTCCAGCAGAAACCACAAGGGGAGCAGGAAGGGCCAGCGGGAGTCAGGCCAGTGCGCACAGGGAGCTCTCATGAGACACCTGGCGGGTGAGGACAAAGTCCTTCCCCCACGACTCCTCTGCTACCTTGTTCTTTCAGACACCGGGATAAACGCCTGGTCTCGAGGTCACCGGCTCACAAAGGAGCGTCTGCCCTGTAGATCCCTGTTCCCTGAACAGCAGAGCCCAGAAACTTTGCCTCGTTCTTCTGTCCGGCAAATGTTTTTATCTGGTTTCTACTTAGGTTTCAGCCAATTCTTTGCTGAAGCAACTTGGCTTCTTGTTTTCCTTGGGAACCAGACCCTTTTTAAGTTGCAGCCATAAAAAGGATGAAATCCATTACCTGATACTTTTCTATTCAGCTATTCAAGCCATGTCACAGATGGAGGCCCTGCGTGCCACACTCTCATTGTGGGCAATGGCATCTAAGCTGAACACTTTGAATAAGGCGCATGGGAAAGTGGATGCTGGGGGTTTGTTTTTTCCTCCATTTTTTCTCTGTTCTATTTCCAATCTAGAGCCATTGTCTTGAGTGAATGATTGTAGAAACAGCGTGCTCCTCGTCTCCAAGTGCCACCCTAGGGGCAGTGGGGCCCAAAAGGTGGTCGTGTTGGTCCGAAAGTTAAGGGACTTGGATTCTTATAATTGCTCACCCACTGACTTGCTACGTGAGCTTTGTTAAACTCTGTTACCTTTCTCTGCCTCAGTTTCTTCATCTGCAAAATCAAGTGTTTTTGAAATGTGTTTAACGTCCCTGCCCAAATCAGGTTTTGTTTAACTGAGGATCAACAGTGACACCTTGTGGTACCCCTTGGTCTGGGTTGGGTTTTTCTAGCCCCCAAGCCTAAGGCATTCATCCCTCCCTGGCCCACCCACCCCCAGGTGAAGGCCTGTGCTTCTGTGCTGGAGTTTGAGGCTTACTGTGAATGTGAGGGTTTCACCCCCAGGTGTCCTGTGGGGCTGGCAGAGCAGCTCTAGAGAGGGATCTGGGAACAGCCCACAGGGTAGAAGCTGGAGATTTAATGGTTTTCCAAGACTCCTTCTAATTTGTAAAATCACCGAACTCCAAATTGCTCTTTGCCTCTGTTTTCCTACTCATAAAGTTGCCACTCAAACCACCTTCAGACTCACAGTTTATTCATTTGTTTACTTACTCACTCATGAACTACTTAATGAGCATCTTCCTGGTGCCAGGTTCTGAGCACCTCCCTGTACTCATGATACAAAGTTGAGAAGGCACAGTCCCTGTTTTTGTCCAAGGATAAGGGAGACAGGAAGGCGTCCTGTTACCACGCAGTAAGCTAAGCCTTAGGGCAGACCATGTGTACACAGAATGGCATGGGGACCGAGGAAAGACGTCTAACTGGCCCTGAAAAGATGGGACACTTAAATCTGGAGCCTACAGAACCGGTAGAAATTTGCCAGAAGATGAACTCCAGAAAGAAGGAACAGGGTGAAAATGGACAGACTTTATCTGAAAATCAAAACCAGAACTTTCTTGACCCAATCACTTCCCCTTCCACACTATTTATCACACTATTTCTCAGCTTCTTATTTTAGCCAGACTTTTCCAAAAGAGCAAACTTCATATTCTGTCCTCACATCCCCATTTCCTAGTCAACCTTCATGCTACCCCTCAACAAGTAACCAGTGTCTCCGTGACACTGCGGCCAAATGACCCTTCTATCGCTGCTGTTGTCACCATCTTACTTCCATCCCGGCAGCACGTGCCACAGTGAGGCAGTCTTTCCTTCCCGAAGCACTTTCTCTCTAGGCTTCCTGAGACCCACTCTCCTAGCTGTGCTCCAAGTTCATGGTCTGCTCCTGCCCAGGCTCCCTCATCAGCTCCTCCTCTTCCACCCAACACGATATGTCAGTGTTTCTTGGTGCTCAGTCCTAGACCTTCTATCCTTTTTTTTATCTAGGGAATCTCATTTATTCTCATGGTTTTAAATATCATGTACCAGCTCCTAGATTTGTAAATCCAAACCTGACCTCTGAAATCTAGGCTCCTCAACCAGCAGGGTCTCGGCTTAAATGTTACCTGAGGGCTGAGTGGCCTCCCCTGGCATTTATCTTCTTTATGTCTGCCTCCAGCTAGACTGAGATCCCCCTCCTGCCCCTGCCCCTCGCCCCCCACTCCATATGTGCAGATTCATCTTTACTTCCTTCACATTTGTATGTTTAATGATTAGCACCATGCCTAGTGGAAACTCAGAAAGTGTTCATGCACTGAATGAAATATAAGTAAACGAATTATTCCAAAGGACAGAATGAAACTTGTGGTTTTGATTAAAAAAAAAAATCCTTTTAGTCAAACCAGTTCAAGTTTAGCCAAGGAAGCCTCACAGGGTGTCATGTGCTCTACGCTTCAGGGTAAGATTTAATTTTGAATTGTTTCTTGATGCAAATTATCACCCTTTTCTAGGAACTAATTTCCTCCCCCGTACACATACTGTCTACCCTCCTCTAGTGGGTGATTTCCCCATGAAATCACACTGATGGTCTTGATCAGGACATTTCATTCTCCTTGATTTTTCCGGGGTCACAGAGTTCTTCATCCATGGCCCTTAGGGTAGTCAATACTCTTTCAAGAAATACTGGAGCCGCAGCAGCCCCCGTTCCAGCTTGATGGGTATACATTCTGGGGCTTTTTACCAGCTCATCCAGTTCCCAAGTGAGCAGGAGCTGGAAAAAGGGTGTGCAGACTATGGAAAATCAAAAGCTGCTCCTGGCCTGGCTCCTCAGCAACCTGGCAAAGGGAAACTCTGGGCAACATGCTCGACTTAGAGAAACCACATAAACCCTCCTTGAGGTGAACTTGAGGCTGAGATCCATTTCAACTTGAGTTCTCCGAGGCACAGAGCAGCTCTCAGCGGCCAAGGAACCAAGAAACAGAATATCTTCATCTTTTCCTTTGCAGCAAGAGCCTTTAGAAGGGGGAACTTTTGTCACCTGCGATGGAAATTTGTTATTAAAATAAGCCTCCAGTCATTTGTACAGGAAGCTTTAGGAATGTTTCTAAACAGGCCAAAACAGTAATGGCCAAGGAAAAACATCCTCCTGCTCACATCTCCACAGGGAACACTGACAAAGTTACACACGTCTGCTTTCTGAGATAGGGTCACAGCTCCACCTCTCGTAAGCTGTATGACCCTTGGACAAATTACTCAGCCTCTCTGAGCCTTACTTTCCCCTTTAAAATGGGCAGAATAACGTCCCCACACAGTCACTCTCAGGAGTAAATAAGACAACGCCTGTTGAGTGGAGAACACAGTGCCTAGAACGTAACAGCAGCTCAGTACAAATACTTCACTATCTCCTGATCCCTGAGCAGAGGAAGATGCCCTCGAGATACAGACATAGTACCCAGAGAATTTTCTTCTTGACTTGCTCAACCAAACACGCAGATGTGTAATCCAGCAGCCTAGATGGGGAGGGACTCCCAGGCTTGGGTTATAGTTTGTGGTTTCCAAGGCTGCCTACCTGGCCCCCTGCTGTGTATCCTGCATCAGTAGAGTGCCTGGCAGACAACAGGGGCACAAAGTGTTTGCTGACTGATATTGACCTAGAGCTGTGTTGTCCAACATAGCAGCCATTAGCCACATGTGACTATTATGCACCTGGAATGCGGCTGGTCCCAGTTAATTGTGCTGTAAGTGTAAAATACACACCAGATCATGAAGACTGAGTACAAAAAATGCAAAATATTTTCTTAATAATGTTTATGTTGATTACATGAAATAATCTGTTGCATATATTGGGTTAAATAAAATATGCTGTTAACTTCACTATTCTACTTTTAAGTGTGATTACTAAAACTTTAAAAATTACACATACGGCTTATATATTGTATTTCTACTGAACTAGACTAGAGCTGAACTAGACTACAGACCACCGACTGGCTGAAAGATCAATGAGTATGTCCCAGACTTCTCTCTCCAGGCTCCCCTACCTCTTGTAAAAGACGTACCAGCTCTCTCAGGCACTTTCCAGTTTCAGCATTCTATGCTTTTACAAACTTCAGGCTTCAGTTTCTTAAGCATGAATACTTATTAAATTGCTACTATGGGTCAAACAATTTTAAGGTACACTTGATGTTTGATCTGTATACTACATGTAAGAGGGACGAATGATTGTCCTCATTTTATAAGCAAAAAAGAGAAAACCTGCACAGGCTAAGAGATGTGGCTAAAGTCATCTGGCTTGGGAGTGGCAGAGCTCAGCTAGAATCTTGGCCCCTCTTCTCTGGTTCTTTGTGAGAATTTTCAACAGCAAATGTGATTCAGGACTTGATGTGGGTGCTTTGGCTCAGTTGTCCCCTAAGATGCATTTCCTTGTTAAGAAGAATTGTGTATCAACAGAATCATTGTGAAAATGCATGCAAGGGACTCCCTGAAGACAGAGAGGTCTGGTAGATAATTGACACCCAGCAGTAAAGCATTGGAGGCTTCTGAGGAGAGAAGATCAAGAGCTGTTGGAGGTTAATTGTTCACCAGCTTCAGAAGATATGGCTGGGAGGGTAGCCGGGGATGAAACATTGACCAGCTCTGATTTAGATGCAGGAATGTGTGAGGGAGGCACGGAAAGGTCAAGGGGGAGCAGTCGGCACCTGAGACAGCTCCCACTGGCAAAATTCCTCTCTCAGAGACTGGACAGGAAAAGGGAATGTGCTCAGAAGGGGAGAAAAGGGCCTCTGGCCTCAAAGGGCACTTATTTTTCCAGCTCCTACAGCCATTCCCAGGGGCTGCTGGAGGGGAAAAAAAAAAGGCGAGGTCATGTTTGCTTTTCAAGCCCTCAAAATTGACTAAATTTTGGAGAGCTGGGACCAGGCAGGGAGGGGTAGGAAAAACAAAGATGCATAATTTAAGATACTGTCCTTGCCTTGGAGACAAACTAGAAAGTTCAAAGACTGGGCCAGAAAGCTCTTAGACTTGGGTTCAAGTGTTCGCTCCATCTAGCTGGGTAATCCTAGGCAATCTGGTTACTCCCTGAGTCTCAGTTTACTCAACTGGAAAAGAAGAGTAATTAAACCTACCTCCAAGTATCATTACAGTGATTACATGACAATGAGGAAGCTCTTGACTCCCAGTTCAATGTTGAGTTGAGAGTGAGAAAGACAATAATCATTGTTTAAATTGGTCCAAGGGCTCCCACAGCCACTAGGAGAAGGTTCAGGCTCCCCCTCCCCTTGTGAACCGGCCCCACCTCATCCCCTGGCTTCCCTCTCACCCTCCCCTACCCACCTCCACTCCATCCTCGCAGCGTCTGATCCGTGGCACTTTTAGAACCAACATCCCGGATGCTGAGGCTCTTGGTGTTTCACTCCTCAGCAGTCTCGCAGCCTTTAAGTCACCCAGGGGATGTGACCCCTCGAAGGTCCTCCCTTAGCCCAACCCACCACATTACCCCAGTCCTTTCCCAGGGTTAGGCCTTAGCTCCTTTGGGCTGTGCTTGATCCACACAGACATCATTTGACAAAGAGCACGTTGCATTTCTCTTAATTTTTCTAAAAACACAAAAGTTGGCTGGCCGGCTGCCCAGTTTCTGTTATGTGGGCCAAGATTAAATTTCTCTTGGACTGGTTCGCAGAGCCCCTGGTCGCTGGACTGAAAAGTGATTTACATTTTCTCTTGGCAGGGGATTACCCAAGCGGGAATTGCCTTGAGTAACAACTGTTTGAAGCCGGTGCGTGTGTATGCACACACCCATACACACGAGCCCTGGCCTGGTCAGGTTGATAAGTCCTTCTCATTGGTTGACAAGCTTCAGAAGTAGAAAATGAAGAGCTAGGAAAAGGGGTTTACCGTATGACAGCCTTACCGGTACCAGGGTTGCCGTGACTAAATTGTAAATTGGATTCTGGACCCCAGGTTTTAAGGAAGCGTAACCCGGACAGACAGCTCTTACCATCAGAAAGGAGGGTCCTCCTGACTCTTCCTGGGAGTACTGAGACTATTACAGTAACACCTACCCGCCATTCACTGAGCATGCACGACGTACAGGATCACATGCAGTGCTTACAGCAACGGCACAGATTAGGTTTTTCTTTAATGGCTGAGAAAATTCAGACCGACAGAGGTGCTGACTCTCATAAGCCTCCCAGATAGAAGGTGTGGGAGCCTGAAGTGCTACCCAAGTACGTCTGGCTCCAGCTACTACCTGACACTGTCTTCCCCGCCTGTGACACGCAGGCCTTCAACAAGGTTTTCATAGCAAATATACTACTTTTGTGGCTGTTTGACTTTCGAGTAGAAATTTGAAGACCTTGGGGTTCTCTTGGTGTCGTGTTCAAACTGGAGACGAATTGACTGACTGAGGCTCAGAGCTTTGCCCCGCCCCCTGTCGCATCCTAAAAAAAATATATATATATATATATAAAGTCCACCATGTTAGGTGCCCTATATTCATTTCTCTATTTTAACATCACAACAATTATGTGACCTAGAGCCCTATTAAGGGTGTTGGGCACCAGTAACAAGACCCACATGAAAAATTTAAATAAAGAGGGACGCATCATTATAAAGAATGTCATGTATATGGGAGAACTTAAGACCCAGAAGTGTGACCGGGCTTCAGAAGAGAGAGTAGAAGCAGAAGCTGGGCAGTCAGAGCCCAGACGATGGGGGCCACTTCTCCGAGGAGCACTGTCTCTCAGCCCTGCTTCTCTCTGTACCTCCATGTTAGGGTGGCTCTCCTTGTTTCTAAGCACAAGGATCTCCATGAGGGTTGCACTCCAGCCCTTGACTGATGAGTCTGGGGAAAGGACCGGGCATTCACAGATCGGCCCTTTCCCCTCGCCTTTCTTCTCCGGAGGCCTCAGAAAGCTCCCAACCTCCCTTTCTCCATCTACGCAGGGTGGCCTCTGACTGTGCAGGGCTGCCTACAAAAAATCTGTCTCACTCTAGCGTTCAGCTGAGCTATGTTTATCTACAAAAGGCTGATTTTGTGGCGCGGGAGATGGAATTATTTTATTTACTACAAGAATAAAGATAAAACTGTCATGGCTTTATGCCACAAGGTTTGGCACATGACGTTCAGTCGGATGCCTCAGCTTCTCTTTACACGTCAGCCCTGTGCTGGTAGGAAGGTGCCACGCAGAAGGAGAATGTGCTGCCGTAAGCTCGTCCATCCCTGAACTGACTCCAAAGAGAGGCCTCCCCAAGCCACCTGCTGGGTCCCTTCAAATTCCAACATGCAGTCAAATCAGGCTACCCAGTCATGGCCTCACCCCACTTCCCAGATAAAGAATTAACAGAGCCTCTGGGTTCTGTGCCCAAAATCTTTCGAGATTCTGACGGACCTAACTTGGCCAGTCCACCCTGGGTCCAGTCAGCTCTGCCAGGGGCCTGGAGTCACAAGGTGCAAACAGGGAGAAAGAGAACTGGGGCTGAACAGAAGCCTCGAGATTTCTGTTGTAATCTCTTTTTTTACCAGCAGGAAGTTGAGTCTTAGGACAAGACATTCTCAAAGATAATATCAGAGCTGAGATTCATACCCAAGCCTGACGGACCCTCACAACCATGCTCGTAACAGAACACAGGGTGATGAGACCCTGGACGCTGGCCCTGAGCTGGGTGCTTTCCAGTTGGCACTAAATAGAATACCTGGCATCATAAATTATTTCAACAGTAACACTGAGAGCAAGCAGAGCTGAGGTTGTACCTTCTATCCTTTAGTGACATATTTCCCTTTCCCCTTCTGGACTACTCTAGAAATGGGGGCTGCATAGACTAATAGAAAGTTTGGTGCCAGAAAGTCTGCCCTTAGGGAGCTGTGTGTCCTAAATTGCTTAAGCTCTTTGATCATCAGTCAGTTTAAATTCAGTTTTTTCATCCATTTAACAATTATATGTATTTAGTATGTAATGTGTAGCTTATTAAAGATTAATAAACAAGACATACATATTTGGTATATAATACATCTTATACGTATTAACACATTATATATGTTTGTTATTGTATGACTAGATCTTCTGAATATCTACCACATGCCAGGCACTGTGCTACGTAATTAAAAATACAAAAAATCCTACCAGAGGCTTAGTTTCTTAAATAAGAAATGCAAACTAAAACTATGCCAAGATAATGTTTTTCTGTTCTCAGATTGCCAAATGTCCAAATGAGTGAGGCCAAGGGGAAACAGGATTTCGGATACATGGTGGGTGGAGCATAAAGTGCTACAACCCCATGGAAGGCAAGTTGCCAAGGTTTGTTCAAAGACAAAGTCGTAGATCCTTTGTACCAGCCATTTGTTCCTAAAAAAATTATCCTCTGGATGTTCTCACCCTCGTACAAAGTAACATATGTATATGATTTCTATCACTGAAGCCTTGTTTGTAGTAGCAAAAGATTAAAAACAACCGAAATGGCCATCCAGATATCAGCCATAGAATGAAACACTGGGCATCAGTGACGAAGAACAAGAAAGCTTTCTAAGTTCTGAAATGGAAAATTGCCAAGACGTATTGGTCAGTGGAAAAGGCAAAGCGCAGGACCGTGTGTAGAGCGGATTAATGTTACACTAATGACAGTACAATTATACAAGTAGTATTCGTTATATATTAATTCAATAAAATGATAGAATAATATTAGTAAGAGGGATGCTAATAATTAGTATAGTGTGTGTATATGTGTGTAAAATGTTGTATAAGGCAATTTTTTAATTTCTGGAAAAGATTTTTAAAAATCAATATAAGGGGTTCTTTTTTTTAAAGGTAGACGGGAAATCAGGTAAATGGGAACAGGGGTGGGAATAAAACTTTTCATGTCTGAGAATTTCTGACTATCTTCTGAGACTATCTTCTGAGAATTTTTGAACCACATGAATGTATTTACCTATTCAGAAATTGAAATAAATACATATCATTTAAAAATAACCACCATGGGATGAACGTTAAGAAAAAGACAGCCAGGGTGCTCTAGGAACAGGTAACAGGGAACCTGACCTAGACTGCAGAGAAAGTCCCTGAGGAAGTAACTTGTAAATTGAAACTTTCAGTATAAATAGGCAGAGGGGCAAATTTATACACAGGGTCCAGGAAAAGGGACCCCATGTATAAACGCCCTGAGAAGGGAGAGAGCCTCAGATGCAGGAGTGGAAACATAGTCAACAGAGCTGGAATGCAGATTACAAGGGGGTAGGAGACGGGGGAAAGTGGTAGCTGATGCAAAGTGAGGGGTCAAGTTACGCAGGCTGTGTTTCAAATTGTGGGCTTTATCTGAAGGGCAGTGGGAAGCCATTGAAAGGGTTTCAGCAGGAAAGTGATGGGAGCAAGGTTATGTTTTGAATAGATTGCTCTGGAGTCTGTGAGGAGAAATGACTGGAGGAAGTCGAGAGGATGCTGACAACCCATATATCTGACAAACTGCTTTGGAGAACTATTTGGTGCTTTTTTTAAAAAGTTAAACATACATCTACCCTATGACCTGGCAATTTCACTCTTAGGTATTTTTCCAAGTTAAATGAAAACATATGTTCACAAAAGTATTTGTACAAGCACTTTTATAGCAGCCATATTTATAACAGCAAAAATTATCCCCCCCCCCCCGCAAGCTCCACAAATTTCTATAGAGAGTTGAATTCACAGGCAAATTGTGGTGGGTTTGTACAATGGAATAGTACTTGGCAATACAAAGGAAGGAACTCCTGATACACACAACATGGATGATTCTTAAATCCATGTAAAAAGCAGATACAGAAATGCATATACTGTGTGATTCCACTGATGTGAAATGAAATCCACATACAGAAAATAGTAATCTATAGTGACAGAAACCAGAAAGTAGTTGTCGGGGGGGAGAGGGAAATTGACTGGAAAGAAAAATGAGGGAATGTTCTGGGGTGATGGAAATGTTTTATATCTGTTATATGTGGCAGTTACACAGAGTGCACAACTGTCAAAACTCATCAAAAAGAACAACAGAGACATGTGCTTTTTATCCTATGTTAAGTATACCTCAGTTGGAAAAAGAAAAAAGAGTGGAGATTGAGAAAAGGAGGAGGTGCTCACAATAATCCAGGAGAAAGCTGATGCCTGCCCAGTGGTATAGCATGCACATCAACTAAAATAATGTGTATAAGAGGGCAAACTACAAAGCTCCACGCAAACCGTAAGACTCTATATAAACTGTGAAGCCCTGTGCAAAAGTGAGGATTCAGTCTAACTTAATCCACACCAAAGTTTGGAGGTGACTGTGGATCATATGAATTGTCCGAGATAGTCCTGTTTATTTGTAATAAAGGACTTGGGGTGATTAATCATAATTTTCTTGTTAGTTTGTCACTGTTTGGCAGGAAATGGATCCAATGGCTACTGAGATTCATCAAATACTTAATTGGGGGGCAGAAATAAAGGTGGGAGGAGGGGCTGCTTTTGCCAGAAGTAATTTTCTACTGAAAATTGGGTTTTCCCAAACAAAAAATGCATTCAGCTGCTGGGATTTTTTTTTTTTTTTGAATAATTAGGGCTTGAAGGATACAGAAAAAAGGAAGCAGACTGTCAGTTTCTGAGGCAGGGACTGTAATGATCAGTGACACGGCCACCCAGCATTCAAGAGAGTTGGCTGAGAGCTGAGAGTGTGTGGGAAACACACGTGTGCTGCTCGAAGCATCTACCTCTGAGTGTAGACAGGTTCGGAGAAACAGCTGTGCAAAAATCAGTCAAAAGCCATCTGAATACCTGGTCACTCACCATTTAACTAAATTCAACTTCTTTTATGTGCTTTTTTTCAGTGTTAATAAATCCTTAATTATTTGTTTTTACTTAATGCTGACTTTTTCCCCAAAACTATGTTGAATGAGCAGACACAGCTGGACCCTCCCTATTCACAACAATGGATGCTAAACACCCCAGCACTGTGCTTGGGCCCTTTGTCCATGAATAGGAGACACCCCTGCTCGAGGCAGGGCCTTCAATTCCATGACCTCCAGGGTGATTGAAGATCTTCTTCTGAACTGCAGTGAACGTTTGCTGTATTTTTAGTATTTAGTATCTGTCATCCAATCCTTCCCTCTTTCTAAGGACTGATCTCTGTGTGGTTTCTCTTGGTGTGAGGTAGGAACCATCTTCCGCATCAAAAGTAGACAAGATCTCACATACCGCCACCCCTCCACCTCCCACCCCGCTCCTCCACCAACGCACACGCAGACACTGGCCCCAGCAGAATCTGAGGATGGGCAACCGGCTTGGGCCTGGACCCCTGGTAGTCTTCCCTGAACTGGGAGTCTCGGGGAAGCAATACAAGAACATGGGTGTGGTTGGTGGTTGTCCATGGAGAAAGCTGGGAGTTATTCATTCAAAAATAGCAGAACTGACACGCTGACCAAACTACTCTCATCAAGACACCACTGCTGTGACTCCTCTGGCCTCGCCCTCTGCCTCACCACTGCTGGACGGGAAAACTGAAGCTGAGGATGTGCAAGGATACGTCCATGTTCACACAATAAATTCACAACCAAGCCAAAACTCAAACTTAGATCTCTTCACTCTCCCCCATTGCTTTCTTCACAGCATAAGAATCTCCCCTGAGATTCTAAGCCTACTCCTCCTCAACCTCCAATACCACCCCAATAAAGTCTCTTCCAAATAAGTTATGGGAGTATGTTTTCATCGCTGACACCCGAGACAGATACACAATCATAAAATAGTGGTTTCATTTCCTACCTGAAGACATCGCAGAAATGCTGTCAAGTAGTATCTCAGATCCTCAGATTCAAGGCTTTACTTTGGGGACCACGGAAAGACGCCAGACTAAGTGGGAGTGGGGATGCGGTAAGAGGAGTGAAAAAGAGAAAGGGAGAAGGAAACATACTACGTATCTCCCGTCCACTCCGTGCTAGGACCGAGGGTACAGTGCTGGTCAACAGAGAGGCTGTACCAGACGCCAGGAGCTGTGAGAACAGCAAAGGGAGGGAGGTGTCTCCGCATCAGAAGTGGCGAGAGTGAGGCTGGATGAGACTGAGACATTTACCGGTGGGCACAGCACGTGAGAGGCAGAGCTGGTGTCTGAACCCCATCCCACCCCGACCCACTCCACTGTGATGAAGGTGTTGAAAGCTGATGGGTGAGCCATGTGTCTTTTTCCTTTTTATATTACGATGGCAGAATTGTGTCCACGATTTGGAATGAATTCACCTGGGCATAATGCTGTGACGAGGTTGCTGGATGATGGACATATTTATCTGAGAAACGCGAGGCAGAAAACTTTCCCGAGCCCATGGAGAGCAGAGCTGGGGGCGCATCGAAGCCTGTTTTGATTTAAGTGGAATGGACCCAGCTCGAGTGTAAATTCGAGACCATGTTTGCTTGTGTCACACTCTATTTTTTCAAATTACTTTCGTCTGTCTCATTTCATCTATTTTCCCCCACTTCTGGGTGAGAAAACTGAGGTCTGGGACTTGAAATGACGTGTCCATGTTCACACAACAAATGATCATCTGAGCCAAAACTCCAACCCCGATATTTTCACTTGTCCCTCACCGCTTCCTTCCCAGCCCAAGAATTAATTCTCTTTGCACCGAGTTAGCCTAATGACTTGGATTGATTCATATCCTGATGGTTTGGTTTAGCCTCCTGGGCTTATTCAGGTACATACCAGTCTCACATCTCCTTCCAGATATATTGAGCCTCTCTCTCTCTCTGTCTTTGTTTATTTCTTCATCTTTTCCCCTGCATTCCCCCCTCCTCCCTTTCTCTGTTAATCTCCTTTCCTTCTCTTCTTTCCTCCCTCCCTCTCCTCCTCTCGCAAACACAGTTGTTTTTCTTATATAGGGATGGTATCATGTTGACAGGGTGGATGAAATGAGCAGTTTCTTTTAAGTCTCTGGAAGGAGAATATTTTCTTATGGATTTTTTATTGTTCGGATTGTTTTGCCAAGCTAATGAAAGATGACTCTGAGGCCCCCTTATCTCAGGCCAACCTGAGGATGCCTTCAAGTTTTTGTTTTTCTTTTCAAGCTGGTTCCTTACAAATGCATCCAGAAGGTCACTCTCAGGTCCCCAAGATAGTGGTGGGTCATCAATCACAACCAGGACAGCAGCATCACAGAAGATCATCCCATGAATGGGAGGCTCTGGGGAAGGAGTGAGCAGAGCCTGCTCTGTCCCAGGCTTTTGAGCTCAGTAAAGGTGACCTGGCAGAGTGCTTTCTCCAGAAGCTTCCTGGGATGGTCACAAGGATACTGCAGCTCCAGCGGCTGGTCTTCCCCTCCGGTTTTTGACTCAGAATAAATAAATATACACTTACACAAAAGGCTCCAACATTTCCCAGGTAATCTGATCACTGCCACTCAGCAAACCTAACAGCCCCAAGGGCTGGTCCACAAAACAAACAGAAGGGACTCCAGTCCCGGCTTTGCCGAGGACAAGCTTTGTGAGCCTGGGCACCTCACTTAACTTCTCTGGACCTCAGCTTCTCACATATAAAATAAAATAATGAGCTAACTTATTCTTTCAACAAAGATGTATTAAACACCTCCTTTGTGACAGGCCTTGTGAAAAGTTTTTTTTTAAAGGATAGACACAGTCCCTGGTCTCAGAGTGTCTCAAAGTTCAATGGGGAAAAAGGTAATACCTATAATAAAGGAAAATAAGAATAACATAATTTTTTAAAGAGCTCTAGTGGCACTATGTGCAAAGAGCTACAGAAGAACAAAGGTCAAAACGGCTCGACCTATAAGCTCACCTTTAGGATTCTTCCCACTTCGGAAAGTCTGCGTGGATGGCTTTTTGATTTGTTTTGATCTCCTTTTCACATTAATGTATTTTGTTCTTTCTGAACTAGTTAATTTCAAATCATTGTCTACTGTTTAATGGTCCCAATACTTGTAAAAGGTAGCTATTATGATTACCATGATCACCATTTTAGATGAGAACACTGCGGTCCAGAGAAGTTAAGGAAACTACTCGCACTCACACAGCTGGGAAGCTGCAGAATGGGGATTTGGACCCCTAAATGTCAACTCCAAAGCTCATGCTCTTCCCACCACGCGGTGCTGCTTCAGGTACATGCAGCCACTCAGGGCTCAGTAACACAACTTGCAGGACCAAGTGCCAAGTGAAACTACGGAGGCCTTTGTTCAAAACTTAAGTAAGGATTTCAAGACAGCAGCAGGAGGGCGGTAAACAAAGCGTGGGGTGCTGGACAACTCTCGGGCCGCACACCCGTGAAGCCTGCCCCGCCAGCCACAATTCACTTTACAGGTGGCATCTCCCATCGAGGAGCAACAGCGCCACAGCACTCCGTGGGCCCAGGCCAGGCTGGCGGGACGTCTGGGTGGTCACGCTTCACGCGCAGGGGACCTGGTGTTGTCCAGAGGGTTCAGTGTGGACCAGTTGGGCAGAACTTGAGGGCACTGGTGTGATAGCTTTCCCAGAGCAGGAAAATTTTTTTTTATGTGGGGAAAGGTACATAATCTTGGGCTGTCAAGGGTTCTGACTACACCCTCCCCTTACGTTTAGAACCTGAGAAGGGGGGACATTCATGCAGCACAAACAGAACACAGCCAAAAGCCCCTTAGTCTCTCTTTTTAAATTGCAGACCAGACCTGTAGGTGCAATCTAACAAAGGATGGTGGAGAAAAAGCAACAAGGCTGCTGGTTTTTAAGCCTCTCTCCTGAAGCCTCGAGAAGGTGTCAACTCCTATTGAGCCAAGAGAGATTATGAACACCCTTGTGCTCAATGTTCTTAATCAGTAATACTTAATCTTTTGAGATCATAAACCCATTCATGAAAGCTTGGACTACTTTCCCCTCAAAAAACACATGTGTACATAAAATATTTTGCATACAATTATAGACTCTGGATGAACCTCACAATTTCCAAAACCCTATTTTACGTCATGGCTCCCCTACTGACAGAACCCTACAATGTTAGGCTCAGGCAGAAACTTAGAGATCATTTCTGTGAAATCACCATATTCCTCTGGCAGGGGTCAGGGAGTGGGAAGGCTGCTGTACATTTTCAAAGACCTACTCCCCTGACTGTCAACTCTACCCTTGAACCAGTTGCCTACCCGCTTCTAATTTGCTCCTATCAAAACACTGCAGCCCAGTGGAAGAGTCTAACCCCACAGATGGCTGACGGCAGGATGTCAGTGAACACTTGCAGAGCACCTGGGCAAGCCAGGGAGCTGGGCACCAGCACAGTTCTTACCCCCAAGAAGATCACGTGCACCTAACGGAGACATGCATACAAACAACAGAAAGCAAAATAACACGTGGGGTTATGGGTGTTTGGGAGGCACTATGTGTCTGCCAGGTTGGATCGTTCAAGGCTCCCAAGAGAGAAAACATTGACCCAGGGTTTTGAAGAATGAGCACAGAGCCATGGCGGGACAGAGTCTCCCGGCTGAGGGGGACCAACATGTGCAAAGACAGAGATGGGTGAGACAGCGTGAGGGATACAAGGAGCTGGCAGTGGTTGGAATTGGCTGGAACATACTCTGTGCCTGAGAAAGAGGTGGGGCGTGAGGCTGGAGGAGAGAGGAAGGGGCCAGGTTCTGGAGGCCTTGCCTATCACACTAAGGGGCTGGACCTGAGCAGGAATGTCAGCCTGGGTGATGGATTAAAGAGTCTCTTCCTGGGGATGGTGCGAGGAGGCCAGATATCCATCTGTCCTGGGTGGCCTTCTGCCGGATGGGGGTGGAGGTAAAGATGAGGGGTGAAAAGCCTTTCTCAGATCCCTGTCACCTCCCTCTCTAACAGTCAGCCACTGCCCAACACTGGCGAACATAAGAAGGGCCCGTAAAGCAAGCATAAAAGATAGAAGTGGTAGTGTCAGTGAGATTTACTTGCCAAAAAAGTACCATTCTTCTCCACTAGAAGACAGCTAAATAGGAAGAGGCCTTCTCACAAATACAAAGAAATTGCTCTCATTAAAAAAAAATCTTTTTTTGAAGAGAACCTGACCCTAGCTTTACATATTGATGTGTTTCTCTGCAAAGTCTCACGTTTTCCATTCATTCTTAAGCTGAATCCCTTTAGCCCTAGGTGGTGGGCTGGCTCTGAGTAAATATTAATCAAGAGAAGAGAGCATCTCCAGAAATGCTTAAGGGTTGCAATTCCCATGTCACCACTTTTCAGGATTCTTAGGCAGTCTGGGCATTAAGAAGTGCTTGGAAGGGGTGTGTTTTCTCCCAAGCAAATACATAAACAAAAAATCCTCATCACTGAGAGGCCCTATGAAGTCAATCGTCAGCTCTGAGGCTGTCCTTCCCTTATTCACCACTAGGTGTCACTCCTGTTTTAAGAGAAACAAAGTTTCAAAATTGCTGACCTGCAGAAAACCATTCCCTTAGTGTTCAGATTTTTCAGTAAAAAAAAAAAAAAAAAGTTTTTACCAACAGCAAAAACTGCAAATGTTCAGAACTTCTCTCTTGAGTAGCTGCATAATGGTTATAATTCCTCAGACTACCTGCAAATAACATGGCCCCTACAGGATCACAACAAATAGATTTTTGTTGAAATATCCACAGTAAATGCACATCGTACAGGAAATTCCATTGCATTTACACTATTTATTTAATAAAAATAATCTCTGCGATTATTTGCATTTATTTCTGAAGGAGGATGTTTTTCCTTCCTCAGAATAAGTTCAGGAAATGGGTGAAGTGCTCAGGAAGTTAGCTAAATGCTGATGTAAATCCAAAAGGAAGGTCTGTTGTTTAAAAAAAAAAAGACACCCCCCCCCAAAAAAAAAGCTAGGAAGTGGTTCTCTCTTTCACTTATGGAAAATGTTATACAGAATTTCTGATTTAAAATAAAGAGGACTAGGGAAATTGTGTTTTCACATCTTTGCCATGGATCTGGTTGGACAGCTCAGATTTTTACTGATAACAGTTAAACAATAAAAACTGTGTCAAGAAACAAAATCTAGATGGGAGACTTGACTGGGATTAAGTTTGTACGACATCAAGCCTTTACTATGGAATTTGTATCAACTACTCTAGGAAGTGTGTCTTGATAGGAAACTCTGAATCCAAAAGAGGTGGTGGGGCCCCTTAGCCCGTACATAACAACTCAACAGCATGCTCTCTTCTCAAGGACCCTGTCCCTTCCAGCCACTAACAAATGGTGTCATGCTGACCTGCAGGCTTGGAGGGAGACAGGCTCACCGGGGGAAACCCCCGCTCTCCGGGGTGCAATCTGCCGCAGCCCTTCAGTGCCGAGGTTGTTATTTATCTGTAACTTGCAACGCAGGGAGTGTGCTGTATCAGGTGTACAGAGCAAACAGAAAGCTCCGGCCTCCGAAACACCGGCCATTTAGAAAGCACAGATTCAGCTCATTGAACTGTGCCATGGAGGACACGGTCTGTTGTGGTTTCTCTGAAAATCGCCCCCTCCTTCCCATCTCTTGGCTACCGCCTTCACTGGGGCCCGCGTGGTTTCTCACCCAAACTGTCCTGCCTGCCTCCTGCTCGCCTGTCACCAGCCTGCAGCCCCCACAGCAGCCAGGGTGAGCTTTGTAAAACACCAACGTGGACGTCAGCCTCTTTTGCCTCAAACTTTTGCCGCCTCCCCTGTGTCCAGCGCGGGGAGCAGTGCCACCTCCAAGGCCTTTACTAACTTGGCTTCAGCCCACCTCCCCTCCCACTCTGAGAATCTCGGCTCCAGTTACTCAGAATGACTCGTTGCCCACACCTCCCCACAAGGCATCTCTCAGCCAAGTTTACTCACACATTTCTTCCTCTTACTCTGGGTATTTGAGGTTGGCTGGGCAATTCCTTTAGCTTCTATAGGGTAGTCTCTTTGGATTTCTAGGATTATGACACGAGAGGAGCAAGCGAGCAGGGCTCAGACGACGTAGGGCAGACACACCGACACAAACCACCTGCTCGGTGCAGGTGGTATAAATCAACACATGTGCCAGAAACAATGTTCAGATGGAGGCAGCTGATCTGATGAGGAAGTGTCTCCAATGGCACCTCACGAGTAGGTTTTAATTTTCATTTTTTACATTTTGGACAGAGGGTGGGGACAAGTAGACCAAGTTTTAGAAAAGTCATGCTCCCTGGGATCTGCATCTTCCCTTTCCTCTCCCTGGACCCTGCTGACGCCGTCACCTGTTGGGTCAGAGGTATCCTTTCGGGGATCAGATGGTGGGATGACAATGGTTCAGACAGTTTTCCCATTACCCTCAGCCCTCAGAAGTGCTCTATGCAAACAAAACCAGCAAGGCCCTGGGACTCAGATTAGGAAGAAAGTGCATAGTAAATGTGATAGGAATAGTAGCACTGAACCCTAGCGGGTTCGGATAGCTGCAGACGGGGTTGGGGAGGGGCATGTGGTTTGCTGCCATGAACCTCTGGAAGGAAAAGTTGTGTCTTATTTATCTTGGTGTACCCTACCAAGCTGGCACATGATGGACCCTCATTCAGCTAGTCCATAAATATTTACCAAGCAATAGAGGATTTGTTTTTCCAGGTTTGGAGTTTAAAGCTTGTTAATAACAGATGAATTCTTTCTCTGTTTCATCATCTGCACTTTTGGACTCAGAGTTGGACCTTGCCTTTTGCGGTTTTTTATAATCACTCCCCCTCTCCCTTCTACAGCCCACTCCAGTATTCTGCATACAGTAGGCACTCAGCAAATATTTACTGGAGGAGGAGAAGACAGAAGGAAAAGAGATGGTGTAACAATAAGCAACACAGTAGGTAGGCGATCATTCTCAAACCCATCATGGAGACTAGAGGGTTTCCTGCGGCTGCAGCCTAAGTGTCTTTTCAGACAATTCTGCCTATGTGATGGCTTTTGTTGCTACCTTTGGTTTCTTTCCTATGCTGGCCACATTTGTCACCAAAGCCCCTCTGTTTCCCCACCTAATAAGGTAAAACCCTCCTTCCTTCTATCTCCCCATCCTTCCTTCCTCCCTCCTTCCCTTATTCTTTCCATTGATATGTTGAAACTCATGCCCGGCCAGGAGCACACAGCTGGGAACCTTTGGGTGCTCAGAGTCACGGTCAGGGTGCTCAGTCTCATGGGGAGATGGACACATGAACGCATCGTTACAAACCGTGCGGTGAAGGCTCCCACAGTTGCTAAGCCCAGAGGCGTAAACTTACCTCTGGTAAGAAGGAAAGCGAGGCAGGAAGTGGCAAGGAGGGTCAGGGATGACTTCCCAGGAGAGATGAACTAAGATTTCGATCTTGAAGGAAGAAGAGACCCAGTCTCGTTGAAGAAAGAGGGAAGGGGCATTGCAGGCAAAGGGAAAGACCTATGAAAAACAAGGGCGTGAAAGGAAAACAATGGAACGAGGACAGGGTTTTCTCTGTGACTTATCAACCCCATCTTCCATCTCAGAGCTTTATACTCTCCCCATTTACCTCTTATCAAATGAAGTGATGCAATCCTCTGGCATGTTGGAAATTTCAGATAGCCAATCATTTAATCCCTTAAAGAGAAAGGCACCGATAATGTGGGCTCTCCATGAGATTAAGCACGTTCTTGGGTGAAAACCGGATCAGGTGCTTGTAGGAAACCCTGCGGGAGGCTGATGAAATCAGGCAGTTGATGTGAAACGTAATAAATGTTACTTTTTATTCTTTCTTGCTAGCAGTTTGAGAAGTTGGAATCCTTTTGCCTTGAGAGCAGATGAATCCAGGGGTTCAACCTTAGCCTAAGGATGAGACAGAGGGAAAAGAATAGGGTGATTCCAGGAATTTCAGGTGGGGCCAAGGTCCATTTTGAAAACTTTTTGGACTAAACCTTTTCAGGGCCAACATTTTCAAAACATTCAGCGAGATGTTCCCAGTCCTACACTCCAGCTGCATGGTGAAAACCGAGCCGAGGACAACGCCCTTCTCCCAATGTAGTTTATTTCTGTTCACAGAAACTCTGAAGACAGGAGGCCAAGGCTGACCTCTTTAGTCAAGAGTCTGCTCAACTTTAAAATTATGATTGCATGTGAAAGCTAAAACGGGAAAGAGAAAAAATCAGTTCTCAGGACAGAAATGCTAAAAACCCTTGGGCCACATTCCAGTCAAGGTCCCGGCCCTGCACACATAGCTCCCGTTGGGGGTGGGTGGTGGGAGACCAGCTAAGACCAGTTCAGATCAGCTGAGCTGTCCGGGATATTGGGGTTTATTCTAGAGGTATCCAGCTTACAAAGATTATGCTACGTAATCCTTAAACAACAGAAGCTCGTGGCCAGATGTCATTACTGCTTTGCTGCCAAAACACTTACCCATTCCCAGCGAACTATTTGCAGTAAAGAAATCAGAGGATGGAGTATGTATTCGATTCCTAGGTCTACCGAAACAAATGGGGTGGCTTACGACACAGAAGTTCATTCTCACACAATTCTGGAGGCTAGAACCCCAAAAGCAAGGTTTTGGCAAGGTGGCTCCTATTGGAGGCTCTGAGAAAGAATCTGCCATGCCTCTCTCCTTGACACAGAGATACCTGCATGCCCTGAGGCTGTGTCACCCTAACCTCTGCCTCTGCCTTCACATGGCGTTCTCCCGTGTCTGTGTTTAAACTTCCTTTTTGTTATAAGGACACGAGTCACTGGATTAGGGCCCATACTCATCTGGTGTAAGCTCATCTTAACTTGAATATGTCTGCAAAGACCCTAGGTCCAAATAAATTCACATGCACAGGTACAGGGGGTTAGGACTTCCACATATCTTTGGGGCAGGCACAATTCAACCCACACTGAGTGTAAAACAAAAACAAAACCCTGGGCTAGGCACTAGCAGTCGTGGCTGTCCCACAGGCGACCCACCCGCAGAGCTCCCCTCGGCAAGTCCCTCACCCGAAGTTTCAGTTCTCGTCTCTAAAGCAAAGTAAGGCCTGCCCTGCTCACCTCAGAGAGGCCATGAGAATAAAATGAAATCATGTAAATAAAATTATTCTCTATGCAGAAAGTGTTTCTACAAGTGCAAGGGATTATTATGAATTCATTCCAGATCATTGTTGACTTTCCCTTAACTTCATGACTACCTGATAAGTAGGTAATGAAATGAGAAACAGAGCCCGTCTTACAGGGAAGAGAATTTAAATTACATGCCTGCCTTCAGTTATGGTTTGAGATAAAAGTACAATAGCATTCTGCAGTGGAGAAGAGCGTTGCAGATTCTTGTTCCCTGTGCTTTTTACTCCCATCAAAACAGGGTGGTGTTCAGGTGAACCCCATGGGTGGAAGCAATTTAAAGGCAAACCAAGAGGGCTGCTACGCTCCTCTGGGACATCAGCAGGCATCTCCAACGGCGGTGACTCCCCTTCCCTTCCCTCTGTGTCTGTGTGGTCCACGGTATTACTTGCTCCCATGACAATGTCCTCATAATGGCCTTGAATCTGCTTTGTCTGATGACTTTTCTGGCTATCGGGACACAGACCACCCAACTTATAAAATTATCTAAAGAAGCTGTTTTCCTGGCTGACTGATGTGTGACACACTCCCATGTCTATTGCACAAAACAGACCATTGTGTAGCCAGAAAAAAAATTTTTTCTTTTAATGAAAATCTGAAGTTAAAAAAAAAAAAGCTCCCTTTCCTACCTTTGTAAGAGGCCTGAAGTTCTAGCAGTGATAGGAAAACTTTTTTCAGGCTGCCAGATGAAGTCAAAGGGACTTGGAAGGTGTGAAAAATGACCACACATATTGGAAATGCCAAAGAGGGGTGTCATGGGATGACAGCTTCAGAACTGCAGTTACATCTGAAGCATCACATGACCACTTGAGTGTTACTGATGACCACAGTAGTGATAAAGTCTGTTGACCCTGGACATCAGGGGTTTGCTGTCCCAGGAGAAATCCCAGAGGGGAAAAATACCACCAGCCAAAAAAAAAAAAAAAAAAAAAAAAAAAAGACCAGAAAGAGGCTCTCCCTCCGCCCTGCAAACTCAATTCTCTATTTCTCACTGCTGGGTGAGTGTGCATCCCAGGGGCTTTCAGACACCTGCAGGAACAGACCAAATCATACACCAGCTAATAAACAAAACTTTATTTTCCTTTGATACAAAAATTAAATAGTAAAGTTTTTTTTTGTACAGTGATAAATTAGAAATTTACAGTACAGGCATCAACGCAGACATACATTTGTACATCCTCAAAAGCAGGGTCCATTTCCTCTGATGTTCAGCAATTCGCTCAGGGTGTATAGTAGGGGTTCGCCTGGTACCTCTATGTTGAACATCTGAAAATCCCCCAGGGTGGCCTCGAGGTGGCTGGAGCTGTGGGTGGCGCAGGGGCCCAAGGAAGGCCACAGAACGCGAGCATGTCTGCCACACCAGCAGGCCGCAGCTCATCTTTGCATAGATCACACCTGATATTTATTCTGCCTTCTACAAAGAGCTCAAGGGGCCTTTGTCCTCATCCCTTCTAAAGTCTCACAACATCCCTGTGAGGTAGGAAAAAATTCAGGACCACCACGGTGCTCCACTGGATGGGACCTGGAAAGCCACCTCTCCCTCCCAAAGCCCACAGCCATGCCGGCCCTAGCCGTCAGCAGGACGAGGAAAGGTGCACTCCTGGGAGAGCAGAGGGACCCAGCCTCCAGGGGGCAGGAGCCCTCGGCCCCTCCTCAGAAGCCTTCTGGGATGACAGTGGTCATGGACTGAGTATTGTAGGCGATCAGGGGGCTACAAAAGCTTGGAGGACACGGCTCATATAGGACCCCAAGCAGGCCCTCTACAAATCGCCTGGGAGAATGCTGGGAATGTGCTGGTGCGAAGAAGGGAAACCAGGCAAAACAGAAACAGGCAACTGGGTTTACCAAGGGGAGGAGACCTGTAGGGGGGATCAGGGCTCACTTCCCTCCTGAAACGCCCAGCGCACCATCACTGCACATGCGCGTGGGGAGAGGCAGCAGCAGAAGAGAACTCTGCCCAGGCCACAGCGAAACAAAATCCATTATTTAAGGCTCTGGCATCTGATCCTTGGTTGGAGCAAAATGCTCTCCTAGGAGTTTCCAAGATCTACAACCTAGGCCCAGAAGAAAACTGAGAACCCGGGTCCTTTGCCAGACATAATACAAACCCAGACAGGGACCCTGAACCCAAATACAATAAAGGAACAAAAAGAACCGTCAGAATCCAATGACTCGGCATAGTTGGCTGGAACAGCAACCTCCTCCAATCTCCTCCATCACAGAATGAAATTCAGGATGTAGATCAATTCTGGGGGCTCCTTCCAGAGTCTGTGCTCCACGGCTCTCTTCCCTAACTGCTCCTGTGGCCCCCTCACCAGAAGCCGAAGATTGCACCATCCTGGTGAAATCCCCTTACGTTGGGTCTGCCCTCCAGGGCTGAGGTCGTCAAGTTCATCTTTACATCTTCAGGTCCCGGCATGGTTTCCAACACTGAATTCAGTGACCAGGAGGCTGAGGGGGGTCCAGAGAGGACAGAGCTGGGGGTGCTGGTAAAGTCACAACTCAGAACCTAGGTACAGATGTTTCCCCGGTTCCAGATTTGGGGGTGGGGTGAGGGAGGGACTGGGGAAAGCAAAGTCAGAGAGCATCTCAGGGACATAAAAAGTGTCACCCCTTCTCCGGTTTCAGGTCCCTGAGTAAGCTGCCAGCTCAGAAGCAGTTTCAGAAATCAGGAAACGGGTCTCCATAGAGGAAAAAGGATATGAATCAACCAAGGAGCTCCACCAGGCAGTTCTGGCCAGTTCCACCCTCCCCAGGTTCCTCTGTCCTGGAGAGTGGCCGTTTACCAAGGAGAAGAAAGGAGTTTGCCAGAGAGGAGGCTGGACAGAGGTGCCCTTGGGCCCTGCTGAGGCCAAGGGATTTTGTAGGAAGCTACAATTATACCTATTTATTCTAAATTTCAGAGAAAGAAAAAGAACCCTAAACCTTTCCCCTACCAAGATGCTATCCTCAGATTCACCTGCACAAGTCACTGGAACACCCCAAGCCCTGAACTGCCTGCCCCTGAAGCCACATTAGATGTGGGAGCTCACATCCATACAGCCAATGTTCACAGTCTTCCTAGGAGATTTCCACAGAGATTGTCACGAAGCAGGGCTGATGCTTTCTGGGAGAACCCCTGCAAATCAATTTGCAAGGAGTCCCAGGGAAAGGATGAGTGATGTGTTAAAGGCAGAAAAGACCCAGGAAGAGGTTTCTGGGATGGAGACAGTGAAACACATGGCAATTCTGGGGCCCCTGCTCCTTCCTGAAACCAACAGCAAAGTTCAGCTGACCCAGGAGCATCCCAGGCCAGGTCCAGCAGAAGAACAGAGCTTACCCTCCCCAACATCCACTAAGGTACCTAACACTGGGCTTCACACAGCTGGCACTCAATAAATGTGCTGATAATTGACTTTTTTTTTTTAAACAAACACCAACTTAAGAGGTGACAGAGTCGCCTCAAGGTAACTGGTAACTGACTCCTCAGCCACAAAGCTCCTTTCCTGAAACTGTGAACACTCTCCATGGTCTGGAATGTGAAAGGAACGACCTATAGCCCCGTGACACTGCCAGGGTCACTCATCCAGTCTGCACCGATGGCCACTTCCAATCAAATACACTTCCCCTGAGAAGGCAAGAAATTTATGGAAGAGAGATGTTAAAAGCCAGAAAGCTCCAGAACTCAGGTGTCCAGGTTCATCCAAGCCCTCTTATTGTTTCCATTTCATCATTCATAAACATTGAGCACCTACTCCGTGCCTGGCCCTCTGCTAGGTGCTGCCTTGGTCGCACAATCACTGGAACGTTACAAAGAAAACTGTGTTACACACCCCTACACTCCAACAGCAAGGTCTGTGCTTCACTGCCTGGTCCTTCTTCCCTTTCCTGGGCCAGCGTCTCCGCACAACTCCCAAGACACTGGAGCAGAGCGTGAGTAAGGGCAGGCTCTGCCCCTGGGTGCATGCTCTAGGGCCCCGGCCAGCTATGGGAACCGTCTGCAAGCAGCACGGGGCGTTCACATTTTACATTTCATAGGCGATGCAGTCTCAGATGGAGTTCAACTGGTCCTTCTGGGGACCATTTCTCATGCTCCTGGAGCCCTGACCCAGAGTCCAGCCAAGATACTCAGGCCCAGTACACACAGCCGGGACCACCCGTGCCCACTTAGCGTGAGTCCAAAGCCCTAAGACTTCCTCTTCCAAAACACACGACAGGCCTTACAGGCATCTTCCTCCCATACTGCTCAAGAACCATGCCAAACAAGAGAAAGAAGGAAGGGAAATGTCAAACCAGGGGCACCAGGCTCAAACAAACAAAAAAGACATGCTGATTTCCAAAATATGGACTCCTACTTGGAACTCTGAGTCCCTGGAAATACTTTCCCACAAAGAAACATGATAGAAGAGCTTGCCCACCTGCTTTAAGGACGGGGGTGGAGGGCATGAACAAATAAATGAATGAATCACTGCGAAGTAGCTGCCGAAGCAAAGACAGGTATAAACTTCAAGAAGAGCTACCTGTGACATCGTCAACAATTTGTCCCAGAGATCTGGTGATTAGAAGGCCTCAGGCGGGTTAGGAGAAAGGTCAGCTACCATTTTAAAAGAACTGCAACTTTTGAGAGGCTGCTAGGGGAGGAACCCCTTGTGAGGAACAGAAAGCATAAAATTTAAAAGCTCTGGATACCTCCACAAAAGGCAATTAAGACCTGTGTTGTTAGAGTTTGCAGTTCATTTCATATGGTCTACACTCTATTCCCTCCTAACCAATCAGGCTCCTGGCTGGCATTCTGGAGATTCATTAAGCACCATATAAATACTCCAGGCCACACTGCCTCCAATGAAATCTTAAACGGAGCCTTTGCCAATTACTAGGAAACAATTATGCATCAAATAGTTGGATTAGCTGTCCTTAGCTCCCTCTACAAAATTGAAAAAGTCTCCATTGTAGTACATGGACCAGACTCTGATAACATTCTTATGCTAAAGGAAAAAAAGGCACTATCACTCTGAGAATGCAGGCTGACCATAGTTTTAAAGTCAGCTGAGTAACTATTATGTCACGGTCCAAGAATGTGCTTTTAATTGTAATTGACACACACAAATTACACAGTTAATCTGTGTGAATGCAAAGTTGCCAAGAAACTTAACATTTTAGCTCTTCCAGACCGGCGTCTGCACAGATGCAATCACACAAAGTAAAATATATTAAGTCCCCACTGCTCAATGCAGTAGGTCTCTGGGGTGGGTAAGGTAAGTCGACTTGGTAAATCTCATTTTCCTCTGAATTAAGTGATTGTCAGAAGGTGAATCACCCTTCCTTTCCCCCTGATTAGGTGTGCTGCAGTGCAAAAATTCTTATAAAAATACCTCTTTTGAGTCATTAACATAGAATGGAGAAAGCAGTAGCAGCCTAGTACAGGGCTGCTGAAATTCAAGAGGAAGAGAGAGAAGAAATATTCACTGGATACTTTATGTGTGTTTGTATAGTACTTTTGTTTTTTCAAACAATTCTGCTTTATGACAAAGGCACTGAAAGATTCTGACACCACCTCTTGGGAGAGCAATCCACAAAGCTCTAAACAGCAGACAGTGCACCGCAGAAAATGTTTATGTTAGATCAGCCAAACTATAAAACTCTTGTAACACTTCTCTGAACCCAGCTTTCCAGTGTTTATAGATCGCTTCGCTATCTGAAAGACCCAGTTAGGATTTAAAATTTTTAAAGGGTTAAAAAAGTTAATCTTTGTCCCTGCAAGTTGCCTACTCACAGTTCAAACCCCATCCTGCAGGGAAAAGCAGCATTGTCCTGGACCTCCTGGAATCTAGGCAGGACCTCCACGCTCCAAGCTCCAAGCTGCGACCTGCTAAAGTGATCAATGTTTTGATTTTTCACAGCTTTGAAAGCCTCTAACTGGCTTTTCCATTTTGGATCATTCCAAAGTCTGCAGCAAAATCATTAGTTTTATGATTCTGGGGGGAAGCGGGGAGAGTGGCAGTGGGCTATTGGTATGTGTGGGGGATCACTTAAGTATTGCTAGTTGGTTGGAACTGAGATTCACCGCATGGAGCTTATAGTAGCATTTGCACTGAAATGCTGCCATTCCCCCTTCAAAATCTGGAAAGCGTGGAGGCTGGCTAGCCTTATACCACAGTTTCACTGCCTCTCCCGGGCTTCACCCAACCATTCCCTCTCTTTTCTCTCTTTACCCTCCCAGAATTCACCAATCTGTTGGAACACTTCTGCCACGTGTGAAGAGTTTTGGCAGACCAAATCCACATGCCTGAAGTGATGCCTACCAGCAAAGACATAAAAATTTTCAACATTTCAACCGCCATATTGGAATCATCTGCAGAATACCGAAAGAGCGCCCAGTTGGAGATTTCATAGAAATAACAGGCAATCACACAGGTTGCAGGCACTGTGTACAGGACTGAGAAGACCCCAATCTTAACCATGAGCCTTTCTAACTTGTCTGTCTTTGTCCCATCCTTTTGAAGATTCGACCGAATTTTGAACAAGGCCACCAAACCCGCAGCAATGAACAAAGTTCCGATCACCAGGTAAGTGAAGAGGGGAGCCACCACAAAACCCGTAAGGGCATCCAAGTTTTGGTTCCCCACATAGCACAGGCCGGTCAGTTCATCGGCATCCACCAGTCTCATAATCAAGATGACAATGGTCTTCACTGCAGGGATGGCCCAGGCTGCAATGTGGAAATAAGAGCTGTGCATTTCAATGGCTTCGTGACCCCATTTGAGTCCCGCTGCCAAAAACCAAGTGAGTGTCAGAATTACCCACCAGATGGAACTGGCCATTCCAAAAAAGTACATCAGCAAGAAAATGATTGCACATCCTGTGTTCTTAAGTCCTTCTTGGATGAGAACAGGTTCTGCTGCCTCTTCAAAATCGCAGGATATCCTTTCCCGGCCGACAGTCAGCCTGACAATATAAGCAATGCTATAAATATTATAGCACATACTGAGAAATATGATGGGGCGCTCCGGGTAGGAAAACCTGGAAGAATCGATCAGGAAGGTGAGCACAGTGAAGGCGGTGGAGATGAAGCACAGGCTGGCCCACACGGCCATCCAGATATCGGTGAACTCCTTGGCCGAGCGGCTGTGTAAGCCAGCATCGTAGCCACACTTGAGAACACAGTTCAGGCTCCTCTTCACCCAGATGTACTGATCAGAATTGGTTCCCACGGAATGGCACTCTTCCCCGGGCTGGACGGGGGTTTTGTGAGGTAAGGGCACCTCCTCATCACCTGGCCCTTCCATGCACATGTGGTTGTGGTCATTCTGTGGGGGGAACTTGCTGCAGTTCAGGCTCTCCGGCCAGGCAAATCCAAATTCCTTCAGGACAGGCTCGCAGCGTCTCTTGACAGAAAGACACATGCCGCCACAGGGGCCGATCGGGATGTTGACCTTCTCTGTGCACATCGGCACATACACCGAACAAAGGAAAAACTGGAAAAGTCACGAAATGAACAAAGAAAACAATGACTTGGAAGTTTGACCTAATGCTTGCACAAAACTGACTTGAATGCTTCTGAGCAAAGTATATGCCTACTTTTAAACCAGCCTATAGGGAGTTCAACTGTTGACTCTGACCTCAAACAAGCGTGCCTAATAATCCATCACTTACATACTTTTCTTCTTTTGGGTCTTGTAATCCTTTCCAGGAGAACATAGATAAATAATATATAAAAGGATCCAAGAATTACATAATCCCTTTTTGCACAATACTTAAGGAAATAAACCTTAAGAAATGGACTTTGAGTCTCCCTCCCCTTTCAGCTACTATTTGAAAGAGCTGAACAGACTAATCAAATGACTCAGTCATTTAGGAGATGGAGTGATTTATTTTTATCCTCATACCTTTATCACCACAAAAATAAATGTTAAAAAAATGTAGATCCAACTTTTCTCGGGTTAATATTCTCTCCTTTCTCTACTTTGTGCCCTAAAATCACTTTTTAATCAGTCTCATATTGAAACAGAAAATGTCCAAGTTGAGACACTATTAGACCCCAAGGAAAGGATGCAGGTTGAAGTCTTCTGGATACCAGGGGGTTTGTTTGGCCAGGTTTCCTCAATGAATAATAGTGAAGCACAATAGGAAAATATAAATGTTCAGTCCCTGAAACTGGAATAGCAGCAAGGGAGAGTCCAGTTGCTGTCCTCAATTCCTCCAGCATTGATAAACAGTCTGCTTGGCTCCTTACAGATGTTGTCTATGAAGTCTAGAGTTACAAGTAACTATTTTCCAGCATGTAAAGGGATCCAGTCCTGTCCTTCAAAACAGCTTGGCTGCCTCCCCAGGATACATGTAATTAAAAATATATATCCTTGCAAAAGCTGTTTCTTCAACAAATTTGCCACTGATGTCAGGATATGTGCTATTTCCAAACTGAGAGCTAGAGAAGCATTTTCTTAAGCTTTTATAACCTAGTTCTAAAGTCCTGAAACTTCCAAAGGGACATTTCACCAGCGACAGGTTTAATCCCAACCATCTTTCTGAAACCACAATCCAACTTTTCCAATGACCTATGTAAAAATATGAACCTAGTAAGTAAGCTGCCTGCCTGTTTCTTATCTCTCAGAAGTTACAACCAGAACCACAGATTTCTGAAGCTTTTAGCCTGGATAACTATCCTCTATTTTTTTTCCCAACTTCTCTCTTTTCTAAATTTCTAAAAATCACTCATAGCCTTCACCAACCACAACACAACCAGTGTTAACATTTTTTAGAATTTCCTTTCAGTTTTTTTTGCAATGAACTGATTGCTTTTGTAAGATTATAATCACCCTGTATAAGCAAATTCTTTCACTTCTTTATGGTAGGATGAATATTTTCTATATTATTACATAAGCTTTAAATTTTTTAAAGACTGTAAAAAAAAAAAAAGTTTGCAATATACAAACAAGCGTCTGGAGCTTGACCATACCATCACCTTTTTCCCAAGTGATGTCTTCTCTCCCTCCAAGCACTAAACCTGCCCTTAACCCTGAGAATGAGAAGGAACTCAAGCTATAGCAACCATTCCTTTCTGCATGACCTCTAAAATCTTGCGGGACGACGCGAGAGGCCATTCTGCAGAAAACGGGGCAGTGGTGTTTCACTAAATAACATACCCAAAAAATATGGGGGAGAAAGGAGGTCGGTGAGGGAGCGTAAGTTCCCGTCTCCTTATCTCTCCTTCCAAGTCTTAGCTGCAGCTGGCTGCCCCGCCGGGGACTCGCCCACCGAGCAGCGGCGGCCAGAATCCTTGGCAAAGATAACTCTGAACTCCGCTGGGGTTAGGGGCTTGGCCAGACTCGGGTGGGCAGGGGAGAAAAACGGAAGGGCGGGGTGTAAGAGTGGGTTCTTTCGCAGGCCAGATGACTTACACAACATTTTGGCTCCCAGTCCCTGAGAAGGGACAGAAAAGTGGGGGTGGGGATGGAAATCACTTTTCCAGGATAGTTACACCCTTCAGCCTAGGAAGAGGACAGGGGGCTCGACTTGACAAGGGCTCCACGGAGATCGTTTGGGGCGTCCCTGCCCAAGGGGACCCGCCCGGGGTGGGGGTGGGGGCGCCCACCTGCAGCTGGCTGGAGCAACCGTACTGGATGAGCGGCGTGAAAGTAGTCAGCTGCAGCTCAGCGTCCGTCTGCAGCTCGTGCCCCACCAGGTTGGGCATCTTGGTCACGTTGTAGCCCAGGTTCTGGCACATGGAGATGCGGATGGGGTCGCAGCGCCGCTCCTCCTCGTCTCCGAAGCCCCGCGCCGGCCCCAGGAGCACCAGCAACAGCAGCAGCAGCCGCAGACTGAGACCGACACCCCCGGGAGCCCCCAGGACGCGCAGCCCTGCGCCCCTCCCGGCCATGGCCAGAGCCAGGGGCAGCGGCGGCGGCAGGGGCTGCTCCAGCAGACACCCCCAGTTTGCACGGGGGTGCCAGCTGCCCGCGCTGCTCCCAGCTCCGGGAAAGGGAGTGTGATAAGGCGCCAAGAGCGACGAGGGGGCAGCGGCCGGCTCTCCAGCAGCTGCGCGCGACTGTATGAGGTATTAGACGCCCCGGGCCAGGGCCGAAGGATAGACTGCGAGGGTCATGGTTGCAGGCGGCGAGCCCCAAGCCCGGCGCCGGCAGCGTCCGCTCGGGGTCTCGGAGAAGCCCGCCTGCACCCTGCGCCGCGCGGCTCTCAACGCCAGAGCCCTCCGTGGCGCTGGAGGTTCGCTGGGCGGTGGCGGGACGGGACGGACAGCGCGCTTCTCCAATGGCCGGGCGCCGTGGCCAGCGAGGGGCGGGGCCACTCTGCCCCGGGCAGGGTCAAGCCGCCGCCCGCCAGCCCCCCTCCTGCGTCTCTCCCTCCCGCCCCGGAGCGCCCCGCCCCGCTTCCCGGCTCTCGCTTTCCTCCCACCGGGTTTGCGGCGCTCGGGGGCCAGGCGGCGATGGAGCCAAGTCGCTTGGCCGGGCCAGCCTGCTCCTTCTCTCTCAGGTGAGAAGTGCTCCCAGATCAGTCGGCTCCCTTTCCTTCCTTTCTTCCAGCTGTCACTTCGCCCGTGGCCACCTCCCCATCAGGCAGAGAAACGTACGCACAAAGAACACGGGATTTGGATTTACAAAGGTTGTGGCTTTACATCCTGGCTGTGTGACCTTGAGCAAATTGCCCAACCTCTCGGCGTCGGTTTCCTCATCCGTAAAGAGACTTGGGAGGATTAGAGATAATGCGTAAAACGCTTAGCACGGTGCCTGGTACAGCGCGAGCTCGTAGCTATTTTCACTCCTAGCTTGCTCGAGTTGGAGCCCGGCCCCTCTCCCCGCCCCCAGCCTCGGCTCGACCTGCACCCGGGAGCTGCCTGTCTCCAGCCGCTAGTGGGGGAGGCGCCCCGGAGCAGCCGACCAGCCGACGGTCTCGCGCTCCGATTTCCTCACCGTATGAAATGAAATTCCACAGGGGGATTCGAAAGGAAATGAGACCGGGACGCTCCGTGCTTCTCGGCCCGCCGCCCTTCCTGTCTCGGGGACACGGTTTCTAAATAAGGTTGGGAGGGTGAGAGGGCGGGAGGGGAGAGGCTTGACCTGTGCATGGGAGGCTGAGAAGGCGCGCAACCACCGGGGCTCCCTTCCCCCAGCCTCACGGGTATCCCTCCCCTGAAGCCTGAATCTCTTTTTAACTAATTCTGCGTCTGCGAGGGTCCTGGGGATCATGCGACCGGTGTTTGGACCCAAATTTCCCCTCTCATTCCTAGCCCTCCTCCCGCCCTCCTCTCCTTGGACGGAGCTTTGTGCTAGCCCACCCTCTCCACTTTCCAGTCGGGCCAGTGAAACCCTCAACAGGTGGATTCCTAAATCATTTACTAGTTGCAGCACTGTGGTCAAGCTGCTGTGCCTCTCTGAGCCTCGTATTGGTCAGCTGTAAAGTAAGGAAGCTCATATCTACCCCACACAGTTGTTCTAAGAGTTTAAATAAGATAATGTTTGTAAATCATTTAGTACACAGTAAGTGCCGAATAACTTGGTTATTGTTGTGGGGCAGTCTCCTGCTTTCCAGCCTGGTGCCAAAGACATCTCCTGCAGCCCAGGTCTGAGGATCTGGGTAAAGATCTTTCATGAAAAAGAATATATATAAAACTGAATCACTATGCTGTGCAATAGAAACTAACACAATATTGCAAATCAACTATACTTCAATTTAAAAAAAACGGGGGGCTTCCTACTCTCTTACTGAGATCTTTTTGTCCAACACTTGCCACTCTTTCCCAGGGGTTTAGTGACAGGGACCAATTTTTGTGTGTATTTATATCCTTCCATTTCAGCCAAGTCTGGCACATGGCAGAGACTGGCTACAAGTTGGAAGGACCTCTGTACCACTCATGTGGTGCTCATATTATGTCCTGTATTTTTAGTTTTCTTATATTACCAACTCCACCTGGCCGAAGGCAAGAATGGAATCACTTGTTTTTTGGGTATTTGGCTCTGTGCCTAGAACTGGTTGGGCACATAGAAGCTGTGTTGTCTCCAGCCATCATCATACTCTTCCAGAGAAGGAGACTGTGTTAGCTCCTTAAAGAAATGAAGAAAATGAGGCTAGAACCAAAGTGATTGTTAGAAGAGAAAGACCAATCAAACAGTGGGCCAAAAGAGGCCTTTTGAAGATGGGGGCTAGGGTTATTTCCCCAGAAAAGTTCCAAGCTGAAAATGTACATACTTAGCAGTAGGGTTGAATCTTCTGTATGCCTGTGCTGAGGCATGCATGAGACCATTGGCCTCCAGAGATGAATAAATGATTAGATGAATGAATCAAATGAATAGATGATTCTCACCCTGTAGCAACTCATGGGGGGAGACAAAGAATAAACAGACAACTGTAACTCGATGTGATAAGTGCACACAGAGAGAATTGTGGGTAAATCGAAGGTAGAGGTAGATGAGTTTGGAGGGCTGCTTAAAGGGAGATGCACTGCCGAATTCTGAGCTACTTGACGAAGCGGAACTATGTGCAGTTGGCACTTCTAGGGTACTTGCAGGGAGGAGAGTGGGGCTTGCTTTGTGCTAAAGATATGTGTATGTACCTGGCTTATTAAACAGTGGACTCCATGGGGTCAAAGAGCAGGAGCTCTCTGCATAGGGCCTGGCACACAGCAGGAACCCATTAGTGTTGGGTCAATCAATACTATTATCAAATCAATAACAAGTGAGTCATACAGAACGTTTACTCTGTGCCAGATACTGTATTACATGCTTTATATGCATTATCTTATTTATTTTGCTTAAGAACACTGATGTTCTGAGAGGTTAAGCAACGTGTCCGAGATCACACAGTAAGTGACAGAAGAGGACTCATGCATATCTGCCTGGCCCAAAAGTCTGTGAGCATGCTAACTGCTCTCACAGAGGAAGTTGCTCGACACTCAGCCTAATCCACAGTTAAAGATGACCCTTTTGTGGTCTGGACCTCTTATTCCTAGAGCCCTGGCAGCCCTGCCCTGCCTCAGCCTGCTTGAGGCGACTGTCTCCTTTGAGAACACTTGAAAAAGCCCCTTGCCCGTCAGAAGCTTTGCCTGTCAACAGCTTTTCTTTCCCAGCATGGAACTCATCGCAGGTATTTTCCAAAAAAGAGAGCCAGGGGAATCACATTTCAGTCTGAATGTGGAAAGAAAACAAAGACCATGACTTAGAGCTAAATCTGAATGGCCTGGAGCCCCTCAGCCTCCCTCTCACAGAGTGGTTTACACAGTCACCAATCTGCTCCTGGTGACAGGCATGGCATATTTGTCTTTGTTGCAGAAAACACTTCCCCAAGGGAGTTGCAGGCAGAGGGCTATCCACTGTGTGACGTGTAGAGCATTTAGGAGATGTTAGGGGTAGAAGACAGGGACATGGGAATAGACCTCCCATTAACCTGGAGTGCAGGCCATGGCTCCCTAGTGACTCTGGCCTGAGAGCCTGGGCAGCTTCCTCCATCCACTCTCTGAGTAATAAAGAGGCAGCCACTTTGGAGCGGCAACAAACATGACTTCAGCCAGCGAGCTGTTGGGCAGTTGGAGGGCTCTCCATTTGCATCTGATGAGAGGCTGAGTTCTAATTAACTCCTGTGATGTGTTAATTTTTCAACCTGACATTTTCTGCTCTAATAGATTCTTGTAATGGTTCCTAAATTAAAGGCTGCATTTGAAGACTAACGTTTAGGTTAAAATCCACCACCTAAGGGGGCGGCTAGGGGGAGCCCATAAACATCCTTTCCCTCCTAAGGAAAACCTCTCATTTGCAGTTCTTTGCTAACCCAATTAAGTGCTGAAGTAGTCACCCTGAAGCCTGCTTTTTATTTCCTGTGAAACAATCCAACTAATCCATATTCAGCCGCTTCCAAGAAAAGTCTTATTCCAACCACTCATGAAGAAACCAGCTTCTTTGAATCTGGACAGAACATTTAAAACTCACAAAGAGCTGTCTTGATAGAAAATGCAAGAAAGTGGTTCATTATTACACTGTTCAGTGTTTTGAGGGGAAAATTCACTGGGACTAAAACCTCATCATGGTTGGGAATTTACCACGGGACAGCAGAAGAGTGGGGAGAAGCCATGACCCCAACCCATCGGTGTATAGACTATAGATAGTCTGGGTGCTGCATCTTCCCCTGCACCCTAACTAGTTCTAGAACAAGAACACGTGTACTGAGTAAAGCGGAGGGGAACACTAATCTTGCCAGACCACCAGAAACCGGAAGGGAAACTCCCAGATCATCTGCTGCAGAACTCAACAGACAAAGAATCTGAGACCCACTGGAGGGAGATGACTTATCTGAGACGGGGCTAAAACTAGGTATCCTTTACCCTGCCTGCAGGACTCTTCCCCCCGCCTCACACCGTCTTCCTGCCATCGCCTTGCTGGAGAAGCCAGGATTGCTATAGGAACCAGGTTCCAGGCAAACAGCAGCAGACCCGTTTCTCAGACCAGAGGCTTCAGACTGCATATGCAGGGAGGTAGGTCATAGATGGCTCTGCAAACCAGGCCCTTTCTCATTCTCAATAACACTGCCGCACATGACCACTCATGCGTTGAGAACAACTAGACTTGCCCCACCTGCCTGCCCTTCAGAGCGGCCAGTCAGTCCTCTACCTCAGCCAACACATTTCTCCTTCCTCCTTGTCCATACACTGTTTCAGAAATGCCGTATTGAACGACTTCCTCATTTCTGCTTTTGTGACTGTTTAAGCCTCCCCTGAGGGGCGAGCCGAGGCACCTGGCTATTGAAGTCTGAATTACAGCATCCTCACAAGGCCAGAGTGATGGGAGTGGCTCAAAGAATGTCAGGACTGGAAGATGCCTTAGAGACCAAGGAGTCTACCTCATCATCCTATTTGCAGATAAATGTGGATACAGAGAAAAAAGTACATGTCCATTGACTGTCCACTGTGATGCTGCTCGCTGGACACAGAGAGGGGCTAGAACCAAGGCTTTCTGGCTTTATGGTTCAGTACCTCCTACATCGTGCTGAAGCCTTGGCACTTAGAACACGGGGGGACACACTGAGCCCCCTGGACAGGGTGTTGACTAAATGACTATCTTCCAGCAAGGAAATCAGAAAATTATGTTTCCTTCTTAGAATTAAGCCCCACCGTAGTAACTCTCTACAGGGAAAACAAAAGCAATAACAAAATTTCTTTATCATCCCAGGGCTTTTGTGAGAGTCAGACATACATATATGAAGGTTCTTACCATTGGGCTTGGAAGATTCTGTTAGCTTTTCTTTGTCATCGCATTGAGTTAAAACTTGCCTGTATTGTTTTACTTAAATTCAAGAATTCTTCACTCCTTATTCCAGAGGTGAATTTTCTGTGTCTTTTGGTAAGCGTGATGCTACAGTGAAGTTCCAGGGGGCTTCTGACAGTCAAGGGGCTTGGATATGGTGAAGTCCCAGGGGTCCACAGACAGACCTGCAAACAGAGCAAACAAATTAGAGCCAGAGAAATCTGACTGGAAATTTTAACTTGACGGTTGACTAGCTATGTGATGCTGATCAACTCAATCTTTCTGAGCCTCAGTGTCCACATCTTTAAAATGGGATAATAGAAATTATGGCAGACACTGTAGGTTGTTTAGCCAGTAGCCTCCCCCCACCCTTACTTGTCACATCCAAACCTTTTTTCCTTTCTAACAACAACATAGTACAACAAACTGGCAAGTGCTTCAGAGGAAGACGAGCTCTTTCCTAGTTCTAGGGCATGGAAGTAAATCTCTCCCCTTGCAAATGATTGGCTTAGGGATGACACAATTCTAACCAAAGAGATCAAAGTACAAATGGGAAATAGGTGTGGAGGGCTCATCTCTGGGATGATTTTCCTAACTTTTAGAAAGGATACAGAAAAAGATCTGCCTCTTCTTCCTCAGGCTTTTGGATGTTGTGTGAGAATGTGATGACTGGAACTGTTGCTGCCATTTGGCTACCAAAAGGAGTGCAGGCCAAATGCTAAAGATGAGTAAGTGGTTAATTTTATGTGTCCACTTGGCTGGACCACATGTGCATATATTTGGTTAAACATTATTCTGGATGTTTCTGTGAGGATATTTTTGGATGAGTTTAACATTTAAATCAATAGACTGAGTAAAGCAGGTGGCCCTTTCTAATGTGGGTGGGCCTCATCCAATCAGTTGAAGGCCTAAATAGAAAGAAAAAAAGATTGATCCTCCCCTGAAACAAAGGAATTCCTCCTGCCTTACTGCCTTTGATCTGCAACTTTGGTGTTTTCCTGCTTTCAGTCTCGAACTGAACTATCAGCTTTTCCTGGGTCTTGAGACTGCTAGACTTCTGATTGTGACTACACCATCAGCTCTTCTGGGTCTCTAGCTTGCCAATTCACCCTGCAGTCCTCCATGCACAATTTGTTGCCTAATATATATTCCCTTGCCATATATATATACATACATACATACATACACACACACACACACACATTCTATTGGCTTTGTTTTTCTGAAGAGCCCTCATACAATGAGAGAGCAGGAAGATGGAAAGAACCTGGGTTCTTAGAGATATGATTGAGCTACTGAATGAATCCATCACAGTAGTTCCTATGACTGAATTAATCCACTGCGGTAGTCCTAATTGCTAAATTAATCAACCCCAGTGGTCCTTAAGTGAGATGATACATTTTCCTTCCTGTTTAAGCCACTTTTAGTTAGATTTCTTCCTTATTTCTTGCACCTGAAGGCACTATAACTGATCCAGCAATCAAACCAGTGGGATTATTATGGAAAGTTAAAGGTGGTTAGTAAACATTTGTTCTCTTCTCAGCACATAAATTTTAGTGCAAGACTTTCTTCTTAATAATGATAATCCCTTAAGCGGTATAGTCTCTTGTCATAGAATGCTTCCATAGGCATTCTCTTACTAGACTGTGAATTTCTTGAACACTTAGATCACATTTACTCTGTCTTTAGCTCTAGTTCCTAGCACAGGTGTTGAATGTTTCTTAGACTATATCTTTCAATGAGTTTATTCTTCAATGACATTGATGCTCACTTGGAAGTAATTACCTAGGAACTGGGCAAAGTGAACCGACACAACTCTAGATGTATGCCTCATAGTATAGTCGTTGGTTATGGAACAGCTCAGTTTGGTTCTTTGATTGGCAAGCCTTATGTTAAGGTGCCTAAATATTAACTGCTGTTATCTAAGGCCTATGATATATTGAAGGCATCATTGACTTTATAACCCATCATGTGAACATTCCCTGACTGTTAGAATTTCCACCAAGGGCAGAATTAAGTTACTTGGAAGGGCTTAGGTAACCCAGGGCTCTAGGAAGAGCAGCAGAAAATGCTAGATGTGATCCTAAAAGATAAACAGGAGTTTTAAGGTTAGATAATCATCACCTAGTTGCCTCTGCCTGCTGGAGAATGTGTTCCTCTATACACCACAGACCATAAACATGAGAGGGAGGGAGAAGGAGAGGCCCTGTGAGAGATGATTTTGGGTCTGTGCTGGGGGAATGGGGTGTGGAATGGAATAAGGTTATCAAGGGAAAGGAAACCTTTGACTGTTAGTACCTCTGGGCTTCCAAGAGGAAGAGCCTCTCTAAAGAACATTCAAGTCTTCATCATGACTCCCATGGAGACTTCGTGAATGAAGGGGATCCTTGACCAAGAAAGCCTTCTTTTTGGTCAGCAAGCCTCTGAGGGAGTGATTAATATTATTTCAACAGCTATTCTCTAATTTAACCTTCAGCGTGTGTAGAATCTAGAAGGTCAGATGTATGGCTTGGGAATAGGCATCCTCCATCAAGAACACCGAGCGATGGTATCAGTAATTTTTCAGACTTTGTGTGTTCCTGATAGAGGAACATCTGAACGAGGCACCCTATTTTGAGGTGACCCCTGCCAGCTAATGACTGTGGCCAAAAATGTCACTGTCAGGCTTTCTCTGTGAGGGTAGGGCATGGAGGTGGGAGAGCATGACCCTTAGGTCTTCTCTTTATGAGGTCTTCATGGTCCCTTCTGCCCACAAGAGGGACCTTAATCCTGAACAAAGGGCATGAACAATGTCAGGGCTGCTTCTAGCCCATTTTCTGTGAGAATTAGTAAATTATCCCCTCTCAGTGGACACTGCCTGAGGGGTCCACGGCTTGGTGACAGAAGGAAGGCTAGATTTTAGCCCCACTTGCCCACAGTGGGGTGCCTTTGGACACTGTATACAATCTACTCAACCATATAGGATGACCCTCCATTTTATGAGACCTTTCCCTTGGTCTTCTCCAAGTGAGGATCTTAGTCATCTGAGAGTTAATTAAAATAAATAAATAAAATAGCTTTTGGGGAGTCCCCAGTAAGGCCCTAAATAAACAGTATCCCTTTTCCCACTTGGTTCAAAACAAGTTGAATAAATAAATAAATAAGCTAAACATGTTACCTTTATTAGTGATAGAGGCTAGAATGACCAGCAGATGCTACAGGTTGGGTCTAGAAATATAGCTGCCCTTTATTCGCCAGGTGCTGAACTGACACTGTATCTAAACTCCTCAGAACTTTGGTAGATAAATATCATGGTCCCCGTTTTATAGACGAGGAAACTGAGTTCATAAGTTGGAGAATTCAAACCCAGGCCTGACCAGCTCCAGAGCTCCCTACTTCTTACTTGGCACTGCTGCTTCTGGAGAACCAGCTGGAACACCTACAACCAAAACCCAATTAAATCAAGCAATGGTTCTTCTGAGATTTCCAAAATTGTCCTCTGGCAGAGTTTTTTCCTTTTCCCAAAGCTCTTTTTTGGCACCAGCCAAAAAGGCCTGGCTCATCCAGCAGATAGAGAAATGTGTAAAGCCTCAAGTCCTCCAGATCCGCGTTATTTTTCATTGCCCCGGGGAGCACTAGGTCTAATGCCAGCACGGACGTACTATTTTGAAACTGAATGCATTTCTCAGAAAACTCAGGCATAATGCCATTACAAGGATATATTTTATATCATCACCCGGATCTTTGGTCCCACAGCGCGGTATACTGCTGCTGTCCTTCAGGCTGGGCTTTGCTGCCTGTGGAGAAGCGCTGCTTTGTTCAGCATTGCTTCCCAAGCACGTTGGGAAAACCACATTCACAGACGCAAGACGCTATTTTGATCTCATGGATTTTATCATTACAAATATACATTTTTCTATGGGATAGTTCTAGCTTTAGGTCAGGTTCCTTAGAAGCAGAGCCTGAGATGAGTCTTGTTCAAGTGATTTATTGAGTTTTTTCAAGGAGAAGGAGAATCAGAGAAACAGGATAGGGCAGGGGAAAAGGGCTAAACAAGAATTTGGCTCCAGCTGGAGTCTAGCTTCAGTGTGATCCCATGGGGAGCTCTGGGGCAAAAGCTGCACCACAGGGTTAGGTTAGGAGGGCTGGCCCTTTGTACCCCCATGACAGTCACTTATTGGCCACTGGCCTTAGAGGCCACGTGTCTGTGCGCCTGTCCACGTAGCCTCCTGGTCAAGGTGGTTCCCATTTACTCAAGGTGGCTCCTCTTAGCCAAGGGCAGTACTCCAGAGAAAGGAGTAGTTTTGAATTGTATCAGCCAACTTTCCCAGCAGCTCAGGGAAACGGCCTGGGTGCACTGGCTGGTAAAAGGGATCTGGGCAGGGCACCAACACCAATTCTGAATCCCAAGACACAAAAATCATTTGAATCTGAGTATTGCTTCATTAATCTCTGTGTTCCCAGAGACGATGCGTCAATATTCCTTTGTACACATGTAACTGGTGAATAAACCAAGGCAAAAATCAGTAGCAAAATTGTCCTTCACTTCTAAGTAGCTGTGATTAAAGATACTGTTCAAGCAACAGTTACCCTATTTCAACATTCAGCCAGCCTGCTGAAATACAAAACTGACAGTAACAGCATAAATTCCATTTTATATTCATTTTCATGATCAACAATAGTACAGATGGTTTAATCTTATAGTATGACCAATAGGTGGCACCAGAAGCACCCACACTTATTGCAACTAATTTATGCGTTTTGTATATATTTGCTAAAATGTCAATTCCTCTCTACTTAGATTTTTCATGTTAAAAAGGCACTTATAGCATGAAATCCAAATCAAAATTTGGTAACTTACATTTTCCATTTGCTATTTGACCTCTTCCTTGTAAGGTTATTTGAATGTGAAAAAAAAGAGGGGGTGATAGGGCCAGTGAATTCAGAAAGAAAACATCTATTCATTAGCAAAAGGAAGGAAAAAAGACTGGAGTCCTGCATCCTTTTCCTTCAAGGTCTCTTGAGTGTATAAATGCCGAAGATTATTAGGAAATATTTGAATAACAGGATAAAAAAGTCAAGGATACTGCCTCCAAAACATGAACTTTATTCCCCACTGAAAACAGACTTGGATGGCAACCAAGTTGTTCAAGGATTGCCCTGGCCAGTATCTGACCACAGGGCTCCACTCCGGGAAAGGTCTCTGAGTCCAGCATTCACCATTTTCAAATTTGTTTCTTTTGAAGTTTGTACTTTATTGTTGGTGAGGGGAAGTAAAGAGGTGGGGTGGGGGGCGGTGTGCTGCATCTTCCAATTTTTTTTTCCCCCCAGCAATCCAGCATTGCACTTTTTTCCTCTGTCAGGCTATTCCAAGGAGCAGAGTGACTTAGTGGAAAAAAGCACTGAACTGAGAATTAACCCAAGATACACTGAACTGAGGAGAAGGAGGCCACTTTTATTATGTGATTCTTCAACTATGTTAAAAATGGGGGTACTGAGTCTCAGAAAGGTCACTCAGGTCTAGCCAGGACCTCCATCCAGTTTCTCTAACCCCATGGCCGAGTTAAATCTAGATGTGCCGTGAACTCACTGCGCAAATCTGGACATTTCACTGGACTGGGCTTTAGCTTCATCTGTAACATAAGAGGCTGGGCTGCCTGGCCCTGACACATCTTCCAGCTAGAAACCTCCAGATTCTGGATAGTACGTGTAGAGTGCAGTGTCTTGTGTACAGATCAGGCCTGGAGGTGTGGTTTGGCACCACAGTCCGTAGGAAGGGAGGGTAAATCTCACTTTGATAGTGTTCCAAAGTGGAAGGTGACACGGCTATTATACAATGCGTTCAACAGTCTGGTTCTTGTATTTGGGGGGAAAAGTAAATATCAGGTCCTGATTAGCCTTTCCTATACCTGTCGTCAGCTTATTATACTGTAAACATTGTGCCTCTGGGAGCTTTCCTTTGCAAATGAAATGATCCCAGGGTTTGGAATTCCTTTTCATGCCATGCTCTTCTGCCATGCATGCCACAAATTATTTTCATTGCCCTTCTCTGAACTTTTACTATTTTTGCTCTGCCTTTTTGACAGCAAGGCTGATTAAAGGGAATTTTTGTTTTGTTTTGTTTTGTTTGTTTTTTTACTTAAAAGAGGCAGCAGGACTCTTTTTTAAAATTGAAGTATAGTCAATTTACAGTGTTGTGTTAGTTTCTGGAGTACAGCCTAGTGATTCAGTTGTATATATATATATTCATTTTCATATTCTTTTTCTTTATAGGGTCTTACAAGGTATTCAGTATAGTTCCCTGTGCTATACAGTAGGACCTTGTTTATCTATTTTTTTAATTGAAGTATAGTCAGTTTACAATGTTGTGTCAATTTCTGTTGTACAGCATAACGTTTCAGTCATATATATACATACAGATATTCCTTTTCATACTTGTTTTCATTATAGGTTACGGCAAGATACTGAATATAGTTCCCTGTGCTATACAGTATAAACTTGTTGTTTATCTATGTAATATATAGTAGTTACTATCTGCAAATCCCAAACCCTCAATTTATTCCTTTCCACATCCTTTCCCTGCTGGTAACCGTAAGTTTGTTTTCTATGTCTGTGAGTCTTTCTGTTCATTTGTGTCTTTTTTTTAGATTTCACATATAAGTGATATCATATGCTATTTGTCTTTCTTTTGTTGGCTTACTTAGTATGACAGTCTCCAAGTCCATCCACGGTGCTGCAAATGGCATTTTATTTTTTATGGCTGAGTAATATTCCTGTGTGTGTGTGTGTGTGTGTGTGTGTGTGTGTGTGTGTGTGTGTAAAACATCTTCTTTATCCAATCATCTGTCAGTGGACATTTAGGTTGCTTCCATGTCTTGGCTATTGTAAATAGTGCTGCTATGAATATTGGGGTACATGTATCTTTTTGAATTAAAGAGTTTCCTCCAGATACATGCCCAGGAGAGGGATTGCTGGATCATACGGTAAATCTATTTTCAATTTTTTAAGGAATCTCCATACTGTTTTCCATAATGGCTGCACCAAACTACATTCTAACTAACAGTGTAGGAGGGTTCCCTTTTCTCCACACCCTCTCCAGCATTTACCGTTTGTGGACTTTTGAATGATGGCCATTCTGACCGGTGTGAGGTGATACCTCTTTGTAGTTTTGATTTGCATTTCTCTGATAATTAGTGATATTGAGCACTTTTTTCACATCCCTATTGGCCCATTGGATGTCTTCACTGGAGAATTGCATGTTTAGGTCTTCTGCCTGAGGCCACAGGACTCTTGAATCATACATATAGATTCCTTGCTCATTTAGATCTCCATAATGTGAATGGGAAAAGTCAGGAAAGAGGAAGAAAAGAAATTAACCTTCACTGAGTGCCCACAATCTGTCAGGCTCTCTGCTAAATCCATTTGGTGTCTTATCTCTTTTCACCCTCTTGAGTGGGAGGCAGTGTTGTGTAGTGGTTACGTGCCCAGGTGCTCCAGTTGGACAGATCTGGCTTCTCATCCAGGCCCTGGCCCTGCTTCACTGTGTAACTCTAGGCAATCAACAACCTTTCTAAGCGTTGGTTTCCTCGGTGAGACGATGTACATGGAGTACCTAGTTATTAGCGCAGAGTAAATAAATGCTCAGTGAGTATTAGCCAACATCTAGATGCAAAAACCAAGGTCCTAAGAAGTTAAGTAAAAGATTTTCAAACTCAATTTTGATCTGACACTGTGATGGATAGCTGTTCTTTCTTTACCCCAGTGCTCCTCTTCACTGGGGAAACCATCCCACCACCCATGATTTTGCTAGAACCGGCCCCCTACCCTACCTGTCTCCAAGCTACTCGGGGCAAGGATCGGGGAGCAGGGGGGGGGCACATGACTCAGATCGGGCCAATTAGAGTGTCCTATCTTGTTTACCATGATTGGTATGGGGCAGGGTCAGCAACATTTTTCTGTACAGAACGGAGAGTGATATTTCAGGCTTTGTGAGATGTAAAGTCTCTGTCACACTACTCGATTCTACTATTATAGCAGAAAACACAACCCATAAATGAATGGGTGTGGTGTGTCCAATGAAACTGAAATTTATGGACACTGAAATTTGAATTTCATATAATTTTCAGGTGTTACAAAGTATTATCCTCCTTTTGTTTGTTTTTTCAACCATTTAAAAATGACGAAACTATTCTTAGCTTGCATACTGTCCAAAAGCAGGAGACAGGCTGGATTTGGCTCGTGGATTTGTGGACTCCTGGTCTAAGAGATGGGCATGTGACCCACACACGGCCAAAGTCCTGCTGTGAGACTGAATAATACGTGGACACTGGGAGGGAGTGTGTGCCTTGTCCCTTTGGATTGTGTCTCATGGCTTTCTTGCTTTCCACATGGAGAAATCCTGACTGTGGCAGGAGAGAATGAGACCAACAGCACAAAGAATCAGAGCCAAGCAGAGCCAGCTAAGGGTGAAGAAAGAAACGGAGCCCTGAAAACTTCATTGGAGCCTCTAGATCTAGCCATGCCTGGCAGTTCCACGAGGCAGTGGATTCTTTTCCTTTTTTCCCCCAATCCAGTTTAAGTCAGGTTTTTTATTGTTGTTTTGTTTTTGTTGTGGGGGGGATTAAGGTTATCTGTTTATTTATTTATTTAATGGAGGTACTGGGGATTGAACCCAGGACCTCTTGTATACTAAGCACACACTCTGCCACTGAACTGTACCCTCCCACCCACCAGTCAGGTTTTGATCACCTATAGTGAACGGGTTCTGAGAGAGACTTATGGGTTTGTTTTCAGCACACTATGCAATACCACCTTACAAAATTATTATGAAAAATGGAAAACTAGCATGTATTGTGTACTTATCGTGCGCCAGGCAGTTTAGTAAGTTACTTTCACAGGTGATCTCTCATTTAGTTCTTGTAACAATCCTCTGAGGTGGGCATGATTTTCCTCATTTTACCTGGAGCACACACACACTTGATGCCAGGAGATTGCTTGCTCAGGTCCAGTGTTTGATGGCAGAATGGAGAAGCTTGAAGGGATTTTAGAGGGTTGGGGGAGTGGACTTCTCAGGTCCCTTTGCTCTCCCATGTCAACACTCCAGGAAAGAATGATGGGAGAGTAAACTTTGTCAGAGCATGCTTAATCCCTTTTCTGGGAAAGAGAGCATGTACTGATCAGGAATCCTCACTGCTCCTTCTGGCCATGTGGGGCGGTGGGGAGTGGCGGTCCTGGAGTTCTCACCCAGCTGCCCGGCAGAGAGTGGATGAGCAGCTGAGGCGCTGGTGAACAGCCTGGGTTAATCCAGGCTGCAGTTTGCAAGTCCCTTGCAGGACCGATCCAGGATTTCCTTCAGAAGTATCACTTCACAGCAGCTGGCTGGCTTGACTTTGCCTACTGCTTGACCCCTGGCTGCACAGGAAGCTTCAGCAGGTAGAACTTGGCTAACCTGAAGAGCAGGCACCCCTGAACTCCTTAGGACAGAACAGAAAGGTTTGCACAAACAAGGTTTGCATGATACAGGATGAGAAAGGAGCCAGGGAAAATAATCCTTCCCATCCATTAACCCTCACCGTGATAGGTCAGCCCTTTTGAGTTTTGACTTGAAGACAAAAAGCTACCATAGTAATAGCTATGGTTACTTATTAGACAACTACTGTATCTCATTTCATTTCTTATTAGAACAGCTACCATTGTCTATCAAATAATCGCTATGTGCCAGGTACTTTACTTACATCATTCTTAATCATTGCAGCAACCCTGCAAAGTGGACAATAAATATTGCCTCCTATTTTATGGACAAGGTAACTGAGGTGACTAGAGGTCACAATATGATGAACACTAGGCGGGAGGGGGAATTTGCACCTGGTCTGTCTCTATTTCTACCTCACTGTCGTAGGGGGTGAAGGATTAAATGAGAAGGGAGGGGCAATACTTTTCCAGCCTCCAAGAGTTAGTTGCTCAGGACGGGTCAAGCCACCAGAAATAGAAATGGAACTTGAGGCTTGAATCCCTCCTCAGGCTCTGGGACTCTTTAAAGGCAGAGTTTTTTGTTATTTTGTATTTACCTGGTGTATCCTCAGCACCTAACTCATACTTCACCCTGAGCAGGAACACAAAGAATGTTTGTTGAATGAATGAGTGGGTGAGTCCAAGTGTCTGCTTCCTGTAAAACAAGAAAAGGCTGAGGGGACACTGACTTGATAAGGTCTTCTCTTTGTATTTGTTACTTTCAGGATCTCTTAAAAGTCATGAGATACAGGTGTCAAGTCAAGAGCCTAAATTTGGAGGCTGTGATGAATGATTTGGTAACTTCTTTTGTGACATCTGAGATGTTTCAACAAGGATATATTACTGCTAATGTGATTGAAAGGCTGTAAGTTTGCCTTTTTTTAATGGAGGTACTGGGGATTGAATCCAGGACGTTGTGCATGCTAAGCATACACTCTACCACGGAGTTGTACCCCACCTTCCAAAAGGTTGTAAGGTTTGCCTTGAGCTTGTAAGGAAGAATATACATCCTGGTCATAATAGATAAGATTTCTGCTGAGGGCACTGGCATTGTGACAGAGTTTCAGAAGATACCTGGCAGAATCTCTCATTTGTGGTGGGTTATTTAAAATTACAACATACGCACATAGTGCTTATGTACTTCACAATAAATAGTGTAAAGAATTTTTTAGAGAGTCACGAGAACTCACAGGGCATCCACACTACAATTTAGTGCAACGGACTAGAAGTTTACGTAATTTCGCAGGTCATTTTCTAGGCAGTGATTTACCTAATGACACCCTAGTGGCCTAAAGGAGTTAATGCATCTTTCAAAAATGCTTCCCACTGGACTGCTGATGAGTAGCTTGAAGCAGGGAAAGAATTTGATTTAAAAAAAAACTTTCTTTAGGCCTTTCTTTTCTTTTTCTTTTTTTTTGGTAAAACTTAATCAGGCAGAGATCAAGGGCTGGTGCTAACAACGTTAAGCAGAGACTTCTAGAAGGCAAGTCTTTCACAAGAGGAAGGAGGACAGAGGTGGAAGAAATTGGGCAAAAAGTTCAAAAACTGGAGCTCTGACTATTTCCTGCCTAGCAGGCAAGCCCTGAGCCTAGTTACCCTTTGCTTGCTCTTTGAGGCAAGGCTGAGTTAGCAAGCTATAAATTCCACTCATCTAAGTGTGAGGAATGTGGAGATGAATGTGGGGAAGTCTTCGTTCCAGAGGAAAGGGCGTGAGAGTGGGCCAGCTGGAGATGGAAGACAGGACATACCCCAAGTGCGAGCCAAAAGAGATTTGAAATTAGAATCTGGGCTCAACCTGCATCTAGGTTTTAAGAACTCTGATTGTAAGTGGATAGGGCTGTCAAGTAGTTGGAGGACATTTTGTAGAGACCTGAAGTGACACAGCATTGATTTGCCCAGAAAAATTAACAGCCTATTTATCTGATCATTTGAGTCAATGTATCTTATTGGCAAGGAGGAGCATTTGTGCAGGGAACAGTGACCTGCAGGATGAAGATAAAAAATAGGAGAGGCCTGCAGAGGTGAGCAGGAGAAGGTCAACTGGTGCAAAGAAGCTCATCTGGCTTTGCCATCAAAGGCAGCTTGATGGAGACGGCTTGTCTAAACAACTTGCCAAATTTCCCATGGGTTGTGGAGGACGCCCTCCCATAGAACTCATGGCCTGGGATCCAGGCCTGGCGCTTACTTTGGAACTTGTTGTGAAGGATCATTTTTATTGGGAAGTGTGGTTTGGAATGTAAAACTGTAGAGGATTCTGTCTATCTTTGAAAATCAATGTTTGCTGGCACCAGCTAAGGCTCTCTGGGTTTTTGGATATTTTACAACTGCCTCTTTCCTCACTGTGATTAGACTAGGTATAAACAACGACTATGTGGGAACTAAGAATTCAAGGATGATGACTCTCTTCAGGGTGGCTTTGAGTGGAAGGACTTAAATGTATATTCTCTTAATGTGACCTCACCCAGTCATAGGGTGACTGGATAGTAGAAAAAGTATTGCATTAAATGGCCATAAAGTGGGGACTCCAGGCTAACTCTGCCATTGATGTGTGAAGTGGAGCAAGCTATTTAATTAATTTCTTGTATCTCACTTCTTGTCCTTACCTTTAGTATTTTCTTTCCTCCCCAAAGGAGTTCTTATCAAAGTTAAATAAGTGACCATATGCCTTTTTTAAGAATGAAAATTGATTCAACTGCATTACATGAAGAAGGCTTAAGGGTCTGGGTTTAAATCCCAGTTCTATGACTTACCACCTGTATAACCTTGGATGTGCTTCTGAACTTGTCAGTGCCTTGATTTCCTGGTCCCTAAATACCTCTCTCAAAAAGTTGTTGTGAAGATTGAATAATGTATGTAAAGCATCTAGCTTACAGACGGGGCTTGCTAAATTATGCTGGTTATGATTATGACTCCTATCCAGTAAGAAACATGGTAAGTTCCTAGACTAGTACGTAAGCTGATATGTGGTAAATATTGATGATGATTATTGTCATTAATGTTTCTATCAGATATGGAAAAAAATATTCAAAGGCAGAATTTCTCTGGCCTCTCTAGAGAATGGCTGAATAAAACAGAAGTAAATCCGATCTACGCTAAGCAACCTGGGCTTTATTGGCCTTAAATTTTTCCCTGCCACCTCCCTAACTTCTGTTTCATGCGAGTTTTCATTTTACTCATATAGGAGCAATGAAGGGACTAAAACCACTCACAGTGTTTAATGCATAGGCAAAACCCAAACTGGGGATGGGCCCTGGACATGACTTCTTAGCAATAGCTTAGCAACAACCACAGCCCCACAAGAGGGATGTCCTGCCAGAGGCCTCAAAGCCAGGCGGTATCCTTCCACCAACTCACCACAAGGGCCTGAACCAAAACAGTGGGGGAAAGAGAGCCGTGCTTTAAAAATTATAGGACAAAGACATGCAAGTCCAAAATATTCATAGGCAGAATGCATAAAACAATCTTATAACACCCGTAACTGCTGAGAGAGAAGTAACTACACACCAAGACTGTTTATCTAGTGAAAACTTACTGTTGGGTAACAAAATAGGTTAAGCTTGCTGGAAAGCTAATAAAACACCTAGATACTCATTTTTCTAGCCCAAAGTTCTCATGGTTACATCTAAAATTTTTTCCTGCCCATTTAATCTTTTCAGAGGCAGTTCTATTTTTGTGTTTAATGAGCTTCTGAAAACTTACATGAAAAGTTTAATATATAAAAATCAAGCAATAGCCTTGCATGCTATATGAGGAATTTTATCCCCAAGCACTAAAAAAAATGATAAAGTCCCTCATATATATTAAAAATGTTTTAATCTTGGATTAAAAATAGAAACCTGAGTGTTATATATATACAGTGACTATTTTATATATTTTATACTATATATGTGATTGTTTTAAATGGTCAAAACACAATTTAAACATTAAATACAAACAATAAAATTTCCTTTCTAAAATAATTTCTTACCTCAAATTCTGCTCTTAGCCTATTTGAAATGACATTGTGAGGACATAAATATTGGTTTAAGGTTAGGAAGGAAGACTTCCTGATGGTAGTTTTTCACTGGCTAGGGCAGGGTATTTTGCAGCAGAATGAGGCAACCGACAAGTGGACTATAAGGCTATTCAGTTTTCTGCCAAATTGTTATCTTGGATTAAGATGGTAGAATGATTATACAAGTTAATCTTGTTTCTTCCACCCTCAGAAGCCCTTAAAATAACATAAATGATAATGAAAAGGAATTAGGGTTGGTATATTTAACAAAAGATAGAAATGAAGGAAGGAAGGAAGGAAGGAAGGAAGGAAGGAAGGAAGGAAGGAAGGAAAGAAAGACGAAAGAAAGGGAAAAGAAAGAAAGAAGAAAGAAAAAGTACAGGACACCCAGTTCAATTTGGATTTCAGATAAACAGTGAATGATTTTTTAGTATAAATATGTCCCAAAAGCAATATTTTGGACTTTACTGTATTTTATCTGGCAGCCATAAAAAGAATACATCTATCACATTATACCATTAGTGTATCAAAATTAGGAAGAATTTTTGGATTGCATCTGCCTGGATTTGTCGTACAAGTCTACTTCTAGGCATTTACCCAATAGAAATGAAAAGGTATATCCACAGATACACTTATATAAGAATTTCACAGCAACTTTATTTATAATAGTTAAAAATATAGAAACAACCGAATTCTTATCGGCAGTATTATGGATAAACAATTTGCATTCCTGACGAGTTCCCAGGTTTTGTTGATGCACTGGTTCAGGTACTACGCTTGGAGAACTACTGTTGTAGAGAAATCTATAAAAAATAGATTGGATCAGAAAGAAAGATAAAAGATTAAAAGAAACTCCCAGCTCCGAGTAAGGGTGGCTAAAAGTCAAGAATAGTAGGGGGACCCAAGATAACTAATTATCTGGATAATTAATTACAAGATCATTTGGATAATAAATTATCTGGATAATTAATTACAGACCTGCATTCAGAGCAGCAAGGCCAGTCATGTCCCTGACCCCCACCCCCACCCCCATTGCCACCACCAGTGAGTTGCCAGCAGCAGCAGCCTTAGCGCCTGGGTTACAACCACGATAGAATATCTCTCCAAACAATGTGAACTTCTGATCTGGGGCAGGATAGTGACATGTGGGGGTAGAAGGCTGAGAGAGAGAAATCGAAACTTCCAAAATGGATTCGGAAGAAATTAAAAAAAAAATTATCATCTTTGCTTAGGGGAAAAATTCATTGATGTCGTCCCATGCCCACGGAAAGCCCTTCTTGTCTGGCAGTGAGGGGAGGAGGTGGGGTGGAGAGGACAAGGGGTTTTAGCCTGCCTGCCTGCCCCCCAGCCAAGTCCCTGAAGTGGGATCTCTTGGTCAAGGCCCTGCCCACTTACATGAAGATCTCAGCCACCCTCTCTTCTAAGGGAGAGGCCTGCTGGGGAAAGTGAGCCTGAGCCACTGCAGAGGGCACCCACGCCAGGCGCCTAAAAGTCGTGCGCATGTGGACAGACCACTGGGGATGAGCAGGCATCTGAGGGCCACCAGCATCAAGACCAAGGAGCAAGAGGAACAAACTGACCAGAGGGAGCAAAGCTAACTTAGCGAGCAGAGGAGAACCTGAAAAAAACACTAACTTGTGTAACTAGGAGCTATTTGAGAGGCTACTACATGTATTTAAAAAAAATATGTATATGTATATATATTCATATACACACACACACAAAATTACAGCCTAAGGCTGCCAAAGAAATGTAATAGAAGCGACGACCGTGTGGCGTAGGACTGTCGCGTACTGTTTCTCTTGTTTTCTTTGTAAATAATAATGGCTAGATGTAATAAAGTAGGCACCAAAACTGCCAAATAGAAAAAAATGTGCCCCTGCCAAAGCCGAACTGTGGGTTGGCAGGTGGTGTAGCCGTGGGAGACCTCAGATTGCTCATTAAACTCCAAGTGTAGGAAATTCCAGATTTGGTGTGGGAAAGGCATTTTAGGGGTGGCATGTGTAATGTGTGAAAATTGGGTTGTATGAAAGCTGAATATGTGAAAGTTAAGAACCATCTGTGTCCACATTCCACTGGGTTTTCCCCAGAGCTTAGTAATATAAATCTTTCAGCTTAAACTTGGGGTCACCATAAGAATAACTCATATCTGTATGTCACTTTGCCACTTAATAGTTTACAAAACACATTTACTAATTACAATATTTAAGCCTTATCCTGGGAGGCAGCTAATATCCTATTTTACCCTTGAGGGATCAGAGGCAGCCAGCAATTTGCGTCTTCCTTCCAGGAAATATAGAAACTCGTCAGAAAGGCAATTGTGCAAATTGTTTCCCAAAGGATGATTTGCAGATTGTTGATCCCATAGGATAGTGGTTCTCAGACTTCAGTGAGCAGCAGAACTGCCTGGATGGCTTGTAAAAAAAACACAGATTGCTGCCCTCTCCTTTTTCCTCCTCCTCCCCCCTAACCCCAGCTTCTGAGTCAGTAGGTTGGGTGGAGCCTGGAAATTTGCATTTCTAACAAATTCCTAGTTGATACTGCTCCAGGATCCACACTTTGAGAACCACAACCATAAGATATGCTCTGAAGAAAGGGTTCCATGGTCAAACTGAGAGATATTAACTGTATAATAGAATACAAAATAGCTTCTGCTTTATAAGGGAAAGAGGAGGAAAAATGAGAATAGTTATACAAAATAACAGGATTGTGAATAATTTTAATTTTAAAAATCTTTCAAATGCCATGAGTATCTTGTCTTTTAAAGTAAAATTGAGGGGGATGAAAAATAACTAAAATAAAAGTGTATCTACAGGTGTTAATGAAAAATACTTAATGATCTGGGGAAATATTAGTGATGTCTAATATGTTTTTAACCATAGACCTTAAAATAAATCTGTTTTTCCTATGTGCCAGAGAGAAAGATATATATGTACACACACACAGAGAGAGAGAGAGAGAGAGAGAGAGAGAGAGAGAGAGAGAGAGAGAGAACTACCCCTGAGTTTTTACAGTGGTTATCTTTGGATTTTGAGCTTACACATAATTTTTAGTTTCTCCTTTGTGCTTTCTACAGGATGCACATATTATTTACACAGCCAGGAAAATAAACCTGTACTTTTTAAAAAGGTGCTGTCTGCAGGAATCTCAATTTTTAAAAAAATCCCCGTGCTGTTTTGTTTTTTCTTTAAGATCACCTTTAAAATTCTACCTTTTTTGTTTAACCAGTCTCTCTGATAGAAGTACACATTGCTTGTAACATAATTCATACAAAAGGCAATTTGGGGGCTATTTACTAGTGCAAAAAAGGGATTATACCATTAAATCAACTTGGATCAAATTACCACATTTCATTTCATTGCATATGGGCTGTAATTAAGGCAAGTCTAAACTAGACTGATCTTTTTTCTTTCCAGCTTCTCATAATCTAATTTCATCTTGCCTACTTATGTAGTTTACTTAACTGTATTCTTACGTGTTTTACCCAACTAACTATATTTGAAAACTGCCCCAGAGTTACAGGCCAGCCTCTGACATTTATACATAACAATAAATGTCTTGTTAATTTCAGAAAAAGAATGATATACCTGTGCTTACTGGGATATGTTTATTGCAACAACCACACACTGGACAAGTGGGCTCCCATCGTACAAGTTCATACTGTACGAGTTTCGCCATAGGCAAAGTACTCCCCCTAGAGAAAAAATGAATCAATAGTTTAAATAGCTGAATTTTAGAAGTTGATTCACTGAATTTTTAAAACATTTCCCAGATAGACTCAATACAATTTTTTTTTTTGCAATAGGTAGCTTAAATCAGACTAGGACCATTTAAAATAACCCAAAATCATTCTTATTCTGGAACATGTTCATCACAATGTAATATGCTCATGAAAACTGAGTTAATAATGCATTTGTTGTTTACCTGTTAAGTGCCCAATTCTGTAAGGTCTACAAAAAGTGTCCTGCCATAAAATGGCTTCTTTCTAAATTGGTAGAGAGAAAATTTACACATATAAAACAAATGAAGGACAGTAAAAACGGGTGGCTCAGTGAAGTTAGTCCACTAACTAAGAGCAGGAGCTATATTTGCATCATCTTTAAAGCTCTCTAAACACTACTCTAACAGATCAGTGGCAGTTCAGGCTATTTAGCAGTATAGCAATTCCTCAAGGATTTTTAAACTGACTAAAGTGAGTTCTTGCTCTGGGAAATCTTCAGTAAGGAGGCGTTTCTCTTTTTCCCTCCTTTCTCCTGCTGCCTTCAGTACATTTATTGTCCCACTACAAGCTGGTGAGGGAAATAGACAAGGGGGAGCTTTTCCTCTTAGGGAAGTATGGCACCTTGGACGCTCTTGGCTGCAATTAAGAGTAAAGCCCACTCACATGGACATAATAAAAACAAAAATCACCTATCTCAGAGGATAAGAAGCACAGAATGAGGACGGGTTCCAGGTGTATCAGGAGTAGAGGCTCCTGTCAAAGGACTAGGCTTCTTATCTGCACCTGTCCGTCTCCATCCTCAGGCTGGTAGGAAAATGGCTGCTGCAGTTCCAGGAGGTGTTCCCAGATGTGGACAGAGCCTGGAGCAGGGGTGGGCAAACTATAGCCACCACCTGATTCTGTAAATGAAGTTTTATTGGGAAACATCCTGCTGAGTTCCTTTACGTATTGTCTGTGGCTGCTTTCACCTTAGAACAGAATTGATGCACCAGAAAGTTTGAAAAGTTTTCACAGAGCCACCCAAACCAAGAGACAGCCGGACCACTGCTGCTCCTTGTTCGCAGTACCCGTTCCTGTCTCTAATGATCCATCCATCTGTCCACCCACCCATTGATCCATACTTTCAAAAACATTTATTGGATACTGTCTGTCTCTGCATGACTTATTTTATTTTATTTTATTTGGGGGGGGTAATTAGGTTTATTTATTTTTATTTATTTTTAGAGGGGGTACTGGGGATTGAACCCAGAACCTCCTGCAAGTTAAGCATGCACTCTGCCACTTGAGCTATACCCTCCCTCTGCATGGCTTCTTTGAAACACACATACACACACACACACTCACACACACACACACACACGTGGCAATATTTTAAGAGAGAGAAAGATTCCAGACACCTTCTTCTTAGAAACTTGTTTCTGACCTGCTTGATTCTGAACATTTCTAAACCCTTGTTCCTTGTTGCTCCCAGTCCCTGGACTAATCATTCTCTGTCTTCTCCCCACCTCCTTCAGGCTTAGAGTGTCTTCTTCACGGGACTCCCTCGCACACTGAGTCTGATTCTTTAATAAGCTGAGACTGTGAGAGTGCAAGGTGGGGATAAGAGAGGACAGGAACACGGAACAGCATCTGCTGAGGGTCTCATTGTGCAGGACATCCTACGTGCTTCTTATCTTCACATCTGAAGTCCGAGCAGGCAGGTATGAGGAACCTTGGCAAGCAGCGGAGGAAGGGAACGCAGAAGCACACTTTCATTAATAGTTACTGGGGAGAGTTTGTTGCTCCAATTTGTTTAACAATTACCTGGGATCTTTTCATACTCAGGCTCCTGCTAAACTAGATATTCTTTTTAGTCCTTCCCTTTCCTAGCCTTTCTGAGGCCTTGGAAACTTAAAATTAGAGTGAAACTAAAGATGGCACTGAAAAATATTCCATTCTACATGACTTGTTTTTGAGAGGAGCTTGTGCAAAAATGTTAACAATGCTGATCACAAAGGGAACGATATCAATTTTCTGTGAAATGAAATGTGAAGAGAACCATCATTTATTGAGTATCTACTATGTGATTTGCATATTAATCTCATCTTGTATTCACGATCAGCCTGGGATATATTGAGATTACTTAAAGTTAGATATGGCTGCAAAATGCATAAAATCTGACCAGAGTGGTTTAACAAGTTAGGGGTTTAGCAGTCTAGTAATTGGTGCTGGCATTGATTCCGTGTCTCACTGATGACATCAAGGAACTAGTCTCTTTTTTTATGCATTAGTCTCCTTAGCAAGTTGGCATTTAGTCTTATGCTTGTCTCATGATTGCAAGCTGGCTGCATCAACTCCAGATATCACATCCTCATTCAAGGTAGAATTAAGAGGGAAGTCAAGGGCCAGCCACATTAGTCCCCATTTTATCAGGAAAGCAAACACTTTTCCAAAACCTTCCTCATCAGACTTCTAGTTAGTTATCATTGGCCAGAACTAGATCAGATGGATACTTTTAGTAGCAAAAAGTGGAGAAAGTAGGAGCTAGATGGTCAGGGTGGCCCTCGACTAGGAATGGGCAAATAGCAACCACATCTGGACCACAGCCTGTTTTTGTAAATAAAGTTTTGTTGTGACATATGCACACTCATTCATTTAGGTATTATCATGCCGTTTTCAATGGCAGAGTTTTCACAGAGGCTCAATGGTCTGCAAAGTCTAGAATTTTGCTTTCTGGCTTTTTACAGAAAAGTTTGCTGACTCTTGCCTTAGACCACTCATGAGCCATCACCTAGTTTAGTTGCTTTCCTCCCCCAAATAAAACTGGGAGAGCTTCTGAGAGCAAAAAGAAGGGCCACTGTCACTGGCTAGGCCACCAACAGTATCTGCCACACACAGCTATTGTTAACCTGTTTTCGATGAGGAGTCTGAGGCTCAAAAAGGTTCAGTAACCTGCCAGGGACACAAGATGAATGAGTGCAGCCCGAAGTTCAAGCTCAGGGCTCTCTGACTTCGTGTCCATTTGACCCTATCATATTTTTCTGAGTTTTCTTATCTGGGAAGGAGCTGTGAGATATCCACCTGTCATTCAACTCGGCCCTTAAGTGAGGGCTACAGAAGGACAGAGAGCCAATGGATCGATTTTGGTAAGTTCACAGGATAGTGAAGCATTTACTTTTAAATTCTATTTCAGTGTTCATTTCCCACCTTGTTCTCTCTCCACCACATATACACACGGGCTAGTAGACCCTCATCTACTTTAAGAAAGGTTTTTTTGTCTCATCTTTTCTCCCCAGCACTTCACAGAGTACCTAACACATAATAAGGACTCTGTAAAATTCAGTTGTACTCCTGACTCCGCTACTGTCTCATAACAAGTGAACAAAGCCCACTCATGTGTGCATGTATTACCTCCCCAGTGAGCCTGTGAATTGCATCAGTGGATACCCACTCTGCATTCAGGATATGCAGAATGACTGAAGGACATCTCTCACCCCAATACCGGCTCCGTTTCCTTGGAACAGAAAATGATCACAATCGTAGTGTTTAAGGGCCCCCTGGATCACCTCTGGTCTGGCTGGTCAGTCTCATCTCTGTGTGATGGATCTCAGACCTCAACCTTGGGCAGTTTCTGACCCTTCATTTCCTCTGCAGCCTTCAAACGACAGCACAAGGGTTAAGAGAGCTGACAACAGCGTACAGGACAAATTAAAGGGCAAAGTTTTGAAACGAAGAAGAAGAAGGCTTTGGCAAATCTATTTTTCTTCTTTGTCCTCTCTCCTTTCTTCATAACTCAATCCAAGGGGAACAGGAAGAAACCACTTCCTCTCTCCCTGTCTTCCTTTCCAGATGTCATAGGCTTCCTCAAATGCTCCCCCTCTCTCTGGCCCGCAGGTCTTAGCTACTTCCTTAGCCTGGAAGATGCTTCTTCCCCATCCTTACTCACCTTCATCAGGCCAACTCCTCTTCTAAAGTTTTACTTTAGAATCCACTTTCCTCCAAGGAGCCCTGCCCAGTGTTGGAAGATGTGCCTGATATCACAGGCCTAGCATCCTGTATCCTGGGCCTAATTGTCTGGCTGACGGGTTACCTCTTGCATGGGTCTGTGAGTAAAACCTCTGAGGAGCCACATCTGGCTTATCCTACGAGCTCAATTAGTTACTGGCCAGTGAAAGAATGAGAGCAGGAGGAAGAATTCTGAAGGCCCCTAACCCTTCCCACGGGTCAGGCCAGGGAATTCCTACCCGTGTTTGATTCCCTCTTTCCCGGAGGTTTCTGTTTGCTGCTCAGACTTTGGAAGCTGTTAACCAGGACTAACGTCTTTGTTTGGAGATCTTATCTGCCTCCTTCACCACCGGGCATCGTTTTCCTCTGCCTCTCCAGCCAGGCATTCCTCCACAGCCAGAGAGGCCCACTGGTATGTGGTGGAGCCAGACGCCCTGGACAGGGTGCAAAAGCTACAGCGTAATCTTGCCTTCTCTCAGGGCCACTGACCAGAGGAGACAAAAACGGCCCCGCCTGAGCTCTCCTGACGAGAACCAGCCAGTGGCACTGAAGTTTCCTTATGTGTTTCAAATTCCTTATCTGGCATTGCTGGCAAGTCAGCAGGCCCACAGGTCAATGGAGGCTTATCTCCAGAGCTGGCTCTTCAAAGAGATACAAGCACACCACTCCCCTGGGTCAGATAGCTGTGCCAGTGAGAGACGGGAGTAATTGGGATCAGCCAATTCAACATGTGTAACGCAACCCATGAACCGTTTTTTAGAAACAAAGTTTTTTCAGGTTTTTTTTTTTTAACCATTATAAATCAGTGCTCATTATAAAAAAATTTGGCAAATCACAAAATGTGCAAAGAAAATTGCTTAACAATTTAGGATTTTTGATATGTTTCTCTTAAGTCTTTCACTAGGTTATTTCTTTAATAGTTGTCATCATATACATTTTGTAATAAATATAAAAATTCATATTCTGGCTTTTTTTTTTTTACAGTTAAACAGGAATATTTCCCCAACTTTTTACATAATTGGGTAAATGAAGTCTTAATGGCTACCTCATGTGTATATATTGAGTGATTTATTTTCCTATTTCCTAATTGTTAGGTATTTAGATGATTTCCAATATTTTTTATCTGAATTGTTACAAATGTCATTGAACATAAAACCTTTTTTAAATTTATGCTTATTTCCTTAGACTGGATTCCCAGGAAAGGAATCAAATAACATGAATATTTAAGGTTCTTGTTTAATCTTGAAAGACAGTTTGACAGAAAGGCACTCCTAATTTATGCCTCTAACAGCAATGTTTGAAAATGCCGGTTTATTACCTCCTAGCCAAGACTAGATAGCATCCTTCAATGTTGTATTTTTTTTTTTATTTGATAGGGAAAAAAAAATTCATCGTAGGTTTAACTTGCATTTCTTTCATTACTAATGAGGTTAAACATGTTTTCTCAAGTAAGTGTTTCTTTTTTGGGCCATAATTTATGTCCTTTTTCTGCCTCTCTATTTGGCCCTGTACTGTTTTTCTTATTAATTTTCATGTGAATTAATTCTTATCTTCCATATGCACTGTGAATATTTTCTTCCTATTTGTTGCTTTCTGTTTGATTTTGGTTTGTCAGGTGTATAAAAAATTATTTTTTGTACTTTGAGGTATATCTTTTTAACATTGTGTTATCCTCTGTTGCTTTTAAATAGTCTATCTCCTACATATTTGATAATTATTCTTTATTTGCTTTAACTATGTTAGATAGTTTATTATGTTTGTCTGGCTTATGAGGACAGTGATTAAGAACCCAAAATTCAGAGTTAGATTGCATAAGTTCAAATACCATCTCTACCATCCATCAGCTCTATAATGTGGGGCAAGTATCTTGATTTTCCCATCTGCAAAATGGGGACACTCATGTACAGGCACCACAAACAATTGTTGTGATGATTGAATCAGTTAATATATGTAAAGCACTTAGAACTGTTCTTAGAGACTTACAGTAAGTGCTATAAAAGTGTTGGCTATTAGGATTTAACGAGTGGGGACTTACATTGATTTAAAATCTGAGAAAGCTAAGTTCTATTTTGCTATCTTAAAAAAAATTTAGTTTTCAAAAATTCTTGGATAATTTCACCTACTTGATTTTCAAGGTGAAATTTCAGTCATGATCCTAAAAGGATTTTCAACGAGAATTTTATTGGCCTTGCGCATCCTCTTTTGTGTAGGCTCACAAGGTTGTATAGCATGGTAAGAGACAATGGAGTTGTGGTTAAGACAGGAATTAAAGCATCAGATACACCTGGGTTTGTGTACATCTCAGTTGCGCCACTTTCTAGCTGTCTGACCTTGGTGAAGTTACCTTCTGAGATTCAATTTCCTCATCGCTAAAATAAAGAAGAAGTAGTAATCATAGAAGCTGCTACAACCCAAATGTCCATCAACTGATGAATGGATAAGCAAAATATGATATATCCATACAACTGGATATTATTGGGTCATAAAAAGGAGTGAAGTATGATACATGCTACAACATGGATGAAGCTTGAAAACATGATGCTAAGTGAAAGAAGTCAGTCTACAATGATCACCTATTTTATGATTCCATTTATATAAAATATGGAATAGGCAAATTTACAGAGATAGATAGTAGACTGGTGGTTGCTTAGAGTTTGAGAAGATGAGGAACCTGGAGGTGATAACTAAAGATTTCTAAGCTAAGTCTCATATGGTTTGAACTGATTGATGGTACCAAGATTGTGTGCCTGCATCCTTGTTGCAAAGGAGAAGGACAACTACATTGTAAAATTTACTATTTAAAAACGGGAATTTCCCCTAACATAGGAAAGGCTATTTAAAAGACAATGAACAGTCATGATTACAATCAGATACAAGGACAAAGACTCCCAGGAAACCCCAAATCTAGGGAGTGGGAAGAGGAAGAGGACCCAGAGAAGAATACAGAACGGGACAGTGATACAGATGGAAGACAACACAAAAAGAAAAATAATGGAAGAAATGGATTAAAGAGTTTCAAGAAGGAGAGAGTAGTGGTCAGAATGTTAGTTCTATTGTGAAAAAGAGTATGAAAAAGAATATATGTATGTTCATGTATGACTGAAGCATTATGCTGTACACTTGAAATTGATACAACATTGTTAATTGATTATACTTCAATAATAAAAAATATATATATAAAGAATATTAGTTCTATGTAGAAGTAAAATAAAGGCTGAGAACTATTCATTGGCTTTAGCCATTAGGAGTTCATTTATGTCCTTCATAAGAAAAATTTAATTAGTATGATAAGGAGGAACCCTAATTTTAATGGACTGTAAAGGTAATGAGAGATGATGATATAAAGACATACACTCTCTCAAGAGTTGGGGATCTAGTCCCACCATGGGGATGTTGTAATAATCGTCACGATACTTGGATCTTTGTAAAGCCATATGAAGTAGGACTGTTATTCCCCTTACATTACAGGTGAGACCCAAGGTCATACAAGGGGCAGATTTGGATCTTAACACCCACGCTTGCCTGACATCAGAATCAGAAAGGACCCCTAGGTATAGATCACAATGCCAGTATTTTACAATAGTTTGTTTTAGGGCAATTCCCAAAGTAACAGATTCTCACAATAAGAAGGAATTTGAACTCTGTTCCACTTCTTGATTCCACTTCTGTGGTTCCTTCTTAGATCCTTAAAGCCAGAGTATGTCTCTACCCCATCTTCTCATCATTCTTTATTTATATTTTGTTTTTGAATCATGTCTCCCTCTTCTGGTAATAGATCTCTGATTTTATTTTTTTTCTCTGAGGTATCACCCATTCTCTCAAGCTCGGTTCACTTGCTTTGGCAAGTGCTGACTCCATCCTTGTGTCTAGGGCTGGGCAACGCACTCAGTCTTGACCAGTTAGACCATGGCATCCCTCTGGCCACTGTGATAAGTTTAAGGATAAGCTTGCGAACAAATTCAAGCCCCTGAAAATCACATACAGGACTTAGGTCGTACTGCTATGGGAAAGAAGCCCTAATTTCTGTTGTATTTGAATCTTGGAAGATATAGAACTAGAGCTCTGGGAAGCTATCTTCCCTTCACATAGAATCTGAGAGTACAGCTTACACTTGGAAGAGCAGATCCAGAAGCTGGAGAGAGTTGGGGTCCCAGTGAGCCCTTGGATCAAGCCCCATTTGAGGCCAGCACCTTGGTACTTTTCATTATATGAGCTAATAATTTTTGTTTGTTTAAGTCAGTTTGAATGGGCTTTTCTCCCACTTGTTACCAAGAAAGACCCAGTATGTAGCTTATCACTGCCTGTGTGGTGTTTTCTCCCCTAGAAGCATGTTAGCCACAGGGTGCGTGAATCCTTCCACACTTCTTTTTGTGCTCCACCCCCACCAATGCCTAGGATTTTTAAAGTAGTAAGTACTTAAATGCCTGAAGAGTTCAACAGAATTGAATGTGGGCTGATTCTTCCAACAGTCCCTAAAAGTTGCTCCAGAAAAGCTTCCTGTCTATAAGCTCGCTCACTGTCCCTTTTGTGTCTTAATCACAAAAGTAATCTACAAAAGAAGTTTCAAATATTTGATCTTTCTGTTTGTTTGATTTCATGTTAAGCTGGAATTTATGTAAATATGTACTTGGAATGTCACTGCACGCTCCAACGAAACAGCTTGCAAGATGCAGAGCGGGCTGCTCTCTTGGTGGCTCAATAAAATGAAATGCTCATTTTCTGTCCTTTGTAAAAAACTAGTTTTTCTCTGGGGCGTGGCTCCTTTCACACAAAGAAACTGATATCCTCTCAAATAAAAAAAGGGGCAGAGAAATAGGATGGCTTTCTGTTTGTTACTGTGAAAACTTGGCAGCAATCCTGTGCCCAAATGGCCATGAGCTGTTGCTGTTGTGCAAAGTTTAGGAACGCTGTTCTTTCAGGCTGGCTGGGCTCATTAAACAAGAAAGCTACGGACAGAAGGAAGTACTTCCAGAACACACTGAGGAACACCATTAAAGGTTGTGTCATAGCAATGGACAGTTGAAAAATCCTGATTTGCTTGTATTAACAAATGCTGAGATTTTTGTTTCCTACTGAAATGGTTGGGAGAGTGCTCTATGCCATATCTTTAAGATAAAAACCAGAAACACTAGAGGAAATATTGCAAGTTGATCATAATACGATTCCAATTCATCATAACTATAATTACTCAGTATGTGCCAGACGCTGTCCCAAGCATCTTACGCATATCAGTGTTAGGTAGGGACTATCATTATCCCTGTTGTCCAGATATGAAACTGAGGTACAGCATGACACTTAACTTGCTCAAGGTCACACAGGTTGTAATGCAAGATCTAGAAGTCAGACCAGGTAGTATTGCTTCAGAGCTTCTGTTGTTAACCATCAGGCTTTATTGCTTTTCAGACTATTTGCACAGATAAGCTGATAAGCTTGTGGGTATATGGGAATGTGACCTTTGGGGAAAGTCATCTTGCAACATCTATTAAAATTTAAATTACACATACCTTTGACCTAACAATCTAGGAACATGTTCTAGAGAAGAAATAAACTTATACTATAGGGTTTACAGGTGAGAATATTTATTGCAAAATTATCAGTAGGAACTGGAAAATGCCTGAAGGCCCATCAGTAAATGCAGGTAGAATTAACTGTGAACTAATCATCTTTGACAGGTATATTTTGAATGAATTTGTTGACCTAGAGGTATATCCATGATGTATCATTAAATGGGAAAAGCAAAGAACGGAGAACTGTATGTAGTGTGATTGATTTGTATAAAACAAGGATCAAAGAATATCTATATTTGTATGTGGTTTCATGAGAATTGAGTGGCAATAGGATACAGCAGGCTGTTAAGTATTCAGGGGGTGGGGGAAAATGGACACGAGGAAAGGCGAGAAGACAAATACTTAAAAACAACATGGAACAATAAGCATGGTATAATGTCAGGTTAAAATGTCCAATATGAAAGTCCATATGAGTATTACTGCAAATATGTGTAATACTTGAGTAAGCATTTAGGGAAGAGCTAGATGGTAACAAAGACAAGTGTTATATCAAACATTTATCTGATTAAATGACAATTGTGTGGAAAATTTTTTTCTTGGATTTTGTTTATTTTCTAAGATAGATTTTTATAATAAATCATCATTAATGGGAAGAGGGGAAAGGATTTAAACCTTTTTAGGAGAGGAAAAAGTCTGGAACCCAATGGTAAAATTAAGATGAAATTGAATAATGTGGCCAACAGGGTGCAATGCGAACACGGGCTCTGGGAGCTGTGGTGGAGGCGGCACCGCCGAGCGTCATGGGCTGGGAGCCCAAGAGGAAGCAGTCAAGGCAGCACTGAGCTGATATGGGACTAGATGCTGTTGCCACCTTTGCCCACATCCTTTTTCTTGGTGGGGGGAGGTGGTTAGGTTTATTTATTTATTTTCCATGTTCTTGATTTGTGACTTGTTTAGCCTCAAATCACAGCTTCTTGTTCACTCAGCTAGCATTTGCTGAGTGCCTACTGTGTGCCAGGTCAGATGCCTGGTACCTATTCTGTGGTAAGCTTGCTTCTGTCACAGAGGATAAAACAACTGTCTCCTTCCTCCCCCAAATCTTATCTGAGCATGTCTGCCTTCCCCCTCGGCAGAAGAGAAAGGGAACACTTTTTCTTATATTGGGGTGGGGGTAGGCAGTAGACTTTTCACTGGGATCCATGTTTGACTCATAATGGCCCTCTTGAATATCCATGACCCACCATGGCAACATGAGGCTCTCCATAACCTGACCTGTTTGATCTGTCTCCTCTCCTACCACTTCCCACCCTCTATCTAGACCACCATCCCACATTTCTGAGCATCCCCTGGACATAGCATGCTTTTGTAAGCCTCTTTGCCTTTATAATTGCCAGTCACTTCGCCTGGAAAACCTCTACCCATCCTTTAAGAATCAACTCATGTATTACCTCTGAAGCCCTCAGTCACTTTCTTAAAGGATTTATTCCTCCTTTCTGGTCATCAGTACTGGTTGTTGCTGGTCCTTGAGGTCTAGAATAAGTTCAAGAAGTTGGAAATCTGTGAAATAAAGTTCCCATGTGACATTGAGACCCTAAAGACAATGAATCTTATCTGGTTCAGAGCAGATGTGAAAAATCACCTTAGAGATAGGAAAATTCCCAATCCTATAGGATTTGACTGCAACTTGATTGAGGGAAGAAAGAAGTCACAACTCTAAGAGAGATTTTTTTTCAGTTACAAAGCACAGAAAAAGAGTCTTGAGAAGCAAATGTATTTCCCATCCCAGCATTGCCCTAGAGGGAGATACTTATTGCTGGACATACAATTTAAGTTATTTCCAGGTCTAATGACAAGGGGGTCCCTACTATGCTGATGGACACAGGAAGTTATCAATTTCCAGTCCCATCAGCAAGACCATCATTATTGTGAGAAAGATATGACAGAATATCTTAGCCGGGCCCACAAAGCAATATTATAATTACAGCCTTCTTACATAGCTTAATAACAAGGAGCAAATGCATCCTTCAATATAATACTGATATTCCAATGTATCTGACAGTTTTAGTTCTCACTGAAAAATTGTTAAATAATCATTCTGGTGTCTGTTTTTGGTCTCCTGTGCACTTTATTTATCTTGAGTCACCAGCAGGCCTTTACCATCCCTGAGCACTAAACTCATATAGTGTTTGTACTGACAAAGCAGAGGAAGAGGTCTTGGAGTTTGGCGGTCATCAAGACACAGGCCAGCGGTTCTCAGCCTTTACTCCACAGCACCCATGGTGAACGGTGTCCGTGTGAACGGTTCCCCTTCGTAGTCCAAGGCTTATGTGACTTCCCAGTGTGCTGGCTCTAATTCCGTTTTTTTCTTTTCTACTTAAGAAAGCATATCAGAATTCAAGTGAGTACCAGATGGCTGTGCAGTTGCCATGGAAACCTTGAATCTGCTCTAATTTTTTTTAAAGTAAATGACTCTTTCTCTCTCTCTCTTTTTTTCAGCAGCCCCACCCTAGTCTGTCTAGTTTTGAGGATGCAGTCTATAAAGTCCTTTAGTAGGTAAGTGGCATGATTATATTTGTATTTTAGGAATACAAAATGGCAGCTATGTAGAAAGCTACTGCAGTATTGAGCAAGAGCTAATGATGACCTAAATCATGGTTGTGGCAGTGAGGATGGAGAAGAAAGGATAGATTTGAGAAATGTTTAGGAGTCGAATGAATAGAATGATGGGGTATTGGGGTGGAGGGACTGATAAGAGAGAGGGAGAAGTGATAGATAAAGTCAGTTTGCTTGAATGACTGGGGAAATAGTAATACTACTAACAGAAAAAAGACCACAGGATAAGGAGCTCGTTGGGATGGGAGAGGACATATTTCACAATATATTCGCTCAGTCTGAGGTTCCCAAGGGAAATTCCAATGTCAAGCAAGATGTCAAAAATACAGGTCTAGAGATTTTGATAGAAGTATCAATAGAAGTTTAAAGGTAATTGGATTATAAGTGACCAAAGTCAAGGGAGTAGTGTACAAGGTGAAAAAGAAAAACAGGTGAAGGGTTAAATCTGAGAATAGTAATACCTAAGGGCTGACCAATGAAGGAAGAAGATAGGTAAGAAATTTGAGAAGAGGGATGTTGCGACCAGGAGAATGGATTGTCATGGAAACCAAGAGAGGAGAAAATTCCAAAAAGAAGAGAGTGTGTGAGGATGTCAAATACCCCAGAGAAAACAGGAGAAACAATGAAAAATAGGCATTGGCCTTGGCAATAAGGAAGTCATTGAAGATTTTTAAAAGAACATGCAGAGTGTGTGGAGCATGGGCCCTGGGGTGCAGTGGGTTCCAGTGTGGATATGAAATAAGGAGTAAAAGGGAGCAGAGAGGAGTTTGGTGATGAAGGAAATAATTATAAATAGGATAGCTACTATTGATTGAATGCTTATTCTGTGCAGGCACAGTGCCTGACATATAACTTCTCATTTCATTTTACAAACTGTATACAATTATAATAGAAACACACTTTGGAAGTTAAGTGAGTTGCTGAAGATCACTCAACTAATAGGTTGTAAACAAACATGGTTCCAACCTAGTGCTGACTGACCCAAAGCCCAAGATCTTAACCACCACACTGAAGCCAGAAGATAAGGCAGGGCCAAAGGGTACTCTTGTTTATCTGGTTATAAAATTATAAATGGAATGCTTCTTCTGAAACGATAGATTTCATTTTTAATAACGAAAATTACACACACACACACACACACACACACAAAATCAGAAGGAAACAGTTTCCTTAATTGTCACTTGGATCTCATGTCTGGAATCAATTGATAATTAACTACTTCAGTTCTTTCAATATCAAAACTTTGCACTCATCCAGATGGCTGGTCAGTCATTAACACAAGCTGAGCACGTATCCTGCAGGATGGGGAACTTGCAGTGGAGTTAAAACACCAGCTTCAGCCTTCTGGACCTTCGAGGAAAAGCAGCAGGGGAAATACAGAACAGCAGGGAGGGAGAGTTCCAGATCTATCTCGGTATTTCTGACCTGTAGTAGAGGCAGCCCAGAAAGGTGTTTTGGTTATAGTGTCCCTCCAGGGAGTCAGGCCCTTTCTTGAGTTGGCCTAGAGTCTGTTTCACTTTGGGACTCAATCTGAAAAGACTTGAACTCTCAAATTTATTTTAAAAAGATGCCTTGGTCTCATGGATCCCCCATCGTGGGCCAGCTATGTGCCAAATGCTCTGAGCTGATGATGATAATAGAGAAGATAAAGCCCTTATGACCTCATTTACCATCCCAGAATCCAAATATAATCATCTCTTTAACTTTTTCAGTTAACTGCTCTACCCTATATGCCTTCATTAGCAGAAAGTCCAGTATCTCTCTCCCCTGAGTTATTTAAGAATTCAAAACATTTCCTCAATCCAGAGGGTTATAACTCACTTCCAAAAGCCAGGCTGAGAGAAAAATCAAAGTTTCTTTGTTCTGCTTCTGTCATCCTGTGTCCCTGCTGCTCCTTTATAGTCTGCTGGGCTTGTCTCCTGCTGAGGTAAAACTATCGCTGGTCCAGATCCTGCCCTGGCCACGTGATGCACCAAGGCTTGCCTTCAGGGTTCAGCTCCTCGGCTCACTTGGTGTGCACTCCATGTGTTCTGTCATTGCTTCCCAGTGGCATCCACAGAAAGCTTTGCTGGCCCCACCCTTTGACGACAGCCCTTCTCGTATGGCAGTGCTTCTCTAGGGCTCTTCATCTTCTTTCCTGCCAGCAGATCTCAGTGAGCACCATCCCAATCCATTTAAGATCCAATAACCTTGAACCTCAAAGAGGAAAGTGTCAGAGCCCCTTTCCTTTCCTCTTCCTAGGGCTGCCTCCTTGCACAACTCCAGGGACACCATCCGTATTGTATTCAGGAGTGGTATCCCTGGGAGCGCATCATCAGAGTATATACATCCATCATAATAGACTGCAATACAAATGGTGCTCCCTGGAGTTGTGAACTGCGCACTAAACCCCTATGCCAGCTTTCTCCAAGGGGAATGGGAAAGAACAGATATTTCAAGACTAAGACATTCTATTATTCCCTCCTTCCAAGAAGTAGTAGGTCTCTTGTAGTTGCATAAATAAAAACAGTCATTCAGGTGACTCTTGCAAAACAAATGAGATTGGCTTCAAGATGATTCTCTGAAGCTTTTTTTTAAAATATGCTTTAAATAAACTAAGATTTCTGTTCCCCCAGGCACCCCGTTACATAAATAATAGTAGCTATCCTTTATTCAGCTGATAGGGCACTGATGCTTTACATGCATTATCTCATCTTGTAGAAGAATTCTGAGTCTAATAATGGAGCTAAAATGTACAGAAATTATAGTCTAAGGTAGAATATGAAAAAAATTACATGAGTGAGGTAAGTGCAAATCATCGAGAGAGCTCAGTGAAGGGAGGGATTATTTCCAGCTGGGGAAGCTCATTCCATCCACATTCGGCACACAATTATTGCGTGCCTCTTATATCCTGGTCTTGAGAGTCTCACAGACCATGGGGGAAAGGAGAAGGAAACAAAGCATCTGGACAGTGTGATATCATTTGATAACTGCAGTCTGGCCAGCAGGGAAGACTCCTTGGAAGAGGAGGCACGTGAGCTACAAGCACTGAAGGTTTGGGGGCCTTCTGAACAGACAAGGTTGGGGATCCCTGATATCCCAGGGTTGCACCTGGATTTCATTACAACCCCATCTTCTAGAAGAGAAAGTGAAACAAGCGGTTGTTAACTTCCCCATTCAATTCTCCTCCGAGGCCCTAATTTTGAAGCCGTTAATGGTAACCAGTCCTTCCTCTGTGCAACTGGCTTTTCTCCCACTGAAGATTGCGCTGCACTTTTCCCCACTTAACTCCGTTCAGTTGGTGACCTCCTTTCCAATTTACCAATTCTGATTCACATCCTCCATCTTTTCTCCCACTGAGAAGAAACAACCAACTTTTGGATTTCCAAGCCTCCTGGAAAAAGGCCAAAGTTCCATAAACTCTAGAATATTATTGTGTGAGTTAAAATATTCACATGGTATCAACTGTGCAGTTACTCCAATGTTTATTTTGGAAAATATTACCTTTGGAAAATGGGAAGCATTCCAGGGCATTTTCTTACCTTGAAATATCAGTAGACACAAGGGTATTTTGAGATCATTTTTTTGCTCAAAAGGTAGCAAACAATCTGTACAATTAGACACATAAAATTGCCTTAAATAATGTTAGTTAAGGGCTCTGGGGCTTAAAAAATGCCCATAGAATATTTGTGGAGAAATGTGGGGCAAAAGGCTGCAATTCTAACTCACTGAAGCAACTTTCAAAATGCCTTTGAGTTAAATCCTAGCTGGAGCTTATTGAACACTTCTTTTCCAATGACTGATGATTAGACCTTGCTCAATTGCACAGTTTCCAAGGGCTTACATACTTCAAACTCCATCCCTCTGGCTACAGGAGGCAATGCAGTCTACAGCCCCAGTGGGAACTACAGCTAAACCTAAGGGTCTGAGGGGCCTGTTTACCTTTCCCTCTCTCTCCTCTTCTCCCCACGTGTTTCCCCTCGGCGTGGTCATGCAGTGCAAAAGCCACAAGAGAAGGGTGTCAGTGGGTCAGCTGTCCCAGGGAGATCTTACTGACACATCTCTGTCTTTAACGTGGTGCAATTCCCGGTGACTATCATATGTTTGCAGGGTGAGGCTGGAGGGCCGAGAGGAGACAAAGCCTGGAGTGATGGCTGGTTGCAGTCCTTCTTGTGTGTTTTCTCAAGCTTTGAAATTTATAATACCTGAAACTTAACATTGTCTATGATCGCATTTATGAGAAAGAAAACACAACGTGTATATGCGTGAGTGTGTGTGTGTGTAAATGAATAAAGAAAAAGTAGGACATACACTAACAGACAGCAATAGTTAGCTCTGGGAAAGGAAGTGCCATTAGATAGGTGTAGGTGATTTACACATATCACTGTTTTTCCATTAACAATTTATTCAAATTTATAAAGAAAAATGATTTAAATTTTTTAAAAAATTTAGAAGAATTAAATATTTTGATGTACTATTTTAGAAAGCTAGCTAAAACATGTTGTTAAAATAGCAAGTTTAAAGTGGTAAGTATCATAAGTTCGATTTAGGGGAAAAATGGAAATATCCCCACACATAATTGGTAGTATACGCATAGAAAGGAAAAAAAAAGAGGAAAAAACAATAAATTATTGTGGTGATTATTTTGGGGAGATGGAATACTTTGGGAGATGGAGACGGGGATTTTAACTTTCTAGATTGTGTAGTTTTGAGAATATTTACATTTTTAAATATTAGCATGTGTTGATTTTTCTAGCACACAAATTGGCTGAGCAGTATTATGCCCTTGTTTACTTGATATTCCCCTCAGAAGACTGCCTGGCTGGCATAAATGGACCAACATGTAACACCACATTGACAGATCTGAACAGCAAACTCACATCCCACCCCAAATGGTAAGGTTCGTGGGAGGTTCTCATGTTTAATAAGGTCCTAGTTTTCATACCTGTACCTGCCTCAAACAAGCAATTCCTTCTGCTACAAGCTCCCTTCTTCCTCTTCTTCTCCTGGTAAACTCCTATTCGTCCTTTAAAACACAGCTCAACCATTAATTTTCCCCAACTCCCCAAATAGAATTAGTGATTTCTACTTTGCATTTCCATATACCTCTATTTCCACAAGTTATTTTGTGTATTCTAGGTCTGTTTTCCAACCCGTCTCCTCTTCTGAATTGTTAGCTCCTCAGAACAGGAATAGTATCTTCTTATTTTTTTAAATATATCTGTCTCAGGGCTTAATATCGTGAGCAATACTTAGTAAGTGTTCCATTAAAATGGTTTGCTTCCTTAGCATGCCCTAGTGTAAGAGTTTTAAATCCAGAGGACCCCAAACATGGCTATGATCAGAATCTCCTGGGGGAGCACTTACAAACACAGGTACTGACACCCAACTAGAGCTATTCTCAACTCAGATCTCCCAGACAGTTCTTCTGCTTCCTCTCCCCACTCCCCTTCCCATTGTTTTCCTTCCTGAACAATTCAGTCCAAAGCCATTAACTGGCTCTGAACAAAGTAGGCATCCCACATGATGGTGGGGGGATGGAGACCCAGCACAGGGCGGGTGACGAAGCCCAAGCTGCGTGAGGAGGGTATCTGGGTGGGAGGGTGACGTGGCTTGGATGTCAGAGCCTGGGCAGAGCGACGCGGGCATTTACACAGCAGGGGGTGCACAGGTGGCCTGGGATGGAGTGTCAGAGCCTGAGTCAGAAGGGTGTCCCCGTGAGATGTTCAAGCAAGATGAAGGGTGTCTCATTGTAGCATTTTTCTGCTTAGACAGAGCACCAGTGCCCCAGAGGGGTAAGGAGAGTATCTGCATGGGTGTTAGGGGACTAGGGTGAGAAAAGATTTAGAAAATAAGTAAATTTATCAATGGGAAGTCTCTTACTGTCAGAGAATTACAAATACGGAACAGAAGAAAACTAGAATGAATATTATGTCAGATTAGAATTGGAGACTCTCATGGTTTCCAACATAGGAATAGATACAGAAATAAATACAGGTGTAAATAGTGTGAATTATAAATATATATGAATTAATTTTTCTTTTATCTATCTATCTATCTATGTATCTATCTATCTATCCATCCATCTAATACTTAGCTGTTTACTCAAAGTGCTTGGGAGCAGCAACACACAAGGAGCAAAGAGCATGCTTAGCCTCTCGATTTCTAAAAGGAACCTGAGTTCTTTGCAGGCTCTACTGATTCCAGTGCTGTGACAGTGAAAGTAAAAAAATGAACCTGGATATCTTGTGCCAAAAAAAACAGGAGTGTTCAAAGGATAACAGGGACATGTCTAAGGAGGACATGAGCCAGCTTGAAGAAGATCCCACTGGCCATAGCTGGGACAATCTGAGCATCAAAATAAGTAATGATAGTAGTGGGTTATAACCCACTGTATAAAACTGGAATCTATGAGTATATCGTGGTATAAATTAATAAATGAATAATTTTAAATTTTGAGGAAGAATCAGATATTTACATAATCTTGAGGTTCTCTCTCATAAAAAAAAATTAGTAATTACAAAGAGTAGAAGAATGACTTCCTAGTGGACAGCCTGGCAGATAGCACCATAAACAAATGATCAAAGTGCCCATACTGGTAATGGGACAAATCTAAAGTGTACCAACTGATAGGATGTGATGAGAAGACCATGACATCACTTCTATGAAATTTCTTCCTAATTATGAGAAAACTTAAGACAAGCAATTTGAAGGTCATTCTACAAAATAGATGGACTGTAATTTTGAAATGTCAAGGTTGTAAAAATCAAGGAGAGACTGAGAAACTGTTTTCAGTGTAAGAGGCATGACATAGTACAGCACATAATTCCCTGCTCTTTTACTTTAAGGACAATTTTTGAGAACAATTTGCAAAACTTGACTGGGGTCTGAGGAGTAGAGGATGGTGACATATTGATGCTAATTTTCCTTATTTTGATGGGTTTTCTTTGGCGATATAATAGAATGTCCTTGCTTGTGGGAAATACTAAAGGATTTGGGAGTGCTAGGACTCCATGTCAACAACTAAGACTTGATTCAGAAAAAAGAAGTTATTTGTACTCTTCTTGCAACTTTGTTGTAAGTTTGAGACTATTTCCAATTAAAAAGTGAAAAGAAAATTCCCAGAGAGGTCCAAGGCATCTCTGTTGGAGCAAAAGCTTCCCCGGTGATTCCAGCTTTCTATGTTGGAAACTACTGGGTTAAACAATGTGAGTGGATCCTTATTAACTTGGATGTTCCTTCTTCACGTGGGCTTCTTTGTCCTATAAGAGTGCTTGGGAAAAATATAGAGTCCTAGGTCCAACCTGAAGCCCTCTGGATCAGAATTTAAGAAAGTAAAGCCTGGATAGTTTTATTTCTGATAAGTAGCCCTTAGGATCAGAGAAGTTTGGGAAACATTAAAATTCATCATAGAGGTCATTGAACCTTTTGTCCAAGGCATGCAGGTATGTCAGTTAGTATCAAAATAATGAATGATATCTGTGCACCAAGGAAGAGTAGGTGGCCAGAGCAAGCTTTCTAAATCCCAAGGAAGGACCTTTGGTGTCCAGGGGTCAACATAAAACTGCTGTCAGGAGAGTGATGGCCCTGGAGATTGCCTACATAGTCACTTTAGCTCAGAGCATTAAAGAGTCTGTTGTCTGAGAGAGGAATGAAAATAGCACTTCTGTATTTTTATGGTTGAACAGGAAAGTCAGCTGGCCTCTGGTGGGACCCCAGGACTGGAAGAGCAGTGGTTTTGCAGTCTGAGTGCTGTGATGACGTGATTGGTGCTGGGGCTGGAAAAATAGTTGTGTGTGATAGAAAGGACTGAGCACTAAATGCCGCAGACTGGGAGATCCAGTGAGGGCCATTCTCTGTTGATCGGGAGAATGGAGTCTCTCATGAAGTCACCCTCCATGAAGCTACCATGCCGGCCTGTGCAGTGAGCTGGACCAGCATCTGATAGTGCCTGGCCAACAGTGTGGGACCAACTTTCAACAGAGTACCTTGAGGCATCAAGGACTAGCAAGGATGCTTGGATACCAGGGCTTATCTTGGTTTGAAGTAGAAGTCAGATGGACTTCCTAATTGGACAGTGTACACCCTCTAGGGCTCCCAGAGGATCTAGAAGAAGGGAAAGCAGCCCTAAGAAAGTGACACCAGATTCCGTACTAACCTAGCATGAGGGGGCTCAAGTCATTTTTTCTCTTTAATTAGGAGAATTGAATAAGTGATCCTAATTCTACCTTGAGCATTAAGGAGCAATTTATAGCAGCTAGTTTCAGTGGATCCACTTTGATTTCTCCCGTACTGCTTGGCACATGCTGGAGTCCAGTACATGACTGCTAATAAATGGATAAACAGCATATGATCAACATGATTTCCACAAATTTGGTTGGGAACCTCTTTTAGGCCTGCTTTTATGTTCTGCAAACCTTATGGTAAATAAGTTACTAAAATACAAAGACTGTATTTTGTAGAGTATTCCAGATGCATATATCCAGTCTCCCAGACCTCACCAGACTATGATTAAAAATGAGGTCAGGTTTACCTTGTAATGTCCAAAGGTGGTGGCTCAAGCTTTCATCTTACCTGGTGACAGGAAGTCTGAGTCTTTTATGAGGCTCTTCTCCACATGGAAGTCTTTACTCTCCCCAGAGGCTCAGGTCCTCCGCAAACCCATACTGCCCCCACCACCCACGTGCTTCCGGATTGTTCGGCACAGCTCCACCACTGTCACCTCTCACCTCCCGCCACCCCACGACTTCAGCCACCATAGCCTCACTGGCCTCAAAGGAAGGCTTTTCTTCCTTTGACTAAATATTCCCAAAGGTGGACACAGACTGTTCCTTTCATCTCCGGTAGCATGACCAGGACTAGAGTGCAACATTTAGCAAAATTTTATGGAAAGGTTAAGGATAAGAGAAAGGAATGATGAAACTGGCAACTTTTTAAATGGCTACACAAAGCACAGGCTGTGTCAGGGCCGCGGAGGTGACTTCCTGCCCAGTTCCCAGGCTTGGCTCCCTGGCAGGGGCTGCTTATCTGCTCCCTTCGGGAGTGACCTCCAGTGAGTTCACCCTGACGAACGTTCAGGCCCGGATCTCCAGAGGCCCTGGGAGAAGACCAGAGCTCTCCGCGAAGTCTCTCCGGTCTCAAGCCTGCCCCCCACCCCCGCTTCCTGTCCACTTCCTCTGAGGAAACTCCAGCCCTCCCCAACTCGTGGGGTCAGTCTGCTCCTATGGCCGCTGTGAGAGCATGACATAAAAGCAAAATATCCGAGAGACGACATTGCCCGAGTCTGTGTTTGAGTATTTCCACGTGTGAGATAATGGCAGGCCAGTCTTTTGTACTAAGCCTAGACCAGTCCCATTCCTTTTTATGGCATTTAATCCACATGAAGTGAGAAACCAGAACTGTACCTTCCCTATAGTCCTAAAGCCCTCAGTCCCCGTCTCCTGTGAGAGGCTGTTCAAACAGGAAGCCAAGCATCTCTACTAAAATAAACACTCCCATGCAGGCTAAGGGACTCCACACTTGCACCTTAAAGGAAGTATTTCTCCAAAGGCATCTTAAACTACAGAGATGTCGCTCCACCCATAATAAAGGCAACTTTTGATATTATGACGCAGAAAAGTTTAGGTCTTTGGAGTTGGAGCTCTCAAACCTCCATTCCAGAAAAGGGTTTGGTTCAATATTAGTATATCTAACCTTGTCTGTTTAGATCATTTCCCCCAAACCAAAACTACCCTTGAAAAAAAACTGCTTAAAGATCTGAAATTACAAAGTTTAAGCCCACCCCCCTGACCCCGGCTTTAAAAATCTCAGACCCATTTTTGTTAAGAGCTCTGGTTACAAGCACCATGTGCCAGTCCACCCCTGGAGATCTCGGCTTTTCCCAAGGGCCTCACTCCCGAAGGGGAGTCAGGCTCCAAGGTGAGCGTGGAAGGGAAACTGCTGCTTCCTTCCAGGGGCCACAGCCCTTTCCCTGCCACATAAATATGGAACTAATTTTGATTTCTTTTTCTTGAACCGTAGATACCTGGCTTGTCAACAGTCATTCAAAAAGAATTTTATAAAGGTTAAAGAATTAGAGTTAGCCCAGTTGTGAAATTGAGACTCTTTAGGGATTCAATTTCTGTAGTCATAGGTCATGCAGAATTAAATGAATTTGGAGGTGTGGATTTTAGTGGGTTTAGGTTGTGGAGATTGTCAACTCAGATAAACTGAAGCAAAAGGTGGATTTTCTCAATACTGTTCTCAATAGGCTTTAAGTATAATTAACAACAGCTGGCAAGAGCTCAGGTCTATTTCCATTTATATTGGCCACTAGCCCAAACAAGAAAAATGGATTTTTGCCAATCATAAAGCTAAAAACCATCAATAGGGAATGCCGTTTTTAATTTCAAAACCGCAAGAGGACATGTAGCATACAGAAAGGAGTCCGAGAGAACTTTCCATTCTTTTCTCTCGGCTTCAGCTCCACTCATTCAAGTTTATTTATTGCCTATGTGTCAGGTCTTGAAGTTGCTTTCAGGGAGTGGCAGGAAACACTGTTAATGAAAGTGTTAAAATGAAACGCCTGTTCTCAGTTGATAACGGAGGTGTGAACCATGCACTGTTGAAGCACAAAGAAGAGCAACTAACTCTGCCTGGAAAGCTTCACAGAGAAGATGCGTTTGAAGCTGACCTTGAAAGATGAGTAGAAAGAAGGTCACTAAAAGAAGGGCCAAGGAATTCAATATTTGATGCTGATCCTTCTTACTGCACTGACTATAAATTCCATGTGGTTGGGCTTGATCTTGTTCATTGTTGTGTGCCTGGCGCCTAGCTCAGCACCCGGCACGCAGCAAATGTTCTAAAATATTAGCTGACCCGATTGACGGAAAATATCTTTGGCAGAGAGAACCACATGTACAATAACAAATAAACAACACAGTGATTTTTCTAGACTGCGATTTATCGTATCAGCACCATTAGCTTCTGGAAAGGAAAGAGACATCTCCTAAGATAGCTCAAAAGAGCAAGCACTGGAGAGGAAGCCACAACCTGAGTTCTAGTCCCAGCCCTATTATTAACAAGTTTCCTGACTGAATCAGTGATTATCCTGCACCACCCTCAGTTTTCTCACTTGTAAAACAACCTTGGAAGGGTTTATGATTACAACATTACATTTTCTAAAAAATGGAAACAATTAATAGAAGGGGAAAATGTAGCACTGCATCTTTTCCTTCTTTTTCTAAATGCAAAATTAACACAAGCTTCCCAGCTTTCAGATGGCAGGCGGAGTGCGTACTGGTCATCTCTTCCTCCCTCGCCAAAATTGCAGGACTGATAAAAACAGGTTCATAAACATTTAAAAACAAGAAGGAACTTTCTTTCGATTCAAAGCTGTGATCAAGTGGGAAACCAGAGCGATGAGCTGAGGCTCCTGCTGCCTCAAAGTGTTGCTCTTTGTCACATGCTGCCTGACTGGGGGCCTTCTGGTTCTCTCTAATCTAACCAAAGAGATGAAGAGATAGAAAAAATTGAAACTGAGAGGAAAGATTAGAGGCACTGAAGATAAGAGGCATGGAGAACGTATCATCAATCTAACGCAGGTGTTTTTAAAACGTTTTATGCTGTGGATCTCTCTTCAGCAGCTTAGTGAAGATGATGGATCCCTTCTGTCTCAAGTCTGGTCCAGCTGCTGTAACAAAATACCACAGTCGGGGTGGCTTTTAACAACAGAAATTTATTTCTCATAGTTCTGAGGCTGGGTAGTCCAAGATCAAGGTGCTGGCATGGTCGTGTTCTGGTGAGGGCTATTTTCTTGGTCTATAGCCAGTGCCCTCTTGCTGTGCCCTCACATGGTGGAAGGGGTGAGGGAGCTCTCTGAGGCCTCTTTATAAGGGCACTAATCCCATTCATGAGGGCTCCACCCTCCTGACCCAAGCACTTCCCAAAGGCTCCACCTCCTGATACCATCACGTTGGGCATTAGAATTTCAATATGTGACTTTTGGGGGGACACAAACATTTAGGCCATAGCACCTTCTCAGACTAATACCTTCAAGTGCATAAAATAAAATATATAAGAAATCAATTATATTGAAATGCAGTTATCAAAATATTAAAATTTTGTCATTTATTAACATATTAATGAATTAAATAAGATGTGACAGCCAGTTTATTATCATTTTTGAGGTATCTGCCCCAATTGTAATATAATATGAATATATCTATGATTTCTGTTGGTGATAATGTCACAGATATTACCAGTATTGCTTGTGGGGTTTTTTTTGCCTATATGCAAATAGGGGAAAATGTTATGATTCAGTTAGAGGTTAATGAAAATTAAAATGTAATAGTTTTTTTCATCCAAGTTTATGGATTCCCCTGAGTTCTCTTCACAGACCTCAGATTAAAAAACTCTGGTCTACTAGAATTTCCAGACTTCCCCAAAACAGAGGAAATGTGATTCTTTAATTTTTTAGAACTAAAAAAAGATGTGATAACTCAGATGAATAGAGTTCACTAAATTCTAGCAGAATAATAAAAAAAATGAAATAAAGAAACATGGCTGAACATGGAAGCAACCTAAATGTCCATTGACAGATGAATGGATAAAGATGTGGGGTGTGCACACACACACACACACACACACACACACACACACACACACACACACACACAATGGAATATTACTCAGCCATAAAAATGAAATAATGCCATTTGCAGCAATATGAATGTACCTAGAGATTATCATACTAAGTGAAGTAAGTCAGACAAAGACAAATAAAATATGATATCACTTATGTGTGGAATCTAAAAAAATGATACACATGAAGTTACAAAACAGAAATAGACTCACAGACATAGAAAACAAACTTATAGTTACCAAAGGAGAAAGGGAGGGACAAATTAGAAACTTGGAATTAACAGATACACATTACTATTTATAAAATAGATAAACAACAAGGACCACTATATAGCACAGGGAACTCTATTCAATATCTTGTAAGAACCTATAATGGAAAAAATCTGAAAAAAAAAAAATAGGTATATATAGATATATATGCATGACTGAATCACTTTGTTATATACCTGAAACATTGTAAGTCAACTATACTTAAAAAAAAACAAACAAAAAAAACCAAACACATGACTGAAACATATGGTGAAAATATGAGCAATAAAGAGGAAACCCTAAAAACTACCAGAGTAGAAAGACGACCTACAAAGGAAGAAAAACCAAATAACCCTGGATACCTGATTAGCAACATTCTATGCAAGAAAACAATGCAGAAATATTTTTTAAATACTGAGGGGAAATTTAATTTGAATCTACAATTTTATTCATAACCAAATTATCAGTAGTTTGAGGTAGAGTGTAAGTAAATTAATGCCATTTTTGGACATACAAAGACTTAGAACAATTAGCACTCATAACCTAAAATAAACTATCAAGAAAAAAAATCCAGAAGGAAGTGTTGGAAGGCAAGTATAATGTACACTAAGTGGGAAAAGTATTAAATAATATAGTAGTGCAAAAAATAAAAAGTGAAATAGCTCTGTCCTGACCCCTTTATGTGTTGTGTATTCTCCTATACCTTTTTCAAAGCCAGTGTAAACATGTACACAAATACAGATATAAAAGATATTTTTTATTCTTTCAACAATGAGCTCACTCTATATAAAACAGTTTGTAGGTTTTTCCCACATTCAATGTAATGTCATGCACATCCATCAATCTTGGTCCATGCAGATCTATCTTATACTTTATCTGCATTCCATAATAGAGATACTCATTTAATGCGTCCCAAATGTGGACATTGAGATGATTTTTAATATTTTGCTCTTGTAAATAAAAGCTCGAAGAATTTTTTTGGTCAGTATTTCTATAGAACAGAGGCCTAGAGTTAGAATTCCTGGGTCAAAGAATATGTGTATTTTAAATGTTCAGAGATCTTGTCAAAATGACTTCTAAAAATATTGATAATTTATACTCAGACTAGAAGTATATGAGACTCAGTGTTTTAAGGAAGGAAATCTTGAACATGAGACTAGACACCAAAACATCACAAAATCTTGAATGAAAGAAGCCAGATGCCAAAATATTAATGTATGCTTCCGTTAATGTAAATTTCAGGAAAAGGCAAACAGAAGCGATGAGGGTAGAAGTCAGAATTGCAGTTACTTCTGTTTGCAGGTACATTAACTGGGAAGGGGCACAAGAGAGCCCTCTGGCGTGATGGAAATATTCTTTTTTAAAAATAGTTGTCTCAGGAGTGAAGGCAAATGTAAAAATTCATCAAGCTGTACACATAAATATTTTTGCACATTACTGTGTACAACGATTGAAAGTTATACACAAAAAAATCAAACAAGCAAAAAAAAAAAAAAAAAAGTGACCACTGAAAGCCCAGTAAAGATAAAGGAAACTTTAACCTTGAAACACTAGCTGGAGGAAAGTTGCCCTGAAGTGGTGGCCCACTTGCTTTGGACTTGGTGTGAGCACAAAACCCCTGAGATTTAGGGGTGTATTTGGTATCACAGCATAGCCTAACCTTTCTTGGCTAATACAGTACTCATCATCCACAAACTGCCAAGGTCAGAAACATGGTTTGGTCAGCACACCAAGGGAGGTCTGCCTCTCATAGGCTAAGTGACACAAAACATGCTCATAAATGAATGTGTAAATGAAACTGCCAGTTTATTAAATGAAAGGGAGAGGAAAAAAGCCCTATCATTCTAACTAGGATATCTAGTGTGTTACCATGATCAAGCCCATTCTCTCAAGACAGACCTGCACAGAAAGTCAAACCGTAATAAAAATTTGGTGCATGTGTTCTGAGAGTATTAATTAGATGAGCCAAATGTTTAATGCCATCCTTTCAACAGAGCTTATGAATCCATTTCATAGTAAAGACAGCTTTGTCAGTGGGTCCCTAGGGAATACCTCAGGTCCCTAGACTGCAGTTTTCACTCCCCTGGGCACATACCTGAATTGCCTCAAGGAGTCCCCTCTCCCCTGATCCCCCACCACCCCACTTTTTGCTTTCAATCCTATTAGCTTTTCTTGTGGGGCATGTTATTGCATTTTGTCTTATTTTTTTAGATAGATGTATCTGGTCTCTGAAGCATTCTTTTTTATATATCTACTCCTAACTATGTAGTTATGTATTTTTCCTTTCAAAGAACAATCATAAATCTTTTACTTTCAAATTCTTTGGTGAAAGTAGTAGGAGTTTGAGGTGGGGGAGAATGGTGTCCTAACCATAGTCTCCAAGTACTTATAACATCCAAACTAATACAGACACTAGGAATTCTGTACAGTGTATCTGAATATTTCATAAGGTTTATGGGAGCATTTTATAGAATTCTTGAAGGCTTGATGGACAGTGAAGAAATTGTTCTTAGAGTTTGGAGAAAAGGGGATTCCTGTTATGTACCTATTATATAGTGGAGGGAAGTTTGGCAACACTGTTACTTGCTGAATTGTGGAATATGGAAAATATCTTCAACAAATTGGTACATTTGGTTAAAGAAACTTCCAGGCAGAATGTTGATAGTATCAAATGATTTTTTTTTTTTATTTAACTAAGTGTGAAAAGACACAGATAGAGATGAGATAAAACAACTATTCAATTTTTAGGCAGAATTTAGAGAAAATATAAAAAATCTAGGGTCTTTAGGTTAAAAAATAAAGATGTTTTTCATTCCTAGCCTCTCCAGAGGGCTAAAAAGTAAGGAATTGCTTTAAGGCAAAGGCTACAGCCAGGGTAGACTCTCTTTTAAGACTGTAGAAAGAGTTAAGAATGTTCTTTCTAGATCTTCTCAGCTTGATAAGAGGGCTTCTAAATATTTTAAGGCAATTTCCAACAGTTTCCTGACAGCTTAAGATGGAAAGTGTCTGTCTCAAAGAAATTTGTGAGTGGTTATAATTTGATCTATAAGAATCCCCCAAATTTTTAAAGAGAATTGTATTGGCAGAAGCAATACCTGTTTAGACTGAAAGAGCCTAAGTAGCTCTCAATATAGCAATGCTCAATTTTTATATGGGCAAAAATTTATATTTACATCTTAAAAGCTGAATATTTTAAACTAAGTGATGTGGAAAAAAATGTGAGGTAATGTTGCAATCAAAATTGGTAGAGAATCAGAATCATATGTTGCTATCTTGAAAAGCTTGCCTACTAACAACAAAGAGAAACTGTTTCTGAATATTGCTGGAATTAGGCGGTACCACGGTGTCATGCTTAGTTTGAGCCATGCTTTGTCATTATGCTATGACTTATACGTGTTTGTACAATGACTGCCTGTAAAGCTGAACAATTTAGTGTGGTTACATTTTCTGCATGAGATCTTAAATGCTATTCCATTCTTTTTCAAAGACATCTTTAAAGTCAGGATCTTGCAAGAACAATGTGAGTAAGGCATGTCTTCAAAGCCTTTGAATTCAGTGACAGATTGTCAGGTTAGTTTCCTTCATTCACTGTGTATCTTCTTTGAAGAAACACTTTGTTTCACCTTATTGATGAACCCTAAAGGTTTTTTTTTTTTTTAATTTATATTTTTTATGGAAAAGAAGCAACAATGAAAGATCAAGAGAGTATCCAGTCACACTACTGCTCATATACAACCTAAAAGAATAAATGATCCATGCAGGTACAATGTGTAACATTACTCTTAAAATTAATGGCAACATTGTAAGAAACTTTTCTTTTGAATAACAGCCTTATGTATCTTATAATGACATATAAAAAGGAATTTACAAATGTAAACTACTGACTTACTACAAACTGCTCCTTTTTGCAATTTTTTTTTTTTTTCATCCTAAAGGACAGACCATCTTCCCTGGGAACTTATCAATGCCTCCTTGTTCTGGAATCTCTACAGTAGCATCACCAAACATAGAGAAAACTCTTTCCATTCCTTTGAATCTGAGAACTTGCCTTCAAATCCAACTCACTAGCACTGTCTTCTTTGGCACCTGTGACAGTAAGTGTGTTCTTCCCTTCTCAAATATCTTTAAGCTTCAAGTCTCCATTGAACAGTTAATTACAAGAAATTGCCTGCTTTTAATTGTAATTTAAAAATTTCCTTAGTTATTGGTATGCATTTGCTGTACCATATGGTAAACATAATGTTTATCATTATGCATGCAAACTACATAGCGCTGTTACACTCAAAAAGCAACTGATAATTAGCAATTGTATCAATTGTTTGGTGATTATAACGCTATTCTTTAGATATTGTACATCCTAACATGATAGTCTGTTACTCATATTTGGCATTTTACTTTATTTTAAGTACATGTTAAGAATTTGGGGGTTTATGTGTAACACATTTTATTTTTTTCCCCATTTAAAAATAGGCTCCCATTCAGCGTTTTCTTGAGGATCATCAGATTTTCAGGGGTGGATTATTGAAATGAAGCAGGATAAGCCTACATCACTATTCCTATAATAACCTGTGGACAAGTTTATGCTGTGTTTCTGACCCTCGCATATTTTGAATTGTAATTTTTAAAAAATTGTGATTGTCTTGTTCCTATACTACCATTGTTTTGGGGTATGTTAAGGTGGGGGATAACTTGAACATGAGAGTTGTATTTGATCCTGTGGAGGATCCTGGATGTTGAATAGGATAGGGTTACTGCATGGGAATTTAGGTTGTCTCCCTTGAGAATGAAAGGGTGTGTTTATCTGTGGGCAAAAGGATGTACCCAGATGTTCCCAGATGTTTGGGCAACCAGAGGGGTAGATCTATGGTAGACACTTCTGGTAGCTCGGTGGTATCTGTTCTTTTCATTTTGCTCAGTAATAAAACTCCAAGCGTTAGCTGGGCATTTGTACAACCAATTAAAAAAAAAAAAAAGATTCCATTTCCCAGCCTCTCTTGCAACTAAGTATGGCCATATGACTAAGTTTTGGGCAGTGGATTGTAAGAAGTGGTTTGCATAGATCTTCTGGGGAGTTTTCTTGAAGAGAGGAAGTATTTCCTCTGTTCCTCTTTTGCTGGTCTCCCTGGCTAGCATGTGGATGATATGGCTCAAGGTGAAGCAGCCATCTCGTAAGTTAGGAGGGAAATCACAGGTAACAGTTGGCAGAGCAAACTGTCAGAAGGTGTCTGGGATCCCTGATAGGTGCGGAGCCACCATTTTAGCCTAAGACTGCTTATGTTTATCCGAGAGAGAGACAAACTTCATTTTTCACCACTATTATTTTGGGCTTTCAATCTGAGCAATGCTCTTTTATTATCTTTAGTTTATACTGTCTCATATTTATACACCTATTTTATATTATCTTGTTTATTTCTTGCCTATTTTTTTCCTCTTCCCCGTCTAGAATGCTGGTTGTATGAAAATAGACACCTCTCTCCCTCTCTCCCTTTTTGGTAATATGTTACAATTTTTATTGTGACAACAGCCTTCTTGTGAGGGTGGGGAGTTTGATCTCAAAAATATTGTTCCATTTAAGGTTTAGTTATATGGAAATTGCCATCATGACTGATAAGTCAACCTATCTTCAGTGTTGAAAGACTCACATGGTAAACATAAAGGTACAAACACGACTTAGTAGTGTATACTCAATGGAAAACAAGAGCATTCATAACAGCTATTTCTTTTAAGAAGATATGCAGGTAACACAAATAAACACTGCGCTACTAGGATAAGTTGACACAGTTGCCACAACTTACTCATCATTCTTTTTATGGGTGGGGGTGGGGTTAAATTCATTACAAAAAAAGTGCCTTCAGTGCTTAGTGTTATATCCATGCTGCCATGTCAAAAAAATAGGCTTGCCAAGGTGGGCGAAGTGTATGAATGCTCGTGCCTCACAGAACTGCAAACTGCAACTATAATGAGACTGAATGAAGTTTACCATTTGACCAGTGGGTAATACTTTCAAGGCATTCAATTAGCTTAACTTTTGCAGTATTCTAAGCTATTCACATTGACAATCACGTACATTGTAGTGCTTGTTGCAAGGGAGGCACGTAACTAGTTGTTTCGTCTACAGTATTCTGGGAAAGCATTCCTTGGGTTCTACATAAAAGTAATAGTATTAAACAGTCTAGTGGCAATCGCCGATAGGCTGCTTACATGAATGGTATTTCCTTCATTAATTGTTTTGAAAGGGCCAACTAGTGAAGGGGAAAAACCCAAAACAACCCCCAGCACTATTCCAGTTGACTGAGCTGCAGAAGTGGAAGTTCCTTACCACACAGATGGCATTTGACTGTCATTTTATAAGGGTTTTCCTTCAAGTGAGACTACTGCACTGTCTCCCAAGTTCTCTGCAAGTGATGAATGCTTCATTATGTCATCCATGCCATTTACATGCCACTCATGTTTAATATCTCCAAATTTCTTTTTAATGACATCTTTAAAGCTGACATAAATAATCTTGCTTTTTAAAGGTGCACTCTCAGAAGCCCAGAATATAAATTCTTTCTTGGACTCTTCTGTTTCTCATGTGGCATCATACAGAGCAGATTAGCAATCATTCGGAGGTAGCAACTTCACAACAGATGTATAGGGATCCTCTGCAGTATCAACAGTGTCATTCCCAAAGATCTGCTTTGCTTCCTCTACAGTCTTTTTCTCTCCCCTTAAACAGAAGATAACAGTTTTATTTCTTTTTCTGATCTCCTCTTGTGTAGAAGATTTCCTTATTTTCCTATCATGAAATACTTTGGTGATGTCATCATTTACTATAACTCCTGAGCTCTGGCTCCGGCTCTGTGGCACTAGGGAGGGGGAGAAGGAGGGGTGGTTGAAACTTCTCTCTCTTGTTCACATCTGAATCTACAGAGCTTAGAATAGTGCCTGGAAAATAGCATGTGCTCAGTAGATATCTGTAGAATGAATGAATGAAGACTAGATTAGAATCGGATTCCTCTAAAAGTAGTAAGCGCCTGCTTTGAGAAACTAAATTTAGAATTCCAAGGAACCTGGAAGGTTATTATAGGTGAGGAAACTGACATTTTAGAGGGGTTGTAAGACTCATAAACCACTCAAGTTCCTTGTCATTGTTGGCCTAGTTTTTCTAGCCAGGTGTGAGTTCTAAGACCACTGCTGCCTCTACACATATACTATTTGAAGCCGAGTCCCCCTAAAACTGAGTTCCCTTACTGAGTTTATGATTAATCTATCTAAAACTTAATTCCCTTTCTTATCCCCCGCTGACCTCAATCCTGTGCTGACTGAACTAATCAACCAGAGTCAGATGAGGAAAACTGCTGTTGTCAATAACATGGTTAAGGTACTGATTGCTAATATAGATGCCATCACTGACGTACAAACTCAGGTTGTTTCTCCAGGGCAAGATGAGCTCACAGACCCCTGATCCATGGACCACCTGGCCTGAGAATCGGTAAACCAGAAACATCCTGACTCACGAAACTACGATTAAGAAATGTCTCAAGATGATGATTAATCCCAGCCGCTTTGTTTTTCCTTTTTAAGAAACCTCTAACTCAAGACCAGGTGGGAGTGGATCTGAAGCTTAGGCTCGCACACCCTTGCTTGATGCCCTGCAAAAATCCTTTACTTTGCTACAAGCACTTGCTGTCAATTCGGCTTTCTGTGCCTCCGGCACTTGAGTCCTTGCTAGGTTATTTATTTGGCTGATCAGCAACTGTGAGGATACTGTAGACAGGGCTGTTCAGTAGCCCAGAGTTTTGAAAGGATGACCTCCTGCCTTTTCCCCATACAGGAAGTGCAAGAACATGGCTAACAAATTTTTCAAGCCTTCTCAAACACTGAAGAGCTTAGAAAGCCCAGCAATGGAGAGCAGTGTGGTCCCAACCAGCAGGCAGCCTTAGCTGTTTATTACCTGGCACTCTAGGGCAGGAAAGCTGGCAATTCTGAGGAAGACAGTTGTCCAGGCTCTCCTCTGGCAACCATCTTCCTCCACCAGCTCCCAACAAAGACATTTAATCCTTTTCTTCCACTGCCCTCAGTTCTACTTGGCTGGGCTTTGAGAGGACAGAGACTGGAGTACGACGTGACCCAAGTCACCTCTCCGCGCATCCTTCACAGCACGCGCGCGCCCGCGCGGGGCGTGGGGAGTGCGGAGGCGGGAGGCAGGCGCGCCCGGCTCCCTCCCTTTCGGCTTCCTCCCTTTCTGCTCTCCCCACGCCCAGCGGGGCTCCGAGAGGGCGGGCGCGCGCACCCTGCCAAGGCGCGCTGGAGGGAGCGCGCACGCTCCGCCTCTCCCCGCCTCCCCGGCGCGCGCCCCGCCCCCTCGAGCCGCAATACGCCGAGCGCTCGACATCCGAGGACTTTGGCCCAGGGTAACCCTGCTGGCGTGACCTTTCGCCTGTATTCCGCACCTCCCCCGGGCCCGCCCGGCGAGCCCGCGGCGGTTGGGCGCTAGCTGTCCTTCCTCCCTCCCTCCCGAGCTTCGACTCCCCTCCCTCCCGGCCCCAGCGCGCGGCTCCTCGTCATGGCGGCTCTCAGCAAGTCCATCCCTCATAACTGCTACGAGATCGGCCACACTTGGCACCCTTCCTGCAGGGTCGCCTTCGTGCATATCACCAGGGGCGCCCTGGAGGAGTCCCTGAAGATCTATGCCCCTCTGTACTTGGTGAGACCCATCAGCCCTTCCCCTAGGATGAGTTTAGTGTGGAGGCTGGGCCAGGGTGTGCAGCAGTGCTCCGGAGGGGCCTGGGGCACTCGCCCTGTGTTAACTTCTCATTGGGAGGGGTCAGGGAGTTTTTGACTGGGGTGGGTGGGTTGTGGAGCGGTCGTGAGGGGCGGATATCCTAAATCCTACGGGGGACGGGAGAAGGGGGAGGGGAATCAGAGGTTGAGTTGTCATCTGAATGCCTGTAGTTGGGGAGAGGATGGGGTCTCAACTTTAAATTTGGGACACCTAAAATTGTGAGTTCAGGGACCTGCGTTATTTTTCCTCTCTCCTGCCCTGTGGTGGAGAGATGTTTGTAGGTCAGCGAGGCAATAAGAAATGGCCTGCAATCATTCCTCATCTAATTCCCTCTATTTTGGCGCCCAACTCTCAAAAAACAATTTTTTTAAGGGCATATTTGTTATCAAGTCTCTGTGGACTCAAATCTTGTCTCAGCTTGGGATGACAGGATTGTGGCTTGAGGGTCTTACAGATACTTTTGCAAGTTCGCGAAGTGTTTTATTTCCTGGTTGAGCTTTTGCTCCGTGAGTCTTTGAGTCAGTGAAAATGAGTAGGAAATCTGACTTTATGTCAGGTAGCTCCTTTATTACACAACCTTATATGTAGGGCAACCTAAGTTTGGGCTTTTTAATAGAGAATCTTTGGAAATATGTATATGTATCACTGCTAATTGTTAAAGAAGTTTATTCTTAAATGCTGTCACCAGCATCTCTTTTTTTCAATAATCTCATCCTTGGTATTAATGATTTATCACACTGGCTATTGAAGTTCATTCTCTCATTTTCTTGCCCAATAGAGCCTGTGTCCTAAGAAGGCAGCAATATTTATTTTTGTATGTTTCCTAACAGTTCCATTCAGTATAAAATGGATGGTCAATTTCCTACTTCTCATCGAGTAATAATTTAGATTTATACCCTAATATTCCTGAAGGTGTGTTATGGCCATATCTGCAGTACTTCTTGAAAAGTCTGATTATTTATTATAGAGATAACAGAGAAATGATAACTTTCTCTGAGATTGCAGAAACCAGTTTCATTTGTGTCATGTACACTAATGTTTTTCAAACTTTAATGCATGTTAGGAATATGCTGATGGCGCCTGTTAGAATCAGGGTTCTGATTTCAGTAGGTCTGGGTGGGGCCTGAAATTCTGCATTTGTAACAAACTCCCAGGTAATACTGATGCTTCTGGACTCAGAGCCACACTTTGTATAGTAAGGATCTAGAGTAGAAGTAGATAGTGAATTTAATTATTAGAGCTGGAAATGTCTTCCTTGATTTTCTTTGGCAAAGATCCATGTTTATCTGCAATTCCACCTGAGTTGTGGCCGGTCAGTAGCTCATTTTTAAAAACAGAATATCTATAAACATGGCTGAGCTCTTGATGTGTTCAATAGTGCAAAGAGATTGTGCCTGCCCTTAGAGGATTGTGATGTAGGTGGGGAAAGAGTTCATGGTATGTAATTTCTCCCTCTTTTATTGGGCCTCATTTATTCATTGATTCATTCAATAACTATTTGTAGAGTGTCTGATATTTTTCATGTCTACTGCCTAGATAATTTATTGGTTATGTTCCATGGTAGGGAAGTTCAGGAGAGCAACCGGAAATGGGTTCTTCTATTCCAGCAGGTGGGTTTGGAGCATGGGGGTCAAGAAATGTTTGTGTTTTACTGTTATATTTCCAAGTAGATTAAATATTACTTGAGGACAAATCCTCCATCTTATTTGGCCTTGTAGCTGTATTTGAAATACAGCTGGTATTTCAGACTTTGGGTCGCTGTTCGTGGGTGTTTGTAAAATAAAATTGGTGGGAACTGATCAGTTTTTATTTTAAGTGAAACAGGAGAATAGGAAAATCAGAGTCCATTGCAGGTGGTACGGATAAGCATTATTTCATAACAGTTTTGTTTCGGTTATATTTGTATGTGTGGCTGGGTCTCTTAGAGCTTGTAGCAACCCTTTGCTCTTTGTCAGTGTTGGCCAATTTTGATTAAATGTATAACCCCAGGTGCCAAGATACAAGGTGGTGTGGGAAGAAGTGGGTGGACTTTTAAAAAGGATCTCAGCTCTGTCAGTTACTAGCTATTTGACTTTGTGCAAGTTACTGTGTCTTTCTCTGTGAGAATTAAGTGAAATAGTGCACTGGAGATGTATCATATTTTCTAGTTCATAATAGATCTTGAATAATTATGCATTTTTTTCTTCCCCGTTCCCTCAGTGGCACTTAAGTTAGGTGTGAAATTTGTTGAGGGTCGCTAGGGAGGGCTTCTTGAAAGAAGTGGCATTTGACTTGGGCCTTGAAGATAAGGATGTACATTGATTCATGTAGTGGATAGTTATAGAATTACTTACTCTTAATGGAGGGGAGGGAGAATAGTGTGAATTGAGGCAGAAATCTAAGCAGTTTTTTAAGAGAAGCAGTATGTATATTGATTGGCTAAAACAGAAGTTTTGTGTATAGGACATATGAGCGATCACAACTCTTATTTATTGAACACTCATGTGCTTAGACCTTCACATGTTTTCTCTTATTTAACCCTTACACAACTCCGTCTTCTTAGCCCCATTTCATAGGTAAGAAAATGAAGATTAGAGACATCAAGCAATTTCCAAGATTCAGAGTTAGTAAGGGAAACAGACAGGATTTAGTTCTAGGTTTTTGTATTTGTTTGTTTTGTTTTGGCTTAAAGTCAGACTGAAGTCCAGACTAAAGGAGCCATTGAGATTTTTTTTGAACAAAGGGGTTACAAGTACAGAATGGTGCTTTAAGATGATGAATCTGGTCGAAATGGTTAGACTGCATTGGAAAGATTTGTTTAAGAATTGATGCAGTAGATTCATTTAAGTGGTGGAAAGAATCAGTTCCCATGGAATCCCACTCTACAACTTACTAGCAGTGTGACTATAGGAAAATTACCTTGCCTTAGTCTCCTTGCTTTGCAGAAGATAATTATACCCATCATTTAGGGCTGTTGTGAGGATTTAAATGGGATAATAGTGTGTAGGAATAGTAGCTATCACATCTTGGGGCCCTCATAAAGTGTTGCTATTATTAAAATAGTGCATTCATTATGGGTTATGTCTCTATCTCCAGTTAGAACTGGTGGTTTTTATTTAGAATTAGCACAGTACTTCAGTAAGTGTTTCAGTGAGTGTCTGAATGAGTGCAGGTATGAATGAATGAACTCATGAATAATTCAGAAGTGAGGAGATAGTATTTGGCAGGTCTAAGGCAGTGCCAGAGAGAATGGAAGGACAGTTATAGAACCATTTCACAGGAAGAATGAACAGGACTTACAGACCAAGAATATTGGGACAGTGTGAGGACTTATTTCTGCTTCCAGGATTTCAAGTCTGATGGATGCTGTTGCCATCAAGGAGATGTTTTGAAGGGAAGCTGGTTTGAGGGAAAATTTTAATCAAGAGTGTTTTCTGGAGCCTATAAAATGGGTCTTGTATATCAGCTTTACATTGGAAATATTGTCATGTGTGTTATACTAAGCTGATTCCCTTGGTTCCTTTCGGATTTACTCTCTTCCTCTGTACATCTGCTCCTAAGCTTCTTTTTCATCTTGGTATCTCCAGCTGTTCTTAGTAGTCACCTTCTAATGCTTAAGCCATGTTGAAATATAGATGAACTATTCCTTTTCACAGTGAATCTTTGTGTTTTCACAGTTTATAAAAACATCAATCCTCACCATGAATTCACTTTATGTAATTTTTTTTTAAAGAATCTAACATGTACTATATGCCAACAATTTTTGCCTGTACCAAAAATTATTTCAGGAAGCTATCTTTTATTGGGTGTTAGTTATCGCCACACATTCATAAGAAGTGGTACCCCTCGCTACACACATTCACGTGAAACAGTTGTTGAACTGTTTAAACCCTTATCTCCGACTAAAATTAATGAAAGCATGGTGCCCTAGGTACTTTGTGGCAAATTGGGAATACACAGTTGCCCATTTAGGGAGATGGATTCTATCTGTTCAAATTCTTAGGTACCTTTGCTAAGAAGGAAAACTTGTTCACTTATCTCAGGTGGCTCTAAGGTTCTTTCTTATGCTTTTCCTTGTGTCTTTCCACAGGACCTCCAGATTAGGGTACTGGCACTTACTGTTAGCTGACTTCAGAGTAGAACATTTACACTTTTGGAAAAGAAGAATTTTTTCGTTGACCTTTAGATGTTCACACCCTTCTTCAGACTATGAAAGATGTTTACTTAATATTTACTCCCCTTGAATTGTATAATCTTAACAGACTTGTTAGATTACAAAGGGTCAGTTCATTGCTCCTAGACTCTGAATAAACACTTAAGCAAGAGTTGGACTTCTTAGGAATAAAAGAACAACTTATGGACAGTCTTTAGTTGTGAAACACTTCGAAACCACTGACTGTGAAATCATTTCAGTGATATGGACGGAGTTGTTTTTTTTTTTTTTTTCTTTTTTCTCTCACATGGCTTTATTTTGTGGAAAAAGTGGGAATTCTACAAAACATTAAAAGCTTAACTCTGCTTACAAGTTGCTGTTCAGATTTCTGTATTGACTTATCCTGGATTCTGGGGTCAAATTGCCTTTGTTAGAATTCTGGTTCACTACTTACTAGTTGGATAACCTCAGACAAATTACATAACTGCTGTAAGTCTCAATTTTTGTACCTGTACCATTGGAGAAATGGTGAAATTTAACTCCTGGTGGGGATTAAGTGGAGCATAATATGTGGAGTGCTTCTGAGCACATAGTGTGCACTGAGTTTTTACAAGGCATTGATTTAATGGGTTTTTCGAAGTTTTTGGTAATAGGCCATTTGTTTTTGGTTTTGTTTTTGTTTTTTCTTAGAGAGAGAGAGAGAGAGACAATGAAGTCATTAAGGAATATAAACTGCTAAGAATATTTGGGTTACTTGACATTTGGAGATCATGGAATTTGTAAATAAGGTGGACTAATCCCCCTTTCATTTTTGCCTGAGGCCTACGTAGAGGTGGAGGTGAGGGGCTCATTTTTTTCTTTCTTTTCAATAAGTAAATTTTTTTTTTTTTTACAGGATTTCTTATTATCCTTTTAGAGGTATAACAGTCATTAGGTCTTCTCCTTTTAAACGAGCAATTAGATGATGAATTTTACTATTTATTAACAAGAGATTTTGAGTCTGTTGAACTTGTTTTTGTATGTGACTTTTTATTTTTGGCTGATCTCTGTTGAATACAAAGTACCTTCTAGCACATTACTTCTAGTTCAAGGTTGCAGGCTTACGTTTTATACTTAATTCTTTCTTAACTCACCCTTTTTTGTAGCAAATATATCTGAGTAAAGCTGGTCAAATCTTCTTTACTGTTGTTTGCCCCTTTATTTATCATAAATCAGGGACAAAAAATAAATATTGGAATATAGGATCTAAGTAATGATGATCCATTGCTGTTCATGTTTCTCAGTGAGTAGATTCTTATTAAAATGGACATTTGGTTGATTTAAAAAATTTTTTAAAAGCCTTCAGATCCTTAATAAGTATTTTTCAATGCCAGCATTATTTCCTTTTTCCTGGTTGTTAGAGAATTCTCTTCAAATCAAAAGGAGTGGTCCTCTATTTAGGAAAGTTTCTCCCTTCAATAGAATACCTCATTTTGGTAGGGAGAGAAGTCCACCTGGAGAAGTGAGGGAACCAAATCCACACTGGGGTGACAGATTTTTCCGTCTGATTGCCTTTACAACCAGCTCTCAAGTCGATTCACTGTGATATACATTATTTTGAATAACCAGTACTACTCAGGTACTATTTAGAAAATGTTATTTTTCATGAACTCTTGACTCATTGAAACATTTTTTTTGATTATTTGCTGATAAATATTTATGAAAAAATATACACAAATGGAGCAGAGACAGATTTGATGACTAGGTTTAGTAATATCTCAACTGTTAGTATTGGAATATTTGTCCTCTGTTCATTTACCAGTTATTTATTGAGTCTGCTATTTGCAGGGTGCTGTGTGCTGTGTGGTATGTGCTATGTGCTATGTGGTATGGTGGAGAATAAAAAAATGAATGGGACGTACTTCTTATATTGTAAGTTTACAGTCAAGGAGGGGAGATTAGGCATGTACTATCGTGTAGTAAATTCCATTAAGATAAATATAAGGTACAGATTAAAGCGGTTTGAGAGATGGAAGGTATAAGATCACATTTGGCTGGGAGGTAAGGGGAAACTTAATGGAAGAGACGCATTTCAGTGACTTTGAAGGAAACGCAGGATTTGAAAAGGTAGAAATAGGTGGTAGATAAGGGAGAGGAATGGCTTGAACAAAGACATTCAGGTAGAACAGGATATGGTATGCTTTGGGGAGTGGCAGGTGGAATTCGGACTTTATTTGATGTAGTAGGCGATCACTGAAGGTTGCCAACACGTGGTAGTATGTTTGAAGTTGTTTCATAAAGCTTAATCTGGCAGAGATATATAGAAATCTTAGATTTAGTGACCCAGATGTAAAGCAGGGGAAGAATTCAACAAAGCTGTTAAGATTTTAAGCCTTGTTTATTGGAATGTGTGGAAGGTAGTGCTTTGGAAAAAATATTTTCAGTGAAATATACTGGAAAGGTAGTGCTTTGGAAAAAATATTTTCAGTGAAATATACTGGACTACTCTGGGGCATATTAAGTTTTAGCAGCTAGTGCCATATCTGGGTGGAAAATGACCAAGAGGCATTGAGAAATGCAGAGCTGCTGTTCTAGAGTGAAGGTGGGGCTAGAAATTTAGGTTTAAATACCAGAGAACTAGGGGTGAAAGTTGAAGCTGTGGTAGGTCAACGAGGAAGAGAGGTCCTTAGGGCAAGAGGGAGAGAATTTAGAAAGAAAAAACAACTTGAGGAATGCTTGTTTTTTGAGTGGGACAAGAAGAGAAGCAGTCAGAGAGGTATGAAGAGATGGAGAAGAAAGTGTTGCAAAGAAGTCTTGAGCAGGGAGTTTGGGAAGGTATTGTTAAGGGGTAGGAGGAGCGTGGACTTGAATCTCAGTCCTGCCACTTATTAGCTTTGTGACCTTAAGCCAGGCTCTTAACCTCTGTGAACCTTAGTGTTCTCGTCTATAAAGTGGTGGTAAAACAGTCATCTCGTGACCCTGGTAACTGTGAATCAGCACTTGTTACACTTCTGCGCAGGGCGCTCCAGTGGTTTTCCATCTCAGTGAGATGTGCGGGCTTTACTGTGGCCTGCGGGGCCTTGCGTGATGTTGACTGTTGCTTGATAGCGTTTCGTATCATTTTCCCCTTGCTTATTCACCTCCACCCAGATATAATTATATGATTTTTTTTTTATATTTTGGAATCTGTTTTGTTATTTAGAACAGAGTATTCTTATTTTTTATGGAGTGTCTTAAATTGGACAATAGATTGTCAAAAACAAACATTTCTATGGAGTGAATGAATATAAGGTGGCTTCCTCTTTTTGATAAAAAAATGTGATAAGACTTTGATAATAGATTTATAATTTATTCACTAAATATTTATTGAATAGCTAGCAGGCACTGTGGTAGGTGATAATTAGGGAAGGGGAGCTAATTAAAGTGACTGCTTAACAAAGAGCTAAATAAAAGGTTTTTGGAAAGTCTTTTCAAAATATATTGGTACAATTTCTTGCATTACTTGTATAGTGTAGTGAATATGAAATATATTTACATCCCCAAGGACTGCTCTAGGCACATAGTAATGCATAATATTAGTTGATGCTTTGACGATTAAGGGTGTTAAAATATTTTATCATAACGATAGTGTTGAAGATTTGTTTTAATCTCTATCGATCTGAAGTCAAACTTTTTTTTTAAGTTTAATTTTTTAAAATATATTTTTACTGAAGTATAGTTAGTTTGCAGTGTGTCAGTTTCTGGTGTACAGCACAATACTTCAGTCATGTAGGAACATACATATATTTGTTTTCATATTCTTTTTAACCGTAAGTTACTACAAGATACTGAATCTAGTTCCCTGTGCTATACAGTATAAACTTGTTGTTTGTCTATTTTATATATAGTAGTTAGTATCTGCAAATCTTGAACTCCCAATTTATCCCTTCCTACCCCCTTTCCCCCATGGTAACTATAAGTTTTTTTCTGTATCTGTGAATCTGTGTCTGTTTTGTAAATAAGTTCGTTTGTCCTTTTTTTTTTTAGATTCTATGTATATGTGATATCATATGGTATTTTTCTTTCTCTTTCTGGGTGAAACTTAAATTGTCTTTTGGTTTATCACTGTCTTAGCTTTCTTTCTACTAACTGATCTCCTCTAAAAGAGTGTTGTGATTTAAGGTTTTTTTGGTGCATTTTTGTCTTCATGTTTAGAATGAGATGAATCTGTTTCATCTTGGGAAACTAGGAGTATAGTTAATAAGCATTTGTTAATGAGCCTGATTTATTAGTGAATCAAATTAGTATTATAAACTGATATTATCAGTTGCATATGAGGCTCTCTCTCTCATAATTATACTTGAGGAGAATCAATTGAAGTGAACACATGCAGATTTTGAGTAATTTTGCTTTTAGCAGCATGGAAAAATATTCAGTGAAATGAATTTAAGTATGGAAAAGAAAGTATGGAAAGAGGGAGAGTGCTAGGTCAAGTATCGTCACGTTTGAGCAGGTTCCTTTTATAAGACTGCTGAATTTACAGTGCTTTCAATTTATCATCCTTTATTTTGTATAGTCTTTTGACTTATTACATGTGTTAGGTTGCTTTGGTTTCTTGATTCTAACTAGATCTTTAGAGTTTGGATTGTGATTAGTCCAGTTTGAGAGTTGCCTTGAAGGATTCTGTATCTCTTAACAGTGATGGAAGGAGGCCTGTTCTGATCATTTTTGATTTTAAACCTTGAAAAAAGTAGGCATGGGGCCATCTTTTCCAGACCTGTATCTCAGAGACTCTCAAGCCCAGGGGACGCTGAATTAATCAGGACCACACTGAATTTCAGAGTGTGTTCATAGTTCCATTTGGAGCCCACAGAGTGTTACTGTAACTGTATTTACTCCGAATCTTCGAATCTTCGTTGTTTCTCTCTTTCCTACCCTCATTTTATTCTTCAGGTGTTTCAGATTGCCTGCAATGTGTCAGAAACATAGGGATAAGGGGAAACAAGATATATGTGGACATTACAGTTAAGGGGGAAGATCAACTTAAAAGAGACATACAAAAGTTACTTTGTTTTCAAAAAAAGTTATCTCAACTGTGGTAAGTGCTATGAAGAAGTACAGGATGTCACTGGAGCGTGTTACGTGAGAACGCATTCTAGTGTGGTGGGCTGGGAAGGCTTTGTCAGCGAAGTAATATAGTGAGTATATGGATAGATATTAAGTCAATATGTATTAGGCTAAACATTTATGGCACATAACCCAAAGTTTAGCATGAGGAAAGTCAGAAATAAGAAGCAATTACTTTATAGAAAGAGAGATTATTTATTGATTTCTTAAATTCAACAAGTGGTGAAGCAGTTTGGCATTTTTTAGCAACACAGTCCCCTGATATCTGTAACTTCTTCTCTTGCTCAGATTATCCCTACTACTCTGGTTTGAGCTCTTAGTTTGCTAGAATTCTATTTTAAGGATTGAATTCAGTACACCCAATTTTCTCACTGGAGAGACTGGAATATAAATCTGAATAAAGTTCCTTAATAAGAAGTGTATTATTTGAATTTTTCTTCATTAGTTAAGGTATTTCATATTAGAGCCCATAATATTTATATTTAACTATGCAGAAGATGGTAGGGTCTGAAAAATGTTTTGGTTCTAGATTATAGTATTGCATGGAGAGTTCTATCAATAAATTGAAGTAACAGGTGTGTGTTTTCAAGACTGTTCCTATATTACCCAAAATTATTAATATTACTTACTCAGTTTGGAACGTGGCTATAATATATATACACAGGGCTCAATGTGAGTCTTGTTCTTAATCATATTTTGTCTTAGTATTATATCTAAAGTATATTTTCAGGTTTATCTTTAAAGCCTATGTTAACTTCCACATATATTTAAAAGTGGCCCTTTTATTGAGAGTACACTGTTACAAGCTTAATGGTGACCACTGAAGACTGATAGTATGATTTTCATTATAAGGAGATTTTTTTTAACATTTTTTATTGATTTATAATCATTTTACAATGTTGTGTCAAATTCCAGTGTTCAGCACAATTTTTCAGTTATTCATGGACATATACACACTCATTGTCACATTTTTTTCTCTGTGAGTTATCATAACATTTTGTGTATATTTCCCTGTGCTATACAGTGTAGTCTATTCTACAATTTTGAAATCCCAGTCTATCCCTTCCCACCCTCCACCCCCCTGGTAACCACAAGTCTGTATTCTCTGTCTGTGAGTCTATTTCTGTCCTTTATTTACGCTTTGTTTTTGTTTGTTTGTTTGTTTTTGTTTTTGTTTTTTAGATTCCACATATGAGCGATCTCATACGGTATTTTTCTTTCTCTTTCTGGCTTACTTCACTTAGAATGACATTCTCCAGTAGCATCCATATTGCTGCAAATGGCATTATGTTGTCGGTTTTTATGGCTGAGTAGTATTCCATTGTATAAATATACCACCTCTTCTTTATCCAGTCACCTGTTGATGGACATTTAGGCTGTTTCCATGTTTTGGCTATTGTAAATAGTGCTGCTATGAACATTGGGGTGCAGGTGTCATCCTGAAGTAGATTTCCTTCTGGATACAAGCCCAGGAGTGGGATTCCTGGGTCATATGGTAAGTCTATTCCTAGTCTTTTGAGGAATCTCCACACTGTTTTCCATAGTGGCTGCACCAAACTGCATTCCCACCAGCAGTGTAGGAGGGTTCCCCTTTCTCCACAGCCTCTCCAGCATTTGTCATTTGTGGATTTTTAAATGACGGCCATTCTGACTGGTGTGAGGTGATACCTCATTGTAGTTTTGATTTGCATTTCTCTGATAATTAGTGATATTGAGCATTTTTTCATGTGCTTTTTGATCATTTGTATGTCTTCCTTGGAGAATTGCTTGTTTAGGTCTTCTGCCCATTTTTGGATTGGGTTGTTTATTTTTTTCTTACTGAGTTGTATGAGCTATTTATATATTCTGGAGATCAAGCCTTTGTCGGTTTCACTTGCAAAAATTTTCTCCCATTCCGTAGGTTTTCTTCTTGTTTTATTTCTGCTTTCCTTTGCTGTGCAGAAGCTTGTAAGTTTCATTAGGTCCCATTTGTTTATTCTTGCTTTTATTTCTTCTAGGAGAAACTTTTTGACATGTATGTCAGATAATGTTTTGCCTATGTTTTCCTCTAGGAGGTTTATTGTATCTTGTCTTATGTTTAAGTCTTTAATCCATTTTGAGTTGATTTTTGTATATGGTGTAAGGGAGTGTTCTAGCTTCATTGTTTTACATGCTGCTGTCCAGTTTTCCCAACACCATTTGCTGAAGAGACTGTCTTTATTCCAATGTATATTCTTGCCTCCTTTGTCAAAGATGAGTTGACCAAAAGTTTGTGGGTTCATTTCTGGGCTCTCTATTCTGTTCCATTGGTCTATATGTCTGTTTTGGTACCAATACCATGCTGTCTTGATGACTGTAGCTCTATAGTATTGTCTGAAGTCTGGGAGAGTTATTCCTCCAGCCTCTTTCTTTCTCTTCAGTAATGCTTTGGCATTTCTAGGTCTTTGATGGTTCCATATGAATTTTATTATGATTTTTTCTAGTTCTGTGAAATATGTCCTGGGTAATTGGATAGGGATTGCATTAAATCTGTAGATTGCCTTGGGCAGTGTGACCATTTTAACAATATTGATTCTTCCAATCCAAGAGCATGGAATATCTTTCCATTTTTTAAAGCCTTCTTTAATTTCCTTCATCAAAGGTTTATAGTTTTCTGTGTATAATTCTTTCACCTCCTTGTTTAGATTTATTCCCAGATATTTTATTACTTTGGGTGATATTTGAAAGGGGATTGTTTCTTTACTTTCTTCTTCTGTTGATTTATCAGTTAGTGTAAAGAAATGCAACTGATTTTTGAACGTTAATTTTGTAACCTGCTACCTTGCTGAATTCTTCAATCAGCTCTAGTAGCTTTTGTGTGGACCTTTTAGGGTTTTCTATATATAGTAACATGTCATCAGCATATAATGACACTTTTACCTCTTCTTTTCCAATTTGGATCCCTTTTATTTCTTTCTCTTGCCTGACTGCTGTGGCTAGGACTTCCAGGACTATGTTGAATAGGAGTGGTGATAGTGGGCATCCTTGTCTTGTCCCAGATTTTAGTGGGAAGCTGTTGGGTTTTTCACCGTTGAGTACTATGCTGGCTGTAGGTTTGTCATATATAGCTTTTATTATGTTGAGATATGTTCCCTCTATACCCACTTTGGCGAGTTTTTATCATAAATGGGTGTTGAATTTTATCAAATGCTTTTTCTGCATCGATTGAGATGATCATGTGGTTTTTGTCCTTTCTCTTGTTGATGTGATGTATTACACTGATTGATTTGCATATGTTGAACCAGCCTTGTGTCCCTGGGATGAACCCCACTTGGTCATGATGTATAATCTTTTTTATGTGTTGTTGGATTCTATTTGCTAAAATTTTGGAGAGGATTTTGGCGACTATGTTCATCAGTGATATTGGCCTATAATTCTCTTTTTTTGTAGTGTCTTTGCCTGGTTTTGGTATCAGGGTGATGGTGGCTTCATAGAATGAGTTTGGGAGTATTCCCTCCTTTTCAATCGTCTGGAAGAGTTTGAGAAGGACTGGTATGAGTTCTTCTTTGTATGTTTGGTAGAATTCCCCGGTGAAGCCGTCCGGTCCTGGACTTTTATTTGTAGGGAGATTTTTAATTGCTATTTCTATTTCCTTTCTAGTGATTGGATTGTTCAACTGTTGTTGATTTCCAGTTTCATGGCATTGTGGTCAGTAAAGATGCTTGAGATAATTTCTATCTTCTTAAAATTGTTGAGGTTTCTTTTGTGCCCAAGTACATGATCGATCCTGGAAAATGTTCCATGTGCACTCGAAAAGAATGTATATCCTATTTTTGGGGGGTGTAATGCTCTGAAAATATCCACCAAATCTAGTTTTTCTATTTAAGGAGATTTTATAGTAAGTAGCTAAGGAAACTTTTAAAGATTTGCTTTTATTTTCTGGCATTTATTATTAACAAAGTTGCCCTAGTTTGTTTTTTTTTTTTTCTTTTTTTGAAGTATAGTTGCTTTGCAATATTATATTAGTTTCACGTGTACAACATAGTGATTCAAAATTTTTGTAGATTATACTCCATATAAAGTTATTCTAAAATATTGACTATATTCCCTATGTTGTATAATATATTCTTGTAGCTTATTTATTTTATATGTAGTAGTTTGTACCTCTTAATCCCTTACCTCTATCTTGTCCCTCCCCACCTCCTTTTCCCCAGTAACCACTGTTTTGTTTTCTGTGTCTATGAGTCTGTTTCTGTTTTGTTGTGTTCCTTCCTTTGTTTTATTCCACGTATAAGTGATTAAGTGATAACATACAGTATTGGTCTTTGTCTGATCTATTTCACTAAGCATAATACCATCCAGGTCCATCCATGTTGTTGCAAATGGCAGAATTTCATTCTTTTTAATGGCTGAGTAATATATATAGAGAGATTTTCTTTCTTTCTTTCTTTCTTTCTTTTCTTTTCTTTCTTTCTTTCTTCCTTCCTTCCTTCCTTCCTTCCTTCCTTCCTTCCTTCCTTCCTTCCTCCCTCCCTCCCTTCCTACCTACCTACCTACCTACCTACCTGTACACATCACAACTTCTTTATCCATTCATCTGTTCATCTGTTGATGGGCACTTAGATTGCTTCCATATCTTGGCTATTGTAAATAATGCTGCTGTGAACATTTGGGTGCATGTATCTTCTTACATTAGTGTTTTTGTTTTCTTTGGATATATATCCAGGAGTGGAATTGCTGGGTCATATGGTAGTTCTATTTTTAGTTTTTTGAGGGACCTCCATACTGTTTTCTAAAGTGGCTGCATCAATTTACATTCCCACCAACAGTGTACTGTTCCTTTTCCTCTACATCCTCACCATCATTTGACAGTAGCCATTTTTTTGTAGATTCTGACAGATGTGAGGTGACACCACTGTGGTTTCTCTGATGATGAACGATGTTGATCTTTTCATGTGCCTGTTGGCCATCTGTATGTTTTGTTTGGAAAAACTTCTGTACAGGTCTTCTGCCCATTTTTTAATTGGGTTGTTTGTTTTTTTTGATAATGAGTTGTATGAGCCATTTGTGTAATTTGGTTATTAACCCCTTTTTGGTCATATCATTTGCAAATACTTTCTCCCACTCAGTTGGTTGTCTTTATTTTGTCAATGGTTTCCTTCACTGTGCAAAAGCTTTTAAGTTTAATTATGTCCTATTTATTTATTTTTGCTTTTGTTTTCTTTGCTTTAGGAGACAGATCCAAAAAAAATTTTATGACTCATGTCAAAGAGTGTTCTGCCTATGTTTTCTCCTAGGAGTTTTAAGGTTTCCGGTCTCACATTTAGGTATTTAATCCATTTTGAGTTTATTTTTGTATGTGGTGTGAGAAAACATTTTAATTTCATTCTTTTACATGCAACTGTCGAGTTTTCCCAGAATCAGTTATTGAAGAGACCTGTTGTATATTCTTGCCTCCTTTGTTGTAGGTTAATTGACCATAAGTGCATAGGAATAAACTCAACCATGGAGGCAAAAGACTTATATTCTGAAAACTATAAAACACTGATGAAGGAAATTGAAGATGACATGGAAATGGAAAATAATCCTGTGTTGATGGGATGGAAGAGTTAATATTGTTAAAATGATCATACTATGCAAGGCAATCTATAGATTCAATGCAATCCCTATCAAAATACCCGTGACACTTTTCACAGAACTAGAACAAATAATCCTGAAATTTATATGGAACCACAAAAGACCACAAATAGCCAAAGTAATTTGAGAAAGAACAAAGCTAGAGAAATTACACTCCCTAACTTCAAACTATGCTACAAAGCTACAGTCATCAAAACAGTATAGTACTGGCACAAAACAAAGAGATCAATAAAAAAGAACAGAGAACCCAGAAATAAACTTACACACTTAATGAGTGTTATATCCTCTTCTTGTATTAATCCATTTATCATTATATAATGCCCTTCTTTGTCTTTGATGATAGATTTTATTTTAAAGTCTACTTTGTCTTATATTAATATTGCTACCCCCGCTTTTTTTTAACTTCCATTTAAATGAAATATCATTTTATATTCCCTCATTTTCAGTCTGCATCTTTAGCTCTGAAGTGAATCTCTTGTAAGCAGCACATATATGGGTCTTGTTTTCTTATCCAGTCAGCAACTTGATGTCTTTTGATTGAAGCATTTATTGTCCATTGACATTTAAAGAGATTATTAGTAGATATTTATTTATTACCATTTTGTCACTTGTTCTGCTTGTTTTTGTAGTTGTTCTCTGTTCTTCTTTTAGTTTCTTCCCTTGTGATTTGATGATTTTCTTTAGTGGTGTGCTTGTGTTCTTTGATATACAGTCAGCATGTGCCCAGTGGCTTTGGTGGGAGAGCTTGATCTGAAGTGAGCACCAGTCATGTCTTCACCAAGGGTGTGTTGGCAGCTGTCACCTTGGTGGGAGGTGGGGCTGGGAGATTGAGGGGTTAGAGCCAGAGCCGGTAATGAGCCAGATTCTTTCCTATCCTCAGTGGCCATCACTGCTCTGTTTGAGGCAGGGTTGGGTTCCAAGGTGCTGGAGCAGAAGCCCTGATGGTCAGATCTGAGTTGGTTCTGTTCTCTCTAAATATGCATTCTCCCTTCTCCCTGCAAGGGCAGCTTCATCTCAGAAGGGAACAGTGCTGGAGGAAGAGGGGCTGGAGTGGGCACTACTTGTGGGCTGGGGAATGCTGGGGCCCATGTGAGAAACTGGCCAGAGCCCTAGGCAGTATCAGTCTGCTTCCTCTGCCTTGGTTCCAGGGAGTAAGCAGGTATGTGCATACATTCTTCACAAGTGGAATCTCAGTTTCTTACAGCTCTCTTGTAAGTTTTCAAATCAGCTAAGGGGATTTGTTTTCCTGGTGTTGGATCCCAGGTTCGGGGTGCTGTATATGTGGTTTAAATGCCTTACACCCCAAGGAGGATCTCCCAGCCTGTGATATCTCTTTCCTCTGTGTCCCATCCTCAGGGTGAAGGTACTGACCTGATCACTTCTTTTTTCTGTGTGGCTCTTTCTTTACAGAGTCTGTATAAGAGTCTGGCAATCTTGTTTGTTTTCAGTGAGAATTGCTCCATATGCAGATGTATTTTTGATGTGTCCATGGAGGGAGGTGAGCTCAGAGTCTTCCTACATCGCCTTCCTAATCTCCGCTTTTGGTGGAAGGAAAGCACTGGAGGAAGCAGTGCTTCTCAGATGCTGGTGATATTCTGCTTTTTCATAAGCATCCTTATTCACTGATGAAGAGGGATGAGTGAAAACTTCTGGTTTTTAATAAGCTGGTTGTCAGTGTATGATGAGGCAGCGTGGTGTAGTGCATTGGGTGTAAGGTAGAAGATCTGAGTTTCTGTTTTGCTCTGCAATTTATAGTACGACCCCCAGTTTCCTCATATATAGATAGATGATAATCCTGCTTAACTACTTCATAACATGCTGTAGGAATCATATGACATAGTACCTATGTGAAAGCTTTGAAAACTGCAAAAAAAAAAAAAAGTAAATATTAGTCTACTTGGTTTTTGTCTTTCTGTTTTAGAATTTAAATTTAGCCTTGGTAGCTTAAAAATAGTTGTACCCTTAAAAGTAAAAGTGTTGGAAGCACTTTAAATGCAGTGTAGAAACACAGAATCTGAAGGGTGTCTTGAGAGTGTGTGGTTGTATGTGTGTGTATGTATGTATATGTACATACACACATACACACACACACACACACACACCTAGAGAGACAGATAGACAGACAGACAGACAGACAGACTTGTAAGGAATTGACTCACACAATAATGGAGGCTGAGAAGTTCCATGATCTGCAGCTGGCAAGCTGGAGACCCAGACAAGCTGATGTGTAGTTGTTTCTAGTCCGTGTTGTAAGGTCTAAGAACAAGGAGAGCTGATGGTATAAGCTCCAGTCCAAAAGACAACAGGCTTGAGATCCAAATGTAGCAGATGTTTCATTCTGGATCCAAAGGTGGGAAAAGACTAATGTACCCATGTGAGGGCATGCAGGCAGGACGAGTTCCCTCTTACTCAGCTGTTTGTTCTGTTGAGATCTTCAGTTCATTGGATTGGCCCACCCACATTAACGAAGGTAACTCCGTTACTCAATATACTGAAAATGTTAATTGCTGTCAGAAACACCCTTCCAGACACACGCAGAATACTGTTTGACCAAATATCGGGCAACCCTGTGGCCCAGTCAAGTTGACACAGAATTAACCAGCATATGCAGTATAAATTTATATGTGACAACAGAGTAATTTAGCCTCCCTTACTATGCTAAATATACATTTCTAATTGAGGTCTTATTCTTTTAAAAGGGGTTTGAAATTTGTTAGAGAAGAATATAGGAAGTCTTCTGACCATAGATGACTATCCTACTTTAATTCTGTTCGTTGGTGTTCTATTTTGAATCAGTTGATGCTGTAAAAATGTGGTGTAGTGTTGTTTCTCATGAGGACCACTTAACTTCTTCTATAGTTATTTTAATTGCCATTTATTTGTTCAAACATCTTGATTTACTAGAGACAAAAGTGTTTTCACAACACTTAATAGAACACATGTGCATAGCACGAAAAAGAATGGGTTGAAGCAGGGAGCCATTGTGCAGAGTGAAGGAAAGTAATATTTTTAAAGTGCCTACTATGTGCTCTTCAATTTTTTGGAAGAGTTTGAGCAGGATTGGTGATACGGAGAGTTTTAATGGTGTGGATGAAAGATCAAGCCAGCTACAACATTCCCTTAAACCAAAGTCTAATCCAGAAAGCAAGGCTCTCATTCTTTAAATGTGTGGTAGAATTCAGAGATGAAGCCGTTAGGTCTTGGCATTTTCTTTTTTTGTGTGAGGTTTTTGATTATTGATTTAATCTTGTTTGTTACTAGTCTATTCAGATTTTCTGTTTCTTCATGATTCGATATTGGTAGATTGTGTGTTTCTAGGAATTCATTTGTTTCTTCTAGGTTATCCAATTTGCTGGTGTATAATTGTTCATAGCAGTCTCGTTGTGTTAGTAGTCTCTACGATCCTTTGCATTTCTTTGATATCAGTAATCATGTCCTCTCCTTCATTTATAATTTTAAGTCTTACCATTTTTCCGTAGTTTAACTAAAGGTTTTTCAATTTTATCTTTTCAAAACAACAATGCTTTGTTTCATTGATCTTTTGAATTATCTTCCTAATCTCTATTTCATTTATTTCTGCTCTGCTCTTTATTATTTTCTTCCCCCAGCTAACTTTTGGGTCAGTTTGTTCTTTCTAGTTTCCTGAGGTGTAAAATTAGGTTGTTTACTTGAGATCTTTCTTTTTGCTAAATGTAGGCATTTATTGCTATATACTTCCCTCTTAGAACTGCTTTTGTTGCATCCCAAAAGTTTTGATATATTGTGTTCCTACTCGTTTCAAGATTTTTAAAAATTTCTCTTTTGATTTTCTTTGAATCATTGGTTTTTCACGAGTGTGCTGTTTAGTTTCCACATATTTATGAATTTTCTAATTTTGCTCCTGTTATTGAGTTCTAGTCAGTCTTGTTAAATTTTTTAAGACTTGTTTTGAGCCCTAACACATAATGTCATTGAGAATGTTCCATGTGACTTGAAAAGAATGTATATTTTGTTTTTGTTGGATAGAATGTTCTCTATGTGTCTGTTAGTTCCATTTAATCTATATTGTTGGTCAAGTCCAAATATTCTTTACTGATTTACTGTTTAGATGATCTATCCATTATTGAAAGTGGAATATCACAGTTCCCTGTTATTATTATGTTGCTGTTTATTTCTCCCTTCAGTTCTATTGATATTTGCTTTATATAGGTGCTCTGATGTTGGGCATATTTACAATTATTTTATCCCCTTGATTGACTGACCCCTTTATCATTATATAATGACCTCCTCTGTATCTTTTTACAATTTTTGACTTAAAGTCTATTTTATTCTGATATAAGTATAGCCAACCCTTCTCTATTTTGGTTACTATTTGCATGTAGTATCTTTTTCCCATCCTTCTCTCTCAGCCTTTCTGTGTCCTTAAAGTTAACGTGAAATGATTATCACAATAGGATTAGTGAACACTCATTATCTTGTATAGATACAAAATTAAAGAAATAGAAAAAGCGGAAAGAGAAGATCTCTTTATATTTAATCTATTTGGGATTCTTTGGGCTTCATGGTCTGGATGTCCATTTCCCTATCCTGAGTCAGGAAATTTTCAATTATTACTTCTTTAAATAAGCCTTCTGCCCCTTTCTTTTTCTTTACTTGTTCTGGAACTCCCTCATTGTGTATATTATTTCTTTTGATGACATCCCAAAATTCTCATAGGCTTTCTTCATTCTCTTTCAATCTTTTTTCTTTTTGTTTTTCCACCTGGGTCTTTTCAAATGATCTGTCTTGAGCTCACCGATTTTTTTTCTTCACCTAGATCAAGTCTGTTGTTAAAGCTGTCTGTGGAATTTTTGTTTGTTTAGTCATTGTGTTCTTCAGCTCCAGAATTAATTCTTTCATTTCTTTCTCTCTTTCTTTCTTTCTGTTGTTTCCATCTCTTTGTTTAACTTCTCATTTTGGACGTGTATTGTTTTCCTGATTTTGTTTAGTTGTCTTATAGCTTACTGCATCTCTTCAAGGCAACTATTTACAATTCTTTGCCTGTCAGTTCATTGATCTCCATTTCTTTTGAGTTGGTTACTGTGCTTTATTCTGTTCCTTTGTTGGTGTCATGTTTTCCCGAGCATTCGTAATTCTGTGGCCTTATTTTGGTGTGTTTGCATTTAAAGAAGCAGGCACCTCTTCCAGTCTTTACCTCTGGCTTCTGTAGTGAAAGCCAATGAAAGCCACTTGGTGGAATCTGTGGTTGGGTTTACTGCTAGAGTCTTCAGGCAGGCTTCTGATGCCTGGGGGTGGGTTTGTGGCCTGGGTTCACTAATGTGCACGTTATACTTGGGTCCACCAGGGCAGGCCTGATGTCTGGGACTTTGGTTTTTGGCCTGAAACGTGGGTCCACTGGCTGAGCTTGGAGCCTGGTTTTTTGGCAGTTGGCCTGGCACTGGGATAGGCCTGGAGTCAGAGTCCACGGGGGCAGTTCTGCATTCTGGATCTGTATGGCTGACCAGGCACCTGATTTTACTTGGCAGGCCTGATGCTGTGTTTTGTTGTGAAGTTGGGTGCTCACTTCATTTGTCTTCCTCCTTTGGATGGGTGTTCCATGCTGGGTTGCCTGGGGTTGGAGGTGGGTGATGTGGGTAATATGACATTGTCTTTCATACCCTCTTCAGTACATCTTATTTTGTTGTTCTTCCTGGGTGTTTTAATCTCTTACCTGAAATCCTTAGCTCTTGTGAAGATATTTTTGCTCATGGATATTTGTTCAAATTGATGTTTCTACGAGGGGATGAGTGCTGGAAACCACTGCTCTTCCATCTTATAATGTCACCTCTCTGTCATTTAAGTCAACACCTTTATTTAATAAATGAGGAAGATGAAATCTAAAGAGCATTGAAATAAGTATCCATCATAGAATTTGTTAGTTGTCAAGCTGAGATTAAAAATCATATTTCCTGATTATTTTAGACTCCATCATGCTGATTATTTCTATTCTTTATTCAGATCTTTTTCTATAATAATTAATCCCCACTTTCTCATACTTCTTCCCCTCCCACCAATTTTCTAAATGTAACATGTTTATTGCAGAATGTCTCGAAGATACTCAAAAGCAAAAAGAAGATTAAAATAATCTTTTACCTCCATTTAAAGATAACAGATGCATAATGTCCTAGGATTTGTTCCATATGTTCATTAGAAAATACTGTTTTCTAGTCTGTCTTTTTGTTTTATGTATTTTGATTCATTTTTTCCCCAGGTTATTAAATAATAGTCTTCTAAAATTATATAAATATAAATAAATAAATACAAGTATATATTTAAATCATAGTATTATTGTGTACTTTGCTGTTTAGCTAAATGTTCGTACACATATTTGGAAAATTCATAAAGAATTTATTAATGTGGAATTACTTGGTCAAAGCATGGGAACAACGGCACCATTTTTGCTATAAAATGTGATGTTTGTGAAGGTGTCTGATGATGTCTGATAATGATTTTATACATGTGTGCGTGTGCCATTACAGTTACTACATGGCTAGTACAGTTACTGTTGCGTTATTTAGTTTGCTGAGTGCTTCTAAACTTTTTTCACAATGCTGTGATGTACATAGAAAATGATAAAAAATCATGTGGCATGCTAGGGAAAACTAAGATGGTTGTCACCCTGCCCTGTTACTGTAGGCCTGGCCTGCCTACCCAGTCTGTGGAGAGGATCAATATTTTGGCCACTTGTAAATCCTGGTTGGAAGCTCTGGTTACAGCACAGTGATGATAAGATCTTAGATTATTTCCCAGGTGTTGTGTCAGATTTTCCCTTTTTCTCACAGTAGACTATGCAATTTGATCTATCAATATTGCAGATATGTACAGTTTATTTACTTTACTGACATTTAGTTTTTTTGTGCTGTTTGTAATTACAGAGTGTTATGAATATGACTTTTTGTGGGAATAAGCAGTTATTTCTCTTGGGTATGTACCTGGGAGTGGAACTGTTGGGTCACAAGATAAATATCCCTTTAGTTTCATTAGATAATACCAGTTTTCTGAAGTTAAGTATGCACATTCCCTCCAGCAATGTGTGATGTTTCAGTTACTTCATTCCCAACAGTGCTTTACATCATTTCTTCTTCTTTTGACATTCTGAGTTGTGTGTGTGTGTGTAGTGGTATTTCATCGTGCAGGTCTTTGATGACTCATGATGCTAAGTGTGTTTCATATGCCCATTGACCAAGGGGATAACTGCTTTTTTTTTTTTAATTGAACTTTTTATTTTGAGATAATTGTAGATTCTTACGCAGTTGTAAGAAATTGGTTTCTCCCAATGATGTCTCTCTGCAAAATGATAGTAAAATATCACAACCAAAGTAATTGCCATTGATATAGTCAAGATACAGAACATTTCCATCACCACGAGGATCTCTCATGATGCCCTTTTATAGCAATCCTCACTTCCCTCCCACTTGCCCACCTCCTTTTAATGCCTGGTAACCGTTAATTTATTCTTCATTTCTATGAATTTGCTTTTCATGTATGTTATTGTATATGTGTGTTGTATGAGTGGAATTGTATACTATGTGGTCTTTTGGGATTGGCCTTCTTCACTCTGCATAACTCTCTGGAAATTCATCAATATTGTGTCACTTCAGCTTGTTCCTTTTTATTGCTGAATGGAATTTCATGGTATGGATACACCTCAGTTTTTTAAACTCTTAAAGGACAAATGGGTTGTTTCCATTTTTTCACTATTGCAGACAAAGCTGCATTTGTTTGCAATACATTTGTGCATAGATTTTGTGTGAATGTACATTTTCATTTTTCTAAGGTAAACATCCAGAACTGCAGTTGCTAGATCATATGACAGTTGCTTGTTTAATTTTTAAAGAAACTGTCAAACTATTTTTCAGAATGCCCTAGCTGTTTCACATTCCTCTCAACAATGCATCAGTGATCTAATTTCTCTGCATCCTTGCCAACCTTTGGTGTTTTCAGTATTTTTTTTTTTAATTTAAGCATTCTGACAGCTGTATAGTGAAGCTCATTGTGGTTTTATTTTCCATTTCCTTAATGCCTAACGTGCTTGTCTTCCATTTGCACATCCTCTTTGGTGAAATATCTGTTTATATTTTTTTGCATTTTCTGATTGGATTGTTTATTTTTTCACTGTTGAGTTTTGAGATTTCCTTACAGATTCTAGATACTGGTTGGATATGTAGTTTACTAATATTTCTCCCATTCTATAGGTAGTCTTTTTTTTTTATCTTCTTAAGAGAAGAAATCTTTCAAAGAGAAGAAGCTTTAATTCAGAAGTGTAATTTATGATTTTTTCCTTTTATTATGAATTGTGCTTTTGCCTAGCCTTAGATCCCTAAGATTTTCTCTGATTTTTTTTTTTTTCCTGAAAGTCTTCTAGTTTTGTTTTACATTCATGTCTCTGGCTTATTTTGAGTTCTTGGAACATCTTTGCCATCATTACTTTAAACTCTTTCTCGGATAAATTGCCTATCTCCTCATTACTTATTTCTTCTGGGATTTTATCTTGTGCCTTGGCCTGGGAGATTTCCTCTGCTGCCTCGTATTGTCTTATCTTTCTATTTGTATTTTTAGGTAAGTTAGTTACATTTCTCAACCTTGGAGAAGTGGCCCTCTGTGGGAGATGTCCTATGTGTCCCAGCAGTACACTTCTCTCTTGTCACCCAAGGGACAGGGTCCAGCCAGTCCCAGTGTAGAGTATGGCCTGTGTGTGTGGATTCCTTCCACAGGCTTTGGGATTGTTGTTTTCTTAGAACTGGTGTCTGCCTCATTGATGGATGAGGCTGGACTAGAGGCTTATGAAGGTTTTGTGGCTAGAGGAATCGGTGCCTGCCCACTGCTGGTTGAAGCTTGGTCCTGGACCTCTGGTGGGTAGGGCTGTGTCTAGATTCATTTGTGGCTCAGGAGGTCTGCTGATGGGTGGGGCTGTGTTCCCACCCAGTATGTTGTTTGGCCTGAGGCTTCTCAGCCCTTAAGCCTATAGGCTATTGGGTGGGACTAGGTCTTGGTGCTAATGATCCAATCAAGATGTCAGCCTCCAGGAAAGCTCATGTAGATAAACACTCCTGGAATGTCCGCCACCAGCTTTTATGTCCTCTGGGTGAGCTGCAGCCATCCCCTACCTCCCAAGGAGACCTTCCAAAATTTAGCAGGCAGGCCTGGCCCAGGTTCCTGTGAAACCATTGCCTCTGCCCTTGGACCTGGCACACATGAGATTCTGTGTATGCTTCCCAAGAGAGTGAAGTCTCTGTTTCCCTCAGTCCCATGGGGCTCCTGGAGCTAAGCCCTACTGGCCTTCAAAACCAGATGTCCTGGGGTCTCTTCCTCCTCCCAATGCTGGAACTCTGGGCTGGGGAGCCTGACATGGGGCTCAGAACTCTCACTCCTATGGGAGGACCTCTGTGACCTAATTATTCTTCAGCCTGAGGGTTGCCCACACTGGGAGGTATGGGGCCGGATCATATAGTGAGCATGCTTCTTCTACCATCCCCCTGTAGTTCCCTCTTTATGTTTCCAGTTGAAGAAGGTCTTTTTTGCTAGGTTCCAGTCTTTTTTCCCGATCGGTGTTTAGCAGTCGGTTGTGGTTTTGTTGTAGTCAGAGGAGAGGCAAGCTCGTGGTCCTACTACTTCTCCATCTTGACCAGAAAAAATCTGGTCTGTTTTGAGTTAATTTTTGTATAAGATGTGAGACTTCGGTTGAGGCTAATTTCTTGTTTTTGCCTATGGATGTCCACTTGCTCCAGCACCATTTGTTGAAAAGGCTGCTTTTCCTCATGGAATAGCCCTTGACCCGTGTGGAAAATGAGTTGGACGTATTTGTGTGAGCCTGTATCGAGGTTCTCTACTGTATTTCATTAATCTGCCCCTCTGCCAGTATCACAAAGCCTGATTGCTGTAGCTATGTGATAAACTTTGAAATTGGGTAGACTGATTCTTCCCACTTTATTCTCTTCTTCAAAGTTGTTTTAGCTCTTATAATTCCTTTGCTTTTCTATATAAATTTCAGGATAATCTTGTCTATATCTACAAACTTTTTCTGGCATTATAATAGAAGTTGTGTTAAACTCGTATATCACTTTGGGGAGGATTGACATCTTTACCATGTTGAATCTTCCTATCTATGAACATTTATTTGTATGTTTTTTGATTTCTTTTGTCAGCATTGTGTAGCTTTCAGCATGCAAGTCCTATACAAGTGTGGTAGATTTTTCCCTAAGTATTTCATATTTTTGAAGTGTTATAAATACTACTGTAGTTTTTATTTGGGTGTCCATATATTCATTACTTTTATATAGACATACAAGTAATTTTTATGTTTACCTTGTATCCTATGCCCTTGTTAAACTGCTTTATTAGTTCTAGGAGGGGTTTGTATGTGTGTGTAAAGTGATTGGGACTTTCTATGCAGACAACCAGGTAACCTGCAAATAGGCACAGTTTTGTTTCATCCTTTCCAGGAACAGAGGGGAATTTTTTCTGTAACTACTCGTATAACAGAGAATATATAATATATATTCTGCCCACTGTTAAGTCTAAAATGAAAGAGACACTATATTCTAAAACCTGAAGATACACTAGGAAATCATTAGAACTGATGAGATGGTTGAGGATCCAGGGAGTAATTGAAAATGACACCAACATTTTGTTTCTAAGTATTTGGGTGGATGTGGTGCTATTTATTGAGGTTGGAAACTCAGGAGTAAAGGCATTTCTGGAAAATATAACAAGTTCTACTTTGGTTGTGCTAATTTTTTTGATGTCTATGGTGCATCTTATGTTGACATGTTCAATAGAGAATTTAGGGGAGACATTGCAGTTATATAAAAAATTCCTACTTTGACATGATAGATGATGCTATGGGAGAAAGCACATATAGAATAAGTAGAGATCTGAGGGAGAAATGCTGACAAAGGAATAGCATTTCGAGATATAATGGGAGGATGAAAAGAATGCACTGTCACAGAAACCACAGAAACTTGTCTTTTGTCAGAATTGACCTGTTTGTCAAGATCCAGCTTCCAGACCTTATTACCTGCCTAGTCTCTTCTCCTTTTCTGTCGTTTCCTAGTATGTATTTCTAAAGCAGTTTGTCCTTCCTCTAGTCTAGCACTTAACCACACTGCTATCTTATAGTTTATTGTTTATATGTTTCTTTCCATGTCCAGGTTTTATGTTCCTTGAAGGCAGGGATTCAGTCTTATTCATCATTGTGTTTCCTGTGTATGGCATAATTCTTAATAACTGTTTAACTGAATGAAGTAGGTAATGCTCTGAGTCTTCAAGGGGGGAGAGTAAGAAAAGAACTGACAGTTGGCCATTAGATTTGCTGATCACTGACCACAGGGAAGGTGTTATGTCTGGAATGGTGAGGAGTGAACAGAGAGTTCTCTGGTCTTCCTTTTCTCAAGTCACCCTAGCCCTTTCTTACATTTCCTCCCTCATTCCTTAATTCTGTTGTCTTAACTTTTGTTCCTTTAATAATATTGTTTCATCAGTGATAGAAAAGTATTTCTTCCTGGTGACCTGTGAGAATTTACTTTTCTTCCAAATCCAGCTCATATCCCCTTCTCTATGAAATGGAATGAATGAATTTCTCTGGGTTTTTTGTTTTTTTTTTTATCACTGAAACTCTTTAATATCCAGGTTGATAATCTCTGTCGTGTAGTTTTGTTTTAACATTCTATTTCCATTTGAATTGGACTTTATTGTTCCCATTGAAAAATGTCTTTTATTTTTCAGTTTAAGACTGTTTTTAAGGCATTATAAGTATTTACCTCAGCATTTGGAGGTTGCTTATCATGTGATCCAGTTTGTAATTTCTTGGTGTTTATTTTACCCATTATACCTTCAGTAAATTAAAGTGTCTTCTTTTCCATCCTGGAAATTGTATTTTTGTAGAGGATCCAGTAAAATACCAGAGTTCTTAGTTTAATTTTTAAATAGATGCTGTTATTCAGCGTCTTCCACATAAGAACTAATTTAAGTGGGAAAAGTTGGTTGGATTAAACAAAAGAGCCTTTTTCTTTCCAGATTGCAGCAATTCTCCGGAAACGAAAATTAGACTATTATTTACACAAACTGCTCCCTGAGATCCTACAATCTGCTACATTTCTGACTGCTAATGGGGCCTTGTTTATGGCTTTCTTTTGCATTTTAAGGTTGGTACTCATAATCACCACTGGAGGTTATTACAGATTCCTTTGTTGAAACTGAAACAAACAGATGTTTATATAAAAGTTGTGCAGGTCACTGCTTGTATATTTTTTTCTTTCTGTGAAATGATATTTATTTATCTCAAAGAAGGCTTGTAAAACCAGGGGTTGTGGGCCTCTTGGCCTAAAGATATAAGCTTCAAATTTTTGCTGTGATTTTACAGCAAAAGTGCTTTAATGTATCATTCATTTTCTGAGGCCCACTGTATTTACTGAGTTGTTAACTAGGATTTCTTAGCTTCTCAGTTTCATAGATTAGGAATTCAAAGCAACTGTTCATGATATAGGTTAGGTCCATATGCAGTGAGCAAAATTCAAAAGAACTATAAAACGCTCATGTTTATATATAAAACTTGCATATTCTACTGATGAACCTTTTGGTCCTGATTTAGTTTTATATGCATTGCTTGTGTCATATGCTTTGCAAAATATAGATACAATTAGAATTCAGTTTTTAGTGTTGTGTCATACCTAGTATGTTTATTAGATGTTTACTTTTTATCTTTTTCCCCACTGATTGTTGAAAACCCACACTTTTTTAATTTAATTTGTCAAGTTAAAATACTAACTTCACATTATAAAGTTTTAGATTGTGTAGAAGATAATTGATAAAAGTTATACTATTAAGTTATGTCTTTAAATTGACTTGCAGATCTGTGTAAGATACTCTTTATCACATGGCAAATAATAATAAATTGTTCTTGCAGCATATTTCTTTATGTTCTATGAACCTGTTTGGTTAAGTTATAGAAACATAAAATACTTATCTGTGTTCCTCCTGTAACGGACTCATTGGGTTATTTTCCTTTAATTTTTATATTCAGTGACTTGTTACATCCTTTGTGGATTTTGTGTTGGAGGGAGAGCCACCTCCATTTTTCTCAGGCAGAAAGTTTCTGATATCCATTGCAGAATAACCCATGTTGGTTTTCTAATTTTTTTTTTTTAAAGCTAAGCTTCAATTGAAAAGATCATTTAATCAGTGATTCTTGATCCTTATCTGTATGTATATAGTATATGTTTTTCCCTATAATACATCATTTAGCAGTTGACCAACTTTGTTCAGATAATTTCTTACAATTTTTCTGCTTCTCCCTTTCTTAGGAGCATATTGTCTTTGAAAGGAGAAAAGAGTCTTCCTAACATCTCCAGATTTCTTTCCTTTTTCTCTTTAAAAACCCAGGCAGCCAATGGCCATTTATAATGTGTGAGACACTGCAGATTCTTTCTTTCAAGGGATGCATGAAAATGAAAAAATTTCTAGTACATGTATAACTAAAAAGTATAAAATACTTTAGTAAGTGATGTAAGAAAAACTTAGCAAGGGTTGTTGAAGCAAAAAGGAGAGACATTTGTTGAATGTCTATCATGTGTTAAAAACAGCAGTAGTAATAATCATGGTAACAGTAGTGATCACAGCTAATACTTTCTGAGTACTTCCTATGTGCCATGTGTGGTGCTGGAAAATAGCTCATGACAACTACATGAGATAGATAATACTAATATTCCTATTTGATAGGTAAGGAAGCTGAGAACATAGAGAGTTTGCTTAGTGAGCAGTGTTGGATCTGGGGATGTCTAAATTGATATGACTGACTAAATTATTGGAAGGAGACATCCCTGTTAGGTTGCTGTTGTAGCCTGAAGAAGAGACGGTAAGGAACTTAACTGAGGCAAGAGTAGTAGGTTGGAGAGGAATTTGAGAGATCAATTACATATGGAAATATTTAAGGGAATGATTTCACGTATGGAATAAGGGTGAAGGAGAAGACAGAGATGTCTCAAAGGGTCACACGTAGGTGGGTAAGTAGATGTTGATGTCATTAGCCTGGGAAAAGAGAGGAGAAAGAACGAGTTCATGGAGATAGGGGAGAGAGATCATGAGTTTGGTTTGGACATGTTGAATTTAAGGTGCTGTGGGTATTAAGCCAGAAGGTGGACTGAGAAGGGGAACTTCTATGAGAAGGGGAGCTTTTACTTAATAACTGAAATGAACAACTAGAAATTTCATACAAACATTCCAAATTTCAATTTCAGGAAGATACTCGGAAAATTCTACTCATGGAGTCCCGGCTTTGGTGCCGCTTTGCCAGCATCTTATGTGGCCATTCTAATTGAAAGAAAAAGCAGGTAAAAATTTACATATCTATGTATTTAATAGAACTGTTTTCCTGTTCCTCACCCCAACTAGAGATTTTTTTTTTTGATTATTGTTTATCGTGGTCCAGGGATAAAAAATATTTCCACATATATTCTTCAGTCTTACAAATATTTGATGGACAATTTAATTTTATACGAATATTATTTGTTTTTAAGCCTATAAAATATAAAGACTGACATTATATAGCAATAACGCCCATGGGTCTTTGTTTACTAAAAACTTAGAGAGTTCTCTGATGTGCCAAACTAAAGCAGGGCATGCATAAATTCTAACTAAAGATCTTTTCCATAACCATAATACTAGGAAAATTAACAATAGTTTTCTGTTATCATCTTGTTTTGTAATTTGCTTCAGCCTCATTGACTTCTATTAAATCAATTATTTTTAAGATGCCTTCTCATTAAAAACATTTTTCATTTTTATCAACTTGAAAATGTTTCATGTGGAATAATAAGATTTCCATAAAATGTTATAGACTGTTATGTAAATTGTTTAGTCAGGTTAATAGCTTAAGTTAAAGATTTTGCATAAAAGAATTTTTACCATCTCAGGAATAATTATTTTTATTGCTGAGAACTGCTTTAATTCCATCTTTATCCGAGAGAATCAAGATGTGGTCATGTATTTATCAAAATGGGGTCATGTTTCAGTTTATGAAGATGTTTATTATAATCATTGATCCACTAGTTGGAATATAGATAGATCTTATTAGGTAACTAAATATTTACTTAAATACCTGGAGCCATTTTAATGCATTGTAAATTTAGTAGTATCTAAATTTTGTGATTCTCTGTTTGATTATATCATAATACTTTCAGATTATTAAAATTACTAACATCAAAGGATGTTATAACCCCAGCAAAATCAAGTCAGCATTGCTAGAAACATAGGTTACCCTACCTGAGAGGACAGTACAGAAGAGTCATTTAGAGTGTGGATTCTGGAGCAGACTCACAGACATAGAAAACAAACTTATGGTTACCAGGGGGGAAGAGGGTGGGACGGGATAAATTGGGAGTTTGAGATTTGCAGATACTAACTACTATATATAAAATAGATAAACAACAAGTTTATACTGTAGAGCATAGGGAACTATATTCAATCTTATAGTAACCTATAATGAAAAAGAATATGAAAAGGATGTATGTATATGTGTGACTGAAACATTATGCTGTACACCAGAAATTGACACACTATTATAAAGTGATTATACTTAAATGAAAAAAGAAAGGGATGTGGATTCTGGAGCTATCTTATCTGGCTTGGGAGACTGGCTCTGCCACTTATGGTGCAACTTGTATGGCTTATTCCTTACCTGAAAAATGGAGGTAGGGCTAATCTACTCATGAAGTTGTTCAGAGAATTAAATGAGTTAATTATATATATAAACGTGCTTAGAAGGGTGCCTGACACATGGTAACACATGGCTAATTGTTAAGTATTTATTGGGTTTTGCCCAGAAGTAATGAGGGAGTAGTTCTGGTGATTGCAACTTCCTGATCAATTTAAGAGTGTGAATATTCGTTTTGGAAACATGATTCCAAAAATATGTTGCTCATACATGAAACTTTAAGGACACTTTAAACCAAGTTTGCTTTGATTTATTTATTTTTAGCACTTGCATAAGATAGCATTTTTGAAGTTATCTGCCTACTTTTCAATAGAAAATGTTGAAATGAATACCTGTGTAATCATCACCTAGTCAGCAGTTGTTAACATTTTGCTATTTTTACTTTATGTGTCTGTGTGATTATATGTCCATGTATGTGTGGCATTTTGTTTGTGTGTGTGTGTGTGTGTGTATGAACCACATGGAAGTATACTGTAGACATCATGACATGTTACTCCTGAATACCTCAGCATGCATATTCTCAAATAAGGATACATTCTTACATAGTCGCAAACACTGTTATCACACATAAGAAAATTAGCAGTCATTCCCTAATACCATCTTACCCATATTGTCCTAAAGTGCTTTATAGCTGTTTTTTAAAATCAGAATCTAGTCAAAGTTGGTGTATGGTGTTATATTTCTTTATTTTCTTTTAATATAGGTAAATCTCCCCACTTTTTCCACTATGGAATTGACTTACTGATGTGACCAGTCCAGTTGTAAGACATTTCTAGTTTTGTCTGAAATTTTTCCTCAAGGGATTGTTTAATTGCTATTTCCTGTGAACTTGAAGTTCAGTCTAAAGACTTGATTAGATTCAGATTAAACATTCTTGGTAAGAATTTACTTCATAGATGATGCCAAGGCCAGCAGGAGGTCCATAGTTCTAAATAGTTGCAAGTGTGAATATGTGATTAAAGTGATAATCACCAGATCTTTCCAATAAATCTGTTATTTATGGTGAATTAGATGAATGGATTTCCTGACATTCCACAGTCCTTGCTTTGATAGAATGAACCTCAGTTGATCATGACATCCCTGTTTGTGAAATTGGCTAGTTGTGTGTGTTGTTTGTGTGTATAGTCTTTATCACGTTTAGTATCAGCGTCATGTTTATAAAGTATGTCACAAGTTTTCATTTTTTTCCCCCTTCTCTGTATAGTTTAAGTAGCAAGGAATTTTCTGGCCTTTGAGTATTTGGTCTGTTCCTCTGTGAAACATCCTAGGCATGGTGACTCTTTCGGGCATGGTAGTTCTTAGAAAAAGTTATCAGTTTCCTCTGTGGAAACTGATCTGTTTAAATTTTCAACTCACTCGGTAGAGAAAGAATTTTAGGAACTTCCTCTAACAGCTAGAAAGTTATCCATCTCTTAAAAAATTATCCATTTCCCAGAAATTATCCATTTTATAAAGATTTTTGTATTTGCATGGAATTTGTACAAAATAGTCTATTATGATTTGATTGAATTTTATGTTTTCAGTGGTTATTTCTCAACTTGTTATTTATTTTGTATAATTGTATTGTTAGCTAGTAATTTTGTTCATTTTGCTTTTCAAGGAATCATCTTATTTATTAGGTCTTTATTTTGGTTTTTTAATTCAATTTTTGCTTTTATTGTTTTTTTCCTTCCATTTTGGCTAATTTGCTTTCCTTTTTAAAATCTCTTTAGTTTGATATTTTATTTCCATTCTTAAAGTTATATTGATTCAAGTATTGAATGCTGTGAATTTCTGATCACTGCTTTAATTACATCCCATAGATTCTGATACGTAGTATTTTCCTTATCATTTCTAGAAATTCTGTAACTTCGGTTTATATCTCTCTTTTGATATAAGAATTATTTAGTAGAGAACTTAAGAAGATGGAAGAGCCTCTTTATTGTTTCTGTGGGATGATCTTCATCAAGTTCAGGGAAGTTCACATCTACTCTTAGTTTGCTGAGATCCTTGATGCCTTTAAGTTTCCTCCATGCCTTTTCATGGCTTGCTAGGTCATTTCTTTTTAGCACTGAATAATATTCCATGATCTGGATGTACCAAAGTGTATTTATCCATTGACCTACTGACAGACATCTTGGTTGCTTCCAAATTTTGGTAATTATGGATAAAGCTGCTATAAACAGCCATGTGCAGGTTTTTGTATGGACATAAATATTCAACTCCTTTGGATAATTATTAATGCTTTGAATAAGAAATCTATTCTACCAAGTTTAAGACACATCATTTTTTCTTTAAGAGAGGGGTATCACTGCTGGATCATATAGTCAGAGTATGTTTGATTTTGTAAGAAACTGCCAGCTGTCTTCCAAAGTGACTGGCCAGTTTTTACTGCACTAGCAATGAGTGAGAATCCTGTTGCTTCGCATCTTCACCAGCATTTAGTGTCATATGTGTTCTTAATTTTGGCCATTCTAATGTGTGTGGTGGTATTTCATTGTTGTTTTAATTTGCATTTCCTTGATGATGTATGTTGTGGGGCATTTTTTCATAAGCTTATTTATTTTAATCTCTATGTGTCTTTATGTTTAAAGTGGGTTTCTTGTAGATGACATACAGTTGGGTTGTTTTTGGATTAACTCTGAGAATCTCTGTCTTTTAATTGGTGTATTTACACCACGGACATTCACAGTGATTATTTACCATATTTGTTATTATTTGCTCTTGTTGCCCATGTTCTTTGTTTTGATTTTTGTCTTCCACTCTTATTCTGCCTTTTGTGGTTTTAACTGAACATTTAAAATAGTTCCATTTTCTCTCCTTTCTTAACATGTAAGTTATACTTTTTTTAGTGATTGCCTTAGTTTTTACAGTATACACTTAGAACTCATTCAAGCCCACTTTTAAATAACACTATACTCCTTTACGGGTAGTGAGATTTATAGTAACAAAATAGTCCCAATTCCTTCCTTCTGTGTTTTGTATCATTGTTGTCTTTCACTTATAAGGATACATAGCACACACACAGATACATAGACACGCAGACACACACACACACACACACACACACACACACACACACACGATACATACATAAGTGTAACTAATCAAGTACGTTGTTGCTAGTATTTTGAACAAATTGTTATCTGTTAGGACAATTAAAATTAAGAAAAAAAGAGCAATAACATTTAAAATCTTACCTTCACCTCTTTGATGCTCTACCTTTCTTCATGTAGGTGAGTTTCTAACTCGTATTTTTCTTCTCTCTAGAGAACATTTAACATTTCTTGCAGAGCAGGTCTCCTGGCAACAAATACTCTCAGTTTTGTTTGTCTGGTAGAGTCTTTATTTGTCCTTCACTTTTGAAGGATAATTTCACAGGGTGCAGAATTCTGGGTTGGCAGTTTTCTCCTTTCAGTGCTGTAAATGTTTCACTCCATTATCTTGTTTGCATGGTTTCTGAGAAGTCAGATGTAATTCTTATCTTTGTTCCTCTATAGGTAAGGTGTGTTTTTCCTCTGGCTTCATTCAGGATTTTTCTTTATCTTTGATTTTCTGTAGTATGAATAAGCTATGCCTAAGTGTAGTTTTGTTTTGGCGTTTATCCTGCTTGGAGTTCTGTAAGCTTCCTGGATCTGTGGTTTGGGGGTCTGACATTAATTGGGAAATATTCTCAGTCGTTACTCTTTCACGTATTTCTTCTGTGATTCTCCTCTTATTCTCATTACACAAATGTTACACCTTTTGTAATTCTCCCATAGTCCTTGGATATTCTGGGTTTTTTTTCCAGCCTTTGTTCTCTTTGCTTTTCAGTTTCTGAGGATTCTACTGATAGAGCTGTAGTTCAGAGTCTCAGCTGTGCTCAGTCTACAAGTAATCCCGTCAGAGGCATTCTTTATGGTTCTTAGGATTTCCATCTCTTTGCCTGCATTGCTCATTTGTTCTTACATGCTGTCTACTTTGTCCATTAGCGCTCTTAGCATATTAATCACTGTTGTCTTAAATCCCAGATCTGCTAATTCCAACACCCCTGCCGTGTTTGGTTCTGATGCTTGCTCTTCTCTTCAAGTTGTGTTTTGCCTTGTAACTTTTTCTTGTTAGTCGGACAGGATGTACCAGGTAAAAGCAATTGCTATAAATAGGCCTTTAGAAAGGTGGTGGGAGGGGAGAGGGGAGGGGAAGTGTTCTATCGCCGTTTGATTAGATTTCAGCCTTCCAGTGAGCCTATGCCTGTGGACTGTGAACTTCACAAGTGTTTCTCAATTTCCCGCTCCTGCTTGGCGGGGCAGGTTGGCTAGTGTGTGCTGGAGTAGGCTGTTTCACTTCTTTCCTGTGGAATTCTGGAGCCACCTAGAGCTGGGTATTTTCCTCCCCAGGTGAGTTAGTTCTGATAATATCCCAGCACGCCAGGCTCTGTTTAACTAGTTTCTCCTGTGGGCACGTCTTGTTAAGAACAGGGCACTCTGGCTTATTTCAAAATGGTTCCTTTTCCGTCCCCCTGCTTGGAAGCATAAGAGGATTTTTCTCTGATATTCACTGTGAGAACTCAGTCAAGCTCTAGGAGGTAAAACACAAAAGTGTGGGGCCCCCATTAGACTGGTGCCCCTGGAGTTTTCAACTCTGACTGTGCCTCCTACTATTTGTCCCAACTCCCGCACTGAGCCTTCTGCTCCTTATCGGTTACAGCGTGGGTTTTGCCTGTCCTGGGTCTCATTCCCTCCCTCCGGGGTTGAGCTTGTGTCTCTGCTCTGGTACGTTGTGATTCTCTGTATCTGCCTGCAGTCTCTCCAGTTTTGGGCACACCAGTTTGCAGTGTGACCTTACGTCTCTTATGGATACTGACTTTTCAGTTTGTTCAGCTTTTTATTTAGTGTTAGAACTGACTGATCACTTCTAGCTCCTTACATGGAAACTGGAAACTGGAAGAACAGTTTGGGTTTTTTTTTAGAATTCTATTTTTTCTTCTTTCCTTTCCTTTTCCCTTTTCCCCCTTTCCTTTCCGTTCCTTTCTTTTTTGTTCTTATTCTACAGACTGTTATCTATAACTTTATAGCTTCTTAGTGTTAATATTGTCATCTCGCAAAATGTAGAAATATGTTTAGGTCCATCTTAGAGGCTGCTTTCCATGGATCCCTTTTTATCCTCTTTTCTTTTTTTCTTTTTATGTTTTGGGGGAGAATAGTCATTTACTCTGGCACTAGGAATTCAGCAGACTGCTCTTTCTCCCCTGGGTTGTAATGCTCCTTGTCATTTATCAGTTTTTCATATACGTGTGTGTTGTTGATTTCTCAGTTCTTTCCTCTTGTGTTAAGTCTAGGTCTTATCTTTACAATTTTAGTTTCAAAACAGTCAAACTTTTCTTTGAAGATCAACATTTGTTTGACTACCCTAATACCAAACTAATACTGAGTTTTTAAAAGCTGTAACTTTTTAAGGCATAAAGAGATTTCCTGAAAGTCAGGCGATAACTTGGATTTTGGTTACTAGTTTATTTCCTATTCTTTTTTTACATTTAATAGTTAATTTTTTTTTAAAGCTTTCTGCTTTTATTTTTTTCAAGTAAGCTATTGCACTAGTGTTTTATTCATAGGCACTGGGCATTCATAGAAAATTTGTAGGTGTTCTAGATTATGACCTGTTCTAAATATTAATTGGACTAGATTTACTGTTTTGAGATCTATTCAGAATTTTAAACTTAGCTTCTCTATAAGTATTATTCCATGGTTGCTGAAGAAAAATTGATTTTTATCTTGTGATTGTTACATGGTTGAACTTTTGTGATATATGTTGATTTTTATTTATTAGGTGATGCAGTTAATACCTGGAAATAGCTCTTGAGTTCCTTTTTTGAGAGATACGTGTGTATACATGCATCAGCCACAAACACTAGTTTGGGGGTCTAATTAAAAACTTTGAAATTTAATTTTACAGTATTGTTCAGAAGCTAGTGACTTACTTTTTAAAAGGCGAGTTTAAAAATTGTTTTTGGTGTTAACTTAAAACCCAGGAAAGCGAGTCTTTTTGCTTTCTTTCTTTCCAAGTTGCTTTATAGTGTGTCGTATTTAAGAAAGTCTGGTCTATGTTTATCTTGAATTGTGCAAAAGTTAACTTAGTGGTCTTACTTGCTTTGAAAAGTATTTTTTACTTACTATGGATTTTTATTAAGATTTCATTAAATATGAAAAAAAGATTTCATTAAATATCAAGATCCCTTAATAGATTATAAGTAATTTACAAAGTTTTAAGTTGTGTGTGTTTAAAAATAATTATATCTAGTGCCCCAAGTGAAGCACGTTAGTATTATAGTTGGTGGAGATAGTAGGCAGCTTGAAATGTGAGTGTAAACTCAGGGGAAGCATGGAAGTTATAAAAATAAGAAGGGACGTTTCCTCCTTGTAGGTGGCCATTGAAGCTCTGGTAGAAGATCAGGGTCTCAAAGCTCAGAATAAGGAATGGTCTGAAATTTATGACATCACTTATACATGGAATCTAAAAAAAATGACATGAACTTATTTACAAAATAGAAGGAGACTCACAGATAGAAAACTTACGGTTACCTAGTGGTGGAATTGGGCAGGGGGCTGCAGATTAGTTTGGAGTTTGGGATTAGCAGATATACACTGCTATGTACAAAACAGATAAACAGCAAGGTCTTCCTGTACAGCACAGGGAATTATATTCAATGGCTTGCAGCAGCCTGTAATGAAAAAGAATATGTGTATATTTATGTATAACTGAATCACTATGCTGTACACCAGAAACTAATACAATGTTGTAAATCAACTATACTTAAATTTAAAAAAAAAAAAAGCAGTCTGAGGTTAGAAGTTGGTAAACAGCAACATTTAAGGAATCAGTTTTCCATGGATCTTTTATCAGTGGATCAGTTGTCAGATCATCCTTTTAAAAATAAGTATTTATAATATATTAGAAAGAGTGGAAGATATAGAATGTGGAGGATTGGAAGTTTTTTTAAATTAGCAAATAGTGGTAATCCTAATTTTTAAATCTAAAGCTTTATTTATAATGAAATCTTTATTCAGATTATACATTTTGTACTCAGTTGTATAATCAGCTTTTCAAAAAGCATTTAATGAAGTGCAAACATGCAATATGGTTATACACACACACACATATGTAGGATGGATGCATAGATGTGTAAGGAAAGATCTATCTATATTCATAAATATATCTTCATCTGTATTGATTTAACTTTCTTTCCTCTCTCTCCAACGTATTCATCCACTCATCCATTTATCCATCCAGCCATCCTTCCCAGTCTCCCTGTCTCCCTTTACGGAATTAAGCATGCTTTGCCAGCTAGTTCTTGACACCTTGTAAGAGGGCAGCTTACTTAAATCTTAATCGCATCATTGTGGGGTTCTTCGAAAGCTTTGAAGTTGTTTCCAGGGTTGCTTAAAAAATTTGTGCCACAAAGAACTGTGATCATAGTGACTCAGCAGGAAGCGTTGGTAACATCTAGTTTATCCCTAGGTGGGCTGTTAGGAACTAGTCTTCTTCTTCTTTTTCTTTTTCTAGGAAGTGCTTTGTTTGTGATTCAGAAAGAAGTTGTTCTGATGGATTTTGTTTTGTAGAATTGTTATGGATTTGCTTTGATATTTAGTATTAGTTTAGATAAATTAAAACTGCAGGGTGCTCAAACACGGACATGGATTAAAGTATCAAAAACTGCACATTTATTCTAATCATATTCATGGGTTCACTTGTTAAATTACACTGTTAGTTGTGAAACTTCTAAGCAGATATAACCAAAATAATGCAGCTATATAATATGTGAATAAAAGAATACCATGAATTTGGCCTATAATAAATAATTGGTATTTCCAAGTTTCAGTGTCATGTTATCTTCACCAAAAGAAAATTAAATTACCTTGCAGTCTTCTGAAAGGCATACTCTGTATTATCTACTGTATATATAATAGAACATAATTATAGACTCTTGTTCTAGACTGGAAGTTTATCTTATGCATTCCTATACCTTAAAGAAGTATTTTTACACTCTTCTAAAACATTCTAACAGATGAAAATCTGTTATATCTTGAAAGACTTTCTAAAATGATTAAATAGCATCTCTTAGTAAACCATTACAATGTTTAGGAACATTCGCTTTGTTTTTCTTTAATCTCTAATTTCTTCTTATCTAGAACACTTATGTATATATAGAATATATAAATATTTAGAATTTAGACGTTACACCATTCTAACTGTATTCTGTAGTAACTTTAGTTATGAAATGTGTTACCTACAGTGTTACTCAGAAATTTGAGCAAGTTAGCTAAAGAATATATACACTAAAGTTGCCAGAAAAAAGCATTATTGTCCATCTACTTAGATAAAATAATGTCATTAGAAGGGAATACTTGGAATTTCAATAAAATGTGAGGATACCTTTTAGTTTACTGAGATGTTAAGAAAATTTAATTATTTTTACTATTTTCCCGTAGGAATAGCGTTACTCTGATTGCGTAGAGTTAGTTCTTACAGCAGGGGTTCTTAATACTTTTTTAGATAATACCCTCTGCTGTGCACACCCACTTGCATTTTGCTTGAAGGTTTGAGAGATTCAGCCCCTTCCCCCATCAAAAAAAAAAAAAAAATGAAGAAGCAGCTTATCTGTGGTTTTAAAAAGTTCTCCACTAACTTTAGACTGCTTATTCGCTGAGCTTCACCAATCTTCTGATCTAGTGATGCTCAGTAGACTGGGAGTATTTGTGTATCAGATTTGTGAAGTTTAAAAAGATATTGTCCTCCTTCTTGACCCCAGCCCTCCCTCTTTACTCCTAGGCAGTCTTTTGTTCTAATTGGCACCTCCCCCTTCCCCATCACTGTTGTAGCAGTGTTTTAATGTTATAACTTGGTTTCCAGAGAGAAGTTACCCACTAGGAAGGGAGTGACATGTTTGTCTTCAGACTTAGGCTAGATATGGTCAAGTGTTAAATAATAAAATGGTATTTAATTAACTTATTAATTTCCTGTGATACTGAACATCTCTGGAGAAGTGATAAAATAAATCACTGTTCTGATATTCTGCACCTACCAGGTTGACATTGGAATGGAGGTGGAAGACACTGTAGCAGGGAAATGCACCAAAGAGTGGCTATATTCTTCATTACTTGGAAACGATAAACTGAAACTTGAGACCAGAACAGGACATAATCTATTAACAGTACATCCTCTGCTTTTTTCCAGTGACAAGAGTGTGTCAAGGCTTTATTCATCCTTAAGGCACAGAAGCCTATTAGGACACCATATTAAGCAAGTCAGTGAATTTTAGAAATAAAACTTAGTAATGCAAAGATTTTTTTTTTTTGCTGTAGAAGCAGAGCATTGGGAAAAAAACATGAAACTGGTGTCGGATGAGCTTGCTTTTTGCTACTTTTTTATTTTTAAGGAAATCACTTAATTTCTCTGCTTCTTGGTTTTCAGTAGACTGAGGAAAATTGTATCTGTGTTACACTACATAGAACTAGTGAGAAGATAAAATCTGATTTCATGATATTAAGTATACCTTGTAAATTATTAAATTTTATGCAGGTGTAAGATAAAAGGATCGTGTTTTTGCTTGCTAGTAAATTGGTATCATTAATCGGCCCTTCTGTCTAGTGGCTATCTTTTGTGACTATATTTCTATTAAGTATGTCTACTATGTGTTCTTTTTTATAAGGCTGGGTTCCTCTACCATTTGTTTAGTGCCTATCCTGGTACTATTGCAGGTTTGTGATATTATGAAGGTGAACAAGATAATCTTTGCTCAGTAGAGATAAACAGTTACAGATGGAAGCTAGTGGTGATTCTGGAGTTGGATTACTGTCAGTATTAGAGGCAGAATTAGATTAGAGGAACAAATGTTTTTGAAGATAACATACATTAATTCACTTTATAATGAAATGTATTTTCAGGTACTACCACTGAAATTACAGAAATTATATTTTTATTTTGGTTTTGTAATTAAGAATTTCTTTCCTTCATATGTAACCAGCCATTGGTAAGAATAGGTATCACTTGAGAAGGATTTAACTTTGCTGTGTTTGTGTGACTCTTGGATGTTGATGTTACCCTAACTTTTCTCGATATAACTTATTTAAAATAAGTACTATTAGAACATCTATGATTTAGAATCCGTAGGAACTATAAGATTGGTAAGAATTAGTAAGAACAATGTCAATTCATATGTACAAATCATAGACAAGAAGAACTAAAAAGGGGTCTTACACATCATCAGTGATTCTGAAATTCTTTTTCAGGGGAGCAATAGAATTCTGTTCTCTTGAGTTGCATTTCAGGACCTGCTGAAGAGGGACATTGTCTGGGGGAGTATGGCTCAATGGGTATGCCTGGACCCCTCCCCATTTCAAGCAGGGTGGGCCCAATATTATGTTTTATATATTGGTGATAAGTGTAAGTTTTTTTCTTTAAATAGGTTTCATGTTTAAAAACGTAAGTTATTTAACTAGTTTTCTTCCCATATTTTAATGACAAAGCTACAGAATTCTAGAGAATTAAACTTACCTGGAACCTGGATTTCCTAACTTCACTTCAGTGTTGTTCAGTTATATCATGCTGCCTCCATGTGGCTTCAGTAATATTAAAAATCCTATTAAGCCATTTTAAATGATGAACAATCAAAACTAAGCATGACTGGATCTGACATCAAGAAGATTTGACTGATGATGTTAATATCAACACCCGGCATTTAAATGAAAAGTGATTTGATTTTGGTACTTACCATGTTTTATACACAAGAAATCTTTTTCTTTGAGTAATAAAAATGTTTATAATTGAAACTCAAATAAATTTTTATGATTTTCAGATTTTTTTCCCTTGAACTCTTAAAACATTAAAGACCTCCTTCTGGGAGAACAGGATATATTTCATTTATGGTCTCATATGCAATATAAGTATAATAAAATGACTCAGGCATAAAATTGTTCTTATCTTTGAGTTTCTTACCTAAATTATCATTAGGTAGATTTAGTAAGTATGCAATTTTTCTGTCAAGTGAGTGTTCACAGAGCTTTTATTTATCCTTTGGTGTTAGAAAGTTCACTTAGTGCCTCGCTTTTCACTTAACAATGAAGTTAAAACAAGATAATTTAGTATGATTTGTCATGATATCTAAGGAACAGTTCCGTTGTGTGTGAAACAAATAGAATCCCTGAATTTTAGAAAATAAATTTGCACTTAGTTAGAATTGTTCCAGCCTTGACCTCTCGGCAAGATGAATTTGTTAGGTTTCTTCACTAAATTTAGAATTCTGTAGCATAAACATGGACTAGTAGCAAATTGTACCTCTCTTCCTATTAATAAGTAATGATAAAGCAATAATGATAAAGCAATAGTAATTTTTGAAATTGAGATATGATTGACATATAACATGATGTTAGTTTCAGGTGTAGAACTCAACGATTCGATATTGATATATACTGCAAAATGATTACCACAATAAATCTAGCTAACAATTACTAGGCAATAGTTATTTTAAAGAGAGAAATTAATGACCAGTAAACAGAGTGTTTAATGACTGCTGAACAGAATGAGTTGTACAATCTATTCAGATCCAACGATTAGGGTACTAAAAACTTAGTTCAGCATAATGTACCCCTTTTTCTCAACTCCGATAATTGCTTTGATAGATTTCTAAAAAAAATGATAAAGTGATTATTAAGTCACATTGATGCTTAGTCTCATTCTGTCTCTTAAAATTATTTGCAGGAGAGGGCTGCTCACAATTTATATGGCCAACTTGGTAAGTAATTCTTTTTTGTTTTGCTTTTGAGGTTTCTCCATGTGCTTTTTTTTAACCTCTTTTTTTTTTTTTTTAAATCAAGTTCCCTTACAAGAGAAGGGAAAACCCCTTAAATTTGAGAATATTTTCTGTGTCTGTTTTTAAAGAATAGACTTAAATGTTTAAAATAGCCTTGCTGCTATCTCGTTCACTCCCGTCACATGGACTGAATTGCACTTATTTCAGGAGGAAAGTGATTCACTGCCCTGTGCCCTTCAAGATTCTTTTCTTTTAAGCTTAGATCTTCGTCTTTGATAGGATGTATATCTGTATCTGTATCCCTCTCTTTCTCTGTCTTTAATTTCATCTCATGCTCTGCTTCTGTTGCTAACTTCTTACGGGAAAAATGATTTAAGGATGAGCTTTTATGATGTACGTTCTTCTTGGACATCAGAATAGCATTGATTCTACCTCCAAATACTGAGTATATTTAATAATATAATTAGCCAGGCTTCTAAATTGTTAAGTTTAGAGAACTGACATTACTGTCTAGTTTGATGTGCTTTATGGTAAGTAAATAATCAAGGTTATGTAATTTTCATTGCCAAATTCATATTTTAAAAAACATCTATATTAAAATCTTTCAGAGTTGTTTAATGGAATTGATAGTCAACATTGAAAAATTCAATTAAGAAAAGAGAAATAATTATTTACCTAAGGATAGGTTTTTGAATTCTGTAGCAAGAGAGTTATATTTAGCAACTTAATTTCAGCTCTAAAATATTTAATTTTTACTCTGTGCTTACCATGTGTCAGTGACTGCGCTGTGTGCTGGAAGGCACGCTAGAGACAGTCCTTGTACTCCAGGAATTTGCTGTTGGGTAGAGTAGAAATAATGTCTGAAGAGGGCTGAAAGATGAATCACAGGGTGCCCTGGAAACTGTAATAGTAGCATCAAACTATTTCAGGTGCTGCCTTCCTTTCTTTTTTGTAAAAAAAACTTTGAAAATTATGTCGGCATGCTAGAATGCATTTGAGTTTTAATGCATTTTTTTCCCTTTAGTCATGCACCTGCTTTCCTATGCTACCACAGGGTGATACTTTAATACCCAAACGTTATATGTATTTATACATTTACCTTTAAGTTCTACGTAAACTTCCATAAACTATTTTTATGTTCCTTGATTTAGACTGTAAATACCTGGAGAGAAGGTACTTGATTTTGATTGATATGATCAATGTTGGAAAGTACCCTAAAAATACTGTATTTTTTTAGACTTTTTATTTTGAAATAATCATAGATTCATATTGCGGTTGTAAGAAATAATAGAGAAATATCGTTTACTCTCTACCTAATTTTCCTCAATAGTATTATCTCTTAAAAAATGAGAATAGTAGCAAAATTAGGACATTTACATTATTTACTGTGGTCAAGACAGAGAACACTTCCTTTACAGGCATTCTTCATGCTGCCCTTTTGTAGTTACGTTCACTTCTCTCTCACTCTAACCTCCCATCCCCCAACCTCTGGCAACCACTTATTTATTCTTTGTTTCTATAATTCTGTAATTTCTACAGCTGTTTCAAGAATTTTATATAAATAGAATTATATAGTACCTACTATTTGTCATTATCTATTTTCACTCAACATAATTCTCTGGAGATTATTTCAAGCTGTTGGGCTTATCAGTAGTTCATTCCTTTTTTATTGCTTAGTAATATTCCATGGTATGGCTGTACTAGTTTATTTAATTGTTCACCCATTGAAGGACATCTGGCTTGTTTCCATTTTTTGGCTATCAAAAATAAAGCTGCTATAAATATCCATGTGCAGGGTTTTGTGTGAACATGAGTTTTTATTTCTCTGGGATAAATGCCCAGGAGTGCACTTGCCAGGTGGTATGGCAGATGAATGTTTAGTTTTTAAAGGAACTGTTAAAACGTTTTCCAGAGTCACTGTACTATGTTGTTTTGATAGTATTTCAATTGTAGAGTAAACCTTTGAATTGTGTTCTTTCAAAATGGAAAACTTTTTGTGTGTGTTAGGGGAGTAATAACATTTATCTAAGTAGATTTGTGTTTTTTATGTCCAGATTAATACATTTCAGTATTAGAAAAGTTTTTCAGAAAATGCAGTATATGAATTGGCATTTTATCTTTTGTCAGCCGGTTTTAAAGGGTCTATAATTTAAAAACTTAATGAGATCGAAGGCTTTACACATGCACTTTACTATGTCCAAAGGAAAGTAAATTTTGTACATGATCTGTTCTGGATACTAATGATAAACTTAGTATCTTCATCTTCCCTTTCTCTAAATAGAGCCTTTTACTTTTACTATTGCTGTATAACTATTGCTATAGTAAGAGGGTGATTAGTGCAGAATAGGTAAGACTTTAAATATTTTCAGAGACTGAAAATAGCCTTAAGAAATAATTTTATTCTATAACTCTGTTACATTGCTCACTAGACTAAGCTGAGATTGTTGGCTTATTTTAACATCAACAACGAAAATTCTAAATTTCGGGAGGTTTTAAGAAAAGTATTTAGGTTTGTGTTTCTGATTTGGAAAGTACAGAAAAACCTGAAGAAGAAAGTGAAAATCATCTGTAATTTTACCGTGTAGTAATTACTTAACATTTTCATTTTTTTTTGTTCCCTTCCCTTTCCTCCAGTGTACATACATAAATGCACACAAATAGATGCACATTCACATTACCCATTATATACCCATTAAAAAATTGGAGGCATATTGTTTTGTGACATCTTTTGTTACTATGCCATATAATTTTAATTGCTCATGGTATTAAATAATCATTTTTTAGAGGGTCTAATCCTACCTTTTCACATACTTCTTGGTTATATTTTTATTACAGTGGGTTGGTTTTATACATATACACATATACACAGTCCCACTGAAAATGCTGGGAGATAATAAAATACTGTTTGTTCGTAATGGTATCATTTTGTTAGTTTTGGCTGTGACAGCTACCCATTCCTTAATTATTTTGACCAGAAAATGTCAAAGGCATTGCCATGCCTTTGAATGAATACCTGATAGAGAAATATGCAAAACTGGCTTCATACTGTCTTTATCATCTTTGTCTTTATTTTTATCAGGGACCAATTATTGAGTGCAAAACACTTTGGTAGGTATTTGGACACAAGTATCAGCCATAATTCTATCCTTGAAATTAATTTAGTTGAGGGAACAAGATATATCTAGATCTGAATTTTAGATGAATAGGTAATAAATAGTCCAAGATAGTAATATCCATGTCAAATATGTTGTTAGACAGTACAGTCTTTATAATTTTAGAAAAGGGAGTTAGCTTTGGGCTGGGGAAATCAGAGAAGGTTTTATGAATCACTTGGGACTTGAACCTCGAGGAAAGGAGAGGACTTGGAGGTAGCTGCATCTTAGGGACGTGACACTGGTGATCACAGGACAAAATTCTTGCCTTTCCGAGGATTGCAGGTTGGGGCCAAGGTTTAGGAAGAAAAAAAAATAAGCAACATTTGTTGATTATCTACTATTTAGGCACTGTTGGTAAAATTGGGGTTACCAAAATAAACAAGGTATAGTCCTTGCTTCCCAAGACCTTATACTTTACTGGGGGAGAGAGATGTAAACCAATGGAAGTAAACCTCATCTCTGTTTTTTGTTTTTGTTTTTTAACATTGATAGTTGTCTCAAAACAGAAAACAGTACAGTGCTTATACTATGTAGCTGTGAATATAAATTTTGCTAGTTGTGTTTATGTTAGTATCATAAGAAGCAGGTGACGAGCTATATACTCTAAATAAGAGACATCTCTATTAATACTTCAGTTTTTATAAAACAAAAAATCTGTCGGGCTACTTTTATTATTCATGATATCTGTCAGTAAGCCCTGGTGAGTCTCATTTATTAGATATGTTTTTGGCCTCAGTGATTAATTAGCAGTTTTAAAAATTACCATGTCTTAAAATTTAATTAAAATTAATTTAGTTAAACGACATCTGAAAATGTCAGTCTTTCTTGTTACGTGTTAGCATATTTTGGAAGGAAAAGTGTACAGTTTAAAAATTGTACAGGTTTTTAAGATTTTTATAATTGATAGAGACTTAGTTGTTAAAGGGCAAAATGTATAAAAGTTATGCAGAAAAGGTATGACACAAAGAATGAAATATTTTCTCTGGCTTCTGCCCAAGATGTGCCTATAAAGTGATAGAAATGTTTTCCTGGGGCTAATATGCCACAACCAATTACCCACAAGAACACCAGCTGCTAGGATTCAGCTTTGCACAGTATGATTCAAAAGAGAACACAGAAGAGTTTGCGTTTACATGACTTCCCTTTATTTATGTTGGTTGTGACAATGACTGAATATTCTAGTCTTTCAAAATTCATTATATGCTGCTAACAGTTATTTAAGATGCGATGTCAAGAGTAGTTCATTTCTGTTTAGTTTGATTATAGTTTATGACATTTAAAAATCTTTCTTTTTAAGTTCTTTTGAAAACTTCTCTGCAGTTTCATTTATGCACTGGGCATTCAACAATGCATGCATTTTATAATTGTAAACATATATCTATCAGGCTTGTCTCTAGCATTTGTTTTTTAATTTTAAACACGCAGTGTCTGTGATTAAAACATGTGTATTTGATTTTTCAAACATAAGGTTTGAAAATGTTGATTCATATGTTTTCTTGTAAGGCCACTTCAATTTAATTAGATTTAGCAGGTAGTTATTATATGTCAGCTGTACTGGGCACATGAGGATACGAAAGAAATACAAAACGGACTATAAACTAGTTGGAGAAATTTGATAGATGAACTTGAAAAAAATAAACTGAAAGTATTAAATTCAAAAAACAATTATAAATACTCTCTCTCAAATTGCTCCCCTAAGCTTTCCTTTTGCAGCAAATGACATCAACCATCCATCCAGTTGCTCAGGCCAAAAACTTAGGAGTTTTAACTCTTTTCTCCTTACGCCTTTGGTCCAGTCCATCATGAAATCTTATTCTACTTTGAAAATATACTCTGGATCATACAGTGACTCATTACCTACACAGTTACAACCACAGTCTGAGCCCCAGCATCTCTTGCCTGAGCTATCTGAATAGCCTAACTGGTTTACATCTTCCCACCCTTGCCTTCTTATACAGCCTGTTTTCCACAGCCATCAGAGTCATGGAAAATGCAAATTAGAGCTTACTGATCTTCTGCTGAAAATTCAAAAGAGCCTTCCCTTCCCACCTCTCACTGCACCCCGAATACAATTCAGATGTCTAACAAAGCCACTACCTCTCTGACTCTGTCTACTGTTTCTTCTCATTCTTTGCACTGGATTTCTTTTTGTCTGTGGAATGCTTGAAGCTTGTTATTCCTTTACAGCCTAGCACTTGCTTTTCTTTTTGCTTAGAAATCTGTTTCCTTAGGTTTTTCTTGGCTGCCGTCTTTTCCTTATGTCGTTCCTAACCCAGTGTCACCTCCTGAGAGAGCCCTTCCTTACTCGCGTAGTTAAAGCGGCTTCCCCTCACCCCTCTAACTTGTAATCTTATCTTTTTTCATGGCACTTATAAGTACTGAAATTTTCTTACTTGTTTGTTAAGTTGTTTTTCTTCCCTCACTGTATATAAGCTGCTTAAGGACAAGGACTCTTGCTTGTTCACTGACATTTCCCTATTACCTATAAAGAGTGTTTAGAATATCATGTATGCTAAATGAACAATTTTGAATGAATGGAGATTGGGAACAAATACTCTGGAAAATGGCAAAGCTGAGAGAGAATGACCCTTCTCTATGTTGGTGAACAAAATATCTGTTCTCCCTACCCCAATCTGTTAGCCTTGAGACACAAGTCCTTTAGGCCAAGTAAATTACCTTGTTTTCCCAGAGGAAGGTAAACAAAGGGGCAAGTGGATCTGTCCTCAGTTGAGTTCCTGAGCTAGCAGATTCCTTTGTTGGAAGCTTTCTTACAAGTACCAGGATTAGGGCTAATGCTCCTCTCTGTTCTTACTCTGACTCTTTCAGTCACACTGAGGGATGTGTTTCTGGTACTCAGTATAACATTAGCCAATGTTGAGCTCTTCATTTTGTAGAAGCTGAGATACTTTGCTATCCAAGGTGAATAGGTTCCTTGAAGTTGCCATGGTCTTCTTGATCACAGAGGCACACATAGAGGGGGACTTGTGAGCGTGAAAAGGGGAATTATTAGAGACTCTCTATTTTTTTTATTGGACAATTTCATACTGTCATTTGAAGATCTGCCCATATTGTTGGTATTATTTACTTTGAACTTGACACCCTGTTTTCAGGACCTGTGTGTGTTGCTTCCGGCTGCTGCGTAGTGTGCTAGAATATCCATCCCCTGTATGTACTTTATAACAGCTTTATTGAGATACAAGTTACATACCATAAAATTTACCCTTTTGCGCTAAAAACCACTGGAATGTAAGCTTCATTCACAGAGTGGCTTTTAGTACATTCACAGAGTTGTGCAACCATTATCACTCTAATTTTAGCATACTTTGTCTGCTACGTTTTACATGTTCATTCTTCCAGTGATAGATACTCAGATTGCTTCCAGCATCTCAATATCACAAACAGTATGGTGCTGGACATCTTTGTACATGGCTGTTTTGTGAATTTCTCTGGGTGTGCATGGATGAAAACTAAGAAGATGGATTTTAGATCATGTACTTTCTGATAAAAGGGCAGAATGATTTGGAATGTGAGAACATATCATTATTCTAGTTGCCAGCTGGAGGTAGGTTTATTGGTACTTCAGGCGATAATTCTAACTTGTGCTTCTTTGTCCTGTGTTTCTATCTGAGTAAGTTAATTATTCATCCTAAGGATTTCAGGTTTGGAGGTTGACTTTGAAACTAGTAGGTTCTCTGCTATAAGTGGCTTGAAGGACCACCACAGGGTCAATTAGGCCAAAAGAAAAAAGGGTGCAGTTTTCCTTTGGGCATGAGTTTTTATCATAACTAGTCAGTCTTTATACACCTTTATTTTCTGTTTGTCTTGTAAAGATAATACAAAATATATGTCAAAAAATTGAAAAACAAATGTAAAGAAAAATTATTTAAAAAAAACAGATGTGAAGGAGCAGAAATTTACATGGGACTATAAATAAAAGAGACAAAGGAAAACAGCATATAAGAGAAGAAAATGGAAAATAAAAAACAACCCATATAGTAAACATTTGGCTTTTGTTGGTACCTGGAGGGAGATGTGGCTCCTCTTTGCTGCTGGGTGGTCATGATCTGTACTGACACCCCTCGTGGGGACAGCGGAGCAGAGGCCCAGTTCCAGCTGGTGGTGGGGATGCATGTCTCGGCTCTCAACTTGGTCTCCCCTGACTCCTCCCCACTGAGGGTGTTAGGGTGCCCTGTTACAGCCTTGTGAGGGCGGAAGTCTAGGCTCTCCACTTGGTCACTGCTGATGGGGTTGGGCCACAGTTTTTTCCTGTGGTGTTTACCTGGAGTAGAGTGGTTATGGTCTAAATGTTTCTGTTTTGATAGGCTGCCCTTTTCCTGGTCCTTTAGGAAGACAGAGCAGGTTTCTGCCTGTGCCTGTTAGCATTTCTGGCTTGCAGGCTTCTTCAACTCCAAGACTGGGATATACAAGGCAAAAAGAAAACCAGGTACTCACCACCATGTCAGTCTTTGGATCTCAAGGTCTCTAGATGGTCCGCCTTCTTCTTTCCACCTTGCAGTCTTTAAATGTTTGTTTTATATATAACATCCACGGTTTTTAGTTGTAATTAATAGGAGAAATAGGCAAAGTATGTATACCTGATCTTCCCGGAAGCAGAAGTCCTTCACATATAAGTTTTGTGTAGTAGTCAGAAATAATCAAGTACGCAAGGGAACAAGGCACCAAGATCAAGATCTGGCAGAAAAAATAACAGACACAGACCTTCAAGACTACGTGTATCAGAATTATCTGAAAATGTAAAAAACAAGTGTGTTTAAATGTTTAACATAAAAGATGACTTTTGATTCAGGTCAGATTGGAATAACAGGAAACAGATTTACTTTTCTGCCTGAAACAACAAAAATAATTGAAACAACAGTTCTTAAGACATTGTACCTTAAGCAGTGAAGGATGGTGACCCCTGAAATGTTAGACGCTAGTGAGATGAGCCCTGTGATTTCTTGGCTTCCTACCTGGAGAGCATTGCTAGGCCAGGGAGCAGGAATATGGAACTGGGGCAGAGCCTGGCTCTGTCCCGGGGTTGGCAAGGCACAGCTAGGAGTCCAAGGAGACATGGTGGCTAGAGTTTGCATGTAGCAGAGGAGAAAGGGAGAGAGCTCCCGCGGTGTACAGAGGGTCGCAGAATACTCAGCTCAGTTCTGATTAGTGCGTGCATGTGAGAAATCTGCCTGAAGCTGGGGAAAGAACCAGCCAAACCCACTAGAGAGAAGAGTCCTCTGAGCTCATGCAGGGCTAGGAATAGTTGCTATTCCCACCGTTGAGGGTAGAAGATTTAATAATTCACAGGGCAATGGGAAGATTATTTAGAAGGGTTTTACCTCAGTGTGGGGCAGAGGTTAGTCCTACACTAAACACTGTTCTGGCCTCAAAAAGAAAAAAAAAAAAAGCAAGGCGTGAAAGGATCTATATCTGCAAGCGAATCTAATGTAGATAAAATTTATGTTAGTACAAAAAAAATATACAGCACCCAACAAGGTAAAATTTACAATGTCTGGCATACAATAAAAAATTACTAGGCATGAAAAGGATCAGGAAAATATGACCCATAATGATGATGAGAAAAATCAAACATTTGAAATCAAAGCAGAAGTGACACCTACAACAGTATCAGTAGACAAGGCATCAAGACAGTAATGTTACTGTATTCCATATACTCAAGAAGCTAGGGGAAATATTAAGCATGTTAAGCAGAGATATGGAAGATAGAAAAAAAAAAAAACCCAAAATAAACTTCCAGAGATGAAAGCTATAAAACCTGAGATGAAAAATACACAGAATAGGATTAATGGCATGGCAGACTTTGCAGAAGAAAAAGATTACTGAACCTAAAGGCATAACAATAGAAACTATCCAAAATGAAACACCAAGGGAAAAATTTTAAAACTGTGAACAGAATATTAGTGACCTTATAGGATAACTTGAATTGGCCCAATATGCATACAGTTGGAGTTGCTACAAGAGAGAGGGTGTGTGGTCAGGAAAACATTTGGAGAAATAATGGCTGAAAATGTCCCAAACTTGATGAAAACTAAACTCTTATCCAAGAACCTAGATAAACCTCAAACACAAGGAACATGAAGGAAATTAATCATGTTATAGTCAGTTAAACCAGTGATAAAGAGAAAATCTTGAAAGTCAGAGAAAAGAGAAATATTTTATACAGATGAACAGAGATTATAGTGACAGCAAATTTCTCACTGGGAATAATACATATGAGAAGATGGTTGGTTAAGCAACGTCTTAAAGTACTGAAGAAAAAGAACTGTCAGTGTAGAATTGTACACCCAGCAAAACATCCTTACAAAACAAAAGCGAAATAAAGACTTTTTTTAAGACATACAAAAGCTGAAAGAATTTATCACCAGCAGGTCTGTACTAGAGGAGATGTTAAAGTTTGTGAAGAAGTTTTCAGAAAAATGGTAGTAGTTGGAAATCTAGGTTTACACAAAGAAATGAAGAGACTGGAAATGGAAACTACCTGGGTAAATATTAAAGATACTTTTCGTATATATATCCCTTTATAATTGGCTGCAAAAATAATAGTTTGAGAGAGTTATAACATGTAAAAGTAAAGTGTTTAACAGCAATAATACAAAGTTCAAGAGGAAAGAAATGGAAGTATAATGTCAAATTTTTATATTGTATGGAACATTGTATAATGTCATTTGAAGGTAGACTGATAAATTTAAGATGTATATTATAAACCTCAGATCAGCCCAGCTTAATGTAACCTACAAGAAGTTGCTTTAAAAGTTAAAGGGACAAAAAAATTTTAAATAGAGGGAAACAGGTTAAAAGTAAAAAGTTCAAAAAAAGATATCTCATTCTAACTAGAAGTAAGCTGCAGGGGCTATAAACTGGACATAGTAGATTTCAGAGCAAAGCGTATTACCAGAGAAAAAGAGGGTCATTTCTTAACAGTAAAAGGGCAAGTGAATTAAGAGGAAGTCATAATATTCCTAAATGTCTATGTGTCTAATAACAGAGCTTCAAAATAAAGCAAAAACTGACAGAATTGCAGTGAGAAACACACAAATTCACAATTATACTTGGAGATTATAGCATCCTTTGTCAATAACTGACATAGAAGGTAAGAAGAAAATCATTAATGATACAGAAGCCTTGATAAACACTGTTAACTAACTTGACATCATTGATATTTATAGGCCATTCTACACAACAGTATGGAGTGAATGTTATTTTTGAGTGCCATCAAGGCTGCCCATATTCTGGGCTACAAAACAAGTCTTAAAGGATTCAAGTCATACAATTCGTTGTTTGGCCTCAATGAAATTAAATTAGAAACTAGTAACCAAAAGATATCTGGAAAATTCTCAAATATTTGAGAACTGTTGTGCTTCAGAGGATATCGAAAGTGAAGCTAGAAAGTGTTTTGAACTGAATGAAAAAGCAGACACAACACTCAAAATTTGTGATATATATTTACTGTCTACTTAGAGGGACATTTTATAGCAGTAAATGCCCGTTTAGAAAAAAAGAAGCAAGGTCTCAAGTCAATGACTTCAGTTTCCACTTTAAGAAAAAACTAGACAAAGAAGAGCAGGTAAACCCAAAGTAAGCAGAAGTTAGAAAATAATAAATATTAAAGTGGAAATAAGTGAAAAAAAAAACAAAGAAAAAAATCAACATACCCCAAGCTAGTTCTGAGAAAATGAATAAAACTGATAAATTTGAAAGCCAGACTGATGAGGAAAAAAAGAGAGAAGATACAAATTACCAGTGTCAGGAATAAGAGAGGTGATACCAATATAGATTATGCAGGTAGGAAAGATACAATAACTTGATATTTTGAACAAGTTTATGCCTTTATAACATATTGACTATATTGTCCATATTGACAACTTAGGTGAAATGGTTATATTTCTTGAAAGATACAAACCACTAAAACTCACTGAAGAAGAAACAGATAACCTGATCAGCCCTGCATTTATTAAAGATATTGGATTTGGAATGAAAATTCTTTTCCCAAAGAAAATTCCAGGCCTAGGTAGCTTCCCTGTAGAGTTTTAATATTTAAAGAAGAATTAATAACAATTCTACTCATTTCACTCAAACTGTATCAGAAAGTTGAAGAGAAGTAATCACTTCCAGATTTGTTGTGAGACCAGCATAATTCTGATACCAAAACAAGACAGACACATTACAAGGAAACTACGGACTTAATATCCTTCATGCATTTAGATATAGTATTCTTAGCAAAATTTTAGCAAATCAATCCAGTATTATATTAAAAGAATAATATACCATGACCAAGTGAGGTTTAGCCGGGGATTAAAGTTTAGCTTAACATTCGGAAGTCAATGTAATTCATCATTTTACAGACTTAAAACATAAACATCTCAATAGAGTCAGAATAAACTTTTGACAAAATTCAACATCCATTTCTGATTAAAATTCTTATAAAACTAGATCAGTGGTGTTCAGTCAGGAGGAGTGATTTTGTATCCTAGGAGTGATTGATATTGGCAATATCTGATCTGGAGATATTCTTGATTCTTATGACTGAGTGAATGGTACTGGCATTCATTAGTTTGAATCCTGGTTTACCATTTACTAGCCTTTGTCTCAGTTTCCTCATCTGTCAAATGGAATAATTAATATATCATTTTTATAATTATTATACAGATTACTATGATCCAAGAGGAATAAGAGGCCTTTAAACATAACATTTCTTTACTGTGATAATCATTCTAACAAATAAGAAAAGTCAAGTAATTTAAAGAAATATTTGATTGCACATAGAGCTCTATTTTTTACTGCTTTTTAAGATATGTGTGTATATACCTACATATGTGTAATTATGTTATATTAAAATGGTTAGCTAGTTAAGGATACACTTTAACATTGTAGACATTGTTCCAAAGAGGAAATAATATCTGGGTTATTAGCACTGCATAGTCATTTTCATAATATGCGATTTGTTTCCCAAAATGCTTGCTTGAAAGCTGATGTGAAAGTAGGTTCTGGGACCCAGACCTGCCATAGATGCCTTATTTACTGGAGTCTAGGTGTTCACTTTCCTAGTTCTGCATTCTTTTACTAAATCTAGACTATACAAGTCATTGTTAATGAAGTCTGGAAGTATAGCTGTCCTTAACATGGCTGTGGGGTGTTTATAGATCAGCACTAGGATGTGGCACTCTTAGCAAGGGTGAAGACAGAAGAAACCTGAGTTTATTTTTTACCTTCTCTTCGCTTTCCTTAAATAAGCCAAGAAATATTTGTTGAGGGTATATTTTTTGTCATGAATTTAAAGGGAAAAAATAAAAGCAGTGTGATTTTTTTTAACCTTTCATATATTTAATTTATTTTCTGTATTTTTTGTATCTTTTTTCTTTTTCTTTTTTTTTTTTTTTTTTCTTTTTTCTTGAAATAAGCTTTTCAGAGTTTGGGATTTTGTTTTCTACTTCTGTCTTTCCTGTAGGAATAACCAGGATGCTTTGTATTCAGTGACTAATACCTGCATAGTATCATGTTTATCTGTTGCTTTAAGAAATGCTTTTCCCATACTGTTTTTCATTTAACATACCAGAACCACCGTGTTAAATAGGCATGATAGCTTTCATTATCCATTTATAGATTATGAAAATGGAGTATGGAAGGATATGTGACTTCTGAACTCGTATTGATATATGATAAGGTAATATTGAAAACTCAGGTTTTAACTGGGTTTAGTGCTTTTTCTAGGCTACTGTATCCTACCTAAATGTTGTTGATTGATGACCTATTAATATCTAGACTTTATAAATGGATATTAAGAAGCAGTCCTTAAATGTGGCAACATTTGCAGTACAGAGCACGATTGTTTTCATTTGTGGTCTTTTAATGAAGGTTAAATCTGGAGGTCTGGAATGTAATGACGGTATTTAAAAAAATTTAGCACTGCTATGACAGCTTTAGGCAGTAGCCTGGGATGTTAACTCAGTACACTTCTGTGTTAAATCATTTTATGTCACTTTGGTCAAGAAGGTAAGCATTAATTGTATTTCTAGGAATTAAACTATTCAAGTGTGTTGCATGTTTAAGACCAAAGGAAAAGTAATTTATGTTTATTTAGCCAATGATTTAAGTCCTTAAAAAACTTCTTTTACTAGTTGACTAAACTTTAAAAAAATTTCTTTTTATTGAAGTATAGTTGATTTGCAGTGTTGTGTTAGTTTCAGGTGTACAGCAAAATGATTCAGTTATATATATACATCTATATGTTCTTTTTCAGATTCTTTTCCATTAAAGGTTATTACAAGATATTGAATAGAGTTCCTTGTGTATACAGTAGATCTTTGTTGTTTATTTTATATATATTAATCCCAAACTCCTAATTTATCTCCTCCCTGGCTTACTAAATTTTGTAGCTCCTAGTCATCTAACTACATTACTGGGTTTTTGTGATTTTTGTATGTTTCTAGTACTTTGATATCCAACAATATGATTTAATGTAACATTTGATCATTTTAAAAAGTAGAAGCAAAGAACTATGTCTTTTGTAGTGTGGTATTTATCATGCTCATTTCTGTTGTAAGATACAAATTTAATTACAAGGCTAAATATCATCTTTTAATCATCTATATAAAATTATTAAAATACTTAAATCACCCTTAAAGGAAATTTAAAGGTGAGGAATAAAAACACATTTACTTATTCAAGGGCTTAAATACCTTAATTTTAAAATAATGCATTTTATGTTAAATTTTTTGGAGGGAAAGATATAGGTTCTCCATTTACTAAATTATATGACTGAATGACATGTGATAAGAGGTGTCTGTGATTGTTTTTTCTATCAGTAAATCTTGTACCATTTAGTGGTACCTCTTAGCAATTTTCATAAACATAATATGAGCTTAAACTGACAACTAATTGTATTGCACGTTAGAAATGATATGCTGTTTGAGAAATTACATTTAGATGTATCCTACAACATACAGGTTCTGGAATTCTTTGCATTCTGGCGTAAGATACACTAATTGGTTCAATAAAGTGAGCAGTAAATGAAGAAATTTAAGAGATATAAATGGGTTTAATGTGTAGGAGAAAAATAGCTCATTTGGAATATGTCTCTAAGGCATGCCCTTCACACCTCTAATAACAATTAACAAAGTAGAGGATGAAAAGCCCTGGCCCTGCTTGTAAATGCCGTTTGGTGAAAGACAGTGGACTTTGCTGTTTTCATTTTGCTGAAAAAGCTACAGGAGGCAGGTAAGGACTACTTTTCCTAAAACTTGATCTTGCATTTGTGAAGAAGTATTTATTTAAAGAAAAGTAGAAAAAAAAAAGGGGGGGAGGGGGAAGGAGGAAAAAAAGGCATTTACTCTAAAATGTAGTTTGGCCACAGGGACCTGAATCTGTCACATCTGGCGTTTATTATTTTACATCTACAATTTTTTGTTGTTTTTGTTCAATGTTTAATATAAATAGAAGTTCAATAAAGATATTTTAAAGATTTAACTCTGTTCTCTAAAACCAATAGTTGTGACAGGATCTGGTTTAATGTTAAATTGACTTTCTGTCCCTGAAAGTGTGGCAGCAACCTGGTACAGGTCAAGAGACAGAAAACAGAAGAATGGAAGGCACACTGGTGTGGAATTGGGAGACTTAAATCCTGGTATCAGTTTTCACACCAGTTAGAGTTCACGTTACTTGACTCTGTGGCCCCTGGTTTATTAGTCTGGGAACACTGAGATCTTTTCAGTACTTTCCAGTACCACTTCAGTGCTTTGTTTTTTTTTTTTTTTTTTTTTTTTTTATCACGAAGAAAGACTTTTGAGCCACTGCTGCTGACTTATTGGTTGTATGATGACCTTGGTCAAACCATTTTGTTTCTACTTCCCCAATCTTTGCAGCTGTGAAATTGGGATCACAGTAGTGCCTACCTCATGGAATAATATGGTGAAAATTAAATAAGCTGATGCATATAAAAGGCTTACTAGTGAATAAGAAGGTCTCAATAATGTTTGTTTTTATTGTTATTTTTGTCATTGTTGTTGTGACTGTGATTTTGACCATGTCTGTGAAAATCTTCACAGCATGAAAACCCTTATCAAAGGTGTATCTTTGGAAAACTTGTGTACCATAAAGGCAGCGAGGTTCCTTAGGTTTAGAACAAAGTCTTCACACTTTAATCTGATCTTGTAGAATCTTGATAGAGAGCTCAACTAAATTGAGGTATCTAAAAAAATTTAATTCCCTTTCTCCTTTCTTTCCCTATAAGGTGGTGATTAGGTGAAGTAGTGATTAGAGGAAGAACAGTTGATGTTCTGTTTTATATGGTTTTAGTAGGTTTGAATTAGAAATGAAAAAATATAGTCATTGACAATACTGTTTGGTAAATTATATTTACCGTCCTTCCTCCAGAGAGCTCAAAACATTTTAAAGATGTAACTCAACATTTTATAGATACTACTTTAATTATCTCTCTTTTCCTGAGGTGAAATGTGGAAAGTGTGAGAGTTGAGAATATTTCTCATATCTGAGGGATTTGGAAGTGCTAAAATGTTTTCACTCTTAGGGAAATTGTTTCTCTTATGATGTGGCTGTTATAAAAAAATCCTAAAAGTAATTTGTCCTGAAATTATCAGGTAAGTAAGATAAAGATTTTCTGCTTGTATGCAAAAAAAAAAAAAAAAAAAAAAAAAAACCAAACAAACAAGGAAAACCTGAACTATTGTGCGACATCAGAGTCTGATTATAGACGAATCAGAGACATTATTATTAGGTATCTGAAATACAGATTGCAATACAGAGAAGATGTCACCTGGCAACAAGCTGTCTCCTAAAAAGAGAAAGAAACCATTCAAGCATGTCCTTGATGATGGGCTGGGTGCAGTCCTTTGTCCTTTCCTCCTTTCTCTCAAATTTCAATGAAGTGGTAGCAAACATTTGCAGAAAGGGAGATGCCTTTAAGAGTATTGGAAGAGACTTGAGATTTTAATGAATTTCTGGAAATTGGAATTCTAACTCTAATAACTAAAATCTATTATAACTGAAAATCCAGGGAGGAGTAGACCACAGTCTGGCACTCACAGGTGCATGCTGCTGGCGAGGCTGGGACCATTCTCCGTGGTAGAACTCTGGAGAGACCTCAAACTGGGAGCATGAATAAGAGCAGGAATCAGCAGGAGTATATCTGGAAAAGCAGAGTCATTTCCCATAAGTAGTGGGATGGAGTCCGGGTAACTTTGTCCAAGAGTAAAATTTATTAAGGGATTTTGAGCACCTGGGTAGCCTCTCATTCTTGACTTTCTTACCTGCTCAATATTTATTCTGTTCAAGTGACGTCTACCAATCGGTATTCCTAGTTATGTATATAGTTCACAGTTGGCTTCCTATTCAGAGGAAAAGAGTGTTGGACAAACCACCCCTTAAGTGCAGTGGCCACTTCTGATGTGTATGTGTTTGTGTATCTTCCTAGTTTTTCATTCATAAACATGAATATACAACCAAGTTTCACCAGGCATTTGAAGAAAATGAATGACATGAATAGCTCATCTTGAATAAACAATTGATTTTGGAGAAAACAGTTTAGGAATAAGAGCAAATCTGGAAAAAAAAAAGAATTCCTTCAGAGAATTTTGAGAAAATATAGCAATCAAAAAACAAGAATGTATTTTTTGGTAAAAGAAGCAGTTAGAGAAATAAATTATTCTGAGAAGTAAAAAGTATGATTGATTTAGAAAAACCCATAAAAATGAAAGGCTGAAAGATTAAGCAGAGGTTATTATGCAGAAAATAGAGTAAAAGCTGTAGATGGAAAACACTGAAAGATACACTAATAGATACAGTAGACTGTGATTAATTAGGAGTTCAAGAAAGAGAAAATAGGAGAGTGGCAGGTAGGGCTCTCTAAGGGCATAAAAGGAACACAGGTCCTATTCACCATGTCCTCGACTCCATCAGGAAGCCTGCCTTGGAGTTGCTGGGGATGCTTTGCCTGCAGATTTCCCAGTTGACCCATGGACAGCCTCAGTGTGCTGTGCCCCTCACCCACACATGCCCTCACCCTATAGTTGGCTCCTGGTGTATGCTCCTGATGGTAGTGAGAATGACCCTTTGCAGATGGCTGGTAAGCATGTGCAGAAAGCTGGCCTGACTCTGTGGGCCTGGGAGAAACCATAGACTTGAGCATTCAGCACAACCCTAGGGAAAACATGAAGGAAGTTGGCTCTGTAGGAGTGAGAGAAGGCATACACGCTTAAGAATTCTTCCATAAGAAGGAACAAAAAGACTAGAGCAGGCATACCCATAGAAGAGTTCTGTGAAAGCCTCAGAATTCCTAGCAGGGCTGAGAGAAGGTGTTTCTCTCCTGAAGCAAGTCAGTAAGGAATGGAGAAGGTGGCTGCTTTTTCAGTTGTGAAGTCAATAATATAAACTTTAAGGGGAGTGAAAAATCAAGGAAAAATGACACCACCAAAGGAACACAGTTTTCCAGTAACCAACCTGAAGAAATGAAGATTTGCAGCATGCCAGATAAAGATTTCAAAATAACTGTTTTAAGAGAGCTCAGTGAGCTAATAAGAAAACGTAGAAAGACAGTTCAGTGAAATCAGGAAAACCATATATGGTCAAAATGAGAGATGTAACAGAGAGGAATCATAAAAAAGAACCAAATTCTGGAGTTGAAGAGTCAGTGAATGAAATGAAAATTGCAGTAGAAATCGTTAGCATTGGACTGGATTAAGCAGAAGGAAGAATCTGTGAAGTAGGAGATAGGACCTTTTGAAATTATCAAGTTAGAGGAAACCAAAGAAAAATGAGTAAAAAAGAGTAAAGAAAATCACAAAGTGACAAATGGGATAATGTTAAAAGAAATAATCTATGTATTATTGAACTGTCAGAAGGAGAAAAGAAAAAGCAGAAAGCTTATTTAAAGAAAAAATGGCTGAGAACTTCCTCAATCTGGGGAGAGATTTAGGAATCCAAGTTCATGAAGCTAACAGGTCCCAAACAAATTTAACTTAAAGAGATCATCTCTGAGACACATGATAATAAAACTGTTGAAAATTAAAGATACAAAGAACATTTTAAAAACAAGAGAAAAAAATCCTACACGCGAAGAAAACCCCATAAGGCTATCAAAAATTTCTTAGCAGAAACCTGGCAAGCCAGGTGACAGGTGACAGTGGGATGATATATTTAAAGTGTTGGAGAAAAAAAAACCAAAAAAACCCCTACAAACTAAGAATACTTTACTTGGCACTTATCCTTCAGAAAGGAAGGCAAGATAAAGAATTTCCAAAGCAAACACAACTTGAGAGTTAATCACCACTAGACCTATCTTACATGAAATGCAGAAAGGAATTCTTCAAGCTGAGAAGAAAGACACTGATTAGTAACATGAAAACATAGGAAAATAAACAACCAAGTGGTAAAGCATAGGGAAAAAGCTCCTTGACATTGGTCCTCACAATGATTTTTTTGGATGTGACACCCAAAGCTAAAACAACAGAAGCAAAAATAAACAAGTGGGGCTACACTAAAGTAAAAAGCTTTTGTACAGCTACAGAAACAATAAAATCAAAAGGCAACTAAGCTATGGGAGAAAACATTTGCAAACGATCCATCTGATTATAAGGGGTTTATATCTAGAATATATAAGGAACTTATGCAACCCAATGGCAAAAGGAAAAAAAAAAGCTGATTAAAAATGGACAGAGGACTCGAGTGGACATTTTTCCGAGGAAGATATGCAAATGACCAGCAAGTACATGAAATGATGCTCAGCATCTCTAATCACCAGAGAAGTGCAAGTTCAAACCACAATTAGATATCACCTCATACCTTTTAGAATTGCCATTATCAAAAAAAGATCAGAGATAACAAATGTTCATGATGATGTGGAGAAAAGGGAACCCTTGTACACTGTTGGTGAGGATGAAAATTGGTACTGTAGCTATGAAAAACAGTATGAATATTCCTCAGAGAATTAAAGGTAGAATTGCTCTGTGATCTAGCAATTGCAATTTGGGGTATATAGCTGAAGGAAAGGAAATCACTGTCTTAAAAGAGATAACCTGCATTCCCATGTTCATTGCAGAATTATTGACAATAACAGGACATTTAAAGAACCTATTTGTCTCTTAGTGAATGAATGGATAAAAAAATGTGATATGTGTATATGTATATGTATGTATGTGTATATATTATTCAGCCATAAAAGAGAAGGAAAAATGCCATTTGGAACAACTAGGTTGGATATTGAGGGCATTACGCTAAGTGAAATAAGTGAGATAGAGAAAGGAATTCTGTTTGATCTCACTTACATGTAGAATTTGAAAAAACAAACATTATAGAAAGAGAATAGAATGGTAGTTGCCGTGGGCTGGAGCTGTGAGGGGATGAGGAGATGATGGTCAATGGATACAAACTTCCAGTTCTAAGATAAATAAGTTCTGAGGATTTAATAGATAGCAATGTGACTATAGTTAACAATACTGCATTATATACTTTTAAAGTTGCTGAGATAGTAGATATTAAGTGTTCTCTTTTAAAGGTAATTATGTTAGATGATAGCAGTATTAATTGACCTTATTGCAATCATTTTGCAAGATATATCTGTATGAAATTATCACATCACATTGTATGCCTTAAACTTACACAAGTTTCAAGTGTATCTCAATTATGTGTCAATAAAACTGGACAAAATAACTATATAAGCATATTATACAGATTTATGGTGATAACCCAGCTGAATGACTAAAATCATAAATAGATAAATTGTGGTTTGCCAGTTGAACTCAGAGTTGAAATATTCACTTTCATTTTATATCATCTGACTTTGTTTTTTCATTATTATTATTATTATTATTATTATTATTATTATTATTATTTTATTCAGGGGCAGTTATGAGTTGGGAGTTCTCATTATCAAGATCACTATTGTTAGGATGTATAGAATAGCCAGAATTAGTATAACAAAATACTTACAAATCCCTACTCAAACCAGTCTTTTAGGTTAACATTGTCATTGTCCTTGTCAGTCTCTAGATGATGTCCTATGTTGCAGACATTTGACAGTTCAGTGCAAGTTCAAAACAAATGATTGCAAAATGAAATTGCAGGTCTTGTAAAAGATAAAGCATATCATGAAGGCCCCTAAAAATTAATATTTACAAAAAATTAAATCACTGAGAAATGTGGACCTAGCAGTTAAAAGCTGAAGAAACTTTTTGAAATTTAGCTTTATTTTTCAAGTTAAACCATTTCCTCACTATTTACTTTAAAATTTTAGTCTTTATTATAATTTGACCAAATTTCTTTTTGTGGTGTTTTTTTTTTTTTTTTGGTTTTAATTATTCTTAAATAATGTGAGCCTTCTAAAGTTCTTAAATTTTTTTTTATTTAACTGAGGAATAAAAGTGCTTAGAATATAGCTTAGGAGCCCAAGTACAGAAAATAAAATCAACATTTTTCTGTCAGTCAGTATATTAGACTTAGTCCACAGGGTTGAGATTGCTTTGTGAAGTTTCCTGAATGAAGTTCATTTTATTGGTAGTAAAGTAGGGCTTTCTCTAAGCTACTGGTTGAGCTGTATATGTTGGACTCATAGACTACAATATAACACAAGCTATTCTTGTATGTGTTACAAATTACTGTGACCAAGAAGGGCAAAAGAGACACATACTTGTGCTGATTGCAAACTGAGGGACATACCTGTATGTTAACTATACAGATAAGTCAACCAAAGATGCAGTACTTGTAATGGCGTGTTACTTTTACAACAGGACTTTGATAAACTAGTTGGGTGTGCAAATAGCTAGAAAAATTGAAGCCTAGAATAGACCACTTGTCATATTCCAGTATATTCACACATAATCATCTTTGAACTCAAACAGAAGCTGCATCTACGAAGACGTTTGGAGGATTGTTGAGTGTTGAGCTTGATAAGAGAAGCCCTGGAAGTTAATTTGTCAAAAACAAGGACTGATTAAATTCTTAATGATATAATTTATATTGTAATTTTAAAAATATATGAAAGAAGAGGGGAGGGTATAGCTTGGTGGTAGAGTGCGTGCTTAGCATGCACGAGGTCCTGGGTTCAATCCTTTAGTACCTCCATTAAATAAATAAACCTAATCACCCCCAAAATAAATGTAATGATTTAATTAATTAATTAGAAAACAGATGTGGAATTTGGAGAAAAAGTATTAAAGAAAATTTGTTTATTTTTAAGAAAACTTTGTAAGCCAGATCTTAAAGAATATTTCTATATTGTCCATTATTCTTTTAAAAAATTCATTAATAATGCTCAAGGCCTGTGATATTTTATTAATACCTTCTTAGTTATTTATTAATACATTAATTTGCCTAAATTCTAGGCCATTTTAGCTTGTAGATTTTGTTCTCTACATTGGAAATGTCTTTAGTAACCTTATTCTTTAAAGATTTCTGTCTCTGTATTTCAAGATGAACGTTTTTTAAGGTAAAGTGATTTTATTCATCTTGAGAGCTGTGGTTTATCCCTACCCTATCTCATGCCAGTCTCTCTTTTTTTTAGTAAACACTTTTAAAGTCACCTTCACTTTTATTCTTATGACACTATATTTACATTGAGTTTACTACCTGTGAGGTCTGTAAATTGTGTAAGCTTAGCTGGTATTGACTTTTCTATCAGTTTTTTACATCTAGCTGATATTAGGTAGGTAGTTGAATTTAGAAATATTTACTCTTAAATAGAATATTCATGATTCAGCTTTCTTTGGGAGTACTGATTATAAGAGAAGTTTTCTTAGAACTTCAAGATTTTCCTTTCTAAAGCAAAAGGAAATTTTATGCACAGCAACTTTAGTTTAATGTCACAAGTAATAATGAAAAAGAGCAAAGCCTGTAATACTTGAACTAATTATTGGGCTGGTCATTTTTGAATCTCAATCTAGGAAGATCTTTGGGAACCCTGTAGCATAATCTTACAATTCACTAACCATTAAATTGATTTATGTAGAATTTGACTTATTTATATATCAGCAAAATAAGTAAAATTAAAATATCAATCTATTGTTTACTTTTCATTTTTGTAAGAATACAGATTAAAGGTAATTTTACTTTAGCAAATCTGAAGATTAAAAATAGATCTATAAAATTACTTGTTTTTTTCTCTTGAAAAGTTAATTAAGATTCATTCTGTTTTAAAATTAATCAATTAAGATTCATATTGTCTATAATTTTCATCTCCCACCAATTACATATATTTGAGTATATGGTAGTAGCTGTTAATTGGTGTACTACAGCTTTGTGTATTGACATAGTTTGCAATGTAAAATTCCACATTTTCTACATCTAGAATTGCCAGAATTCATCTGGATAATTGTGAGCCTTTATAAACATACTTTTATTATGCTTAAAGTCAGAAAACAGTGACATTGGAAGCCTGTGCTTTTCTAACATATGGCTTCAATTTGCATTTTAATCAGAATATGGAAGTCATTACTCTGACATCTGAAACTGAGGTAGTAATAAAAAATTATCACTAACAGGACAGCAGACACAATTTATTTTGTGTTTATTACTGGGTGGCCTTCTTGAAACTTTCCTGAACTTAATTGATTCCAGATATTAGAAAATTACAATTAAATTATGACATTTATTTTGGATATATTTAAGTTGAACTATCTTAATAGGATTGGTATAAATTATGATAATATCTATTAAGATTTATATCATGTTCAAACACAACATATATATGTATATATATATGTATATATAAATATATGGAGAAAGGATCATTTGAATATGTGTATGGCTTAATTATTGTTAACATCCCTGAAATGGGAATGTTGGTGAAAAAATTAGATTTTATTCTAAATATTTTGAGTCTTATGGTAGGGATATTTTATTGCTATAATAATTTATGACAGGAGATGAAATTTCACTATACATTTTATTTAAAATATGCAATCATAATTGTTTAAAGACCTGTTCAATAAATTATTAAAACAAGGTAACTTGTAATGAAAAAAATGCCTTAATATACACTGTTATGAATTAGAAGTTTTTTGTTATCTTATGTTTCCAAAATAATTTTAATTTATATAATCAGCAAATACATTTTGATTTCTCATGTGCACCATACATTGAGCTAAGTGTCAGGGGAAACAATAATGAATAAAACATGGTTTTTGTCCTTGAGAAACTCAAGGTTTAATAAAGTGTAAGTACTAGCAAATAGAAACATTACAGTATGATATGTTGCATATTATCTTAGTAGTGTGGAGGAAAGGACCATTTGCTGGGAAATAAAAGGAAAAGTTTTACTGAGGAGACTGCATTTGAAGGATGAGTAAAGAGTTTTCCAGATAGGTAAACAAGGTAAAGGTAGTTCTCAGCAGAGAGGGAGCATTACGTGCAAAAAATGTGGAGTCCTGAGTCCTGGCATATTTAGTCATCCTTGTCAATTTATTCATCCTTTTTTTAACTTATATTTATTGTACCAGTTATTGTGTGGCATGCTCAGTATATCATAGTGAACCTGACAGACATGCTTCTATCGTAAAATTCAGTTTAGTGTGGAGGAATAAACAAGTAATGAAAATCATAATGGGTGTTACAAAAAGGGAAGCCTAGGGTGTTATAGGTGTATGTAACTAAGTTAAATATAGGAGAAGCTTCTGGAATATTGAGGAGTGGTATGAAATGGGACTGGATGGGGGCTGGGTCTTATTGTGAACAGCATTATATACTGAATGTAGGAATTTAAATAGTATCTTATTAAAAAATTAACTACAGAAGTTCCATAGTATGATCAAACTTTGTATTTTAGGGCAATCATTCTGAAAGTACTCTTAAGGATGGAATTATAGTAAAGATAGATTTATAACATGGCCATTTGGGAGATTTTTGTAATGTTTAGTCAATAAAAAGTTTTAATTGCTTAGCAGTGGCATTTAGACTGCAAAGAGAAGTCTAGGATGTATTAATCTATGTCTGATTTTTTTAAATCACTTTCTCGGTTCTATTTGACACTGTTTTCGGGAGACCTCTATTAGTTGTTTTCTGCCTATCTGAAGTGGTACATAATAAAGCAAATAGTAGTCTTATTCCACATCCTTCCACTGTGCCCAGCTTCTTCATAACAATTACTAATGTCATCTAACTTATTTCACACAGTAAGACATGTGAGACTATTCTTTTTTTAAGTTTATATGTTTATTTATATTTATTTAATTTAAAAAGTTGAGGTATAGGTGATTTACAATATTAGTTTCAAGTGTACAATTTTTATAGCTTATACTGATTTAAAGTTATTATGAAATACTATATTCCTGTGCTGTACATCATACCCTTATAACTTATTTACTCTGTACATGGTGATTTAACTCCTAACCTCTACCCTTGCCTTGCCCCTCCCCTCTTTCCTCTACCCACTGGTAACCACTAGTTTGTTCTCTGTGAATGTATTTCTATTTTGATATATTCTTTCATTTGTTTTATTTTTTAGATTCTACATATAAGTGAGAACATACAGTATTTGTTTTTCTCTGTCTATGTCAGACTGTTCTTGACTAGCACCTTTGTATTTTGCTAGTCTTTTTCCAAATCCTGATTTATTTTAAAACTTGACACCATTTTTCTCATGATAAAAATCCCCTGGTCTTATGTTTGTTTGTTCCTTTAGGTTAATGTCTGTAGCTACTGCTTGGTCCTGCCTTACTGGTAGAGATTGGTTTTAGAGCTCTACCATTCATATCTTAGGCATTAATGCTCAAGGCCAGGGGTAGTCAGACTCTATATAGAGCCAGATAGTAACTGTTTCCAGCTTTGAGGGCCATGTGGTCTCTTTGGTAACTGTTCAGCTTTGCCCTTGTAGGGCAAAAGCAGCCATAGAAAATATGTAAACAACTGGGTGTGGCTGTGCACAGTAAAACTTCATTTATGAACAGTGAAATTTGAATTTTATACCGTTTTCTCATGTTGGGAAATGCTATTCTTCTGATTAAAAAGAGCACCTCTTTGTATTAGTTTCCTGGGGCTACCAAAACAAATGACTGTAAACTGGGTGGCTTAAGATCACAGGAATGTATTTTCACACAGTCCTGAAGTCTGGAAACCTGAAATTAAGGTGTCAGCAGAGCCATGCTCCCTCTGAAGTCTCTAGGGAAGAGTCTTTCCTTACCTCTTCTGGCTTCAGGTGGCTCCTGGTGGTCCTTGACGTTCCTTGGCTTTTAGCTGCAGTGTTTCAATCTCTGCTTCCATTGTCTCATGGCCTTCTTAGGCCAATAAATACCGTTATTGGACTTAGAGCTCACCCTCCCCAATATGACTTCACCTTGGTTACATCTGCAAAGGCCCTGTCTCAAAATAAAGTCACATCTACAGGTACCAGGGTTATGATTTCAACATATTTTGGGGGAGAGGGGTGGACGATATTCAACATGCAGCTTTATTTAAAAATACGAAACCCATTCTTAGCTTGTGGGCCATACACAACAAATAGTAGGGTGGATTTGGCCCATGGCTGTATTTGCTAACCCCTGTCCTAACCAGAGTATGTTTTTCATTTATTCTCTGATTAAACATCTTATTCTTATTGAAAAACATGGTGAGAATTAACATTGAGCCCTTACTATCTTCCAGACATTTGGCTGAGTGTTTTGACATCTTTTATCTTGTTTCATCTTCAAACAACCCTGTGAAGCAGATGGCATGATTGTCATCAGTAGCTTAGGAAGCAGACAGAGAACATTAAATCACTTGTTGAAGTTCACATCACATAGGGAGCAAATAGTAGGTCTAGAATTTGAATCTGTATCTGAAAGTGAGTGACACTAATGTTTTTCTCTTCCTGCTTTATCACTATAGTTTTTATGTGTGTAGTAACTGCACATTACTTGCAATAGAGCCATAATCCTTAATCTGTGTTTTAGCTATTCATTAGGATGATTGCATATTTCAAGTATTTCACAGTTGCTTCGGTTTTATATAACAGAAACCAATTTGGCTAATTTAAGAGAAAAATAGGGATTAACGGAAGGACATTGAGATGGCTCACAGAATTGAAGGTAGTACTAAATAATCAAGTCTCAGGAAAGACTGGAACTAGGGCAGCTGTGGGGAACTCAGCGGTAGCCCCCCTTTTAAATAGGATGCTATTGTTTAAGTGGCTTGACTCCAACATCTCCATCCCATCCCCTTCCCCCTTGCCTTTACCCTAATCTGATAGGCCTACTTTGAGTGTAGGATATCTGATCCCAGGTCAAATGGCTATAGAAGTGTTAGGGAAAAGCAAAGGAGGAGGCATAGCCCAAATGTGACCTCTGGAGATTCTTCATGAATTAAATAGCATCCTGAAATTTGTCAAGGACATCTGTTATAATTTACACATTTATGGGGTTTCTTTGTGGTAGAAAGGGTCAAATGGAATCATCCCCATTTAATACTCGGTATGTGTCATTGTTATTTCCTGGTCTTGTACCTAAGACAGTGGCAAATCTGAACTCAGAAGTCTTTCCTCTAGAGTAGGTTACATTCTACTCTGTTCTCCCATGGCCCTTAGTTTAGATTCTGTAGTAAAGCAGTGTCCCTTCCTTGCCCACCTTCTCCCCTCCTCCCTTCTTTTCTCCCCCCCTCCTCCCTTCTTTTCTCCCTTTCTTCCTTCTCTCCACTTCCACTTCTCTTCTCTGGCATTACACTCGTAAGCTCTTCCAGGGAAGAGATTTTATTTCAGTCATATCTGTATTCTAATGAGCCAGATCTTGAGAAGATCTTGTGAAAGAGTGTTTAGGGAGAGTGAACAGTGAGTAAATTAAACCCTTAGATGGAGCAAGCTTGGTACATTTGCTTTGCAGCCAAGAAGACTGTTATGGGTGGACAGAATGGCATAAAATGAGGTTGGAAAAATAGGCAAAAGACAGTTCATCTTTAGGACATTGTCGCCATAGTAAGGAGTTTAGGTTTTATTTTGTATTTAATAGAAAACCATTGGAGACTTTTAAACAAAGAGTGATATAATATGATTTGCCTTTTCAACAGTTACTCTAGCTGATTAGGCAAGGTATAATTATAGGGGAGATGAGCAGCAGTATTGGAAGCCATGGGGCCAATTCTCAGGCTGTTGTAGATTACAGGCACTCCAGAAAATTTAAATTTTGGTTAGCCTGTAAAATTTATCCTAATTTGTATAATTCTTTTAGCAAAGCAGAACTTGTAATCAGCGCACGGAATATACCTTCTGTCTCAGTGCCACCCCTACTTCTCTTGTATCACTTGTTTTTGGCAATTGTAGGAAGAAACAATATTGTATTAAGATCTGCTATGAGGCATGCTCCAGTAAATTTTTACTTGTACTAGTGAAAATAATATAATTATCCTTTTACTGACATAACTTGCCCTGAATTACATCCTGATATACTTTTTTGAGTGGGAAACAAAGGGTTGAGTTACAGCTAGCATGACGTTAATTACTCATAATCTTGGGAATGCCCATGGGATTGTCAAGTCAAACACTTTAGTTGTCATTATGCAAAAGAGGTTAAAACCACTTTCCAAATGAAAGGTAACCATTTTGTTTATTTATTAATCATTTTATTTTTATTAAAGTTAGAAATTATCTTAATTAGACCATATATGAAGGTGATTTGTTAAAGTGCTGTGCAATTATAGAGTGTTTCAATTTACAGTATAAATATAAATCTATGAATTGCTTTGAAAAATAATTATAATTCACAACTTTATCAGTAGGCTCTTGACAGCCTTTGTGGCTGCCTCTGTAGAAGTCTGGACTATTGTGCCTTTGTACATAAATGTATACTTTTACATATATGGTAGTATAAAAATTTTTAATCTTAATTTTATTTCACTTTCATTAAATATTTTATTTAACGGTTGATAATTATTCATTCTTTCATTAAAAATGACAGTTTAAATGATCATAATTAAAACAATTACATTATTTAACTTTCTTACAGAAAATTTAGTATACTGTATTCTTGTGCTTTTTTTTTGAGAAGGGAATTTAGTCCTTGCTAACAGTATGTAGATGTAGAAGTGCTATGGGTTTTTTTCCTCATATGGCACAGTATTTGTTTATATAAACACTTGTGGGAGAAAGGGACTTACTGATTGTACCATTATGAATCTGATGTTTTTAAAAAGGCATATTTTCCATTTTTGGTGTTAAAAATTGCTAGTAAAATAAAGTCCCTATGAAGTATATGCATATTTGAAATATGCATATTTGGAACTAGAAAGGAAGCATTACATTTAAAGAAGGCTGGTTTTGATTATTAAGTAGGCATGTATACTGTATGTGTTTATAAAATTTATGTATGGATTCTGAATTCTTATTAGGGAACTTTATGATGGAAATAAAAGGCAACAGCAGCGGCAAACGAGTACAGGAAATGGTGAGAAATTGTGGATTTAGTGGGAATGATTAAGAATTGGAATCTATTACATTCTTTTTAAAAACACATATACAAGTGTAGATTAAAAAAAAGGCTAAGTTCATTTACAATATATTTATTAACAGCCTGAGCCTGGTAGACAGCAACATTGATTGAGCAATTTTGGATTTTTTCCAACTCCTGTTTACTTTGTTAAAACCATAACAAGGTCTGGTTCCTTTCCACTTAAATAAGACAGTGAATTCAATAGTGAGGTACTGGAACATTTATAGGTTGTTAAATATTTGTTTGGTGTCTGAGGATAATGTTTAGCATTGTGTTCAATTAGGGTGAACCTAGCCAGTTGAAGGGCCAGATTCTTAATGTCGTACTTCAATTAATACAAAACATTAAGGGTTCCATTCATCCCAGGTTACTTGCTCCGTGGGTGCCAGCCACACAGTCTCCATGAGCAGGCTTTTCTGGGGACTAATCAAGACTCAGAGCCGCCAGGTTTTGTGCCACTAGCATGTCAGTATCTGAAACGTAACTTTTTCTTTTTATGAGCTTCTCTGTTTTTATCCCTAGTCCTCTCTCTCATTTTGAGTTATGTGTGGAATAGAACTTGTATGATTGTACTCTAGTGTGGTTAGAAATGAGAGCAATTTGGTAGAACACACTGGAAAGTTATAACTATAAATAAACACACTCAGACAAAGTTTATGCCAGTTTAGAACATTGGTCTTCAGTAGATTGAAATTCCTAGTCAATTAAAGACTGGTAATTTTGGGGCCAGGTATCAGTAAAATAATGAAATTTGGCAAAATTTTTGTTTAGTACTCTCCTACCTTCCTTTTCAGGATCTGTGTTCCTATTTCTGTTTTTCTTCAGGTGCCTATCCTTGTCAGCTAATTTTTTCAGTAAGTTTCCTGTGTCCAGAGAGATTTGCAGCTCAATGCAAATATTTGTTAATGAATGAAAAATCCTGAATGTCCAACAAAACTGAATAATGCAAATGTGGTTTCAGGCACAGTGAGAGGAAATGAAGATCTGTTTTGGAGGTGAGAGGGACTTTCAACATCTCTTAAATCCAAATAGGCAAATAAGTAAGTTCTCTGACTCTGCTCACACTGTGTGTAGAGTCTCACTTTGGCTGTTGTGTCTAGTCCCAGTTATTCTCTTGAGTTGGTTAAGAAGATGGCAGGGAAATTGCTGTAGATAGTTACAGAATCTAGTAAAATCCTTGGCTTTTCACCTTTTATAATTTCCTGTTAAGAATATTAGAGCTGGAAACAAAACCATAGCCCCTCTACACTTTGACAACACCGTTCCTCCTAGTCTTAATTGTGCATGTACATGTACACGCATGTTAGATGTATGATTGCACGTGCACATATATGTGTGTACATATTTCCTTCAAACCTTATACTCCTCTGATGCTAGATTTTTGCTCCAGCTGTTTCAACTTAATACTCCTTTTTTTTTTCCTTGTAGGTTTCCATTACTTGTAATAACAGAATATTTAGCACAGCAAATGTCTATGGTTTTGCTACTAGGAGAAAGCTAAGGAAATGCTTTTGATTACTGAGTTCCTACCACATGTATGGTACCATTATGTAGGTAGTCAATACATATTTATTGACTAAATTAATACTTTCATTTTGAAGTTTCATTAGATACTTACAGGACACTTAATGAACTTTCTTTTGTTAACTTTGAGAGAAATATTACTAAAAATAATGAGAACTGTTATCTGTTGCTGGTAAGAATGAAAATTAATACAACCACTTTAAAAGACAGTTTGGTACTTTTTAGTGAAGTGGAACAAACACACAGCCTACAACTCATTAATCCATTCTTAACTATGTACTAGAGAAATTTTTTTCTCTTGTGTAGCAGGAGAAACCAACAAAAATGTTTTGAGCAGTGTATTCATAGTTATAAAAACTCAGTTCAACTCAGGGATCCACAAGCAGTTAAGTCTATCAGCAAATTGTATTGTATTCGTGTACTGGAATACTGTATGGCATGGGAGCTTCAAGTTGGGTCTAAAACTTCAATGAATTATTTCTTCCAAATGCCCATGCAGTTTCCTATTTGGAAATTAAGCAGCTTTAACTTTATTTTTCTTAAGAGTTATGGCTTGACTCTGAGTATCTGGGTATCTTTCATATCATCTCACTTTCTGAGTTTATAATTTATAATCTCTACTTTCTTTTAAAAAAAACTTATTTGTGGTATAGCTATAGATGAAAGGAACAGCAAGGTTTGTATTACCAGCACGGTTTACTTTTTGTTATACGTGTTCCTTATTCTTTTTGTCACAAATAATATAAAACTTTATATTTTTTCTTTGGGGAAAAAATAAGCCCCAAATTAATAAAATATAAATATTTAGGAAACTAGTTGATAATTTGCCGGACATCTAGAGCTCAGAATATTTCAAGAGTGATAAATAAATGCAGAGTTCCACTTCAATGTAAAGATTTCATTTTAACAAATTTGGAGGCAAGTTCTTCATTGGGTCTATAGATTTGTTTGGATGTAAGTAGCTGGTTACACACCTGCAAGAGACTTAGAGTATAAATACTTTAATTTTTTCTTAATATTTTACTTATTTAAAAAAGTTAATTTCAAGGAGTTTTAAGAGTAGCAGTTTCAGGATTCAGTGATGTCATGAAGAGCTTGGGCTATTTAAATCCTTCCAAAACACCATTTTGGTTTGTTAGCCTTTTGCTTTCGCACTTGTCTATAAATTCCACGATAATGATGATGGTGGTAAAGAACATACAGTTTCTATTTGGTTTTTTCTGGGAAGACCTGGATGAACAGACTGGACAGTAGGATGTAACTCTTTGAAAATAATGTTCTACTGATATATTGGAAATCATATGAGTGAAATTCTGACATCATGGAAGGGGAATGGCCTTCCGTATTTTCATTCCCTCCTTCTGTGCTTGTTCCTCCTTTCCTTACTGTCCTTTTCAGCGGCTGGTAGAGACTGGACTGCGTATCTGGCTATTACAGTCATTGTTAATGACTCTTATTAGTACTCTAGTACAGAATGAGTAGTGGTTAGATGTTTTAAGTGAGTTTAAATTCACATTGTCATCTACGTTCACTCACTTTTTTGGTATTTATTAAATTAATTTGGTCATAAAAAAGGTGCTATTTCTAATTTAGTTTTGTTAGTTTTTACTTTTATTTTTTACCTTGGTATATGACTTCCCATTTACTTTTTAGTTTGAACATATATACTTTTTAAAACTAGACTGAATTTTCAGATCAGTTTTAGGTTTACAGAAGACTTGAACAGAGAGTACAGATAGTTCCCATATGCTCCCTTATTATTAACAACTCCCATTAGTGTGGCACGTTTGTTACTGTTGATGAACCTGTACTGATACGTTACATTACTATTAACTGAAACCCATAGCTTACGTCAGGGGTGTGCTCTTTGTGTTGTATAGTTCTGTGGATTTTGACAAATGTGTAATGTCATATATCCATGATGATAGTATCATGTAGAATAGTTTCACTGCCCTAAAAATCCCGTGTATTACCTATTCATCAGTCCCTCGCAACCACTGACCTTTTTTTTTTATTTTACTATCTTTATACTTTTGTCTTTCCTAGAATGAAAAAGTTGTTGTTTATTAGTTTTTTTTTTAGCTATTAGAATGTCATCTGGAAAAATAAAGAAAATTTTACTTTTTTCTTTGTCATCTGGATGCCTCATTTCTTTCCCTTGCAGTGGCTAGGACTTCCACTATAGTGTTGAATAGAAATCAAGCTGACCTCTTGCCTTGTTCCTGATTTTAGGGGCGAATATATTTCAATCTTTTCATTCTTAAATATGTTACATACATATTTTTTGTAGATACCCCTTTTCCATTTGAGATAGTTCCCTTCTATTCCTAGTTTTTATCAAAATTTTTATTATCAGGAATAGACTTTTGATTATGTCAGAAGTTTTTTCCATATCTCTAGAGATGATCATGTGGTTTTCTCTTTTAGTTTAGTATGGTGGATTACATCGCTTGATATTTGAATGTTAACTTAACCTTGCATTCTAGACAAAAATCCACTTGGTGTAGTATTCTTTTTATGTATTGGATTCAGTGTGCTCACATTTGGTTAAGCATATTTGTATCTGTGTTCATGGGGGATATGGGTCTGTAATTTTCTTGTAATGTCTTTGTCTGGTTTTTGTTGTTTGGGTAACACCGCCCTCTTAGAATGAATTAAGAAGCATTCCCTCCTTTTCAAATTTCTGGAAGAGTTTGTGTAGAACTGGAATTACTGCTTCTTTAAATGTTTGTAAGAATTCACCAGTGAAGCCGCCTGGACCAGTAATTTCCTTTGTGGGAAGATACTTTGCTATTTCAGTTTCTCTTGTGGACGGAGGGCTGTTGAGGCTGTATTTCTTCTTGTGTGAGCTTTGGTCGCTTGTGCCTTTCAAGCAATTTGTCCATTTCATTTCAAGTTGTCTAATTAGCATAAAATTGTTCTTATAGTCTCTGATTACTTCTGAAGACTCTGTAGTGATATTACCTCATTCCTGATAATGGTCATTTGTGCCTTCTCTCTCTTTTCTCCAGACAGTAGTCTGTCTTGGGGAATGTTTTGTATGGATCCGAAAAGGATGTTTATTCTACTTTGGTTTAGTGCAGTTCTGTATAAATATCAGTGAGGTTAAGCTGATTGATTGCATTCTTCCAGGCTCCCATCTCGACTGATTTTCTCTCTCCTTTTCCAATCAGTTATTGTAGAGGGGCATTGAAGGCTCTGACTGTAGTTGTGGATTTGTCTTATTTGTCCATGTAGTTGTATCAATTTTGACTCATGTTTTGAGTATCTGTTTTTAGATTCATAAACATTTAATTTTATTATGTCATCCTGATGAATTGACCCCTTTATTATTATGAAATTGCCTTCTTTATCTCTGGTATTATATGTCTGTATCTTAAAAAATCACAGGCAAGAGGAATGGGATTAACATTACTGGTTTAGTTAAGCCAGTAGCCTTGTGAAAGAAGGTAGATGATCTAAACAAAGTCAGCATTTTGTTAGAATAGAGGAAGGGAACTGAAGGAAGCGGGAGGAATGTTGGGTAGTCATCTAACAATTATTATATGTGCTAATCCTGCCTATTTAAAAATACTTTATATGCTAATTAAATGAAAGGTCAAATTTAGATGTAATTCTTTATTCCCACTCTCGAATTTGAAGTTAGACTCTCAATTATTAAATTTGAGATTATCACCATTTAATGGTTGAGAAAATGCTGAAAGAGTGACTCACCTCTGTTTTTTTCTTATTTTGAAAGAGAATTGAAGTCTAACTCTAAATCTCAGCATTTGTGGGTTTATTCTTATTTGTTGTTATCCTTTCTTAATTTGTTTTGACGCTAAGTCTGATAACATTGTGGAGGGGGAAACCATGCTTTTTGTAAGTTTTATTATGTTCTAAGAGGAAAAGCAGAACATAACATAGTCTGTTATTTCATCATGTCACGTTGGATAGAACATGACAGAATATATATTTACAAAAGTACACTCTTCTTTAGAGCCAGATGACTGCTATCAATTTGGAAACTAACCATCTGCTTATTGTTTAAATTTCTGGATAACTTAAACCAACCTGCATCTATAAACAGAGGTAACATTCTTTATAGCCTTAAAACCATTGCTAAGGTCCATTGTCTCCATATGTAATTCATATTTCCTGTGTACTGAATGAAAACAGATTATGACTTTTGTGTCTGAAAGGATCGAGTTGATTTCATTAACATGAAAGTCTCATGAGTTATACTTTCAGCAATGAAATTGTTAAAATATAGTTTGGGGCATATTCGTTCACACCTTGGTAAAGCACATATCCCAAAACTATCAGTAAATAAGGGCTTACTGGACATAGTCCAAATAACAACTTACTCATTAGCTCTTGATTCTTGGATTTGTTCAGCAATTATTAAGTGTTTCTCAGGTGTTAGGTGCTTGGGGTATATTGATGAGTGAAATATAACCTACTGTGTAGTGAGAATTTTAGATGAATAAGTAATTGCTATAATAAGTATCATACTCTAATAAATATTACAGTATAATATTATAATAAGTATTACTTATAGCAAGTATTATAGATTGTTGAGAGGAAAGAAAGATTCAGAGATGACTCAAGTTTCTGCTTGGGCAAACAGTGGATGGAAACACAGGTGCAAGAACATTCACCTGCAGGTAAAGGTGAGATTGGTAATGCTTGTTTGCCAGTTGTTCAGTTTCTATATGTAGTACTTATTTTCCTGAATTATCAAGCTAAGTGTATAATAGGGCAGTGGTTCTTAAATGGTGGTAATGTAGAATTTTGTATAGAATGCAGAGTTTTAATAACAATTCACTCTTCTAGGATCCCTAAGTCTTCCTATGAGTGTGACATACAGATTATATCTTTCCTAGATTCATCTCTTGCATTTATTGTTGGCTTTAGTATTATTGCTAATTTTCTTCTGCCTGTGTCCCCAGTTTGTATGAATTTAAGATGAAATCTATTTCTAAAGCAGGTAAATATTCTTCCTTATAAGATTTGTCATTAGGGTAGTACCCAGGTTCTTCTTAATAGTTGGTGGTGATTGAGTTACCAATTAGTTGGGAACTGCCTTGGGGAGAGGGACAGGTGTGCATTCTTTTTTTAAAAAATAGCTTTATATTTAATGAATATCATCTGTTTTAAGTATACAGTTTGATGAGTTTTGACAGATGTTTATAGTCATTTGACTACAACCATAATCAAACACTCTTCCCTAAAAAAGTGCCTCTGCCTCCTTTGCAGTCAGGTCTCCCCACCTCCCCCCATGTCTCTCAGGTCCCAAGCAATCACTAATCTACTCTCTGTCACTGTAATTTTGGCTTTTCTGTAATTCATACAAATGGACGTATGTTTTCATTTCTCTTGGGCAGATACCTAGGGATAAAATTGCTGGGTCTTATTATGGTAAGTGTATGTTTAACTTCATAGGAAGCTGCCCAACTGTTCTCCAAAGTGACTGTACCATTTTGTCTTTCCATCAGCAACAGATGAGAGTTCTAGTAGCTCCATATTCCCACTATCGCTTGCTGTTGTCATTCTTTTTAGTATTTTAGCCCTTCTTGTGCATGTATAGTGGTATCTCATTATGGTTTTAGTTTGCCTTTCCCTAGAGGTTAATGATGTTGAACATCTTTTTGTTGACTTTTTGCCCATTCATGTATATATGTGTGTTGTGTGTTTGTTAGTGTATATGTACATACAAGGTATATACACATATATGCATGCATACATATATATGAATATACCATATGTATGTGTGTATGTACCTTTTTTTTTGGATGAAGTGTGTTGAAATATTTTGCTCATTTTAATTTTTTTGGTTATATGTCTTATTTTTGAGTTATAAGAGTTGTTTATATACTCTGAATGCAAATGCTTTGTCAGATATATATTTGCAGATATTTTCTGTGAGTGTGGCTTGCTTTTTCATTTTCTCAGTTTAGTCTTTCAAAGAGCAAAAGGCTTTTAATTTTGATGAAGCACATTTTTATCAATGTATAGTTATCTGATGCTAGGTAACAAACCACACAAAATTTAGTGGCTAACAATAACAGCAGTATTTACTTTGCATGAATCTGCAGTCTGGGAAGGGCTCAGCCAAAATAGCCCGTTACTGCCCTACTTAACATTGGCTGGTGCAACTAGAAAGCTAAAGGCTGGAATCATCTGAAGACTCACTGGCATGAATGGCACCTTGGCTTGGAGTTCTTGAATAGCTGTGTGTTGAAATAGCTGAGGCATCTCTATTTTTACAAATCTTCTAGCATGGTGGCTCCAAGGTAGTGGGGAGGTGGTTCCCACGGTGGCTCAGGGCTCCAAAGGTACATGTCTGGACAAAGTGAAAACACCAGGCAGAAGCCATTTTGCCCATCATGATTTAACCTTGAAAATGAGCATCACTTTGCCTCATTATGTTTAAGGTACAGTTTCATAGGTAGTTTCAAAGGGCAAGGAACATATGACATGGGGGAAAGTCAATGTCGCATTATAAGAAGTACATGTGGGATAGTACTTATTACTATGCCCATCTTTGGACAACAGCTGCCGTAATGAATTTTTTTCTTTAATGTTTTGTTCTTTTTTTCCCTTTGGATGTCATCTTTGCCTAAATCAAATTATAAAGTGTTTCTTTCCAGTGCTATTTTTTTTTTTTTTTGGCAGATGTTTTATGGTTTGAATGCCAGCATTTAAGTTTATATTCCATTTTGAATTAATTTGTGTGTTTGGAGTGAGGAGTTGGTTGAAGTTCATATATTTCCATTTGGAAATTCAATTTTTAAAGCTCCGTTGGTTGAAAAGACTACTCTCCCCATATACCTTAGTAATTTTGTAGAAAATCAATTGAACGTACAGTGTGGGTCTATATCTAGGATTGTTTCTCTTTAACCTGTAGGAATTTCTTTAGCATTTCCTTTAGAGCAGTTCTGCTGTTAACAGATTCCTAGTTTCCTTTACATGAGAATGTCTTTATTTTCCCTTCATTTCTGAAGGGTATTTTTGCTATATATAGAATTCTGGGTTTATAATTCAAAACCTTTAGAGATATTTTCTCTTCTTGCTTCCATGGTTTCTGATAGCAAATCCATAATCATTTTGATAGTTGGTCTACTATATAATATGTATGGGCTTTTTTTTTGTTGGGGGAGGCTACTTTCATGATCCTTTCTTTACATTTGGATTTCAGCGTTTTGTTTATGATCCGTCTGGGTATGGTTTTCTTTGCACATATCTTACTGGGGGTTCATGGAGCTTCTTAAATCTGTAAATGTATGTCTTTCACCAAATTTGAGAAGTTTTTAGTTATTATTTCTTCAAGTATTTTCTCTATATGAACCTGTTTTTCCTCTCTTTCTGGATCTCTAATAATATGAATGCTAGATCTTCTGTATGCAAGTCTGTGGGGCTCTGCTCATTTTTTGTTTGCAATCTTTTTGCTCTTTGTTCTGTAGAATGGATAATTTCTATTGATTTATCATCAAGTTCACTGATTTTTTTTCCTCTTTCATCTTCATTCTGCTGTTAAGCCCCCAGTCACTGAATTTTTAATTTCAGATACTGTATTTTTCAGTTCTAAAAGTTCTACAGTTTTTTAGTTTCTGTTTCTTTGTCAAGAACTTCTCTTTCCAGCCATTGCATGTATGTTTAATCTTACCTCATGGACTATAGTTATAATAGCTCCTTCACAGGCCTCATCTGGTAATTTCAACATCTGATTGTCTTTCCTTTGAGAAGTGGTCATGATTTTTTTGTTCTGTGCAGGTTGAGTAATTTTGGATTGATCCTGGACATTTTGAATATCATGTTGTGAGACTCTGGGTTCTGCTAAATCCTTGGGAGAGTGTTGATCTTGTAAACATTTATTATTTTTTATTTATCTTTTTTTTTTCTTTAGGAGTAGGCAGTCACTTGTTCGATTTGGACTGAAAATTCTTTCTCGTCTTCAGTGGGCAGTGGTTCTAATGTCAGTTGCCTTTCCTGCGCTGCTTTGTGTCTCTCCTGTCTATGTGCCCCTCATGGGCTATTCTAGGAGTTGGGTGTCAGTTTTAGTTGTAGTTTTACTCAAAGCCTTTGCTTTGCTACTTGGGTCTGTTCTGTGCATTTGCTGATGAGGGTGAGCTCTGTACTTGTGCTAGTTCAAACACAGATTTAGCTAGGGGATTTCCTTTTCTAGCTCATCCTTTCTAGGATTGCCCATTTATTCTCTTCTTCATGGGGCCTCCTTTTCCTGGTCCTCTGGCCAGGAAGATGGGGTTTCTCTCAGAGTTGTAGCTTCCCACACTGCTATTTAACTGCACACACTCATCAGGTTCTGCCTTTGGGACAAAGTGAGTAGAGAAAAGAGAGTGAAAAAAATATATATAATGAGGATTCTTCCTTTCTTCTTCGGACTCCAGAGGTTCCCTTTCCATATGCCTTCTGCAAAAACAAACAAACAAACAAACAAAAAAAAAACAATTTATTTTTCAGTTTTAACTTCCTTCAGTGGTGCTGCTTCATTTTATAGCTAGGGCCTGTCCTTGGGGCAGAGTCAAGAGAAAGAAGACACCTTCCAAGGCCTTGGGTTAATTCCCTACACATTCTGTTCCCTCTGTTTTACTTGAGCCCCTCTTCCCCTGTTTTCTGGCTAGAAGGATAGAGCTTCTCTCAGAGGTTTTGCTCTCTGTGCTGTAGCTGCTGCAGGGCTTGGGCCCTGAAGTTATGAGTCGCAGTTAGTGAGCTGGAAAGGGTTGGGCTGTAGGCAGCTGTCTGGAGGAAAGAGAGAATGGTTTGGGGACCTCACAAAGGTCTTGGCTGCTATGCTAATGAAGTTGTGTATTTATTTTGAAGTCGTAGTATTAGGTTTGTATCATGCAGCGCTTCTTTAGTGCGAAGCATAGAGCTAATGCTCAGTTTTTCTATTTTTATTTTGTGTTTTGATCATCATAAAGAAGGAAAGCAGCTGGTGCATAAAACCCTCAGTATTTGAATCTTTTTTCTTCTATGGCCAGGCTAAACAGCTGGGGATTGACTTTTGCGTATGATTTCTGAAGACTTTTGCTAAATTAATCTTCTTGAAAAAATGTAAGTTTTCTTTTTTTCTGGTTGTCTTGTCAAGAATTTTAGCATAAATACATAGCCCTATGGCATAATGTGCTCATTGTGGTTGACTGTTTTACTGAGTACATTTTTATTACCATCTGATGTAATTTTAATTCCAATCTGATGACCACTTTTTAAGGTAGAATTGGAATTCTGCATTTCCTTTGAGATATCAATAGTAATAAAATGATCGTTTATTGAACACTCACAGTTTTCCTTGAGTTAAGTATCACTGTTATCCTTGTTTTCTTAATGATGAACTTGAACTCAAAGATACAAGTTGCTTGTCTGGATCACATATTTTGCAAATGGCAAAGCTAGAATTTGAACTCAACATTGTTTCTAAAACCTGCTTTCTTAATCTTTGTGCTGTATTGTTACATTTTGCACAAGGTGCTGGAACACGTAAGTAAGAGGTAATCCATGCCCTCCAGGACCACAGTGTTTAGTTGGTAAACCAGAACAGTAAAGACATAGGCAGAGAACAGTGAAGTTCTCTGACTTAACTGTTTTAAGCTGTGACTCTTTGATAACAGACTTTTGTTTTTCACTTTCACAGCTTTGATTAAAGCTTATTCATTTGGGAGTTTTCATTAGTTCATTCCTTATTTTTACATTTAAAAAGTCAAAATTAGTATTTCTGGAACATCTTTTCATCTCAAGAAGTGCTATTCTAAACTAGACCTGGGATTTAGTATTTTACGTTTATCTAGCTCTTTACAGAGCTTTCCACATACGTTAACACCTCCATTGACCATCACAAGAAGCCAGGTTGATATTAGCTGTCACCTTTTCACAGAGGAGGTCAGAGCTTAGAGAGTTTAAATGACCTGCCTAAGGTTGCCCAGAAAGTAAATAGTGGAAGTAAGATAACTAGAATTCTGGTTGCTTGACTAATAGAAAATAAATATCTGCTAAATACAGCTTTTATATTTATATTTATAAACTGCATGTGAAATTAACCTACTGAAGTCTTTCTGTAATATATGATGCTTTAAAGTTATCATCATACCGCTTTTCAAGGTAAAATTATTAAATATATGTTTCTTACTAATTTTACTTATTTTGTGTTGATTTAAAGAATTAAAAACCATTAGACTGTAAAGACATGAGTCTCTATTGCATTTTGATTATTTCTATTTTGGGAGTCACTCAGTGTAGTACTGCTTGTGTTATAACAGTTTACATTGTTCCAAAATTCCATTTTAAATGTTTGATCTTTCAATGTAACAAAAATTGTTACTTTATTTTTTCACTCTTTATTTTTATTGTTACCAAATAGTATATGTGTGTAGTAGAACACTAGAAAATAAAGAAAAACACCCAGTGATTATCAGTGTTATCAGCTCATGGTTTAGCCTTCTGGATCTTTTTAAATTTGCACACATACATATACAAACAAAAAGATTCAGTCCAGAACTTTGCATTTCTTACATCTAGATTTCATGTCTCCTAAGTCACTTTTATCTAACACTCTTCTTAAAAGCAGTCTCTCTTGATAACCTATTTTTAACTAAGGAACTACAGATGTTTTTTTTCCCCCTGCCACTGACAGATGTTTAATGAATGTTTTAGTGTTGGTCATTTTAGTTGTTATCAAAACTCAAGGAGAGGGAAAGTTCAGTGAAGAATTTGCTAGTGGTAAATTTACAAGTGCTGAGAATTAGCCCTGTGTCTCATTGTTCTGGACACTTGTTAGTTGTTGTTTGGGTACAAGTAAATTTAAAAGCAGTTTCTTTAGTAGAGGTCAAAAGAATGTTGTACACTCCAGTGCTTTCCTATAGAATCAAAGGAAGTTAAGCTGAATTGACAGAGTGCTGTTAGAATGAGACATCCTTAAAAATGTTGGTGGGACGAGCTCATGAAATAAATCAATTTAGTTGGAAACAAAAGATTGAATTTGGTTTTCTTCTTGTACTGGAGAAAGCGCAGAAGAATTAGATCTTCAAACTGCCTCAGGTTTTGAGACACAAAAAAGTAAGGAGTTTGATAACGGTTTAGAGGAGAGGTTGTGTATTTTTATCCCAAGTGCTTGCTGTCTCTGCCTTTCCCCTTTTGTTCCTCAAACATACACAGTAACTAACCTGACCTAGACGAGGACTGTTCATCACACCACTAGATTAAATAAGGTTTAAAAAGAAACAGGAAGATGTAGTTTAATATACACATCATTAAGAATAGAGAAAAAAAAGTATATTATTGGTGAGAAATTTATTTCCTTTAATAAAAATTTCTGTAAATAGTTTTTCAGCATCAAGTTTTATATGTTTTAGTAAAATTCTGTCATAACAAAGTCATTCATTTATAATCAGTTTTTCATCTGAGTATAGGAATAACCCTTCTTCCTCCCCATGAGTGGCCTATTTTAAGTCTGTATGAGTTATGGATAGAATTAGATTCATATTTTGCTGCAATCACAAATTTAGCAGTGTTTGTCTTAAAAGTTTTTTTTTTTTTTTTTTTGTAACTCAGCATGTAAGTATCGATCGCCAGCCCCACTCCTTTCTTTTCTAATCCTGTCTCCTAATACAGAGGGGAAAGGAGAGTGGGAGGAGGGAGAGAGAGGGAAGGAAAGCTCTTTCCTATATCTGCACCTTCTCCCTTTAACGTAGCTGGCACATTGCTCTGTGTGATCTTAACCATGTCTTCAACAGGAATTCCCTTCAGTCAGTATCCATTTTCTTTCCTGTGTCTACAGCGTATTCTACTTAGCCATTAAAAACTTTTCTAAATCTTTTTATCCTCAAAATACCCTGTTGTCAGTTTTCTCCCAACTCTGCTCTTTCTAGCAACCACTCAGTCTCATTCCTTACTTGTATTGTCAAACGTTTTGAAAGAGTTGATTTACACTGTTTGACTTTATGTCCTCTTATTCAGTCCTCAACTATGTTCTTATATGCCCCACTCTATTAAAATTGTGAAGTATTTGACCTTTTTTTAAAGTCACCGTAACTATTTTTATTACATTACAACACTTAGGAGCTGTACAGTTCATGACAAAAATATTACAAATTTCAGATCACTTCACAGCACATACTCCTGTAAACATTTAAAAGTTAATTTTAATTAAAAGAGTGGTCACTTTTAACTTTAATGTTTGATATGACCAACATTTCCTAGGTCAGCACATCCAAGCGATGGAAAACAACTGGATCACACTGCACGTGTCCCACGAAAAAAAGCACAGTGTACAAAATGTGTGTGTTTCAGTTTATCCTATGCAAAAATAGTTAAAATACATTCCAGGTAAACATGTTACATTAAGAAATAGGGGGGAGGGTATAGCTCAGTGGTAGAGCAAATGTCTAGCTTGCATGAGGTCCTGGGTTCCATCCCCAGTACCTCCATTAAATAAACAAACAAATAAACCTAATTACCTTCTCCCAAAACAAACAAAAAAAGAAATAGTAGTAGTAAGAAATTGGTACTCAGAGGAAAAATGCAAAAGTATTTTCAACATGAAAACACAGGACAGTGGAATTGGAAACTTTTGGATAAAACATTACATAACCCATTTAAGCTTGGTAGGGAAGGGGACCTTCTGTAATTGACATTTCTGCAGGTAATAACTTTGTTTTTCCGAAATTCATCTGAAATTGCCTATTATCATCCCAAACAGGCACTTAAAACTACTAAACTAAAACCAAATATTATTAGTCTAGTTATGACTGTTCTATAAGAACTGATGTGACTATATCTTCAGAAAGAAACTTCATTTTCTGAAGGAATTTACAGCTGTCAGTTGTATGCTGTTTAGTTTCTCAGTGCAGATCTCACACTACCCAGTATTAACACTGAAGTATTAAATATAAATTCAGCTTTGAAGTAACTAATGGGTTGTTAAAAATCATTAATACATAGTCATCAAAAAATTATTTCTTTTTAACAAATGGAAATGACAGTTTGTGTTGCCTACACAAAAAAATCTAAATTGTATATATTGTTTATAAAAACATGGTTAGAAGGAAAAAAATCATTGGAATATAAATGAAATGAACTCGTGCAAACTGTAACTTAACATGCCTCACAGTTCCTATATATTTTAGGACAAAATTGTGCAGTGGTGGCAAAGATTTTGATAACCCACAAAAGTTGGGTTCTAATTTCCTATGCAGTGTGACTCAGTTAAAATAGAGCGTAGAATTCCTAATTGGGAATATTTGACCTCTTTGCAAAATTGTATAGTAGTGATGACTAATTCCTTTAAAAGTTTTAAAAAAAAGCTTTGATCAAGTATTTACATGTGGTTTAAGCAAATAGTGTGCTGCAAACTAATAGAAAAAGAGTAGTACTCTTTACCTGTTCTTCTGCCTGATTACCACAGCCCAGAGGCAACCACTTGTAATCCTTCCTTTACTTCTTCTGCTATGTACTTCCTTACAATGAAATTAACATGTTTGCACTGCCCTCTGTTACACTGATCTTGTACACACACATCAGTTTCCTTACAGTTCCCTCCAGTTTGCCGTCCCTGCTGCACTTTGGATTTCTTTAGATACGCATTCAGTTTTTACATTTAAACCTTTCTCTCTCTCTCTCTCTCTTTGTTAATTCTTAAAATTTTGATTAGTAGAGCATGCTTTGAATTATATTTTCAATTAATAAAAGTTGGAAATGCATTTCTTCCCTACCAGGTTGAAAGATAAAAACACGTATTGCACAGATGACCTTGCATCCTCTTTTCTCAACCATACTCTCATGCAGTCTTTTTCTTTTAGCCTCATTGGCCATCTTACCTGTCTTTGAACATACCAAACGTGATCCTACCTACTGGCCTTTGTGCTTAATGCGCCTCTGACTGGAACACCCCTGTTATAGACTGAATACTTGTGTTCCCCCGAATTCATGTTGAAACCCTCTCCCCCCAGTGTTATGGTATTAGGAGGTGAGATGTCTGGGAGGTAATTAGGATTAGATAAGGAACTCTTGTGAATGGGCTTAGCTCACTTGTAAGAGTACAAAAAGAGCTTGCTTCTCCTTGTTCTCTGCCGTGTGCGGAAACAGCAAGACCAGACACCAATCATGAAGTGTCCCTTATGTTTTCCTCTTAGAGTCTTATAGTTTTAGCTCTTACAATTAGTCTTCGATTCCTTTTAAGTTAATTTCTGTATATGACATAAGGGTCCAACTTCATTCTTTGGCATGTCGATGTCCAGTTTTCCCAGCATCCATTGAGTGGTCTTGGTCCCCGTATTGAATATCATTAGAACATATATGCAAGGGTTTATTTTGGGCTCTCTGTTCTGTTTCATTGGCCTATATGTCTGTCTTTATGATATATCTTTATGATTATTGTCGCTTTAAAGTAAGTTTTGAAATCAGAAAACATGAGTCCTCCAACTTTGTTCCTCTTTTTCAAAATTATTTTGGCTATTTGGGGTCCTTTGGTTTCCATATGAATTTTAAGATGGATTTGTGTATTTCTGTGAAGAAGTCATTAGGATGTTCCGCTTTCACTCTGGATCATTTTGGGTAGTACTGACCTCTTAACAATATTAAGTCTTCCAGTTTGTGAATACAGGATGTCTTTCCATTTATTTGCGTTTTTAGATCTTAGCAGTGTTTTGTAGTTTTCAATGAGCAAGTCTTTTGCTTCTGTAGTTAAATTTACTCCTATGTCTTTAATTTTTTTGGATGCTGTTGTGAACAGAATTCTTAGTTTTCTGTTAGGATTGTTCATTGTTAGTGTAAAGAAAGCATTAAGTATTTTCATGTGTTATTTAATATGTGATTTCACTGAATTACTTCATCTTCTGTGAGTATTTCAGTAAGAGGTGATTTGAATTGAACTCACATGGAAACTAAAAATTAGAATAAATGATAGTCTCTGAATTGAATCTAAGTACTAAATTTTTATTTAATCTTTGATAACCAAACTAAGGTTTAAACTTATTTAAGTGTACTAATTTGAAGCTATAGGCATGGAATGACAATAGCAGATCCAAATAACCTTCAAAAAATTTCTGTCTGCACTCTTGATAACATTAAAATATTCTGAAAATGATATTTTTGGAGTATAATGTAGAGCTTGTAGCTCTTTTTGTGCCTTATCGATGCTTCTCTAGAGGTTGCTGGAAATGTAATAGTATTGAACGTTTTACCTTTTGGGGTTGGATGTACAGTTGGATACAGATTACAGTTGATATATTTTTGCTTTTCTTTTAAATTCACAGGCCACAGAAACACTATTTAGAATGGGTGTAGCAAGAGGAACCATCACAACGTTAAGAAATGGAGAAGTAAGATGAGAATTTTGATATAATTATTAGTTCTTAATTCATAGTATACCTTTTTTAAAACATACAATGTGATGAATTCTGTGATGCTTTATATAACAAATTCAGAAAAACCTGATGTACATAATATTGAGTGAATCTGACCTTCAAATCTATTTCAGTTTAGTCATATTGCAACCAAAATTTGGGTTGAAAATACATTGCTGAGCTTTTTAATCTTTGATTGCCAATTGTTTTTGCTCTTAAAAGAAAATGACATTTTATTTAATAATAATTTCTGCAAACATATATATATACACACATATGCATATATATATGTATTTAATGAAAATAACCCCGTACTTTTTACTTTCTTCCTATTTTATGTTCTGCAGATGTGATACTTCTATCTTAGGATAAAATAATTTGAAATGTTGACATTTATCACAGAAGGAAGGGTAGAGGGAGGGAGAGAGACGGAATTTAGTCTGCTCTTTCTTGTAGTTGAGGCTCAATTCCAGTAGAGTCTAAGTTTAAACTTTTCTAAATGCTCCTACCAATTCTTAGAAGAAAAAAATCTGCTACCTGAAATAAATTTTCGTTACAAAATTATTGATAGCCTAATTACCACTCTGCTTTTTCTTTATTCAGTCCCTCAGTAAGACATTCTTAAGTTGAGGCTGAGTGTAATGTCACATTGCCATATTCTTTTTTCTATTCTGCTAGCAAATACTGAAGGATAAAATATAGTGCTTTTTATTCTGGAATTAAGTTCTGTTTTATTTAATGTAATGCTTTTAATTCAGTAACCTAAACATTTAATTGTGGAAGTGAGTAAATATCTAAGGAGTTAACTGAAACTATTATTGTGTGATTATAAAATTTATCAGTCAATATCTGCTTGTTAGGTGAAAATATACAGTTATTTGGAAATTATATACTGTTTTAACTTCACTGTTTTACTATCATGAGACACAAGTAGAAAACATTGTACAAGTATATTCTTCACTGCATGGAGATGGGATAACACATTTGTGTTTTCACTAGAATCTGTGTCGTGCAGTACTAGCCACCGTACCAGTGGCTTTCCATAGGAATTTTCTACTACTTTTATGAAATTTTGTTGTGGATAAAAGAGCTCTCAAGTCTTTTAAACCATTGAAGATTTATATTTATCTTAATATTGCTGTTCAGCTTGTTTGGAAAACTGTTAAGAAATACAAAATTGCCTTAGGCAAGAGTTTTGAGTGGGTAATTGTGTTATTTCACGTTGGCCGAGAGCTCCCTTATGTTGGCATTGCAAAGACTCTGTGCACTTGTATCAGATCAGAAAAAGTGTCGTCTCAATAGCCCTTCCACTGTTTAGGAGGGCAGTGGAAATTACGTACTCTTAGTTGTTTAGTTGTATATTGGCAAATTACTTTGGTATTCATTTGTAATATATATTTTGTCTATGAAAAAGACTTAATTCATCTCTTTGTATTCTCAACAAACTGCAGTGTGTGGCGCCATTTTGAGAGAAGAAAATATTTCCATTAATAAAGTCAGATATATTTATCTGCCTAAAATGTATCAAAATGAATTTTAGATTTTAGTAATTACTATGAATTTTTTTCACGAGAGTGAGCAATGACCATTTGAACTTTATCTTCTGTTGTAAAAAACTGGAAATAAATGGTGCAAGACAATTTATAAGTAATCTTCTGAGCATATCAGCACATAGTGCATATACACATATTTTACTTAATGGAGAGGAAGCAGTTAAAGCAGCTGAGTTTTGATCCATTTCTCCCCCAATGACTAGGGATTGCAGCAGGTAACTGGCCTGGTTAACAGATACTAACGTTGGACAGAGTTTTTAAGCACTCCCTGAGCTTCAGTTTCTAAAATAAGATGTTAACAGTAAGATGCACATTTTTTTCCTTATATTTTAAGATCTCTGAAAATGGAATGTGTCTTCTAATCAGTGGCACCTCATAGTCACCATTTACTATTTTTCACATTTTAACACCTCAAATTAACTATATGATATTTTACAGTTGATAAATTATGATAGCATTTTGTCAATTAAAAAAACAGAGTGATATGCAGTATGTATTCAGTGAATGGTAGCTAGGATAGGCCACAAATTAGCTTTAATTATTTGACTTTGGGAAATAGAGAATTAAGACAAAACAAAACAAGAATATTGTTGAATATGTGCATTTGCAAGTGGCACAAATTTTTGGAGATGGTAGGCTAAGTGCTGTGAAAATAGCTGATACAGTGTGGTTCCTGCCTTTAGAGGAGCTTATATTCTGGTGGAGGAAATGGTGGCATCCTTACTTGGGAAGAAAATCTGAGAGAGGGTAGAAGTGCTTAGTTAAGGTTAGTTAAGGTTGAGCCTGGAAGTAACTAGAGTCCAGATTCTACTTAGAATGTGCTAATTTTTAGTATCTGGCCAATAATAATTAGTTTGGAAGTAGGAGATAAACTAAAAGATTAACAATTTAATGAACTATTTAAAACAGACACTGAAATCACCGTATTTATCATCTTAGAAAATTTATGATACGCTAAGGGAGAAGAAAGGTAAGGAGTTTACTTGTCCTGGGGCATTTGAAATATGGTTTTAGCCCATTATTGTGAAACCATCTGGTAAGCAGGGGTTCATAAGTGACGCCATGAAAGTGATATCAAGTAGGAGGAATAATAAAGACTGGTTATATCCAAATTACAGAAATATCAGTCTTTGAGTAAATTTGTTATCTGGATGCTTGATGACCCTGAACTGTGCTTGTCTATTGTCTGCTCTTCCTTGTGTTTCAGCTTCAAGCTTACATTTTGTTTACCTATTGGACATTTCTGCTTGGCTATTTTAAGAAATGTTGAGGCTAGAAAACATAATTTCTTGACGTTTATTTTGTAAGTTATAATTAATCATTGGAGGATTTAAGCAAAGGAGTGACCCATTATCTTTTAAAATTTTCATCACAACTCTGAGAGGGGAAATTATTATGCTCATTTTATAGATAAACTGAGTCTCAGAGAAGTTAAACATTTTTGCCTATTATCAAACATCTGTGGAAATGGGAGAAATGGGATTTGAACCGCACTCTGACTCCAAAGCCCATTCATTCCACTATACAATATAGTCTCCCTCAGTGTAATTCACTTACTTAGACTGGTTTCCTAATCACTCTTTTGTCTTACGGTTTGACAGTTGAAAAATAGCAAGTAGCTAAGACCTCTGAGATTATGTCATTAGCCATGCTTTAAAAAACAATGCATTCTAATTGTCACTGTTATCTTTTCATGTGTGTAGAGAAATATATGGCTTAAAATGAATAGAAAAAATATTGACCCTTAACAATTTTGTCACTGAAAATGCCTCAGTATGTTGATATGTTCTTTTATAGTCCTATATATGGGCTAGTTGATTAAATTACATAAGCAAAAAGCAGATAATTTTTTGTGGGTAGAGTTTTAAAAAATGTATTTCTTTGGGAAGGCTAACTTGTATAATTATCACTATCAAAAATAGTTAATTGAATGTGCTTGGGTCAAAAATTATACTTTAAAAATTTTTTCAAGAAAGGTATGATCCTTTTTTCAGGTTTCCAGATATTTATATATAGAGTGAAACAAGTACTTTGTTAAAAGATAAAGTTACTCTATAAAATTTATGTATTTTAAAAATTATGTACTGTTATTTTATATAACTTGAAACCTGAGTAAGCCAGAATTTGGTGTTTTTTTATTATCTTATTCTTAATTGAAAGTTTTAAGAGACCAAAGTTTAGCAACTCTTTACCATAGGAAGGTAGGATTTCAAACTCTAGGTCTTAATTAAAGCCTTTATCTTCTGTTTATCAGCTGCTGCTGTATGTCTAATGAATTACTGAAAGTATGAAATGAAGAAGCTCAATGACTTCCTGTAGCTAGTGAGTTGATTTGTCTATTCGTCTAAGTAGCTCTGTTAATTTTTAAAAATTCTAGTGAAATTCTAAAATACAAGCATATTTATCTTCATTTTTCCAAAAAGTTTAGTATTTCAAATCTATCTTTATGTTGGAGAGATTCATGAGTGGAAGGAGAAATAATCCTTGCCTGTTTGTTCATTCAGCAAGTTTTTATTGGGCACTTTCTAAATAAGTAATATAGCATATTTAGTGGTAGTGTGATGGCTGCAGTGAGGGTAGGAGCTCTTTGTGATGAATTTCTGTTTCTTCAGGTTTAGCACCTGCCTAGTACATAATATGGATTTCTGTATGTGTCTAATAACAAGGAATAGATTTATTTAGAAAGAACTTATGTGGCAAATATTATTTTGATTTAATCAACTCTGAGTTTAAGATAAATATAGTTATAGATATTTTTGTAGATCTATATTATATATAAATACTATGGCTATTTTATTTCAAAATCATGCAGTTTATAATACAATGATATATTTTTGACAAAATTTTTTCATGCACTAAGGAATATTTGAAGAGTATGAAATTACATATTTAATATTCACTCTTATTCACAAAGTTAATGAATTATTAGGATATTAAGATGCATTTCCAACATTGTTAAAATTATATTTAAAATTGTATTCTATTGAATATAATACTTAAACTAAGTATTTTATTTTTTTCAATGTGAATTCTTTATATAAGGAAACCTAGAAGTAAACTTTCATTTATATTTTTAAAATTGCATCTATTTTTTTCCTAATAAAATACAGTTTTTAAACTATGTCTCTTTTAATACCATCTCAGGAAATATGTATTTAATATGCAAAGTATTAGTATTTCAAATAGTGAATTCTCTGAGGCCTAGCGCCTGGTAGAATGCCAGTAACTAGTGGCTTGTGAAATTTGCAAATATTTATTGAGAACATCTTAAAGGCAGATGTGACACATGGCACTGGTATCAGATCTAGTGTCTCTCTCCTTCCCTTTCTTCTCTGAATATTAATTGAGTGCCAGGGGCTATGCTAGATGCTAGGTTTGAACTGTAAATAAAACCAATACGGTTTCAGCTCTCAGGAAGCTTTACAGTCCAGTGGCTAAGTCCCTAACCTTCCACTTAGGACCTTGCCACACAGTGACTTTTTCTTTAAATAGGGATAACAGCATCCACTTTGTGCATTGCTCTGTGAGAATTAAATTTATAAAGCAGCTGGCACAATAGCACAAAGTAACAAGCATATCAGAATTTAGTCTGTATTAAATAAGTCTTTTTTATTTAATTAAATATGATTAAGTATTTTGTATATTAGAGCGAGTATGTGGAGATCTCTGGACCGTGGTTATTTATAACAGTGTATGAACTAAGAGTTGATAATGAAAGACAGATATTTTGGGTCTGTAGCTATGTTAATAGCAGTGTTACTGGTAGTTTTAAATGATCATTTTCTCCCTATGGGACTCAAGGTATTTGGGTTGGCATATGTTACCAGTGCCCTCTGCTGTCTAGTGCCAATAGCTCATAATATACAGAATATGTTTAGTTACAGACTTTAAATGCACAACTCAGATTCTGTTGAACATGATTTTGTTTCTATACAGAGAATAAATATATAGCAGGGGGAAGTTCAGTGGTAGAAAAACTGACATATATAAATAGACATAAGAATCCTATTAGAAAAACAGAGTAGAGTCATTATGTACTGAAAACTTAGTTCTTCAGATAATGGCAAGACTTAGTTGGGCAAAAGTCCCATTGAGAATGACTAGACATTGACCTCCCAGAAATGCAGACTCAGGCTCAGTTGATCCTGTCAAGGAAAACTGGATTATCTCTCCTGTGGTAAGAACTCTGATTTATGTATTGTATTTTAACAGGAAGAAAATACTAAGATACTTTACACATGTCTATTGCCATTGAAATATAGTCTTTGTTAACTGGATTAGCTTCCTTCCACATCCCACAGCATCTAAGGAAAAGAAAATAAAAAAAGAATTCTGACCACCTTAGAAGGTTTCCAAATAACGTTTTCAAGTTTATTGTTTTTTTGTCCCCCCCCGGGAGTAATTTCCTAATTGTTAGCATATTGACAAGCCATACAAATACAGTTGGCCCTCAGTATCTATGGATTCCGCATCTGCAGATATGGAGGACCGGCTGTACGAGCCCATTTTATATAAGGAACTTGAGCATCTGAGGATTTTGGTATCCCTTAGGGTTCTGGAACCAGTCCTGCTTCAGAAACTCTAATTTATTAAATTGTAGCCTAGGAAACTTATGATATTTTCCCTTTCAAGCAGGTAGAATATAGCTTTAAAAAGTAAGCATATGGGGAAAATGGGTAACATCCTGAAAAGGAGAGAAGAAATACGTATGGAAAAGGATCTGGAGAGAAAGGTTAAGGCCTGGAGAGTATTTGTAATAAGCAAGGTATATACAGAGAAGTCTCAAACCTGTCTCTGATGAGGTGGGGAGAAATGGGTTTTGATTGCAGAACAGAAAGTTTGAGATGACTGTAGCCATTGGTCATTATTTCAAGATGACAGAACATTAAAAGAGGCTTCACAGAGATTGTGGGTTTGCTATCTTGCTCATTTTAAAAAAGTTATTTTTCTTAATAGCTGTCAGTATACAATAGCTATATACTGAACTGCCAGAGGCAGAAGACTGGTCTGAGTAATATCTTGATATTTTTCCTCCAGTTTTCTATTTCCATGAATTAAAAGAACATTTGATATTTTGGCAGGTGCTTAGGAAATTTAGAATTCATGCCAGAATTGCATTGTAAAACATTGAGCTTCAGAATTTGTATTTTATTCTTGCTGGAATATTTCGTCTTTGTCACTAAATCTACACTAAATGACTCATCATGTTTTATGCTGTGGCATTATTTCATACTCTTGGTGAACAAACAGTTTATTTCGAAAATTCTGGTGCAAAGAAGGCCAGGGGCCAAAGTGAGGCTTTAAAAATATCACATCACAATGTTTAAGCATGGTGGACTCGTCTATACCAACTCTATATGCACCTTTCTGTACTGAGATAATTATCTTTCAAATGCCCTTACTTTCCTCATAATAGTAACTCTGCGTTTGATTTAAATACAGAAATAAATGTGCCATAATTTTGTCCTTAAAACAAATAGTATCTGGACAATATCTGGCTAACTATGGAACACTTAGGTTTTATTTTTCAAAAATTGGAAGGGTTCTTAAGATAACATCAGTTTGTTTTGACCCTGATAGGGAGAGGTTTAGGCCAGGAAAGCAATTATTTCCACATGGGTAAAGGCCAGTCCCTACTACCTCCCCTCCAGCAACCGCCTACTGAACTTAAACTTGCCTACTTTGGTTATATAGCTAAATGTGATTGAATGCATTAGAAAATGCAGGCTCTTTTTTGAAATCTTTAGATATACAGAAAATGTTTCTTCATATAAAGCATACCAAAGGAGTTTGTGTGTAGTCTTGGGGTGAGTTCAGCAGAAAGTAACTTAAACTATGAATTTCCAAAGAAATTTAAATTTTTACACATACACGTGTCCAAATAGAAGTTTTATCATTTTGTTTGTATATCTTTTTTCTTTCTTTGTTGATTCTTGGTTGTGTTCTCTATAGATGAGTTTGCTCTCTAGAGACAGGTATTGTTTGTGGTGGTTCAGTAGGGATGTGGCAGATCAGAAAAGAGAGGATTTATGTTAAATGATGTGGTGAGTCTTTCTGGTGATGAGTCCTGATCCTAAAGCTATGAATCACCTCATTAGCATAGCAGACAGTCCTTTCACTCAGGAAATCCCAAGGATTTTTGAAGCTATGTACTGGCAAGTAGGAACAAATCCCAGATATATTCTTTATTATAGCACAATCTATAGATTTGCTTTTTCTGAAAATTTCATATACATGGAATTATGCAATGTACATTCTTCATGTCTGACTTCTTTCATTTAGCATGTTTTTGAAATTCATCCATATCAGTTTTCCTTTTCATGATTGAATAGTATTCCATTATATGGATACTATTTTGTTCATCTGTTAACCAGTTAATGAACATTTGGATTGTTTCCAGTTTTTGGTTATTATGAATAATATTTCTGTGAGCATTTACATACATTACATTTGTGTTGACATATGTTTTAATGTCTCTTGGGTTGATACCTAAGAGTGGAATTGCTGTGTCATTTGAGTAACTTTTTAAGAAAAGGTGGCTGTACCATTTTACATTCCCAGTGGCAATGGACAGGAGGTCCAGTGTGTCAGCATCTTTGCCAACATTTGGTATTATCAATCTTTTTGATAATAGCCATTCTTAGCCGTTCTAGAAATATGTGGCAATATCTCACTGTGGTTGTAATTGGCATTTCCCTAATGACTAATGATGTCGGGTATCTTTTCACTTGCTTATTAGTCTTTTGTGTATCTTTGATTAAATGTCTATTAAAATCTTTTGCCCAGTTTTTTATTGAGTTTGTTTCTCATTATTGAGTTGTAGGAGGTGATTTTTTAAAAAAAATTCTGGATACAAATCTCTCACTAAGTATATGATTTGACATTTTTTCCCCCTGTCTCTGGCCTATTTTCTGGGTAGTGCTCCTTTGATGAAGTTTAGTTTGTTCTCTTTTTTTTTGATATCATATCCAAGAAATCTTTCCTAACCTAGTCCAGGGTCATGACGATTTTCTCCTGTGTTTTCTTCTAGAAGTTTTACAATTTTTGGTTTTATGTTTAAATCTGTGATCCATTTTGAGGTGGTATTTGCATACTGTGTGAGGCAAAGTTTCATCTATTTATTTTGCATTTGGATATCCAATTGTCCCAGCAGCATTTGTTGAAAGAACTCTTCTTTGCCTTTTGAATTGCTTTGACACCTTTGTCACATATCCGTTGACTATAAATGTTAGTTTTATTTATCTGGAAATTTTGTGGTTCTGGTTCTGCTAAGATGGAGGGAGCACAGTCTGTCTTTCCTGCTGATTATGACTAAAAACTCCGAACTAAATACATAAAGCAACCATCTGAGAGCCCTAAAGAGTAAATAATCACAGGAGGTTTAGGGAAGGAGGTCAAAACTGGAAGTGTGACTGATAGCAGTGAGTTTCCTGTTCCCTCCCAGCCACCATCCTTTATCTCCCGGCTTGGACTCTAGGAAATTCCTTATTCTTGATCCCCACAATGGATCCAGATGGAAAAAGCTGTAAGAGAAACCCCCCTCTTCCTCTGTTTGTGGTCAGAGAACTGGAAAGGAGGGCTCCTGCATAGAGAAGACTGCTCAGGAAAGCCCCATTTTCTTTTTGTTTTGTATTTTGGTTCTTCTGGTGGGACTGCAGGCAGGCCCCAGTCATGAGGCTGTACTCCAGCAGTGGTGGCACTACTGGCAGTGGCACTGTGCAGCCATTTAAAACCTCGAAAGATAATCTTCCTCTATGACCAGAGAAACTGGAAAAAGGGGCTCCTGTAGCCCCTCCAAAGAGTGTGGAGAGAATACTTGTTACTTTTTGCTTCCTTTTTTTTTCTTGCCCCTTCACCCTTCAGGCAGATATAATTGCAGGAAATATGCAACCATATGGCGAACCAAAAAACCGAGTATAGGCAGAGGATGGAAAAATGGGACCTGGGAGACAGACTGTGGGGAGAATCATGGAGAGGCAGGAGGTGGAGAAAAACACAACTTCAATCTGTGTAATAAAGTCTGAAACTCAGCCCTGAGCTGAACATGGGTGGAACTTATTTGGGGAAGCATAATAAAGGCTTTGAGAACTGAACTATAGCATAGACCACTGCCGTTTGGTGGCACACATGGGGAGAAACTGAATAACACTGAAAATACTTGGGAAACTGAAAATGATATTGAAACCATAGCCCACAGATGGTGGGTTGGGACTTGTGGTTGGAACCTAACAGGGTTGACTGCCTACAACAAAAACAGAAACAAAAACAACAACAACACATCGCATCTGCAGAGGACCAAGAGTCTTTAACATGACTAAGAATGACATAATGCAAGTCTCTAGAATACAATCCAAAAGTATCTGACATATCAAGAACTAGAAAAATCATAACCATTTGTAGAGTAAACGTCAGTCAACAGCTACTAACTCTGTGATGACCTTGATGTTGGAATTATAATAAAAAGTTCTCAGAGCAGCTATTACAATCCTGTAAACACTTTTGAAATAAAAGGAGAGATTGAAGCTCTCCGCCAAGGAAAAGAAACACCCAAAAGAACCAAATTTAAATGGAAATAACCCAGATATTAATATTAAATGTCAACTAAAAACTCAGATGATTCAATAGCAGGATGGAGAAAATAGAAGAAAGGAAAGTGAAGTTGAAGAAAACTCAGTAGTAATTGTACAATTTGAATATGGAGAGAAAGACTGAAAAATGAACAGAGCTTAAGGACCTGAAGGATAATAGCAAAGGTCCAACATTTGTGTCATAAGTGTCCTAGAAGAGAAAACAGAGATTTGTGCAGAAAAAATACTTGAAGAAAGAATGGCTGACAACTTCCAAATTTGGTGAAGCACATACATTTACACATTCATAAAGCTCAGTGGACCCCTACAAGTCCAAATATTGTATGATTCCATTGATATGATATTCTGTGAAAGCCAAAACTACCGGGGATGAGAGAACAGATCAGTGGTTGTCAGAGACTGAAGGTAGAGGAGGGGTTGATTACAAAAGGACAAAACAAGGGACTGTTTTTGGTAATGGAACTGTTCTGTATCATGATACTGGGTGCACAATTCTGTGCATTTTTTCAAAACCCATCACAGTGTGAATTTTATTGTATGTAAATTAAAAGATGAAAAGGTAGTGGTTAAAACAGCAACAAAAAAAGTATATTGGAAGACAGTATCATTACTGTTGAAGATTAAAGAGCATGATTAAGGAGGCTAGTTCTGCAGGTTATTTTTTTCCTTTGGCTTCTTTCAGGATTTTTTTCCTTATGTTTGATTTTCTCTAGTTTGAACATGATATGCCTACATGTAGGTTTTTTGTTTGTTTGTTTGTTTTGGCATTTATCTTGTCTAGTTTTCTCTGAGCTTGCTGAATCTGTTGTTTGCTGTCTGACATTAATTTGGGGAAAGTCTCATTGTTGCAAATATTTCCTCTGTTCCTTTCTTTATCCTTCTGCTGTCCCCATTGCATGTATGCTACACCTTCTGTAGTTGTCCATAATCCTCGAATATTCTGTTCTGTTTTTTTCAGTCTTCTCTCTGCTTTTCAGTTTTGGAAGTTCCTATAGATATATCCTCTAGCTCAGAGATTCCATCCTCAGCCATGTCCTGCCTGCTAATAATCCTATCAAAGGCATTCTTCATTTCTGTTACAGTGGGGTTTATTTGTTTGTTTGTTATTATCTTTAGCATTTCTTTTTGGCTTTTTCTTAGGATTTTACCTCTCTGCTTACAATGCCCACCTGTTTTTGCATGCTGGCTCCTTTGTCTATTAGAGCCCTTAGCATATTAATCATAGTTGTTTTAAATTACTGTAATTCAAACATCTTTGCTATGTCTGGTTCAGATGCTTGCTTTGTCTCTTCAAACGGTGGGGTTTTTTTTTGTTTGTTTGTTTGTTTGTTTGCTTTTTAGTGAGACATGGTGTGCTGAGTAAAAGGAACCTTTATAAAGAGGATTTTAGTGATGTGGTGATGAGGTAGGAGGGGAAGGGAAGCAGTCTGCAGTCCAGATTTGGTCTCAGTCTTTTAGTGAGCCTTTGTCTCTGGACTGTTAACTTTGGAAGTGTTTCCCATTTGTTTTCAGCCCCCTCAGGTGGATCAGGATGGCTACAGTGGGCTGGAGTTGGGTCATTCTAGGCCAATTAGGCTCTGGTAATATCCCAGCAGGCTCTGCTCTGGTTAACTAGTTTCTCCTGAGGGCACACCTTGTTAAGAATGCGGTGCTCTGGCTTTTTTCAAAATGGTTCCTTTCCTTTCCCTCTGCTGGAAGCAAAAGAGGATTTTTCTCTGATATTTATTGCGAGAACTTAGTCAAGCTCCTGGAGGTAAAACTCACGAAAATGTGAGGGTCCCCTTATGACTGGTGCCCCTGGAGGTTTTAACTCTCAGAGGCATCCACACTGAGCCTCCTACAACTCAGTCAGTTACAGTTTAGGTTTTCCTGCTCCAGCACTGGTTCCTGTGGTTTCTACTGTGGATATTTGCTGAGGTAAGCTGTTTTTTTTTTTTAATTCGCTAGTCTCTTTCTTCAGTCTTGGGGGCAGTGGTTTGCCCTGTAATCTCACCTCTCTTATGGGTCCAAGATGACTTGCTGGTTTTTTGGTCTGTTCAGCTTTTTAATTGTTAGGTTGGGATGGCAGATTCCAAGTTGCTCACATGTGGAAGTGAAACTCTTAATTCTCCCAGATTCTTTTAAGAAAGTTGAATTCTTGTACTCAATATTTCTATATGATGTTGAAGTCTTCAATTCCTTTTCAACTAAGGTGCCAATTTTTATTTTAAAGAGGATTGGTAACGTGAAGTGTCTTTGAAATGGGAGCCTTAATATCCTTAATGAAGCCCAGGAAAGAAATTGAAAAGTATTTGCCAAAAATAAAAACTCAACATAATTTTGAATATGTAATGATATTTAACAGTATTAAAATGAAGACTGTTTATTTTTTCCATGCAAACTTTTAGTTTACATGTCAAAATGAAATATGTATGTCTTGTATTTCCTGTTAGTATTTACAGTGTACATTTTGTGACCTACATGCTGTTTCTTCTTCTTTTTTTTTTTAATTCTGTATTCAAATTCGGAGGAGGAAGATAAACCAAACTGCTTTCTTGTATGTGTGTTTAAGTTACGGTTTCGTGTTCATGTATTAAACCTGTGATACTGGGTAGAGGTTCTAATTGGTGAGGCTGAAAACCAGGTGAATTGGATGGAGGACTATAGACTCAAATTAGAATTCCCAGTTAGTGACCGTTTAGCTCCAGATCTTTTAGCTCTGACAGCTATCTTAAAGCATTGTTTATCCTGCACTTTAAAAATATTAATTCTGTCTTAAGCGCTGTCTTTAGCCTTAGTTTCCATGAGTTTTGTGAAGACTATTTTGGCAATTATATTTAGTATTTTTTCTCAACTAGTGCATTATATTTTCACCTAAACTGTAAGTAGAAGAAAACCTTTGAAAAGAAAGTCAAGTTATGTACTAGGTATGCAGTTTTTTTCTGTAGTTTTCTTAAACATGGTTTATTACTAAGGCACAAATACAAATTAACATTTTAAATAAATCAAACTTGGTAAGACCAGTTTCTCCCAAAGAATTACAGTAAAACCATATGAAGGTGTTTTCCTTTTCTGGTATTCCCTGGGCTATGCAACATTATGGGGAAGGAAACACCCAGACTTTGCAGCCTATGACAACCCCTTCTTGTCACCATCACTGCCAGAGAAAAAAGGAATCAAGTTGCGTGCTTACCTCACAGAACGCTAAAAAGCAGATGGAAATAGCTGGCTGTACCATGCCAAAAGAGAATGTACGATTCAAAAGCAAGTAAATATTTGTTGAAAACAGACTCTGTCCCCTTCCCCATTTCTTCCACTTCTCGTATTCAAATTCTACTTTTTCCTCACGTGAGACTCATTTCAGTTGTTACCTCCTCTGCGAAGCAAGCTTTGCTATCCCCAGCTGGAAGTCATTTTTCCTTTTTCTGCAGTATCACAGCAGAGTATTCCCACTCCCTAAAAGCCTTCAGTATTTCCGGCATTTACATTTGTTATTTAGTTACTTGCCCTCTGTCTCCTGCTAGATTTTAAGCTCTTTAAGGATGGTTTTGTGTGTGATTTTTCCCTTGCATTCTGGATGGCAGTTGGTACAGAATTCCAATTTGTGTTCAATGAATTGAGGAAGACAAATTGAGAGTAAATTAAGAGGAGAAAACTAAAAATGAAAGTCCTCTCTTGTATATATGTTTATTTAGGTTTCAGTTTCTTTTTCTTTTTAAATTGAAGTACTGTCAATTACAGTGTGTCAATTTCTGGTGTACAGCATCATGACCCAGTCATGCATATACATGCATATATTCATTTGCATGTTTAGGTTTCAGTTTCTTGTTCACTGCTTGGATTTGTGATGTTAGATGGAAGGCCATTTAATATAGTCTGTAATAATCACATATGCCTATTTTGATGTAATGATTAAAATGATAATACCATAACCCACATGCTGTGAACTGTAGGTGATGAGAAATATTGTCTGTGGGCAGGAATTTGAATCTCCTTAAGTTCCCAACGCCTAGGGCTATGACATATGTAATTTCTATTTGCTATTCTATTTTTGCTGGGTTTTTTTCAAATTATTAAAACAACTGATTTGAATGTTAATATAATGGGAATGTCTGAAGGTACTTTGTACCAGTTACTACTTTGATTATTTTACTCAGTGAAGATTAGATTTGCTTTAGGAAATATATTTTCTTTAGAAGATTGTATTTTTAGACTGTGTTCTAGACAGAGGGAACGTAATGATAAATGGCATAGTGCCTCTCACAGATCTCGCTTTTTGAAGTATTGATTCATTTGGGTTAAAAATTTTTTTTCTCTTGAATTCTTATTAAATATTATAAACGTCATTTTTTTTGGTTAGTTTACTTTCATACAGAATGTAAGTAAAATTAATATTTGGTTCCACTATGGTATTTGTTGGAAATTTTCTCTTTGACATGCACATGATATGCTAGAGTTTAATTACTTTTAATTCTGATAGAACATTGTTCTATAGAGTTGAGGTTAAGAAAGGGCAAGGAAGAAAAGCTATTGCTTGAAGCTAAAATCTCTATTGTATCTGAATTGTAGGCTGTCTGAATGACTGATGTTTCTTTTCAACTGGCACGATTCAGTCATTAAAATTTGTTTCCTGTATAGTCTATAATAAAGTTAAAGGCAAGTAAAATTTAGCTCTTAATGTTTTTAATTCCAGAGCACTTTTTTAAAAAAGGGCATTACAGTTAAATCATCTAATGTCTTTCTGAACTCTGGAATTTCTTTGAATTCTGCCTGCCAGACCCAGTCAAGTTCTGACTTTCTTTGCAGACCCTTCACTCCAGAACAGTAGTGTTCAAATAGTCCCTCACTTTCTCACTGCTTTTGCCCAAGAATCAGCCTCTGATCCTCTCTGCTCAAAGTAATAGACTATGCCTTTAAATGTTGCTCTTTGAAAAATGCACAGTGAGAAGTTAATCTGTAATTTTGCCTGACAGAATCAGTTTTAGGTAAGAATTTCATAGAAGTGTCTGGTTACTTTAGGTCTTTAAAAACAGTAGTGATAAAGAGTGATTTTTAGAAAATTATTGCTTAGTCCATGTAGTAAATGAAGGAGTTTCTAATGCTAAGTATGTTTGAGAAACTGTGCACATGACAGATTGTGTTATAGTTAAACATATTTCTTAGCACTAGTTAGATGCTCTTTTTTTACCTTTAAATATTCTTGTATTACATAAGGGGCTTTTACCTATAATGAAGTTATCATCTTTATTCTGTATGTGTTGCCTTCTATCCTGACTGAATGTCTATAGCTTCTAGCCAAATGTCTGGAATGTGGCATATGTTTAATAAAAGGTGGTTGTTAAACACTCTCATGAAGAAACATTGATTTGTAAGATTTTAAAATGCCCAAGAGAAAAGTATTAATAGATATTCGTTTACCTCTCTTTAATGAAAACTCAGTGGCAAACATCCTCTTTGTTAAATAAAAAATTTAGGGTGCCGTTTATTACAATACAAAAGGATTTTTCTGACAATTTCTTTTTACTATGGAAAATTTCAAATTTACATAAAAAGTAGTCATCTTCCAGCTTTAATAAATTAACAGTGGTTGCCAATATCTTTCACCCATGCCCCCACCCACTTTCCTATTTTCTCACCTCAATAATTTTCAGGCAAATTTCAGACATTGTATCATTCAGTATGTAAATACTTCAATGTATATCACTAAAAGATATAGACTCTCTTTTTAAAATATAAACACGATGTCATTTATCACACTTGAGTTTTTTTCTTATTCATATATTTATATGAACATATATTTAATATATGTTAAATATAAACATATATTTAATCAGTGTTCATATCTCCGAGTCATCTTTGTCTTACTATTAAAGTAAAAATGCAAGTAACATTTCAATTGGTTAATAAATCTTAAATTTATTTTCATTGGCTGGCTCTCCTTCCATCCACCTCTCTCTGGTTCCCTAGAAACTGCTCCAAAAATGAGTAATGAGGTTTCAAAAATTATTATTATAAAGTCATAGATGTAAACATATTTTATGTGTTTGAACCTGCTGTAGTTATCCTTCTTGATGGTTAGATTGCCCCTTCTTTGGCCAGTAGAAGCCTTTATGAGTTGGATCTTGAATCCTTTTGATATAACCCTAGTAGTGTTCTGATAAAATGATCATCTTGTACATTTGCTGGCCCCAGCTGGAATCAGCCACTTCTCTAAGGAACTATGACAGTTTTGACTGTATAGGATATTTGAAATTTGTCCACTATTGAAGTCAGTAGTCTGGGATTTAGTTTTTTTCCCCCCTTGGAATCTCTGTTACTTAGAAATAAAATTCATTTTTAAAGATGATTAAGTTTTTTCAATGTTAAGATTTGAATGATTAGCCTTACAATATTCATGTAGCTTTATGCATATAAACATTTCCATTTTGTAAGTAGGAAAACAAAGATTTATAAAGTTATGATTTTGTTTTGTTTGTGAAGCATTGTGAAACTCAGTAATTTCAGTCACTAAGTTTATGGTCCAATGTTTTTCACTCAGTGATATGTCACTTTTAGATTTAAAATTGATGTAGGAGTAAATAGAAAATTATTTTATGAAACAAGAGAGGGAAAAAGTTAAGCATTAAAAAAAAACCAGTGTTTAAAGATGACGTATTGGAAAATGTGGTTATTATTGTGTGGTTAGTATCATGGATACTTTTTTTTTTTTCATGGTTTATAATTAAATGAGTCCTAGCCAAAATAATAGTTTGACCAAGTGCTTATATGATTAGTTAGGAATATTTTATTCTTTTGGGTTCTCAGACTTCTGACTTTGAGATTTTAGATGTTTAGAAATGTCAGTGCTTGGTTTGTGGTCTCAAAGGGAGATATGTCAAACCAAGCAAGAGTTCATTAATAAAACTCTTGTAATTTATTTCCCACAGAGATTTAGCTTGAATTTATATGTCAGAGTTTACATAGAAGTACTTCACAGAAAGTCTCTGAGGGAAAGATAGTACGTTAGAGGGACCAGGCAGGGAAAGCATGTGTATACCCAGTTGAGTGGGGTACCTAAGGCCAGATTCTGATTAATGTGTTCACGTGAAATGAAAACAGGGAATGGAGAAATAGTTACTGTCTGCCATAAAGTATTGTGGTTGGGTTGGAACTGCCAAATCTAAGAGATCCTGTTGAACTCGATGTAACCCTCCCTTGGGCTTTGAGGACCTTTCATATCTTGACCTTAACTGCCATGGATCCTCAAACGACCCTCTTTTTTGAGCCCAGGCAGAATGTGGTCTGTTATAATGACTGTGGTACCGTGACCTGAAACTTGCTATGTGTATGTGTGTTTCTGTGTGCATTTGATTTGACTTATGCTTATAGTACTTTGTTGAGAATCTTTTGATGGTATTTTTCAACTTTAGATTTCAAAGATTGGAGCATTTTTCAACCAAACTTTAAAACCAAAGAAAATGTCTAGCCTAATGCTGTTTCAACAGCTTCTTATTGTTTGTGGTGAAATAAACAAAGTCAGATTCCTTTACCATTCATTCATCTAGCACAAAATGTTATTTATGGCTGGCTAGAGGCTGCTGGTCAGTCTTCAGAAGTTACTCCTTCTTAGGTTGTGTTATACTTTGAGACTCAGTTAACATCTCTATCTGACTTTGTTTAGGAAGAGCGCTTTGGACATACGTTACAGGATATTTTGCTAAATAATGTTGTTTATTCAGAATTTCCAGCTACAAGTTCAGAGTTGAACAATGAGGGAGGGCATCGTCATAGACTTCTCTTTGTTGTGATGATGAAATTTGGTGGATAACTACATGGTGTCAGGATGCCTGTTTCCTTAGAGTTCGGAAAGGGAGGCAGTGCAGTTTGCACAGTCATCTTTTTGTTCCTTCCCTACCCCGAATCTCATACGGAGGCTTTTATGGGGGAAAAAAAAAAAAAAGAAAGGAACTCATGGAATTTTTCTAGGTTAATTGAGTTGAACTGATTTGAAGTAAAATCTGAAAAAAATAAGTTATAGCCTAGCATTCTGCAGCTTTGTTTTTTAATCACTCTCTGCTTCTCCTTACCCTGTCTTTTAATGTTTCCACTGGATTTTTAAAAAATGATAAAAGTAATATATGCTATTTGACACTTTCAGGGCACACAGAAATGTATAAAAGAAAAAATGTTCCCTCTTTTTCATTCTCACCCTCTGGATTAACCACTGTTAACTGCCTGATGTTGTATCCTTCTTGATTGTATCGTATACGTCTGCATGAACATGAGAGAAGACTGTGTACGTTCTGTAGCTATTTGAATAATAAAATGGGATCATACACACTCTGCATATCACCTTTTTCACATAAAAGTGGATCATGAATATACTTCCAATTGGCACATATGCCAATCCAGCTTATTCTTTATAACTTTCGTGTAATTACTGTGTAGTACAGATTCACCATCATTTATTTACTCATTCTCTTATTGTTGAGCAGTTGGTTTGTTTTCAGTATTTTATTTCTCTGATGTTAAAATGAGCATCCTTGACTACATACTCTTAGGCACTTTTGTTTGTTCTTATGTTGGATAGATTTCTGGAGGAAGAATTTGCTGGGTCAAAGGTTTAGGACTAGTTTACACCCACCCCAGCACGCATTAGAGGAGTGTTCTTTTTCTCACACCTTTGCCAACCCTGTCACTTAATTGTTGGCCTTCTTTAAAAATGTCACTATTTTCACCCTTCTCTTTAAATTCAGACTGTTTCTTAGGTTTCCTGAATTAAATTCTTCTCATTTGCGACCTTTATTGACAGCTTACCGAGAATACAGGCTCTGGTCAGAGACTTCAGGAAAGAAAAGAGAAAGGGTAACAATCGTACTTTCTTGGCATCTTGAAAATCTTCTCTTGGTGCCTCCTTAGTATTTATTTTTACTGTTCAGATGTGAAACCAGCTTGTTCTGTTCATGTTGGAGGACCCATATCACTCTTGGTAACATTTATATTTTTATAATTTATACCAAGTTTGAGGCTTTAAGAAGATGAGTGGTAAGAAATGAGGTAATATGTTAGCACTTCTCCTAAACTCATAGGTTGGTGAAACTTAAGAGATTCTTTTTTTTCTTTTCTTTTTAAAATCTCTAGTCTTAATTGATTTTTTTAAACTAGGGAATAGTAAACTGTTCAGGGCAGGATTGTGTCTTCTACTTCCGTGTTTTGCTCCACAGAATCTTGATACTCCTTATTCAGGATTTACTGAGTTAGGCTGACTTGCAGTCCATTATTAGACCCTGGATACTAACTTACCTGTCCTGTGAATTCATGGAGGGAATGTCTGTATTGAAGAAGTTTCAAATTTCCGTATTTGAAGACATGAAGTCTTAATGGTATTTTTTTCCAAACGTGGTCAGCTGTCTCTTGCCTGGGGAGGTAAATGATTCATTTTGTGAAATATTTTTATGGCCAGTTTTGAGGCTTGGTTAACTGCAACCCTCCGCTATTCCCCATCTTTAAGATATTTTTCTTCAATATTATTTTCTGATGCCTCCTGTAGTGTGCCCAGGGAATTCAAACTAATCTTATGACCATCCTATGAAGGCTATATTATGAACATAAATTTTCTACAGAAGCTACTACAACATAAAAAATTCTAATGTACATGTAAACTCTGTATTTAAAAGTATACACACATGTATTTTATATGCCTTCTTGCTTAAGTTTTAACTTTTTAATATACATTTTCCCCTGTATATTCTATTCTATGCTAATCAGTTTTCCTTGATTTTGTATTGCCTCTAAATTTTTTCTGTATATTATCTTAGCTTCATAAGTTCTCAGAGGTCAGAAACTAGGTCATTCTTTGAATTATATAAAATTTTATGCTTTCCCAATGCAAAGTATTCTTTCTATGATTACATAAAGTAGAAAAAAAAATTTTTTTTAAAGCCTTATTAGATGGTGGTGTGCCTTTTAAAGCCTTAACCTAGTCCCACGCACGGGTTATTACCTATCCTCTATCAGCTGTACTCATGGCCTTTCTCATGCTTCCCTTCTAGGAATCCCAGGCATTCCCAGCCACATAGTAATCATTATAAACATGTGAAGAGTTTGGATAGCAATGGGGATGGTAGATAGAATATCTCAGTGAGCAGCATCACTCTGATAATGTTCGTTTGACAAAAATATTTATGGGACTGGGAAGTATGCATTCTGAAGCTGCTATTAAAATAGGATTAAAAAACCATTTTGAAAGGCCAAAAATAAAGCAGCTTTTCCAGATTTTCTTTTTAATTCAATCATGTGGAACAAGGAGCTGCTATTTTATTTTATTTTATTTTTTTTAACATTTTTTGATTTATAATCATTTTACAATGTTGTGTCAAATTCCAGTGTTCAGCACAATTTTTCAGTTATTCATGGACATATACACACTCATTGTCACATTTTTTTCTCTGTGAGTTATCATAACATTTTGTGTATATTTCCCTGTGCTATACAGTGTAGTCTATTCTACAATTTTGAAATCCCAGTCTATCCCTTCCCACCCTCCACCCCCCTGGTAACCACAAGTCTGTATTCTCTGTATTCTCTGGAGCTGCTATTTTAATCCTTCTGCATCTACTGATTCCTAAGAGAGCTGTATGGTAAAAATCTCATGGACTTTGTTTTATAACCTTGTCAGATAGGACCAAAATGATTTACCCCTCAAATTGTTTCTTGCTTGTTTACAGATATTCTCCAGACTTCAAACCCCTTCCAACTCCTGATAAACATAATCACCATCTTTGAGAAATAGTGTTACTGCCTAATTCCAGTTTACCTTTGCTGTCTTTGAGGATGTATAGATAATGCCATGGAAAATAGAAAAACATCTGGTTAGAAGAGAAGTAGTGGCGAAAGTGGTATTGGGTGAGAGAGGGTGGGGTGGGGTGGGGGAAGTGTGTATTTTGAACAGGAATCAAGCAAACTTTCTCTTACGTTTTTTCCTATTTGGTGGTGTTTTAGTAATTGGAAGACTTGAAACTGACTCTTAGTCACACCCTGACACTTAGAAATCTTTTGGAATTTCAAAGATTAAAAAAAAAAAAGATACCCTTACCTTTGAATGTTCTGAGAAAAAGCAAGGAAGAAGCCACAGTGTCTCTTCATAAGCCACCTATCATCCCTGCTGCCACAGTCTCCTTGTTAGAAGTGAGTCACTAAATACAGCCAACGCTTAGGAGGGGAATTAGGCTCTGCCTTTGGAAGGGAGGCTCATATAGACTTTGTGCAATGTATTTTAAAACCACTACAGTCATGATATATGATTTGAAAAAAAATTGCTGTGAGAGTCTATTTGTGCTTTTTGCAGCAGTGTTAATAAGTGAGATGTGCTGTGATTTGTTTGGAAGTTGTTTTTAGGTTTTGTAGGCAGTGTTATAGTCACTTTACAGAAGTAACTTGGAAGATTTTCTTATGTTTTTGAAATAGTTTCAAGTATCATTGGGTGTTTACAGTTTTTAAAGGTACACTAGAATTCTCCTGAGAAGCCATCCTGGCCTGGGGCTTTTTTTGTTGAGAGCTGTCTAACTACTTTTTCTATTCCTTTCATAATATTTGATTTATTTAGACTTTCTGTCTCTATAAAAACCACCTTTGATACCAATTTCAATATTCTTTAAGATAAATTTTGAAAGCAGATTTATACTCAGAAGAACATATCTTTTTTTTGTACTAGAAGCCAATGATAATATAAATGAAATTATACACTTACATATTTTATATATAAAGCAAGCATCAGAAATGTATCATTTTTTGAAAAAAGAAGTGTCTTTCTTAACACATACTTGTTTTTTAACCTGTAGATGAAGGCATTCCTGATTAGGTGAATATAAGAGTGAATATGAGTTTTCAAAAAACCACATATACATTTTTTTTGTGGTGTGTGTGCTATTTGAAGACATCAGTCATCATATTACTTATAAATGACAGAGAGATGTTTTATTCCATGTAATTTGATACAGTGACTTGAATTTGAATTTATGATCTATTCTCACTGAAGCTCTCTTGAGTTTATTCTTTATAAAATCAGCCCACATATTGGTAAGAATGTGATTATATGTGTGAATAATACATGTGATACTGTTTTTAATATTTTAGTTGTCAGGTTTTTATACTTTGTTTATTCATAAAAAGGAATGAAAAAGACAAAATGTTATAGTCCATTGCTAAGTTAGGATTGGATGATTTATAGCACAGGAGATAACATGGCAGCTATTCTTGAGAAGCTTGTGTTTTGTAGGTTCTAAACTAGCATAGTAGTAGTAAGATCTGATTTGAGAAGGAAGCATTTAGGAGGTGTCTGAAAATTGTAAGAGAAATTTATGAAATCATTTTGTCTATAGTTTTTCTCAGATTAAGATATGGATCATTAAATAGTTTAGACTCAATTTTTATTCACCTGCCTTATAATTTATATAGTTTTTTAGATTATTTTAATTTTATTTTCCCATTTATTTTCCCATAGAGCTAAATATTAATGAGATTCTAGATACAAAATTATATTAGTTTGGTACTAAGAATTGGAAATGAACCCTTTCTTTGCGGGGTAGGGGAGCAGTGTGGAAATAACTATTAGTTAATTGCTACTGCGTACCCAGGGAGTAAATGGTAAGCTTTTAATTCTGTGGTTATGACATTGAGTGAATTTTCTTCTCATTGTGTAATCAGAAAAAGAATTAACTCAGTTTTCTCTTATTTTTCTTTAGTTGCTTCACTTTCATATCTTAGGTGTTGACTAATGAGGAGAATTAAACATTATACTTGTTTCAAATTTTTACTAGGACTAGGTCATGCTAGGATATAGCAGATATCCAATAAGTTTCTGTTCAATTCATATGTATTGAAGCATTGCTGTGGAAAATAAAATATTTTTGTGGTAAGATGTAGTCTTGCTAATTTTGTTTTTTTCACTTACTGGCAGGGAAGGTTAGTGAAGTAATGCACAAATTATGATATTCATGCTTATTCTTTAAAATCTTTATAAAGTGTCTGTTTTGAATCAGCTAAACACATTTAAAAGAACTGTGAATTTTAAAACGTTTAATGAGTTTTACTTCTGTTGTATTTAATGAAAAAGGAACCCTTTTTGGCTCTACACAAAAGGCAGCATATTTTTCTGCTCAAGTTTAAAACAAAAAAGATGTAGCTCTTCATTGAGTGAGATGCTGACAAGGCTACCGTTTCTTGTACGTACTCTTCAAATCAACAAAATACTGCCATAAGACAACTAGCAGCTGTGGTTGGACTTAGAAAGTACTGTCTACCAGGCTAAAGCCTGCAGTATCCTAGTGCAGCTAACTGTGCACCAGTCTGCAGATTTAAAAAAAAGAATCAAATCTTTCAGTGGACAAAGACTTCACAATTTTTCTCCTATTATAGCGTTTCAAGTCTTCTTTGGAACTGTTTACTTTATGTTTTAGTTTCCTTTACATTTTGTAGTACTACTGTTTTTTGTTTTTTCAGTTGAAGTGTAGTTGGTTTACAATTTTGTGTTCCTGGTGTACAGCAAAGTGATTCCGTTTTATATATGTGTGTGTATATGTATAGACAGAAAAGAATCTGAAAAAGAATATCTGTTATAGGTTATTACAAGATACTGAACTATATTCAATATTTTGTAGTTCTACTTTCTTAAGGAATAGTAATACCAATAATAAATAGCAATACCAATACTGGTAATAATACCAGTATGTTTATGTATAGTAGAAGATTTGACTATCATAAACTACACAAATTAAAGCAACCATAAAACTAGTTAAAATGACTGCCTCGTATTCATAATCTACTACATTGAGCAAGGTTCCAGTTGTCCACATCCTCTGTCAGCCCTCCAGTATTCTCTTTGAAGTCACTGGTTGCTGTAAGTATGGAAGTAAAGAGAGAAAGGCAAACCTAACCCACTGTACTTGGAGCTCTCCTTGAAGTCGATGACAGTTAGCTGTGAGCAGATGTGTCCCTCTTTCAGCCTTGAAGGATCTAGAGTACATAACAAGTCACATGTGGTGTGGTTTGTGTTTTCTTTAAAGAAAATTATTAGGTATTTTGCTTACTTCCTGATGCTTTGTCATAATTTTAGCTTTTATATAACAAATAGGTGAATTCCATCTTCTTACTAAAGTGATGCATGCATATGAATATTGGGTTCTGTTTTTCTACCCTTTAAAGCCATATAAGTATTATACCGTTTACTTTTTAAAAATGAAGTATGCCTTTTTACTAAGTTTTAGTTGTGTTATTTGAAGGAAGTTTATTAAAATCTGATTTTTTTTTAAACTTAGAATATTTTACCGTAGAAACATGTGTATTCTTTACAAGATAACAAATGCAAATCCAGCTAGCCACATTTAGGCCATTTATTTACTGTGAAATGTCTTCCTTTCTTTCCTCCTTCTCCACTGTCTTCCTTCTCTCCTCTTGCTTGAATATGATGCTGCCAAGAATGATAAATTTCAGTTCAGTTTGATTGACAAGTCATTTCCTCACTGCATACAAGTGAGAATTACTTTGCATGGCTATTACTTTCAGCCTGCAGTTCCTGGGGCTCTGCCTCCTATTGTTGATGTACCATACTAATAACAATGAGTAAAATTTGAGACATTTAAAAAGTAGGCCATTTGCTTAATATTATTATGGTAGCATTTTTAAATTATTTTCAGTATCTGGGCAAGATTGTTTTACAGCAGTTATAAACTTTTATGGAATGATGCCACTCTGGTGGCTAGAATATTAAAGAAAACTAACCAGTTTTTAAAATCTCCCTTCATAATTTTAGTTGGGAAAATAAAAATCGTGTAACGATAATATTTGTGACAGTTTTGTTGGGAAATATTTTGGGATTTTGCACTAAAAAGTGATCTGTAACTTATATCAACCTTTGCAGTGGTGAAATATTCAAAAATTAAGTTAAATATTTGATTGAAGAATGCAGGTATGTTCATATTATAACTTTCAGTATACTTAAAATCAAAATGATGTTTGTTAAAGTTACATTAGCTATCATTTAATAGACTTTTTTTCCCCCGCTATAGTTAACTTAGTTAATTAGTCACAAATGCTGGGGAAATAAAATTTTAAAAAGAATGGTAAAAGCACTTAAATCCACTATATGTTTGGTTATTTGGGGATATGCCAGTCTTTCTAGCCAAAAAGTTGTCGTAATTTGACTCTATCAGATTTAGATGCCTGGCTAATAGAATGTTTTCTTTTTCTTTTGTGCACAGATGGACCCTTTATTTTTATGGAGTTTGGTGAGGGGAACCTGAAATTAAGGCTTAGTTTTACAGGAAGATCTTTTCAGAGTTGTCAGGAAGTAGATTCCAAATATAATTGTGCACAATCTGGCCACTTATTCAGTATTTCCTGACTTTCTGATAAGACAAAGACCAGATTGAGTGAAATTTTCAGTGAAACCTGAACTTTTAGACTTTAATGCACAATCCTGCAAGTGGTATAACATAGATACTTTTAACCGGCTTTAAAAAATACAAAGAATTTTTAAAAAATTACTAGCCAAAAAGGAATTAAAATTACTTTTTGAATAGATACACATTTTGGAATGCATATTGTCTAATATTAAATATTGAGGGGATAGTGATGAAACATGGTTATATTTCTCCAAGTTAAAAAATGTGAGCCTTACTTACCAAAAAAAGGAAATAAAGCATTTTTCAGGTTTAGGCTATTTTTATCTTCAGACAAACAGAATTAAATAGTTTAACTCTTTTTAGAAATTTCCTGATATGAACAGAAGTTGCAATAACTGCACAATTATGTATTTCTTTTAACTTAATGCAAGAAATTCCAATTCAGCATAAATGATAAACATACCCGACTCTTATACAGATTATTGTTAAGTAGGATAAAAGGAAAAATAATGCTAGATTCATTTGTGTTGTCACATGAAAGAATAAACACTTTATTCCTATATCAGACTCAAGAAAGGAAGTGGTAACCTGTAATTTGACAGTAGGTACAGATCTCTTTCTAAATTAGCAAGTGAAATTTGCTAAATTTATGCTATTGATGAGAAAGATTTCTTTAACATGATATTTAAGAATTCTGTTAAAATTAGTAGTTTTTCATTATTTTCATGGTTTGTTTTTGGCCAGTGTGGTTTTATGTGTGGCTTGGCAAAGTGTCACTTTATGTTACCATGAGTTTAAGCTTAAATTTTATTTTCATATTTAATCACTTGAAGCATTTCTTACAAATGCATTTATCAAGGGTGTCATATAAATACATGCTAATTAGAATGAAAAAATTACAAAATGGTTTTTAAAATTTGTATGTTATCACAGAAGAAAGTTGACATTTTATTTACTTGGAAAACAGGTAACAAAGCATAAATTAATTTCATCTCAGAATCCATTTTTGTCTTACACATTTTTATTAGGACATATCTTTTCCATCTAAGTTTATTTAAGAGGAGGCATACTAGATAGAGCAGGAACCTTGGAACCTTTGAAATGCATTAGAATATTTTAAGAACAAAAGAATAGAACAAGACAACAACAACAAAACAAGTTAATGTGGTTACTTTCCAAGTTCAAAACGTCTAATGCCTGAGTTTGGTTAGATTGGTCCTTTTATTCCTTCCTTTCCTTTATTCCTTCTTTCCCTTTTTTGCTCCTTCCTCCTTCCCTCTCTCCCTTTCTTCCTTCTTCCTAGTCTTTCTTCTCTCCCTCTCTCTTTCTCTTCCTTCTTTTTTTTTTCTTCAATGAATGAACAAAGGATGATTAAGCACCAGCCATAGTCCATAATTCAGAGACTATACCAAGTGGTAATGTACTAAGAAGTTTTCAAGTAATAAGTACATGTTTTTCTTGAAATTCCCAATAATTGTTCTGGCTTTTCCAAAGCATTTTATTTTATTGGCTAGATTTTTAATAGTAGCTGTATATATCTTCTAAACAAATTATTTTATGGTAGTAGTTACTTTTTACCTATAACCCCACATCCCAGAAGTCAGTTATAAGTTTTATTACAAGTTTATGACAGTGTTAGGAGTGCTTATAACTATTCATCTTGTTAGTCCAAGAGTGTTAGCTTTCAGTTGTTATAATCTGTCAATTCTGGTGCTATTCCTCCCCTAGCTGATTAAGTTTCCACTAAAAAGTCAACACCATTGGAATGGAAGGTACACGGCAGTTTTTACTGACAGTGAAAACTAGGAGCACTAAGCAAGGATTACAAGTTGATAAGGATAACATAAAGTGATGCCATATTTGACAATAAAGATGGTGACTGAAGCATGAAATGGTTACTACTTTGTAAAAATAAAATTGTAATTTTTTTTGTTAGCTTATTTTTTAACTATAAAAGCATTTTCAAGCTATTGATCCTTAATCAGAAAAAGAAGTTTTTCTTTACAATTAGGCATATCTTACCTACCGGTGTGCAGTTTTAACTGTACAAACAGGCTAATTTTATAAGAGGAATATACTTACAGGATTTATGTTTTCTCTCAGTAATTGCTTGTGTGTGTATATACATATATGTTTTTTTTTTAACTCATTTTCCCCCATTTTAACTGTTACTGTGTAGTGTGATACTTTTCTGTCAACATTTGTTTGGATAAAAACATCAGTTTGCAGAGGCTATGGTGTATTGTGTATGTGTGTGTATGGCTTGACCTGTATGTTTTCTTCTTCCCTATATTTTGAAAAGAAATTGAGAAATTGTATAGGAACTACCTTTTGGGAAAATTAAATCATAATCCAGTAGTTGAATGACTTCATATTCATGTAACACTTTTATTATATTCTTCCATGTCTTTGGTATATTAACATAAGTGTTGGTATGAATGACCTTTTGTCATGATTTCTGTTTTAATGAAAAGCTCTAGTTTGTATTTTGGGGGAGAGAAATTTAACCTCAAATCCTAGGTTTGCAGTCATTGTCCTTATTCTTTCAGCTCTTCTGTTTTTGCTGAAATGATATGACATCATCATTGGAAATTTGGGTTATTGCTTCATAATGAACATTTGTTTTTTCAAAAAGCTATTGATAAAGAAGGGGACACATTCAGATACCTTTTGCAATCTAAAGCATGCAACACCCCCTAAAGAGAAGTTCCTTAGAGTCTAGACACTGGGAACTCCTAGTGCAATGCTATTACAAGTGGTTTAGTGTTTCTGAATAGCGGAGGTTAGAGGGGGTGTCAAGAGGATGAAACCTCCTTGTGTTGACCTTTCTGAGACAGTGCATTCATGTCAAAAACTAATCAAGTGGTGCAGCTGCACGATTAATTGTGTGGAGAAGCTATAAACACAGAAAGCTGTGACCTCTACTCAGGACTCTGTTTTATGTACAAGCATTCACCTCTGACTATGAACTTGAATGAACAGTAATTTACTCAGTTGAGCATGTAGTAGTAGTAGTATTTAATAATTACTGAGCTTGTAGGGCATGAGATGGACCCTTACGGATTTCTAGTTGAGGCATGTCAAGAAATTTCAGTGAGAGAAATTTCCCATTATTAATCTTTGAATCTTTTTCTTGATGTGTTTATTTCTGATGAAATTGCACTTTAATCCATAATATAACTTGCTTCCTTCCCCTAAGTCTTACTGATAATTGTTAAAAATCCTCATTTTAAAATGTGTAATTATTAATTTTTGACTTACTAATTATCTTAAAGGAGTGAAATAATGTTTTAAAACTATGAGATAATAGTTTTTTTCTATTTTTGATAGGAAATGGTTTATCCACCTAAACACTTAAAAGATATATGGGCATTCGCAGGGTTTTAGGCTTTGTCTACAGCCAAAAATCTTATTTGGAAAGTAACCTGACAGGATATTTGAATTATCTTGTTAGGTTTTTACTAATCTTAGAAGTCAAGATTTTCAAAGTTATAATGATTTATCTTTACAGTGTATAAGTTATTTTATTTATTTTAGGGTTTTTTTGTTTGTTTCTTACATTAATAGAGGTTGAGTTTTTAGAGCAGTTTTAGGTTCAGGGCAAAGTTGAGCAGTATGTGTGGAGTGTTCTGGTGATGCCCCCCTCCCCCCACACCTCTTCCTGATTGCCAGCATCCTCCAGCAGAGTGGTGGATTTGTTACAATTGAAGAACCTACATTCCCACATCATTATCAACCAAAGTCCACAGCTTACTCTAGGGTTTACTCCAAGGTTTACTTTTGGTGTTGTTCCTTCTGTGGCTTTTGACAAATCTACAATGGTAAATATCCACCATTACAGTATCATACAAAGTAGTTTCACCACCCTAAAATCCCCTGTGCTCTGTCTTTTCCTCTTCATAAAGCATTAGCAACCACCAACCTTTTTAGTCTCTTTGCCTTTCCCAGAATGTCATGTGGATAGAATTATATGGTACGTAACCTTTTCATATTGGCTTCTTTCACTTAGTAATATCCATTTAAGGCCCCACCATGTCTTATTGTGTGTGGCTTGATAGCTCCTTTCTTTTTAGTGCTGAATAATATTCCATTGTATTCTGTTAGCTTTTAGGAATTGGAAAAAGCTTACATATGTTAGTGCTGTTACTTAAAACATTTTTAATTTTAATTTTTTTTCTTGCCAAGTAAAGTACAGTTATTCCTATTTAAACATGAGGAAACTAAGGTACAGAAAAATTCCTTAATTGAAAGGAACAGTTCAAATCTGGGTACTGAATTGTGGAAGATCTTCTTCCTGCTCTATCTTCCTGTCTTGGAGAAGGAAAATGCGATTGATATATATAAAATCTTACGTGTTGTAATTTTAAGTGCAACTTAATTTTTATTAAAAATACTATCTTTTTACCTCTCTCATCCATTGACATTTTTTGTATGGAAGATAAACTGCTTTTGGAAAAGAAAACATAACACGTCTGTGTAGTGTATATTGTCATTTTACTGAGGTTGTAACTAGCCTTAGTAGATGCAGTTTAAATTTCACTAACTTTAAGATTTCATGTGGTACAAAGTGTCCCTTGGCTTTCATCCTTCTATGATCTTGTGAATTACATATCTTTCCTGATGCAGTCAATGGATATAACATGGTAATTAAGGCGATTGTTAAGAAAGCCTTCTACTTGGACAAGTTAATTTTATCATATGATGACAGCTAATGTCAGCTGTATATTATGAAGACTCCTACTTTGGGAGATGTGAGAAGTGGTTTGTGTTCATGTTTAACGTGCTTTCTTTCATATTTTTGGAAAACTGATGCTTGAAAAAATTACATATATAATTATTACATTGAAAAATTTCACTTAGTTTACTAAAGTGTATTAATACTGAATTTATATTAAGCCATTCAGGAACTTTATTTTAATGACCATTAAAAAGGTATTATACATGCTTAAAATTGTAATAAAAATCTGTCATATGACTACATTTTCTTAGACACAGAAAATTTAGAAACACATCTACACATACATGCACAGATACTTTAGTTTTTATTTTAAAGAAAATTCTGTGAAAGTATTTCTTTAATTTCCTCTTTAGTAGTTTGCGTTTTATTAACCTGTATACTGTCGAGCAAGTGGCAAACCGTATGTGTATGTATATAAAATATACTTTGATATTATGCAGATTGTGTATAACACGTTGCATGTATATAATAATGATTGACATTTGTTGTCAAGCATTGTGGTAATTTATTTGTATGATTTTCTCATATAATATAGGTATATAACCTACAAAGTAGATGCTGTTGTTATTTTCATTTTATAGTAAACTATGGCTTGAAATGAATTAATTGCCACATGATCATAGTCCTGATAAATAGGATATTGTCAAGAATTATGAAGGATCCGAGATTTTGTTTTACGCTACTTGCAGGCCAGCTTGTTTATGAAACTATCCATAGGGTAATGGATGCTGGCAGAAGACATGAGATTTCTGGTTAGAGACTGAAGATTTACTCAGAGCAATAGCAGTAGACAATACCACTTTTTTTTTTTTTTTTGTAACTCCTTGAGCTCCAATTCTACTAGGGTGAAGTGAAGAGGGCCAGGTGACACCTGCAAACATGGTATGTTGAATGATGAGAGAAGAATTCTGAGCCTGGGAGACCTAAATCATTTATAATAGTCAGTAAGCATGTCTTTTAGCGCCGGAGAAAAGAACTGTGTCTTGGAAGTTGTTCATTGTGTACAGACATACTTAAAAAATAGTCTGGAACAAAAGGTGAGTGCCTCTCTTATAAAATATGCAGAAAATGAAAGGCCTATGCAGAATTTTTCCTCTTAATCATATGTTGGTGGAATGACTCCAGAGTGATTCTCTTAACTACTCTTTGTTGTTGTATCTCCCCAAGTAAAGAATTTTTGCCTTTATTCTTTCTTTTCCTTTTCTCCTCTATGTAGTCTTCTCTAGGCTCTTCTCAGTCATTCAAGATAATTTTTACAATTATCCTTTTCTTTCCGGCTTCACTGCCATTACCCATTTCTGGATTCTTGTCCTCTTTTGACTCAGTTATTGCAGATAATCTGGAGGTCTTGTCCCTTGCTCTCCTCCCACCTCTCTCATTCATTTTATTTTTGGCTAAAATGCCTCTTTCTGAAAGTTCCTTGTGAATCTATAATAGGTTTACTTGGCCAGTCTTTGTTCATGAATGAATGTATTGAATACTCATACAAATTATCCATCAAATCCCTTTGGCCTAGTGTTTAAGGCCATGTCTAGTTTGTTCCTTTCTTGTCTATTCATCTTTCCTTCCCACTGCTTCCCTACAGAGCTCAGTGTAATACTTGTTTCTATAACTGTTCTTTTTTCATGTTGTTTCTTCCATCTGACATGCCCTTTGTAGTTCTTTTCTGAATTCCTCCTGTTCTGCTCTACCTGCTCCATGAAACTCTCTCAGCCAATACTGAATGTGCATTCTGTGAGCTCTTACCATGTTTTTCATCAATATTTATTGATTAATGCTAATTATCCTTTCATTAAAACTTTTGCTAGTTTTGTCTCTGGCAAAAGTGAGAGACTGTGTTATCTTTGTATATCTACTGCTGAATGAAGTGGTGGCTGTGAACTTCAGAAGAAGAACGAGAAGTTCCTTGGATGGAAAAAAATAGAGGTGTAGAGATAGTTGTAAGAAGATACGGGAACATGGTTGAAACCTAAGGTTGTTTTAAGGAGTGATGTGAGGTGGGATGGGGTAAATATAAAACTGCTTGATGGAGCGGTGAGTGGATTTTCAATGGGCAATAAGGACCTCCCGTAGGTATTCCAGTAAGAGTGGTATGACGAGAGTGATGCATTAGGAGGACATGTCTGTCAGTTTCCTACGGATTAAGAGGATTAAATACTAAGACACCGGCTGGAAGATGTTTGCAGGTTCTACTGGTGGATAGTTATTACTGATGGATGTATTGTGGGTAGTGTAGATAATACTTGGCAGGGTTCTGAGGCTGGAGTAGGATGCAGGCATTGCCATTTCTGAAGAGCAACATAATTAAACACCACAGTTTATGTAAAACTTTGGTATCCTTTCAAAGTTGGATACAGCAAGCTATGTTATTGCCGTATTTTTAAAGGATACCACTTAAAAATTACTTAACGTTTGTGATGCCAGTGTCATGGGCCCTAGATTTATACAAATGATTAAGACAGTCTCCTGTTTTCCAAACCTAAGGTAAAAGTTGGCTGAACATATTAAATTAGATTCTGTTCTTGTTCTGTATCCTGTTCCTTGTCCTGAGTCCACATGACGTGCTCTGCCCCTCACTGGTTCTGAACGTGCTGCTCCTTGTCAAAGGATAGGGAATTGGCAGTTAGGAGGAACCGCGGGTGCTTTGGTGAGTCTTCGTCCTCCCCAAGGTCACAGAGATAACCTCTTCGGCAGACAGGCTCAGTGGGTCGGACATGGGGTTCACCTTCTTACTAATTATAATAAATCTTCATTTTCCTTTGATCTCTATGTCTAGCTGGTCATTTGTTTGCACAGGTGGGTGTAAACTACTGTACTAGTCATTTAAAATGTGATTCATTTTGTAATGCATTTGTTGAAACACAGCTTTGTGGTAACATTTCATAAAGTGAGGAAATAATGTGCATCTGGTTTGCGAAGACCATGCTCTGTTCCAGATTGTTGGCAGAACTTCAGAAATTGCATCTGAGAGTAATATGTAGTAATTTGTGAAATGCTGTGATTTAGTGTTATGTAATGCTAGTAATACTTGTCTGTATATAGTGGATAAAAACTGAGAATTGTGAAGATTTGTTATAATTAATTTCAAATTACTCTGGGACTATAGAAAGGCAAATAATAGTACATTTAACTCATTCAGGAATTTTTGAACATTATGCTCTTTTCTTCCCATCTCTTGGTGCAGATTGCTAATGTAAATTGTTGAGAGATGAAGATTTGTTAAATGAAACAGTGTAAAACCAGATCTTACAGCGAAGGCAAATTTCTCTGAAGTATCCACAGTACAACCTGTGGTAGTGTTGCCCAGAGGCTAATCAGAAACATCTGTTATGAATATTCACATTTAATGTTTAAGATACATGTAGTGTGGTTCACCAGAATAAAAAGTTTAGTCTACACAAGTGTAATATTTAAAGGTATTTTGGCAGGATACCAATAGTTTAAAAACCATTAAAGCAGGAACAGTTATTCTGGGGATTTCATTTTCATTTTTACTAAAGTTTAGTGTACATATTATAATTGCAGTAGATTACTTTTTAAACTTAAAATTGTCTCATGCCTGGATTCCTTATTTTAATATGTATTTTAGTTTAGTATGTATAGTAGAAACTGTGTTGGTCAGCATAGCCCACCTGAAAGGTAAGGTTAATAAAGATTCTCTCTTCCTAGTTTGCTGTGTTGCCGGAAGAAATCATGAAAACATGCATTTTATCTAGGCAAGACATGAGGAGACAGTACCTTCCAAGCTAGTAGCTGGCTACCACCCTTAGCAGTGATTTTTCTAATAAAATTTATTGACGAGTATGGAACAGAATGTTAGGGTAATGAAACAAAGGATGAGGCAAAGAGGTCGGAAACTTTTCAGACCTTGTAGCTCAGATATATTTTAGTTTGGAGCCCTGAGCTATTTGCTTTGGACACTGGGTTCTTGGCGTGGACTCTGCAAGCCGCGTTAAGGGTCAACTTTGCTTACAAAGCTTTTCCTGGGGTTTGTGAGATTAATAATTCTGCTTCTACGTTGTCCTTGGAAATTCTGCTGTGATCCTCTTCCCTTATGGCTCTGTCCTGTGATTCTCTGTGATCTTTGCTGTACCTGAAGTAGTTTTAGTGGACTTTCCAGGTGTCCCTGAGACCTCTCTTTGGGATTCAAGGACCACATGTTTTGGGTTTAGTGGTTTGTTATCAGCTGCCATTGTGTACTTAATTGAGAGCATAACATCTCTCCAAGCTATAGAGTAACAATAGCCACCACCATTTATTGAACCTCATCCTTGTGCCAAGTGCTTTATCAAGGTGCTAAACGCTTTACCTAGTTCACTATTTTATTAAGTCCTCAAAACAGCTCTAAAGATAGGCATTCTGTGCCCCAATTTATAAACATAAAACTGAGGCTCAGAGAGGCTATCTCATTTGCCCAAGGCCACACACAGTAAGGACTTCAAAGCATTAGTACTTTCCAGAATAAGACACTGCCTCTTGGAATATGAAATTTTTAATGAAGTTAGATTTTCGTATGTCATATTACTGTTTATTACCATCACATAACTATATACTTTTCACTTATACCAAGTTTATTGACTTTTAAAAACAGAGCTATTACTGCTATGGCTAAGTTCTGTATTCTTGTATTCCTAGTCACCCTGTTTTCATGGACTTAGTAAGATCCGTAGAGTGAAAAGCGTAATGAAGAGGATTAGGAAAAGAATGTGGAACATAAGGAGATCCCGTAGAATCGGGGTGCCGCAAGAACCTTTACAGAACTTGGTAACTTCGACTCAGCCGCTCGCTTGAGTTGCTGTGCTTTGCCTTCCCTTTGTCTATTTGTTTTAAAGATCAGTTGGCTGGTTGGGAGATGGAGGTTGGGAAGAGAGGGAATATTTTAAAAGATCGTTTTTTTACTCACTGTTTCCTGTTGAGCCCTTGTTTGTAAAGATGGCCAGGTATAAAGCACTGGAATTCCCTTGCGGTAGTACAGCAGGGTAGTCAGTTGCTAAAGGAAGGGGCTCTTTGACTTCATAGCGGTGACATCTTGGGCGTGTTTATTAAGGTGAAGTGGGCATAGTGAGATCTGCTCATATGATTATTAAGAGGATGAAATCAGGTATTGTGCATCTGACTATCCATTTGTAGGTTTGATACATAGCAAACACTCAATAGCTGATAGTGAATATTAACAGGTTGTATAGTTAGGCTGCATAAAAGCCATTGGATTTTGAATACAATTTGTAGACCTCTTTCCATTTTGGATTGTTAAAAGATAACTGAGGCATGTTAAATTTTACTAGCGTTTATATGAGCAAACATCAATTCTAACTGGGCAGTGCCAAACTGTCAGTGGTTAGGAGTGCTCTGGAGTAGGGGAAAGGCTTTTAAACAGCAGACGTGGAAGCAGTGCGAGGAGATTATCTGATTGGCTGTAGCTTAAGTTGTTGCCTTCTTTGAGAAAGCCTAGTTAGTTTGCTTGTGATTGATTGTTCTTAGCTTTCTCTTTCTTAACTCAAAGACTTTTACAGGAATTTATCCTGGCTTAGGTTTTGTTTTGCTTATGTAGGCTGCCAAGGCATTAGAGCCACCTCCACCTAAAGGCTTCCTTGTTTAATTACTTTAATAATGCTGAAATGAACTCTTCTGCATTTTTTTTTCCCTTGGCAGTAAATGGTAATAACTATGAATACGTCTTGCCCCAATTGTGAGAGTCATAAAACGGATTAGCGCAGAGATATGTAATTAAAGGTTCAGAATGATTCCTAGGTAAGAACAAAATTTGACTGAAGTATAGTTGAATGTATCAATAATTCCAAAGGAGAACTTTGTAAATTTCAGAGGGTACTGGTCATTCAAAGAAGGGAGAACCAGGAGTGGTAGGCAGATCAAAGGTTAGCAGTGCCAGTACAGAAGGGAACACCATGGCCCCAGAATATGAACGTCCTGTCTGTGATAGGTGTATGTCCACTGATTTATAGAAATGGTGTTTTTTTTTTTTTTTTTTAGCTTGACATCACTATATATTCGAACCTTAATTAACTCATCTTGCCCTGATCACCAGTTCCCCAGTAAATCTTCTGATTATAATTAGGCTTCTTATGGAGCTTATGTTCAGGGAGAGTATTCATTGATAAGAGCCTAGAGTGTATAGTCCCTTTGATAATTAAATTTCATAAATTCATTTTGGCTAGAGGTGTCTCTGACAGCTTTATTGACGTCAGTAAGTATTGGTAAAACGGGTCTCTTTCCATGCTAAGAGGTTAGATTTCTTCGTCTGCCTGCACAGAGCCAACCTGGTGCTTCTCTCGTAGTCTCCCACGGAAGGTGTGCCACCAGATTTTAATAAACACAGACTTCTGTTGCTGCACCTCTGCAACAGCAACTGTTCTGCTGTGGCAGCCTGTGGCAGAACACTGAGCTGAATGAATCACGAGGAGTGATACAACCTGGGGCACCTGAGACTGTCATGAGAAGCCAGCACCAAGGAAGGATTTCTGGACCATTTGAGAACTTTGCCTCGAGAGTAAATCATTCTTGAGAGTTAGAAGAGTGTCCGGTTACACCCAGAGACTACAATAGAGCAAGTTTCAAGTCTCCAAACTTGTGCGTAATGTTATCTGTTGTTCTCTACTGCACCCCAGCATGACAGTATGTGTTCGGTAAGTTTTTGTGAAATGAGTGAGTAGGATGAATATTTCATCAGTGTTGAATAGGAGGTCAGCTGTGGACCTATACAACATAGAAGATGCTTTCTTTTTAAAAAAAAAAACACCTTATTGAGGTGTAATTGACATTAAATAAGCTGTTCATATTTAAGGTATACAGCTTGATGAGTTTAGAGATAAATAAACATCTATGAAACCATCACCACAATTAATACCGTAAACGTAGCTATCACCTCCAAAATTTCTTCCCACCTTCTTTGTTCTTTTTTGTTGTTGTTGTTGTTGTTGTTTGCAGAGCACAGCCTTTAATCGTATAAAGATGCATATTTTGGCTGATAACACATCTATTGTCCTGCTCTAAATGGCGACTGAAAAAGATCTTATAGCTGTTCAGTTGCAACAGAAAGCCTGTGTAAGTGAACTATGACTTCAGTCTTTCCTTCCCGTTACATTCCATAATGATGTGATGTAGGAAAATAGAGTTTAAGTACCTAAAATGAGACTAAGAACGAACCCTTTTATGGGAACTGTGAGGTGTTGCTCTATTGTAGTAGGAGTTGTAGCATTGCTGACGCTAGTGTTGTTCTGAGTCTTAATTCCGGAGTGCTCTGAGAACCCTAAAAGGCTGAGAACCTCTGTTCTAGGCTGTAAAGCAGTCCCACTCGGGACGTGTGGCCCTACCAGGTGATCTTCTTCAGGTACTTTGCCAGTGAGAACCAGCCTTTTTTCAAACTTCTGTGTACTTACAGTAGGATTGGCTATAGGTGTGCTGAAGTCTGAGTCACAGAAGACCTGTGTTGGGAACTTCTTTGTAGGCTGTGCTGTAGATTATCAAGTGAAGGAGAGCCTTCTTTAAGGAGAACACACACTACCTATGCAGATCAGACTCTCTGACACTTTTTTTTAATTTTAATTTTCTTTTGGCTACGGCACCAGGTTATGAGGCAAGAAATATATATGCTAGTAATTTTGCTGTTTGCTTAATTAGTCTTATTTTAAGTATTTAAAACACTTCCGTCTAAATTACATCACTATGGAATGTTGTGGGAAGGAAAGACTGAAGCTATGGTTCACTTATGCATAGTTTCTGCTGTTATAACAACTGATTAATTATAAGATTTTTTTTTAGCCAACATTTTGAATAAGGTATTGGAATAAAATGTGTTAGCAGCCAAACTATGCATCTTTATTAGGTCATTAAAAGGTATGTTCTAGGTTTTATATATCCATAATTAACTTTATGTTCAACACTGTTGGAATATATACAGAAATATAGATGCTAAGGAATTTTTATTTTTACCTATTATAATTTCTAATATATATCTAAGACCAATAGAATCCATTGTTATTTAGTAGTTACAAAGCCCCGAGTTTTCTCTGAGGTTTGGATTCATGAAAATATTTTAAATTGTTTTTGATTAACTTGTTTCCAAAAGGTGTCACATATGTTTCTTTATCAATGAGAAAATGTTAAACAACTTAAGTAATTCGTTACTAATATGAACTGGCTTATAATATGCACGTTTGGGGCCTGTCGGATTCCGTAGGGCTCTTTACGCTAAATGATTGACAGGTGACTATTAATTCTGATTTCGGTTACTTATTATTTATTGCTTTGTGATGGACCACTTTAAAATGTAGTGGCTTTCAAACAGCAGCCATTTTATTTGCTTGTGATTCTGTGCATCAGTAACTTAGTCTGGGCTTAGCTAGACTGCTCTACTGGTCTCTCCCTTCCTGGTCTCAACCTCAAGTTGGCTAGCCTGGGCTTCTTTAAATGCTGGTCTCCAGGTTCCCAGAGGTGAGCGTGGAGCCCAGGCTTGGGAGTCACACAGTGTCACTTTGGCTACATTCTGTTGCTCAGAGCAAATCATGGGCTAACCCAGGAAGGGGGAGGGGCTAGTCTCTAGCTCTAATAATCAGAGCAGCAAGTCGATTGCCTGGGGCTATGCGTGCGTGGGTGGGAGAAGTCATCGTGGCCAGCTTCACAAACAATATATCGTCCTTAACATTTTTTTTCTTTTGCTTTTAACTGTTACTTCATTATTATTTTTATGCCTCCCTCTAGCATCTCCTCTGTTTTCCCTCCTACGCCGATTTTGCTACTATATTTTTAAAAATCACTTAAGTCACATTAGAATGTGCTAGAATGATACGTAAACTAAGAAACTGACTTACTTTGAGAGAGGATCTGAGATATTCTCCTACAAATCAAGTGTATGGTAGTTGTGGCATCTTTCTTTCCAGTCTCTGAACTTTCTTTCCATCTCTACTGTGTGCCAAGACAGTGTTTTCTGACATATTCTTGACAGATTCCCAGAGTTTTGCAGGGCTTCCAGGAACTGCTGTGTAATGTGGTATGGGAGACAAAGCATAGAGAATTTCTACATTCAGGCAGAGAATTTCTACTTTCATTTATTTTATTTATAGTGTTTACAAATTTGATTTTGTTTGAACAGAGAATTTCTTGGCTTAAAAAACAAAGCCACCTTTTAGGTGATTAGACATGTTGGCTAGCTGTGTTTGGGATATACGAGGTTAATTATACAGTTAAAACACCAATGATTTAAGGCTTAGAAAAATATTTTTGCCTTAAGCCATTTCTAGAATATATTTCCTAAGTGGGAAATTTGTAGGCTTTGATTTTGTCAGATACTTTAAAAACATATTCTAGAACTTAACACCCTCCGAATTCAGAGCATCAATTACACAAAAAAAAGTTACATAAAATTAAGCACTAACTTATAACTAAGAAAGCAGTGAATATAGTGAAACAGCAAAGTGAAAAGTCTTTCAGTGTATTGAAGGAGGCATACCATATACCAATGAGGAAGTAGATTTTTTTAATTAAAAACTTTATCAGAAATTGACTGCCTATTTAAGTGAAAAAGAGATAGTTAGAAAAGTAATAAGTTACTCCGTAAGTTACAGGTGTATTTTGGGGGATATGAAAGTTTAAATGAAAAAAACAAGAGTTTATAAATGTTGCTATGAACGCGTATATGATCCAGGGCTGGACCTGTCTGGCGCTGGGAGATAGTCCATTTTATCTCTACCTCCATGGGATGGCTTGGGTGACTCCTTGTCCATTGGGTACATAAAATGTTGACTGAGATCACTTATGTGTCTGTGGTACTTCTGACCTACAACACGATCAAGGTATAGAAGTTATTATATTTGAAGGCCTGGTTTTGTAGAAGAAAGATTCGTTTTCTATGAAAATAAGAGTTACAAGTATAATTTAGAGAAAAGCAGATTTCATTGCAGTAGGGAGGAAGAATTTTCACATAGAACTGTCCAAAAAATGGATTTGGTTCCCTGGTAAAGTTAAGAGTTTCTCATTCTGGGAGAGTTTTTAAGCCAAGACTAAATAGTGATCTTTTAACGGCCATTGCAGAAGGGATTCAGGTCACAGAGAAAGGGTTAGGTTTGATAGTTCTTAGGGTTTTATTACGCTAAGATTGTATGAGTGGTCCAAATAAAGCATCTCTAGGTTTCCTTTAGGCCAGTGGTTCCAGCTGTGGGCAATTTTGTACACCCTCCAAGAAATGTTTGTTGGTGTTTGATTGTCCTCACTAGGGGAGGGGGTTGCTGTCGTCATTTGTGGGTAAAGGCCAGAGACGCTGCTGAATGTCCACAGTGCACAGGACAGCCCCCCACCTCCCTACCCCCCAGCAACAAAGAATGATCCACTCCCAAATGTCACTGGTGCCCCGGGCGAGAAGCTCCGGGATCTGGCTGAGTGAGTGACTTAGGTGGTGGTCCGTTCCATCCTTGAGACTTGTCTGGGCCTAGTGATCAGGCCAGCTGATACTGACCTTAGGCGAACGCGTGACGTAGGACACAGTGACTCTCCACAGCTCCGTCCCGTGCCCATCGCACTGTCAGTTCCGCTGCTCTTGTGCTCCGTCAGGTCTGCTTCTGTACCACCTTTCTGGGCCTGTCCTCTCAAATGATTCTTGATCTCATCAGACTGAGGTCCCTTGGGCCCTGTTTCTTCAACATCTGCTCTCTGTTACCGAGGTAATCTGAAAAAGGAATACACTTAATGATACTGAGTTGCTACTCATTCCTTAATTGGTGATAATGCCTGAATCTTTTTTTGTCCCCCGGTGATTCATGGTGATTCTGCAGGAGCCTTCCAAGATGACCAGTTGTCTATGCACAGGTTCACACAGATTATATGTGACTACTTTATTAAAGCAAGACAATGAGGTTCTTGTCTAATATCTATTCAAAATTATTTAAATAAAAATTCAAACAAGATGTTAGAAATATTTACATGCATTGATATGAAGATAATAAGCTCCAGCAACTCAGAAGGAGATTAAAATATCAATGGCAGCAATTTGGAAAGTATTAATAACTAAGAATGGTCTACAGTTACTTGGTCAGAGATCACATCTCTGTCAGAAGATTAACTGTCAGTTTTATTTACATATGTATACAAAAATGAAATAATCAGGCAATAGTTTTGTGCTGAAATTGAGTTGATATAAATAAACTGCTCTGATTTTTAGTTTGGTGGTATAACAACCTAAAATAAAATGCAGATGTCACCCTGTTGTGATAGATAAAGGGAAAAAGTTTTCTTCTTGTCATTCATGCTATACTCACTACAAAATACTGAGTATATTTAATTGTAAGATTTATTTTTTGCTCAGATAAGTCTCTATGTAAAAGTCTAGCTCTAATGAAAATTTTGAAGCAAAGTAGTTACCAATATTTTAATGTTTAGCTTTCATTTAAAACTGGTCATTTAAACTCTTTCCTTTATAAAAATGAAATCATGCTTCCACAAATGCCAGTCTATATTTTTGGCTCCCAGCTTGATTAAGATGAAGGAATGTGTACATGGGATAACCCAGACAACTGAGGCTGTGTGCACCAGGAACCACCTGCTTTCCTCAGGGCCTTTCCTATTAAAATATTAATCAGACTGTTTGTTGTTATAGACAGAATTTCCATGTGAAAAATTTGGCGAACATACACACATGCCTCATTCTTGCCATACCCTGTGCTTAATACACTGAGAAAATTACATTTAGAAATACTCTTCAGAACTTTGCAGCTTGCACCCCCAATTAGTCTGGTTTATTGTTACTAATTAAATTTTGAAGACCGAGAAGGCCAAGTCATATCAGTTGCAAAGTCCTCTGGGTGTTGTGAGGACTTATTTTTGAGGCTATTATTCTGTTTCCCTCCGAATCATCTTGCCAGCGTGTGATGCCGAGCTGTCCTGCTCTGCTGACACACTGCTTGTTCATCTCATTCTAACTTAGTGGGTGGAGACAACAGCGGTATTTAGACATGGTGTTTTTGAAATATTCCAGGGAGGTTTTTGTATATGCCGTGATTGATAGAATTTTGTTCAGAGAAGTCTCTAACTTTCTAAACTGTAAGATACCGTTAAAAATAGTCACTTGAAAAAAATCTGAGTCAAGTGAAAGAAAAACTTAAGACTGTAATTTAAATGAATGAATAAAATGGGTTTCTTTTGTTCTTAACCACGAAATCTATGTTCCATGTGTCTGTCTGTCCAGTAACTTGCATTTTCAAGGTACTGCTTTGGAATATAACCTGGAGTAAATATACATTTATGTTTTTGGTATTTTTAAATAAAAATTAATATATATGGATATATTCATAAAACAGTACTGGAGAAATAAGCTGTGCTACTGAAAAAGAATGTGGGACCATTATGAATGCTCTTGTGAGAAAGTTTAAGAAAACCTTTGTTCATTTCTTCCCATGCCTTTTAATGACATCTTCTGGAGAAAAAAAAATTGAGAAGAAAAAACGAAACTTATAATTCCTTTCATGACGCTTTCTATAGGAGTAGATGATTACCAGGTTGCGAACAGAACTGAGGAACTAAAATACCCTACGAGGATCACAGTCTTCATTCTGAGACCTCTTCATTCTCTTAGATGCAGACGTTATAAAAAAGCAAGTAAGATGGAGAGAAAAAACAAGGTGGAGATTTCTCTAAGTACAAACTGTCTTTTTACAGATTTACAGGTACACTGTTTTGAGTTTATTTAGAAAGTTCAGGAAATACTGTCCTCTGGTAGGAAGTGTGCGTATAAACCAGCCTGTCTCTCTATCCATCCATCCATCCAAACAAAATGTTGACATCAGCAGTGTAAGAGTAATGTGCTTTTAAGGGCTGAAGAGTTTGTACAAACATTCCTAGATATTGGATTCCTGAAATTAGGATTTTGACTTTTAGACAGATACAGACTGCCTTGCCTGCATCTTAGGTCATGTGGTCCAGATGCATCCTTAAAACTGGCTATACACCCATTTCCTACAAGGTCTTAAACACATGCAACCAGAAGACAAAGCAGAGAAGGCTTTTTCATGGTGGAGGTGACCGTAACCTCCGGTCTAGAAAGCTCCTCTCTTTAATCACTTTGGAATCCATAACTAATAGCTAATACTGAATGTAAACTCAGTTTTACAGCTGCATTAGGTTTTTCTCTCTGTGTATTCATAATTCATTTTTACCGTTGGAACAAGATTTGATAAGCATTTAAATTTCTCATTGCCCTAGATCTATTACATACTGAACAAAGTTGACATTGGATTTAAAAAAATCAGTAGTGATTTTTTATTCTTTTATCATTTGTATCTATAAACTGTTAAAATACTTTGCGGGTATTTTGAAAAACTGTATATTTCAATATCATCGTGTGGGTTAGTGATAAACTGGATACTGAATCTGTCGTGCTAACTGGGGAGGGAAAAAAGCACGGAAGATTTCTTCAGGTTACTTAACACAGCCAAGGGGCCTTGGTCTATTGTGTTTCCTTGATGTAATAAGCAGGGGAGGCTCAAAAGGAAAAGTCTGGTGTGTGGAATGAGTTTGAAAGAGATAAGTGAAAAGTCTTCCACAGTTTAACTGATTCCGAATTCATGCACCCCCCCCCCCTTTTGTAATGTCCACTTTCATTGGGCTTTAAGAATTTTTAAATACTCATTAGGAAAAAAAAATTAGTTCTGGACCTTTGCTGCCTAAAGAAGTGGTAGTCAGTGGGAACTGAGTATGCAGAGAGGAATCTGCAGCTGGATAGAAACAGTGAGAGCCAAGGCAGATATGGACGAAGCCATGCCTAATCACGGGAGGATTTTCTCCAAGGATTTTCAGAGTGAACATATGCCCCAAAACTGGCAGATGTGGGCACAGGGTATATACCATTTGGGAAAACTAAGGGACATTCCATGATATCAATACATGAGTAAAGTATACACATGCTGTCTTTAAAACAACAGTTGAGAGATTGTATACATCCTCCCGTGCTTTGGTGATGGCTGGCTTTTTGCGAATTACGTGTTGCGGTTGATTTGGTTCTCAGTGGACACGTCACGCACATGGAACTCAGCTGGAGGGCAGCTGTTGGCCTTTTGTCTGTGCTTTGGTGAAGCAGGGAGTGAGTGCTATCTTACAGGCCACCTTAGTTAGGATTACAACAACCCTCACTCTAATGGTCTTCCTTACCTTCATCATGTGACAAAAATCTGAACTGCCATATTGCCGTGTGCTGTCTGTATGTGGCCCTGCTGTGACCTCTCTGGGAGCTCTTATTTATTTATTTTTGTAATGTCTCTGAGGGAAAAACATGGTATCACGCCAAACCTGGTTCTTATTTGAAGTTAATGGGAATACCACCCTCTGGCTGAAAATAACTGACTACAAATTGTCTACTTATAATAATGAGGTTTCGCTTAGGCCACCCGTCTACTTTGCCTTGCTGAAAACACAATATTTTTTCAGCTTTAACTTTGCAGTGAGTCCATATAAAGCCTTTCTTGATCTTCCATGTGCTGAGTGACTTGTGAGGCGTTTTTTGTTTTGTTTTTCTAAATTGAAACGGTAACATGTTTGGCAGCATTAGGATAAAGAATGGTCCCTTGCATAGTTCTGTAAACATATTGGAAAACTGGCTCATGCAGCCTGTTTTCCTCATTATTATGTAAACATGTAAGGTTTTTAGTTTTTGCTTGTAATATTTAGATTACTTACTTTGGAAACTTAAAAAATGTTTCTTAGATCTGTTTTTCTTTACTAGAATATCTTATAGATGTTTTGAGGATTATGGAATTTTTTTGTCACCTTCACTTTTCTTAAATCTGATTCATTATGTAAATAGCTATTTAACACAGGGACTATATCTTAACCTACTGTTTTATCTGCTGTGCATGAAAAGATGTTTCGTAATTAAGCTGAACGAAAGTTATAAAAGCTGCCATTCTTTAAGGGGAGTTTTTTTTTTTTTTAACATTTTTTATCGAGTTACAGTCATTTTACAATGTTGTGTCAAATTCCAGTGTAGAGCACAATTTTTCAGTTATACATGAACATACATACATTCATTGTCACATTCTTTTTCGCTGTGAGCTACTGCAAGATCGTGCATATACTTCCCCATGCTATACAGTATAATCTTGTTTATCTGTTCTACATATGCCTATCAGTATAAGGGGAGTCTTTAAAGAAATCCTTGAGAGAATTCCATGGCAGCTCATGGGCTTGGGAATCACACCTGGTTGCCAAACCTGGCTCAGTTCCATCACTGTGTCTCTCAAAAACCTCTTCTCTGAACTGGGGATAACAACCCCTACACTAGAAGGCTGTTTAGGGGACTGTGTACAGTGATGTATGTCAGGCGCTTAATGCAGCACGTGACGTATACGGAGGATTCAGTAATGTCAGCAAGTGGTGCTACTGTTACACTGTTGCTTTATTACCGTATTGAGCTCTCCTCACTCCCCTTCTGTTTAAACAATAGACACTGGTCGTATATAGAGCATAAGGGGATTATTCCTACCTCAGAAGCACAGTAGCCGCTAAATCAATGTTAATAAGAATTCTCTAGAGGCAGAGGAGTATAATTGAAAGCCTTGAATTTGAAACCAGATAATTGTAGCTGAGTCTTAGTTCAACCACTTAAATATTCTGTGATTTTAGGTGAACAGCTTATTTTCTGAGTCCAGTTACCTCATTTTTGAAATGGGAGTGATAAAAACCTACCTTGAAGAGCTATTGTTAGGATTAGAAGTAAAGTTTTAAAAATATCTTATACAGTGCCTGGCACTGTCAATCAGTAGCAGTTTATTACCTAGTTTTTCCCTCTACTTTCCTCTTTTTCCATGTTCTCTGGTCCTTTCTTTCTTTCTTTCTTTCTTTTTTTTTTTTTTTTTTGACTCTACTCTTACCAGATTTCCATCTTTAAACTGTCCTATGGCTTCTTTCAGCTCTTTACTCTTCCTCTTCGTGTTTATTTCCTTTCTTGTTTGTTTTCAGTTGCATTTTTAATGACTTTTAATGACCAACTAATTGATCATAAAATAGAGAAATGGGTATGAAAAAGAAGAGAAGCAGCTGAATATCTTTGATAACTTTTAAATATAAGCCATTGGCCAACCATTACTTGCAATAACCTGCATTTCCTTTGCATGATATAATGATAGAGATGTAAATAAAGTGCTGTGGGTGTTCGGTGATCATGTCGAACTGGTTTTTATAGTTCCAGTTCAGTGAATATACTTTTAGTGAGAATTTTGTCCAGTGAATGAATTCACATCTTGGTTTTTATCTGACCATTAAATTTCCTTTTAAAATTTCAATAAAGACTGAATTCTTTTCATACATAAACCCTTATCTGTAATCCTTTAAATAGTGAGTTGTAATTGCAAGCTGTTCATTGTTTTCAAGTTTGCCAGAAGAATTAAAATTGTGTTGTAATAAGAATTGTAACTTCCAGGTTGTATATATTACTACATACTGAAATTTTTTGTGGTTATATACTTCAAATTATTTCACTTTTATAGAAGACAAAATACAACTTACTTCCTTACCATAAAAGGACAGGACTTCGTATAGGCTGTACTTCCCAGCCACTATTGAACATACTGTTTCTACAACTGGAAAATTTCAAGGTTAATATCTTGCCAGACTTTGTTTGCTGACCTTGAAGTTATAAATCAAGAACGGTGAGCAGTGCAAGGAAGAGACTAGGTGCAAGTTTTTGGCGTATTTAATGTAATTTCCCACACTCCTTTCAGTCAGAGCAAATGCTTTCATTTGCCTAGTGGTTACAAACATTCTGAGATTTGTCTCATATGTTAGCAACAGTTTGCTTTGAAATATTTTTGTTGTATACTGAAAAAAATTGACTCATGGAATCACAGAATTTTGGAGTTCTGAAGGATCCTAGAGATTAACTTCTCTGAAGATGAAAAAAATTAAGGCTTAAAGAATGGAAGTGATTTGATCAAGTGTATAGTCTTAATCTGGAGACCCAAGTCTTCTTCCTTACTTATAGTCTGGCATATGTGGTCCTAAATTCCCTGTAAGGTGTTTTGTACTTTTCCTGTATTTATTTTGTCAAGTGAGGAAAACTTAAAAAAAAAAAATTGGTAAGCAAAACTGCTTTTCCAAAACAAAGGGACAGATTAAAAAGATGTACTATATATTATGTGAGATTATAGAAGGATTTTTAAAAATTATAAAGGAATTCATAGCTATTTAACTTGAGAATCACACTGCTTAAAACTATGCATTATTTAAAGCAAATTAATATTATGATAATGATCTGTTGTGTGTTCAAAGCAAAATTATGTACATTGCAAATTGTGGTAACTTACTCATCCAATAAGAATGGTTTCCCAAAGAGGCCATGTATTGTTACGTGTTTTCATAAGAGTCAAAAATGCTATTTGAGTCTAAAGTTCAGCCTTTGCAAAGTGTATGAATGGGAGTACTATTTAGTTTTTTGAAAGATGGTTGCTATAAATAGAAACTAACATTATTATCAAAACCTCATGTAGTATATCAAGAAGCTGTCCATGTGTGGAATCGGGCAAGGTAGAGATTGCCCTTATTTGTGTTTGAAGTAATTTCTGGTATACAGACAACCAACAAAGCTTGGCCTAAATATACTGAATAATTAAAATAATAATATGATCAGGTGTTTTGGTGAGTACCTCTTGGAGGGTGAAGTGTAAATATTCTGTCCTGGCATATTGTATTGGGATGATTCATTAATATGTCTGCATTTCCACTAGACTGACCTCATAAGGGCAACAAGAATCAATATTATATAGTTTTGTATTCCCTAGTACCCTGGCAATATTGCAAGAACCTGAAATAAAGCTGGAAATGCAGGTGAGAATTTGTGGTTCCTTGTCTGTTACGTTGCACTGGGACATCACACGAGCTCCTAATGGTCTGGCTCTTCCCTCTGCCTCTCTCTCCTTTTGACTTGCTCAGTCACAAAGTGTTAGAAACACAGAGATACAAGATTAGTTTTTGTGAATGGGTGGTTGGATACATGGCTAAAATATGGATGAAGTACTCATGGGGCAAGGAGAAATATATTGCTTCTTTTCCAGGGTCAAGGTTTCAGTATTTATTTGTGTAACGAGAGGAAAGGGGCTCAGTGAATATGGGAGAAAACAGTCCTGAAGAATAACAAAGGCCAGGCAGCAAAAAAAGCATCGTTGTCTTTGGACACGTCCGAGCAGGAGTGGTCAAAGGCGCTGAGCAGGGCTAAAGAACATTTAATTGAGTATGTTAAAGAAAAGCCCCAGATTTCTGCTGTAGGAAGTTGTTAAATGCACCATCTGTTTCGGTCTCCAGTAGACTTTAAAATGACTTCAGGATATGTGTTTTAACCATTTTGAGACTTAAATAGTAAAAACAGCCTTCTTTACCAGGCTGTATTCGTATTTTTTACATTTCTGGTTATTTTTAGGTTTCTAAACCATTCATATATTGTGATATTGTTTCTTTGTTAGAGCCTTGAGAGGGGTAGCTTTCATATAATCCTACATGACATAGTGCTGACAGCCATAGTAGGGTTTTTCCCTGAAAGTTTTGTAAGCTCTGTGACAGGAAGCTGTGTATTGTAAATCTATCACTTCCTGAAAAGTCATTACAGAGAAAACAGTGTTTTTCAGCTGAATGAACTTTACCATCACATTATTTGTTATACTTTCTGTACACTCTTGGCTTAAAGTGTTCTTTTGCTTTAGTACATTATGTGTTTTCCTTTATGTGATTACTTTTATTTAACCCACCTATATTCTTGGTGCAAATAGATAATAATGAAATTAATTTTATGTTTTCATATAAGTATATTCAGTTTCAAAAATAAATTGGTTTCTAAAAGATCCACATTCCACAAATAGGCAGAGGATGTGAAAAAGCAATTAAAACAACTGACCAAGAAAATAAACAAAAAGATTTATAAACCTGTTCAACTCAGTTTCGCTCATAAGAAGAATGCAGCTATAACATGAAATACCATTTCTTTCATTCATCAGATTGACAAGGATAAAACACAGTTTTTGTGGATATAGGGAAATAGCTCATGTAAGGATATGGCTACTTTGATATATTGTTGATGGGAGTGTGTCAAAATTAAAAATGGACCCATCCCTTGAAACAGTAAATTCAGTTCTAAGAATTTACCTCTAGAGATAATAGTATACAGGTTTACAAAGTATACTTTGGTTTCCAATATATTTTGCATCCACTCTATTCATAGACTGTTTAAATAAACTTCAGCATTTCCATGTGTGTATGTGTGTAAAATTTAAAAGAAAAGTATAAAACTATCTTTTTTTAGGCATGTAGCTACGTATAAATGTACACACACACAGTTCTACACAGACAGGATACCAGAGATCTGGAATAGAAGGGAACTTTCATTTCATTGTATTTTTGTCTTTCAGTTTGAATTTTTGTTTTTATCATGTACATATATTACTTTGTAAAAAAAAAAATCAGTTTTAAGTGCTCTTGAGATGTAATTTACATGCTATAAAATTTACCAAAGTGTCAATTCCATAGGTGTTTTTAGTATATTTACAAAGTTTGTACCTGTCCATACAATCTAATTTTGGAACATTCTCATCACCCTCAGAAGAAACCTGTGCCATGAGCAAACTATTACCCCTTTACTCTGCTAACTCTGGACATCCATTCTACTTTATGTGAGGAGACTTGTCTAATTCTGGAATTTCATGTACATGATATTATACGGCACATGGTCTTTTGTAACTGGATTCTTTCACTTAAGTGAAAGTGACAATTCCAGATCTGCATATCTTAAGTATATTGTGCAATGGTGGTGAAATGGAAGGGAATTACAGAGAAATTATTTCTTGTCAGTAGTTACCATTTCTTGAGCATCTATGATGTACTAGTCACTCTGCTAGACTTTATGTATGTTATCTCATTTAATCTTTTCACTATATGTAATAGATAATATTGTATTGTTTCTGCAAATGAGTAAATTGCGATATTATTTTTTATGTTGATTTAGACATACAAGTATAAAGTATAAAAATAAATGTGTGCAAATGCATACTTTACTGCCAAAGTTAGAATAAGTTAAGTGCTATATAACATTACCACGATGCACAGTGAAAATGTTATGCACTAGCCAGACAGGTCTAATAGAACTTTTTGTATTTACAGAGATATTCTGTATCTGCTTGTCCATTATAGTGTCCACTACCAAATGGGGGCCACTGATTACATGAACTATGGCCAGTGTGGATGAGGAGTTGAATTTAATATTATTTTATTTTAGTTAAATTTAAATAACCACTCTCTGCTTCTGGCCATGATATAATAACAGTAATCCTTACCCTTCCTATTGAAACAACCAAAATGTGGAGAAAACACTTGAAATAATGATTTTATAATCCTAGATATCAGGCACTGAAGGGCAAAGATCCCTAGGAATTGGGAAACAAATGAAATGAGCCTAAAACTACGCTAGCTTACTGCTTTGAGGGAGTTTCCAGGCATGGATCAAAGAGGAGGCATTCAGTCTCGAGTAGACTTTCTCACTTGAAGAAACAGAGTGGAGAATGAGAGGAGACCATGCTGGATGGAGTTCACTGAAGCCCAGAGAAGAAAGTTTTCAGTTTAGTACTGATTAGGGCACGTACATGAGGAAAATACCCCAGGTCAAAGAAAGAATGACCTGAAAGGATTGGAAGTGCTTAATTGAGTGCGTGGCACTCAGATAGCAGCAGGAATAGTGTCTGTTCCTATCAGCCAGACTGGAAAATCTCAAGATTAATGTGGCATTGGGTAGCGTATGCATATCTTATCTCAGCAATGGGGGATAATTAGCCCTAAGCTGAGCACGATTCCATTCCCTCCTAAAATATCTTGAAAGCAGGTCCTTAAAGGATCACTGTTTCCAAATATAAGGGAATATGAAAATATCCAACGTCTACCAAGCTAAATTTCAGATTGTCTGATGCCCAATAAGAATTACCAGGCATGCAACAAGAAACAAAATTTGACCCATAATGAAGAGATTATCAGTCAATTAATGCCAAACCAAAACTGACAAAGCTGTTAAAGTTAGCAGGCAAGGACATTAAAAAGAGTTGTTATAAGTGAATTCTGTAGTTTCAGAAGAATTAGAGACATGGAAAACAGGGGGAAAGAATCCATATCAAGTTTCTAGTGATGATAATTACAGTCTGCAAGGTGAAAATTTACTGGGTAGCATTAATGGCTTATTATACATTGCAGAAGAAAATATTAGTGAACTTGAAGACATAACAATAGAAATGAGCCAAAATGAAGCATGGAGAGTAAAGAGATTTTTTTTTAATGTTGCTGCTCTATGTTTGCTCTGTTGTTGTTGTTGGTGTTGTTGTTGTTGTTGTTGTTTTTATGAGGGGGAGGTAATTAGGTTTATTTATTTCTATTGGGGGAGGTACTGGGGAATGAAACCAGGACCTCGTGCATGCTAAGCATGCACTCTACCACTTGAGCTATAGCCTCCCTGCTCCAAGAGATTTTTTTTTTTTACAAAATGAAGAGCATTAGTGAGTTGTGGGAAAACTTCAGGTGACCTACTATGTATTAATTGGAATTCCCAAAGGTGAAGGGAAGAGGGAAGAAAATATATTTGATGTAATTATAGTTGAAAAGTTTTTTAATTTGATGAAAACTATAAACCCACAGATCTAAGAAACTTAATGAAACCACAGTACAAGAAACATGAATAAGACTACTCTAAGGCACATCACAGTCAAGTCGTAAGAAGATACTGAAGTGACACTGAGCCAGCTGCTGAAATAAAATGATCCATCAATCTAGCAATTGATACCAGCAAGAATATCTTTCAAAACAAAGGTCAAATTTTTTTTAGGCCTACATTTTCAAGAAAAAAATGTTTAAAATATAGTGGTTTCATAATATTAAAAGTATAATGGTTGACAACAATAGCACAAAGATCTGGAAGGGAGAAGTAGAAGTGTGTTATTATAAGATTCCATATTTATATATATATGTTAAGTGGTATAGTATCACTTGAATGAAGACTGTCAATTTAAGGATGTCTACTATACTCTAAACAAAGAAGCCAACAAAAGAGGGAAAATGGAATCATAAAAAATAGTGAGCCGATTAAAAAAAAGGAAGAAAGAAAGAAGAAACAAATAAGCAACCATAGAAAAATAAACAGCAAAATGATAGATTTAATTCCCAACTCACCAATAATCATGTTAAATGTAGACAATCTAAATATGCCAATAAAGAGGTGGAGATTTTCAGATAGGATAAAAAAGTAAGAAACAACAGTACATTGCCTACAGGCAATGAACTTCAAATATAAAGACCCAATCAGTTAAAAATAAAAGAGTGGAAAAGTAACAGTAATCAAAAGAAAGCGGGAGTTACTTAGTAGATAAAATAGATTTCAGAGCAAAGAATATCATCAGAGATGAAAAAGATAATCTCATCATAAAGTAGACATAATTCTAAATGTTTATTTTTATGTCTCTAGTAACAGCTTCAAAATATACCAAGGAAAAACTGATGGAACTGCAAGGAGAGATTGTGGAGACAACTCCACAGTTACAGCAGGTTATTTTGATACTTTCTCTTAATAATTGAACAGGTAGACAAAAAGTCAGTAAGGATTTAGAAGATTGGAACAACACTGTCAGCCAACTTGACTCAACTGACATTTGTATATCCCTCTGCCCAGCAACAGTAGAATTCACATTCTTTTAAAATGCGTATGGGATATTTACCAAATGTGGAAAATAAAATAAGTTTTGAAAAATTTAGAAGTAATCAAATCATAAAAAGTATTTTCTGACCATAATAGAATTAAATAAGAGGTTGGTAAAAACAGAAAGGTAACTGAAAATCCCCAAATATTTGGAAACCAAATAGCACACTTCTATGGAGCCATGGATCGTAGAAGTGAGCAAAAGCAAAATTAGAAGGTATTTTGAATGGAGCAGAAATGAATTACCAACTTTATTAAAATTAGTAGGATACACTGGATCTTAGGGGGAAATTTATAGCATTATATACCTATATTGAAAAAAAAAATCTTAAATCAGTGGCATAAATTTCTGCTGTTAAGAAACCGGAAAAATAAAACCAGAGCAAACAGAAAAAAAGGAGTCAATAAAGATTAAATTGAAATCAGTGACCTGTGGAAAACAAAAAAGATAGATAAAATCAATTAAACAAAAGCTCATTTCTTGATAAAATCAATGCAATTAATAAATCTATACTCAGGCTGATCAAGAAAATAAAAAACAACCAGTGTTGAGAATGAGAGAGGTGACATCACTACAGATCATATTAAAATGATAATAAAGGAATGCTATTAAGAACTAATAGCCACATATGAAAGGTAGCTACAGAATTGGACTGTGGAGCAGTATTTTGTAAGCTCCTTGAGGGTTAGGATTGTATTTAAATGTCTTCTGTATAGAGCAGATACAGAGTAACCACTTGACCAATATATTTTTAAGAGGAAATGCAACATACAACTAGCAGGGTGGTGATAGAAGTATCACTTACCTTTAAGGATCTCAGTTTCCTAATATGAAAAAATGTACTATCTGAAGGTCCTTTTAGCTCTAAAATTCTATAATTTGAAACACAGAGAAAATATTCTTTATTATTTAACTGCAGATTTACATTTATTTGGAAAAGCACTTTGTTGAAGTTACAGTGTTTAACGAAGTAGCACAATTGATTAAAGAAAACCTTTGAAAACAGTGTATTACTAAAAATGATATCCTTTCTTTAGCATCTTTAACTAACGTAATATTGAACATCTTTCTTAATAAAGTTCATAATTTTTCCAGTGATTCTGTTGATACAGTCCCCTTGCTTGTCCCTCATCTCCTCAGTGTCTCTAACAAGTCTCTGCTTCCTTGACCACTTTGTATGAAACTACCACCCCTGCTCTCCTGCTTTTTATTTCCTTATCCTGCTTTGTTTTGCTCCAGAACGCCTATCACTGCCTAACGTACTGTTTTCTTTTAGTATCTTCTCTCACCTCCCTAGAAGATAAGTTCCATGAGGACAAGGGCTTTGTCCATTTTGTGTACTCTTGTAGATACTCTAGAACCGTGCCTGGCACATAGTAGATGTCCTAAATATTTCTAGAATGAATTGATCATTTGTATTTTAATATCCCTTAGATGTTTCCACTGCTTGCACAGATTTTCGTCTCTTAAATCTCTGCTGTATAAAAAAGTAAGCTCCAAATGTTGGTGATTTGAGAGATTTCAAAAGGTCTGCCTGTTTTAAAACAACATTTTTTTCTGGACTTCTCTCTAGAAGAGGTTTATATATCTAGGTCACTTCTGTGAATAACAAAACAAAATAAAAACAATCTGTTGAATGCCTGAGACCTTTTGCAAGCATTGTCTCATTTAATCTTCCCAACAATTCAAAGTGAGGTAATATACTCACTTTACAGATAAGGGATCTAAAGCTTAGGGAAATTGTATAAAGCATTGAAAGTCACACAAACCTAGATTCAAACCTGTATCTGCCTACTTCAGAGCTTCAGTTCTTAAACATTGTATTCTTACCCAGTTTCAAATGTATTATTTGTAAAGATAATTATTAGTTTAATATGAACACAGATAGGCTTAGCATCTGAGGTTAGAGCACAGCCAACATTCTGAGTGAAAGATTTGGTTTTGTTGATGGTTTCCTTTGCTGTGCAGAAACTTTTTAGTTTGATGTAGTGTTTGCTTTTGTTGCTTTTGCTTTTGGTATCAGATTTTTTAAAATCACCATGACCTGTGTCAAAGAGCTTACTGCCTGTTTTCTTTTAGGAGTTTTATTATTTATTATTTTTTATTCTATTATTTATTATTTTATTTTTTATTATCTATTATTTTCATTATCTATTATTTTATTATTTATTCTATTTCATTCGTCTATTCTGTTTTCATGCCAATGCCATACTGTTTTGATTACTACAGCTTTGACATAGTTTGAAATCAGGGAGTGTGATTCCCATCCTCTTTTGGGTAGTAGGTTTATATATTTCTGAGTCATTCCTGTTATATTTATAATGCTTATCTTAAGCAAAGGTGGCAAACAAGCTTGATTTATAATAGCACAACTATTGTATTTTCTTTAAATTGACTAGAAATTGTGTTGGAAATAGCTAAACAGTATTTTGTATCATTTTTGTTTTTGTGATTCCTTGTGGTCAGTCTTTAACAGTTGAAGATTGTTCATTTGTCATTTGTCTATGACATGAGGCCATTGATAATCCTTACGTTCAACTTATGCTGTTACTGTTAGCACAAGAACACGTTTTACAACTTCTGTTTTACTGATTTAAAACAATTTTATGGAAATTCACTTTGTTGGCATAACTACACTTTTGGTCAGGACTTGGGTTTTGGATTCTTTCCACGTACATCTTAGTATATTTTGTTCAGTATATGTTTTAGGGGAGCTTCTTTAATCCAGACTTGTTGTGTGTTTTGATGCTTGCTTTTAGAGGAATTTTTTTTTTTATAATGAGTCTATATCCCATACAGGATGATTATATTTTTAGGAGCTTTTCTTATTGATTAGAATTGGTTGACAACTGGACTGTATTTTATATTAAAAGAAAATTTGGTCATCTTGATGTAATAGTTAATAAGCTTTATGGGTTTTTTTTTTTTTTCCTGACTTCATTATATAAAAGCCATTGCCTTTGTTTTTAGGCTGCTTGCTTCTTCAGGCATTCTTAGACATAATTTTAAAAATTGGCTGTTCCTTTTTGAATTCTGTTACCCTCTACCCAGCCTATATACATATTATAATAGATATACACACATACATATTATATAATTTTATACAATTTTATTTGTGTATAAATATACAGAATCATAGTCTTAACTTGGTTTATTTGAAAGGTACAAAATGTGATATGTGTATGACTAGTTTGCACATCTTTAAATTGTTTCAGGCACGAGATTTAATAGTGGGTATTTTGCTTTTAGAAGACACACCAATGATGATGTGAGTGTTCTTTTGTAGGTAATGTGTTTTCTCCTTGTTACAGGTCCTTTTGTTCTGCATCACAGCAGCCATGTACATGTTCTTTTTCAGGTATGTTCTGTTATACCTATTTATTTTGATAGAAAAATACTCTTCCTTTGTAATTTTAAAATCAACCGGGTAACTAAAATGTTTTCTAAATTATTATTCCCCAAAAGTGTCATGAGTTTTTGTTTGTTCTGTTCTCTAGAGTGGTCAGATTTAAGTCACTGCCCCTTAGTAAGTAGAGAGAGAGAAGGAAGATTTGATTTTTTTCACACTATGCTTATAAAAGTTCACCTTGGAGAGATAGATATGTAAGTGAATACTCCTCAGGTCCTGAGAAGTGAAGTTTTGTTTGTTGTGGACCTGATTTTAGATATTCTTCACTCTCCTTATAAAATAATCAACATTTTAAATTTAAATGAGAAAAATGTGATGGTAGTGCTTAACCTAAGTCTTCTGTGAAAGTAACCTTGCACACTAGTCACTGTCGTTGGGTTAGTCCATGATGTCAGAGTTGTATTGTTCATTGGCACTGAGATTGAGGAATGTGGGGGAGTGTTAGGATGGCTCAAGATTTTAATGCCAATAAAAATGATGTCTGTCATAGTTACATAACCACAACAGCAGGGAACTGGAGTTTTGACTAGGAAGAGTCTGCTCCTTCATAATCTTCAGTTCCAGTGAGTAATCCCTATTTGTTTCACTCTTATTACACTCACTTGAATACATTCCTCCTTGGTTTTTCTGGAAATAGGCAGAATTCAGTCACAGCAGGAAATGGTAGGCTTTTAAAATTAAAATTTGCACTTGATTGACCAAGGCAATTACAGATTTTAGTAAGATATATTTGGTAGACATCTTTATCTTTTTTATGAACCTAAATAGGACAATTCAGTCATACCAGAATTTTTAAACAAGTGATTTCCTGCCAGAACATTCTAATAAATATTTGATAAGCACAGTGATAACAATTTTAACTTCTTTTGACTTTATCAAAAATGTCTGTAAATGTAAAATTATGTTGCTGTAATTATTCTTATAAAGGGACAGTCGGGCTATTAGAAGGGGAAAAATGGATGAAAATTCAAGGTGGAGAGGACTTACTCATAATGGGGTACATAGTATTTTATGTTAGTTAGTGACTAAAAAAATCATTGCAGCTCTCTGGGTGTCTTTGCGAAGCTGTTTGACCTACCATTTTTAGTATACCTTCACATACACCTTACAACTCCTGTGGTCTCTTTCATGTATTTTAATAATTTAGGGGTGTGGTAGGAGAATTAAGGACGATGACTATTTCATTTCATCAGTTTCCAAAAACTTCTTAATTGTATTCAGGCACATTATTACGACAATATTGCAGAAAGTTCACATGGTTTATCTTTATATTCTGTCTAGTCTGAAGATAAAGCAAACCTAATGCGAGAATCCTGTGTTGACATGCACAGGAGGAAAATACAAGTTCAAGTAAAATGTGTGTGTGTGTGTGAGAGAAAATTCCCAGCAGCGCAGATAATTAAATAAAGCAACAGTCTTTCCTGAGATAGCACTTAAAGACAGCATATTTGATCAACATTTAGCATTTCTTAGTCATGAGAAGTTTTTGAGGTTTAAAAAATGACTTGTATGTTGACTATAGTGATAATGCCCAATCTTTAGCATGGTCCTAGCAAACTGTGCTTTTAAAACGGCTGCCATAAACCTAGTATTTTTGGTGTAGAAAGAAAATCAAGCCTATAAATATGTATTTTGGTGCAGAGCTACGGAACCTTTTCCTGTTTCAGTCACAAAGTCTAGGTTAAAAACAACAATTTAAAATACTTTCCAGAAGGCTCAATACAAGATTTTAGTGCCAAGATAAACATTTTCAATTTTCTGAGGAAAGGGTTGTTTTTCTCCAAAAAGAAGCACTATCACCAAATTCCTAGTGTTCTTGGCAGGAGTTAGTTTGCATAACTCAACAAAAGAGGTTTGGTAAATGGTAAAATAAAACCATTTATAAAGTACTACAACCAAAGAAAACAATGTTAATGTGTTTGTCTGAAGCCTCACATGTGTTCGGAATGAACAAGAAAGTCAGCAGTTAGCAAGTCCAATTGCATTAGAGTATTTTATTTTAAAATTCATTTTTATTATAAATATAGATATTTGAGGACACATTTATTCCATTTATTAACAATTATTTTAATTCTAGTTGCATAAAATTAGGTAAGTAAATTTCAAATGATGTTGTCCCTTTGACTTCATTCATGGTAACCTTTTTTGAGAAAAGGGTAAGGGAAACATTTTATGTTAGAAGTGAGTAGTCTTGTGTTTTTATCCTACCCTTACCCTATAAATGGGGGGAAAAGGGAAATGAGACCCTCTTTCAATAGAGAGAAAATGTGTCAATTTTGTTTTTTTAAAGAAAGAACTGGAAGAAGTAGTTTCATAAGTATTTTCTACAAGTGACATAGGATGTGATGGTTTTCCTATGAATTTACTTAAAAAGCAACACAATGTTCATAGTATTGAAACCATGGTTATTAAAATGTGTGATGAAAATATCTTACTTTTGAATAGCTCTTAATTGTTATTTTATATAGTTCTTTTCACATACATTATCTCATACCTGGTGATCTTGATTTTTAATCTGTACACCAGAAATAAGGCTTATAATTATGGAATCCTGGGAACACTTCAGTGGGTTGGGTGGCGGGAAGGTAATTTGTGAACAAAGAGTTCTAGTTTGGACTAGTTCTTAGCTAGTAGGCTGGCTGTCGTCTAGCCATCCGGCTGTGTCTTGGTACCAACACATGCTATGGGTTCTGTTAGGAACTGGGGTACAGTGTTTTGAAGAGTGTTGAGAAAGAAGCAGGAGCTCTGTACAACCCCATGGGCACTCTCCATAACGGTTCTGCCTCCTTTGTTTAAGCATCACTTCGCCTTAGGGCATATCTATCACTGTCAATTCAGGCCAAGCAGAAGTCATGGCTGAAAACCTGATAGAATATTTTGTCTAATGCATCGCTTTAAAACATTTCTTTACTTCCAACTCTGTGTTTATGGGTAAAGCAACCTCAGTGTTTTTTTGAGTAAAAGGATTCATCATAATTACTGATTCAGGCTAGCTTGGGATCTTCCCAATAGTCATATGGAGAAAAGAAATGAATTTATTTTGAACCACTAGCTTTTTTTGTTTTAATTCAGAAACAAAAGAAAAATCAACAATAACACAGATTCTACACCGAAACTATTACACCTAACCCTGCTCACAAAAAACAGTGAAACATGCAGCACCTTTAAACCTTATTTTATTGGCTTTCTTTTCATCATTAGCTATCTGTGTGATATGAACACTAATATTTTAGGGAAATGAAACAATTCAGCTACATTTTTCTTTAAATAATTTAATTTAAAATAGTATCATAAAGCATATTTTGACAGCTTTGATCCCGTCTTAGCGTGTACCTAGCTAGAAATTCTTTCCACTTGCCTGTGCAAAGGCAGCACGGAATCCGACAGCTTGTTTGAACACGTAGATTGAAAGGCTCAGACTTGTTGTCAAAGCAGATAATCTGCAGACTATATACGGGTGATTCACAACAGACAGACCTTAATCTGCTATAAACTTTGGAAAGCAATGGATTTTTAGTTAGAATCAGTGCGAATTAAAGTTTATTGTTGTGTTTTATACATATTTAGAAACTCTGTTGATGCCTGGTGTCTGATGAATTTGTGCCGTTCTGTGAAGGCACAAGTAATAAACTATTTCATTAGTCTCAACATATGGATGTAGGTTTTTTTGTTTTTGTTTTTGTTTTGTTTTGTTTTTAATCTTAAGAAAATGAACACTATTTACTGGCCGGACAACCTGTAGTTCTAAAGTGAAAGACATTTGTGACTGCCCTTTAATCTGTTTACATGAACTTAAATTAGTATCTTTGAAATAACTTAGCAAGTAAAGAACTTTTGATCTGGGTCTTTTAGCCATTTACTGATTTTAATAAAAATCCTTTAAATATCAATTAGGTTCTATTTTTTTTTAAAGTGTTGCCTAAAATTACCATAAAAATCCAGTCTAGAAAATTAGATATCACATTTGGAGTTTAAAGGTTTTACTTCAAGTTTGGGAGAGTTTGCCCTAAATAATTACGTTTTTATTTCAAAGAGATTACTTCCAGCAGTGCAGAGAGTGAGTTGGGAGTTTCGAGGGGGCTTAATAACAGGGAATGGGAGGACATTGTTGCAGTGGCTGAGGAGAGAAATGGTGAGGATATGACTGAGGATCATGATGAAGAGTAGATTTATCTAGGGTAGGATTGCTGCTGGGGTGAGGAAGAGCGAAATACTGGAAGGTGAGCAAATTAGAAAATGCGTGGAAATTGCGTACAGGTTTTGCTGATACTGAGACAGTTGCTTTTAGGACATTCACATAAAGAAATACAGATATTTATTTGTGTGGAGTTCAGGAGGTAAATAGAGACTATTCTTGATTGTCATGCTAGCTGTTTGACTTTGGACAAATTAACTATACAACTTCTGTGTACCTCAATTTCTTTATTATTAAAAAGTGTAAATTGCCGTATGGACCTCATAGTTAGGGTTGTGGGGATGACATAAGAAGCAATGTCTTTCCAGCTTTTGGGGACGTTACCTAAAATAAGGACTACGTTTCATACTGTAAATATACACACACGCACATACATTTCCCAGAATAATACTTAACCTCACTACAAGTAACCCATTTGGATATTTTCTGTCCTAATTGATTTCATTTATTGAAAAAGCTGTTTTGACCCACTAATTGGTAACAACCAGTAGTGTGAAAAACCACTGGGCTGATAGCACCTACCTAGCACAGTGATCATCTTAGCAAAAATAGAGTTAAGAGTAGTGACTTGTTTTTAAGCTAAGAAAGAAAGTTAATTAAAGTAGGGAATTTGAGGAATGAAATTGTGTTTAGTGTTAATGTGGTAAATATATCCAGTAAGGTAAGAGTTAAAAGTGTTCATTTGCTCTAGCAGTCTGGTGGTCAGTGGTAACCTGTTGGAGAAATTTCTGGAGTTGAGTTGCAGTGGTAGATTGAGAAATAAATGTGACATGTATACTTTAAATGTATACAATTATATTTGTCAGTTATTTCTCAAGTTGGGAATTTTTTAAAAAATAAATAAAAAAATATAAGAACTGTAAGATGGGGAAGTAGAATGAATGTAATAAACTCAAAAGTTTGAGACGAGAAAGACAGGACAAGTTATTATAGGATTAAGGGTTTTCCTTTTGTATTCCTTCTTTATTTACTTAGACAAGAGAGACTAGATTATGAAGAAGTTTAAGTGGATAAAAGAATGTTGCACAAGCAGGAGAGATTGACAAGTTGGGGAATGGGAAAGAGAAGAGAAACGGTCTAACAGTCAGTCCAAAATGTCAACAAGGATGGCTGGATTGTTCAACCTGCTTACGGGGGAGAGATCATGGTAAATGAGTAAGAGGAAATTGAAGCTCCGCCTGAAGGCCTTGGACACATGGTTTAAGCCAAAGAGAACAGATGTATAGAAGAGGTAGGAAATAAAATCTAATTCCTTTGGCTTCCTAACTTCATTGTCATTCTTAAAAGGTAAGTTTTTAATAAGAGTCGACATGGGCTTGTGAAGCCAGTATTCCTCAGGAGATATGCAGGTGAAACAAGGTACTTCTGTCAGCTTACCAAAATACACAATCTGTTCTGTGGAGAGGGAAAGTATAGACATTGCCAGGACTTTTGCTTTCTTCAGAGCAGATGGAAAAGGTGAGGAAACAAAGGCTCATAAATGTTGCACATCACTTCCCTGAGAAGGCAAAGGTTACTACCAGGTCACATGACCGTAATCTGACTTTTTGGTGTGGGGGGGTAGAAAATTGTTCTGCCTGCTTGGTGAATGTGCTCCACCTATGGATGAAAGTTGTGCCAAATCTGTTTTCACTTTTTGCCTGTTAGCCTTTGAGGTACTTGTGCCTAGATAAAGAAATTGCTCAAAAATTTTTTTTAACCATATATAAATGTTTACTGATTTTAGAATACGAAAAGAAATACTGTATGGAGAAATAGTCTGAACTTAAAGTGCAGCTATTAAAGAAAGGCCTTAATGGGACACAGGTCTGAAGTGGTCAGTTGCCTTTCAAAAATTTGTTGGAAGTCTTTTTTTTTTATGAATAAAATTGGTATTTTAGGTGGTTTTTATAATTGTAAATATTTTGTTCCTTTTCACTGATGTCAAAGTTCAAGAAATGGATGGCATTCAAATGTTATTAGATCAGTAAAAAGTTTACACCATTAACATCCTGTTATCATTCATTGCCAGTAGGCTTATTCTAGTTCTGAGGTTCCAGTGGACATGGGGGCCTCTTTGTGAATCAGGATGGTGGTTTGCAATGAAAATAAAAGATGAGCCATAATTATGTTTATCTTTTTTTATACTAATAGCCCTATTGTACACTTCTGACCCAGTGCAGTTTTAACCACTGTTAGCATTGTTAAATTAAGTCAGGTTGGCCCCATATAGTCTTATTTATTTTTTATTTAATCTGGAAGCTACAGTTTAGCTAGAATTTTTAATAGCAACAATAATTGTGTCATGAGAAAGAAGTGATTTGTTCCAGATCCTACAGTTGTATTTATATTATTGACAGAACAATAATTCTTCCTATAAAATCAGTCTATTCCTTAGTAGTTATGATAAGTGAAAATATTTTTGTTTTAAAAATGACACCTCATAGAATATGTTAACAAAGAATTTTTCAATAAAGCATTTTTGTTTTGAGCAACAAGAAATTCTTCTTGGGCTTAAAAATCTGTTACCTTTTCAGAAGTCTCAGCAAATCAAATATTCATGGGTAAGAAAAATAATAAATCATGATAAATTTCTAACAGCAGTGGTGAACTCTTGAAATAATTTAAACACTTTTCTTTTTCCTGATGATGTCCTGTAATAGTTTTTTAGCTTTGGTGATTATTACTAGATGGAGTTTTGGGTAGAAGAGTACCCAGTAAATGAATGACACTGAGTTTAAAACATTGAATGATTAGAAGTAAACATCTTTAGCTTTTCAAAATTTTCATTGGCTTAATGAAAAACATAGATGTATTTTAGGAGGTTCTGTGATATAATAGAAATTACACATTCTTCAGTGCCACACAGAACAGACTTTGGGTGTTAGCTCTACCGTGTAATAATTCTGTGGCCCTTAGCAAGCTACTTGTCTTCTTTCATTTAAAATTTTTCATCCATAAAAGTCTCCCTATGGCTGTGAGAATTTAGAACAAGATAGTCCCATAAGAAGAGAATTTTTTCAATGGTATTTGTGTTTCCAAGCCATTCCTTAAAAGTTATTTAACCAATAAATGAATCCATAAAATGTAGTTGGAGTATCTGCCAGTGGTACTATAAAAATAAACAATTCTTTGGGAAAATATGTTTATGTTCAACGTGTTAGAAGTTAAAGCAGAAGAACTGGGAATTATCCAGTTTTTGAGCTACTGCCCGGAGTCCCAGGTTTGGAGCAAGAGTTCAGGGCATAGGGGATAACAAGTGAGGGGACAGAAGACAGAACTGGAGTTCTTAGGTGGAGAATGGATACAAACGGAATAAACCGAAACAGGGTCATCCTGCAAATGAAAGAGCCAAGGAATTGAGATTCTGGTTTAAACTGGAGCTTTCCTTTCTCTCTTCTTCCTTTTTCTTTCTTCTTCTCCGTCTCTTCCTGACCCTGATGCCATTCTGACTAGAGGGACATTGGGGCAGCACAGTGAGTGGGACTAGAGAAGAAGGGATGTGGGAGGTCTCCGGTGGATGGGCACTGTGTGTGGGGGAGGACAGCAGAGTGAGGAGGAGGAATGTATTGGCCTCGATTTCCCAAGGCAGCGAGGTTTGCCCACCTGCCTTCCTGTTGCCACTGTTACTTTCAACTAGTTGCTAGTCTATCCGTTGAAAACTGGATTTAAAAATCTAAACAGGTTAAAATGGGTTAAGAATGGAACCAAACAAGGTATCTTTTCCCTTCCATGTTCCAGATCTCCCTAGGCATCACATTGCATCATAATGTAACTCAACTAAGTAAAGCCACAGTGATTCTTAAAAGTATCTGCAAGCACTTTTCCATCTTTTCATAGCCAAGCAGCGGCCATGCACTTGACCCTGTTTTTGACATAGTGGACTCTGTTTCACCTCTTGCCTGTAGAGGGTGGGAGCAATGGAGAAGAGGAGGAATAAGAAAGAGGAAATGATTAGTAGAAGCAGTGGGGTGAGAGGAGGCCTCAGTTATATTTGGCTGGAGTGGCCATTTGCATTTAAATTTTCATTTTTGTGTATCTTTGGTGTAGTTATACGGCAGTATTTCCCAGAATTTGCTAGTACATCATATTCTTGGTAAATTATAAAACTAGTGCTATGGTCTAAATGTTCCGGCCCTCCCACAATTCGTATGTTGAAATCCTAACCCAGGGTGGTGGTTTCAGATGATAGGGGCCTTTGGGATGTGAGTAAATCATGAGGGCAGAACCCTCATAAATGGAATTGGTGCCTTATAAAAGAGGCCTGAAGGAGAGCCCTTGCCCCTTCCACCAAATGAGGTTACAGTGAGAAGGCGGCCGTCAAGTCAAGAAGTGGGTCCTCACCAGACACCGAATCTGCTAGCACCTTGACTTCTCAGCCTCCAGAACTGTGAGAAATCAATTTTTGTTGTTCGTAAGTCACCTTGTCTATGGTATTTTGTTATAACAGTTTGAGCTAAGACAGCTGGGAAGGCTTTTTAACTTTCTGATGAGTGGGTTAATATTTCAGGTGTCTGTTACAAAAATTGACTTGGAGACCTGCTTGCTCCCCCTGAGGTGTGGGCCAACTCCTGATTCCACGTCAGCTTCCTTTCTCTTAAATGAAAGTCTTTTAATAGGGGTCTTTTAAAGTGATGCCTGAAATTAAAAACTTCTTTGAATTAAATTTATTATTCATTCTTAACCTGAATACCACTTTATGGCTAAATATTATTAGGAGATCTGTTGCATTAGCCCAAATCAGGAATTTGAACTACATTAACTTACACATCTGTCCACCTCAGTCATAGTTGTAGTTTACTCCACCTCGTTCAGGCTTGAGATGTAGAGTGTTTTTGAAAATATGGGATTAGAATTATTTGGAAGTGAGTGTGATTTATCAGTGATAAATATAGAAGTTAGAAGCTGTTATGAAAAAAACAATTAAGTGCTTGCAGATATTTTTAAGAAGCACCTTTTAGCTTTATTTTGTTAAGTTATAATATAATGCCTAGAGATTTTCTAATTTGGGAATTTATGATAAATATAAAAGAATGGTAAAACTTACTCTGTAATGAGACATGATGCCTTTTGAGTTAGAAAACAGCCCGAGTTTTGTAGAACACATTAGAGGGCAAATAGCCTCAAATTAAGATTATAATAAAGTAATTTAAAAAAATATCTTTCACTTATTATAGGAAAATACCACTAAAAAAATCATCATCATCACCACCACCACTACCCCTTCCATAATCTCTTCTTTCAGAGATGAATGGCTGTCACCTTTGTCTGTCTGTCTGCCTGTCTGTCTGTCTGCCTGCCCTGCTCTACCTCCCCCACTTCCCCACTCCCTCTTTGTCTTTCTTCCTTAGTCTTTTTCTTCCTCTTATCCCTCCCTCCTTCACTTTTTTCCTCTCTCCTTTCACATGTATATGATCTCTCCCCAACTTCTCAAATGCAGTTATATCCCAGTGGCTGCTGTGTGTTGAGATGCCTTTTCTAGGCACATCTGCATGAGGAAGGACTCAGGACTTTCTGTGATTAGTAATAAGCACGATGAAGCAGAGACAGGCAACCCAACACAGGCAGCCCAAAACACAAAGCTTTCTGTTTAATTTACACACACTCATACTCACATCCACTTGCACACGTACACACAATAAATTATTAGAAGTCATAGCAGATATTCTGATACCATTGTTCAGTTCTTCACTAAGAAACTGGATATAACTCTTAACAATGTGCACATGACTTCAATAGTGACATCAAGTTGCTATTCTTTCAAGCTCTGGGAAGCTGCTCCTGCATGCTGTCTGCTTCTTGTTTAAGGAATATTATTACTGACCACAGAAAGTTCCTAGGCTAGAGTTCGCTGATACAGATGCTCAAATTGGAAGCAGTTAAGATTAACTGCCCGTTTTATCAGTTTTGAGGAATGCTCTAAGTCACTATTTGCCTGACTCTTTGCTTCCATTATTTGCTGCTGCTAGAGCTAATCAAGGGGCACTCTAGTGTTGGTTAAATGCATGAATTCTGGGTCCAGACTGTGGAGATTCAGACCCTCCAGTCTGTCTAACTTCTCTTGTGATCTTGAGTCATTTGCTTAGTCTCTCTGTGCGTCAGGTTTCTCATCTTAAAGTGAAGATAATAACAGTAGTTACTTCATGGGATTACTGTGTTAAATGACTACCACATTGTAAACACTCAGTAAATGTTAGCTGTTTTTATTATTTAAATCTAAGCTGTAAAGATCACATGTTATATAATTCCAATGATATGAAATGCCCAGAATAGGCAAATCCATAGAGATAGAAAGTAGATTTGTGTTGCCCGTGGGAACGTAGGGGACTTGGGGAGAATGGGGAATGACTATTAATGGGTATTTTTTTTTTTAATGGTGATGAAAATTTTCAAAAAGTAATTATGATGGTGGCTACACCAGTCTGTGAACATATTAAAAACAATTTAATGATACTCTTTAAATAGTGAGTTGTATGTGAATTATATCAAAGTTGTAAAAATTCTGACCTGAAAATAGATGTTTGTCACACGATGGCAAGGTGTTTCTTGTGTTGTCACCATTAAACATCGCTGTGGTTGCCACATCTCAGGGATGGGCACACAGGCATATACTGAGAGAGGACATCAGGACACCTGTCTTTCTCAGGTGTAATTTGAAGGAGGAATATTCTTGTGGAGAATGACAGACAAGTGCACCATAAGACTTGACAGCTTTCTTTCCAGAATTGCCAGAACTGCAGTGTAAATTATGTATGCTCTTAGTTCTGAGACACTATGCTTCAGAATTATGAGGGAGGCGGCAGAGGAAGCTACAGCAGAAACCACAGATATATATGAGGTTGTTATTACAACACTGTCCAAATGAGACTGAAATTTGTCTCTGATCCTTATGGATTAGGAGGTTTTTTACTTGGTAGTGACAATTTGAAAAGTACAGTTTAAAAAAAGATTTATAGGGTTGCCAACGAAGACTAACTTCAGAAATATATGCAGACTTGGTGTGATATCAAAGGTGCTTACTAATTAGAGGAAAGCAAGATTGAAATATGGAGATTACATTTATTTATATGAAACATTTAGGCTTTTAGTGAATATATTCTCAAGTATAAGTCTGATATATTACTGCTGATCAAAATGAAAAGTCATAAATTGTCACTTAAAGACTGATCACAAGCATGCACTTTAAATATTTATGAAGTCCATGGCTAATACATTCCAATTTAGTTTGAATGGAAATTAAATTTACAGTCTTTAGAAATATAAATTAACCGTTCATAACTTGATTATACTCTAAGTATGTATTTCATAGACTATATTTGATTGTATGTTGATATTGATTAATACATTTTGAACAACAGTTTTGATGAATTTTCTGTTTATTTTAGGGGAAGTGTTTCAAAATGACTGTCCTTGCTATAGAAAATTATTGAAATGAATAGAAGGGCATAGAAGGAAATTATGTTAATATTTACATAATACCATATTTTTCTCTCTCATGATCTATCCTAGATGTTTTTCCAAAAAAATCATAGATAGCAAAAATTGGAAATGTTTAGATTTATGTCAGTCTGTATCCTTAAAATTTCAAATAAAATATCCATGTGTGGAGGCCACTTGTCATGCTGTCCGGGTTCAGTGACGGCTTTCTGGGAGAGGAAATACATCACAGCTGCCCTGAGCTGAAATTCCCAGTAAAACAGTATTTTCCCACCATTATCAACTTTTAACACAGATTCTGAGTCACTGAACCAGGAAGGTGTTTACCTGCAAGGTGAGCTAGTCGAAATGGGAGAAGCTTTTAAGTTCTAAAATTTCAGCCAGAGTCTTCCCTAGAGGAAGGAAAAAGTGGGTCTCCTCCCTTTTTTATATTCTCTTGTCAATCACAAAGCCTCTTTGTATCTGTGGGGCCTTGATGGTGACTGAGTGCTGGCTATTTGTCGTGTTTCTGTCATCCTAAAATACAAAATAAAAGGCGAAGAACATGGCTTTGGGTTCGCAGGTCTTAGAGAAGTTGTCTGTGGCAGCCCAGGAACTCTGAATCCAAGCTGCCCTGGGATGCTTTTTGAGGTGATTTTGGTCACTGAAATGGGAGTATGTGATTCTGATGGTTTTGAGCTCCTTAGGCGCATTCAGAAGAATGATACTCAAAGTTAGACGATGGAAAGCAGTTGAGCTTATCAGATTTGATTTCTTCTGTCACAGAAACATCAAGCTCTAGTATTAGAAGCACAATTGTTATCTTGACTTCCTGTTTCTTGCTTGAGTGTTAAAAAATGTTTTGGGAATTGTATAATTCCCAGTTCTGAAATTTTGGACAAACTTCCCTTGCAGGGTGTCATTTTAAGATGTTTTCAGGGATTCTTATGAAAGATGAGACTCTCCCCACCTCATCTTTTAAAATCACCAGCAACTTGTACTGGTGTGAAGTGTGTAGGGAGATTTATTACAGCAAGCCAACCTTGTTGAGATTACTTGAGTCCTAAGAATTTAAAGATCATTAAAGTTATTGATCACTTTTTTGAAATTATTATCTATTTCTTTTGGATTTTAGCTTACGTCTCTTAAAGTTTCCTGTTACATTTTAATGATAGGAAGACTGTGCGAATGAGTGTGATTCGGACTGATGGAGCTTTCACCTTGAAGGAATACAGGCCTAAGTACATTGTGTTCCTTTTTTCAGTATTTGGGAAAGTGGAAAAAGTACCTGTAAGGATGAAAAAGGCTTTTTAAAAATTAATTGTTTTTTTTGTGGGGGGTGATAATTAGGCTTATTTATTTAAATGGAGGTGCTGGGGATTGAACCCAGGACCTCATGCGTGCTAAGCGCACGCTCAACACTGAGCTACACCCTCCCCTGAAAAGGAAAGGTTTTCTTATCAAATGAAATATTCTTTTTACTGATTCCAACGTATGCACTTGTTAACGTTCAAGAGATATAAAATGAACTGTTACCAGTGTAAATAAAGGAGTTCTCAAACTTTAATGTGGATACAGATCACACGGAAATCTTACTAAATGCAGATGATGGTCCAGCAGGTCTGGCCTGGGGTCTTAGCTCCTGCATTTCTAATAAGTTCCCAGTGATGCCAGGGCTGCTGGCCCTGGGATCCCACTCTGTGTAGCAAAGCTGTAAGTCCTGTCAAGAAATAAGTTATTTTAAAAAAAGAAATAAATTACAGAATGTTCCTTAAAATCTGTAATTAAAAAAAAAAAATCCAGAGAATTTAATCCGTCTGCCTCTCTTGGTGACGTGTTCTAGTAACTTACAGCATGCAGAGTCAGGACATTTCCCTGCAGTGTCCCGAATGTCTGTAATAAAAGGGAAGGGGCTCACTCTGAAGTCCTTTTCTCGGCTGAAATAGAAACCAGCTATTCATGTACTCACTTTAGATGCTTAAAAATATTAGGTTTCTTTCTCTCCCTCTTAGTTTCTTATCAGCATCAACCTTTTTTTTTTTTTTTTTTTAGCATTTTAATATGTATTGTACTTTATTACCCCAGTTTTAACTGCAGCTCATCTATGTAGGGTAGAAGTGTTGAGTCTGATGTTCAGTAGGTGAATTGATGAGAGACTTTCCCGATCTAAAATTTAACAAGTCTTCTCTTTAAAAAAAAAAAGTGTTAATTGTACAAGTAATACACCACTAAGTTCTTTCAAAAAATTCAAATGACATCAAAGTGTACAGAGTAAAAAGCGAAAGTTCTTCCTTTCTCCAGCTTCCTCTTCCTGCTTCTTTCTTCATTTGAAACCATCTTAACAGTTTGGCATATATGTATCCAGAAGTCTTTCCACACATACCTGTGTACCTGTATTTATTTTAAAAAATAGGATCACATTTATTTTTCTGCAGCCTTTTTCTATTTAATGCTGTAGTATCTTTGAAGGTTCTGTCTGTGTGTCTGTGCGTATAGATCTGCCTCGTTGTTTCTAGGGGCTGCAAATTGTGTAAGCCTGTAAATAATTCTCTAAGCATTGTCAACATTTATACTGTTTGCAGTTTTTCACTATTACAAACTGTACAACTGTGAACATTCTTTTAAAAATATCTTTGTGTGCACCTTCCAGTCTTTCTGTAGACTAGAGAGGTGCCTGCAAATGTATTCTCTGGGTCAACTAGACTGGACCTTTTAATTTTGCCAGATACTGCCAGATTGTCCTCCACAAAATGCAGTGCCAGCCTACTTTCCTGCCAAGGGTACTTGTTGATTCTCAATCTTGGTTCACGACAGTGACTTTTACCTTGTCAGTCAAATGATCTAAAAGGTAAAGCCTCATTTCTGCCTTGCATTGTATTTCCCTAACGACTGGTCAGGTGGAATGTCTTTTTACCAGTTTGTTAGCCATTTTGATTTAACGACCTCTGCCCTTTATTTTTAAATTTACTTCGTTGATTTGTAGGAGATCTTTATATGTTATTAACATTTTTTCCTGTCACAGTGTTGTGTCAGTAGCTATTATGTAAACAACAACCATAGAATGGTAATGGCACATAACAAGCAGGGAGGCGGGCCAGCTCTGTGCTCCTCCGCAGGTCTCTGGGTCAGTTAGGGCTTCTCATGTACTCATGCTGATGCCCGAGCTGAGGGGACAAGCTGTGTAGGGCAAGCTGCCCTCATGGCAGTGGCATGAGATTTGTTTGCACTATCATCATCTCCAAGATAACCATACGTGTATACCTTCAGTACTTTATTTCAACCAAGGGCACACAATGTCTGCTCATTTACCAAGGCGTTTTCTTTGAGTTCCCCAGTTGGAGTTCTGAGTTGTTTTTGTTGTATAAATCATGCTTGTAAATTATTGTCTTTCCAAAACATTCAACTCAGTTTCCATGGGGAAAAAAACCCAACTTTTTCCTTTTGGTTTATGTAATATGTAGGTCAGTTACATAATTACATTAACAAATACAAGTGGCATAAACACATTTGGGGATAAACACAGCTGATTTTTGGCAAGCATTGAACTCAACTAGTATGAGCAGACATATGTGTATTTGGTAGTGGTGTTTTATCTTCCAGCAGTCAATGTGAACATTAGAATGCTTAATGGAGAAAATAAAGAATCTAAGACAAATTTATCTTATTAAATGTAATGTCTTAAATGGAGATTGCATAAGAGAATTTTTACTGTAAACTGCACCTTTAAAAAATATTTACTAAGGTCTTTTGTTTCTGCAATGTCATCATCACTGTCCTGGTTTCCATTCTTTTAGGATTTTTTCAATGCCTTAAAGTCCTCAAGATTTGGTTTCTACCTTTTTTTTTTTTCTTTCAATTTTTGCCTTGTTTTTTATCCTAGTAGAACCAAGTTTGAGAGTCATACTTTTACAATAGGAACAGTTTATATATTTTACATATATCTTTATGCTTATTTATTTGAGCCTAAAAATAACTGAGGTTCAAGAATTCATGGAATATATGCTGATTCAGTGTTACTTCAGATTAATTTGATCTGTTGCAAAGTTTCACAAACAGAACTGTTTTCCTTTCACCAATACTTAATGTTTCAAAAGAGCAAAGATTTTTAGAGTAGAGAGCAAATTAGAGATTATATACCACAATATTGTCACTTTTCTGGTGAGGAAACAGTCTCTGAGGGTTTTTGTGATTTGTCTTAGCTCATTCAGCAGTTAGTGGCAGAGACAGAAGTAGAATTTTGAATAATTTAAATACCATAAGTTATGTCAAAACAGTTGGATATTTTGAAATTTCTGTGAGGAACATAGCAAAAGAATCAGTTATTTTTGTACTCTTAAATACTACAGTGTGATGGAAAGCCTTTTTGACAGGGAGATGAGATTAAACAAAGACCTAGAAATTAAGGAAGATGGAAATTTGTTCAAAATTTTCTTAATGCATATTTTGGGTTTTGGGTATGAAATAGTTTTAACTGTGTGAGAAATATCATATCATGGGATTATTCATCTTTCTATTTAAAATAATAAATATTTCTGATTGCTGCCATTAGAAATCTTTGGAATTCCTTTCTTGTGACTGGACTTTAAACCAGAAAGGAGGATAAAAGCTACTTTGTAGTTGGATGGCTCTGCTTTCTGTCTCTGCTACAATCTCTCTCTTTCCTTCTCTTCCTCTCCTACCTCCCCCGCCTCCATCCTGTTACTTTTCTAATCTTTTTGTTTTTTTGTTTTCTGCTTTTTTGTTTTAATATACAATGTCAAGGAAATAACTAACGTTAAATATCCATCATGTCACTTTAACTGGGACAAATGTATGTATTACTGGCATTTTAGAATGAAATTAAGTTGACGTTACTACTTACTTATGCCTTACTAATTTTTTAAGAGGAAGAAACTCCACATTAGCCTATATTTATAATCAGTTCTGATTTTTTAACATGAATTGATCACTGCTTCCTTTATGAGATGTAAACATATATATTGAAGATTTATCTGAACAGCAGTTTGTATATTTTAAGGATTTCAGTTATTTTAATTCCTGCAATGTATTTCCAGGCTTAAGCTCACTGGATATAGTCAATTGTCATTTAAATTCAGTCTTCTAAATTTAAGATACATTAATTTCATATGGGAAATCAGTAACAAATTTTATTTTGTGTTTATTACCTTTGAGAATATTTTATTTCTAGCATTAAATTTCATTTTATTGGAAAAAGTAGACTAGATTTCCAAAGAGATTTATAAAAGGAGGTCATTATTGTTTAAAGCTGTGAAGTACTTGAAATTTCATAAGATGGGTCTGAAACTATGTTACAGAATATAGGGTTTACATTCTTATTTTTCAAACCAAATCAGCCACGGTAATAACAGGCTACATTTGAAATATGAAACTTTGACATAAAGCAGAAATTGGACTTTTACAAACAGCTGTTGCCATAAGAGAGATTGACTAGATTTTGTTGTGTGTCTAAAACATCGTCTTCTCACAAGTCTCCTTTTTTAAAGTACAGAATATAAGTTCTAATTCTGCTCTCTTAATCTTATTTCAATAGTCAAATATTGTTTCTTCTTGTTCCATACATGAATTAAATAGATATTAGGCACATCATATCTACCTTATATAGGTTCTGTTTTGTCTAAACATGTTCTTTCCAAATCATAATTCTTTTGGATTTAGCTGTTTTTACTGGTTAATAACATCCAGATCTGCTCCAGAGTTTGACCTCCTGCCCTGTTTCTAACCCTGCACATCTAAACAGGTTCCCCATTCTTGGCTGTTGAACTTTTTGTTTAGATTCAGTGTATCTTTTCTTTCCGGCATCCTCTCCCCATTTTTTTTTTCACCTGTCAGCGATGTCTTCTCTGTAAGGGGTCATCTACAAAGTGAGAGTGGTGATGCAGACCACATTTGGGGCACATCATGCTTTCTTTCAGTGCCCAATTTTATGTGGAGCATAATTTTAAAAATGCTAACGTACCCTAAGTTGAACCTGTGTATACGCTCACATGTTGGTAACAGTTTTCTATAGAAAATGGTACAGAAAGTCAGGTTTCTGGGTATGCAGCATGAGTGGGGTAAGTTTTGAATTCTTGTGGGGAGAGCTGACAACACAGTGGTGAGAGATGGATGTGATGAATCTGAGGAAGAGGGGTTTATTTCAATTTATTAGCTTTGAAGGAGTCATAGAGGAAGAATTCTACATGTGAATAGCATATAAGCTCATATGCCTGAAAGAATCCACTCTACTAGTCTGTTTCCTATAGCTTCAGAGCCAGTGTCTCCCTTTCTGCAGCTGGAAAGGCCTGTGGTTGGTGAGGTGCTGATGAAAAATGAAATAATTATAGCTAGCTAATATGTACTGAGTGCTGACTGCGTGCCAGGCACTGTGCTCTTTGCTTTATAAACAGTATTGGATTAACCCTCCCATCACCCGCTACCCTCTAGAGTGGGGACTGACATTTCCTTCATTTCCCATGTGAGGAAACAGACTCTGAGAGGTTGAGGAACTTGCCAAGGATTGTATAACTAGAAATAAACAGAGCTCGGATTTGAATTGGGGTCTCTCTAACCTCAGTGCCGATTCTCTTCATTTCTCAGTCTGCCTGACTTCACCAGTGCTTCCCAGGTTTTTTCACACCATGCCGTGTGTAGAGAATGTTAGTGCGTGTCTTTACGGCATCCTGGGGAAAGTGGCCGAGGCTGCTCACAGCTGGAGGCAACTCACCTGGAGGTTCTGGGCACCCTCAAGGTCTCCCCACACACCCCCGATGTGAAGTCAAAGGAAGGAGGGAGTTGGTACCCAGTCATACTGTTCAGGCGTTTGTGGAGGCACGCCTGTTGGGAGGCTGTTCCACACTGCAGGGTGTCACTGGGAGGTGGGAGGCGAGAGGGGCATGCCCTCTCTCGCAGTCTCACTGTGCCTCCTTCTGCCCTGGTCGTCACAGGCCAGGAGGGAGAGTGGGCGGGTGATGTGTTCCCAGTTCTGTTATGCTCCGCGTTCTCTTCTCTTGTTCCATCTGCTGTAGTTGATGGTTGAATTGTTTTCATTCAGGAAATATTTATTGAGTATTTACTATGTGCAGTCCTATGTGTTTTGGTAATTAAAAAGATACACAGTCTGCCAGAGGAAATGATATTTGTTGCTATGGTCTAGATGTTTGCACCTCCACCCCTCCGCCCCCAATGAAATTTATATGTTAGAATCCTGATCTCCTAGGTGACGGTATTAGGAGGTGGGGCCTTTGGGAAGCGATCAGGTCATAAGGTCAGAGCCCTCATGAACAGAATAAATGTCCTTATGAAAGAGGCCCAAGAGAGATCCTTTGCTCCTTCTGCCCATGTGGAAACCCAGCCAGAAGACACCACCTGTGAGCCAGGAGGCAAGCCCTCACCAGACACCTGTCTGTTGGTGCCCTGATCTTGGACATTTTACCCTTCAGAACTTTTGAGAAATGAATTTCTTCTGTTTATAAGTTACCTAATCTCTGACATTTTGTTGAAGCAGCTCGAATGGGCTAAGATGTTTATACATAAATTACCTTAATACGGCGTGTGGAATGTCATGACAAAGTGGCGTGGACAAAGCGCAACAAACCGAAGGGCACTGTGATTAGTTTAACTAGGAAGTGTAGCGGCTGTTTCCCTGTCAAGTAGCATCTCCTCCAAGCCATGGAAGATGAAGAGTTTCAGCACAAGAGGTCAAGAGGCTGGGGATGAGGACAATAATGCAAATATAGTTGATAGCCTCAGCAAAATCTTAGAGGTCGGAAAGCTTAGAACCATGTTTACAGGTTAAAAAAGAAAGGGAGGGAGGGTAGGAGGGAGAAAGAGGAGGACAGGGAAAGAGAACCTTGTTTCTTGTTCCTTTGTCCAGCCAGATTTCTCAAGTCAGTTGTCCGCACTTGCTGTTTGGCCTTATAATGTGCCACTGTAATCTTATTTCCACTGCATCATGTGTCTGAAATTGATCTGAGGTCAACAAAGACGCCCTGCAACTAAATCTAATGGACACTTTTATGTTCTTGTCTTATGAGGTCTCTCAGCTGCTTATGACTTTGTTGCCCACTTCTCATCTCTTTAAACGCCTTTTCCCTTAGTTTCCCTGAAATCATGCTCTCCTGGTACTTTTTCTGCTGTCTAGTCACTCCACCTCCTCTCATTCTTCTCTTTCCTCTATATTCCTTTCAGTGTTTATACATTCAATATTCTTTTCTAGGACCTCAGCTTTTCTTACTTTTTGTACTTTCTGTGGGGAATCTTACACATTTTTATAGCTTCAGTTACCATTTATGTACTGATGACCCTCTGATCGAGATCTCTTCCTCAGATTTCTCCTGAGTTTTAGGTCTGTATATTAAACTGCTTACTTCATTGCTTCACTGTCCCTCAGAATAAATTTTTCCAAAGTTGACCTTATTTTCTCTGCCTCAGCGCTTTTCCTAACCCCTTCTCTGTCAAACCTGTTTTTCTTCGTTTGTTCGTTTCTGTGAGTGGAAATGCCACTTACCCATTTGGCCCCAGGTGGAAATTTGGCTGTCATCTCAAACTTCTCCTTTTCTTTTCTTTTTTTCTTTTTAGTAAAGTACAGTCAGTTACAATGTGTCCATTTCTGGTGTGCAGCACAATGTCCCAGTCATGCAGGATAAATTTGGGGGTTTGAGATTTGAAAATGTTAACCACTATATATAAAAATACATTTTAAAAAAAGTTTCTTCTGTATAGCACAGGGAACTCTATTCAATATCTTGTAATATTCTCTAGTGAAAAAGAATATGAGAACAAATACATGTGTGTATATGCATGACTGGGACATTGTGCTGTGCACCAGAAACTTCTCCTTTTTGATTCCTGGACTATTCAATCACAGAGAATTATCTATTTTACCTCCTTAATGTGTCTTGAATCCCCAAGACTCTCTCCAGGCCCACTGCTTGCTGCTCTACTCCACAGTCAAGGCCTCCGTTGCCCTGGTTACCACAACTGCCTTCTCATAGGTCTTCACACATCTGCTGTCTCTCCTGTCCAGTTTGCTCTCCACCTGAAACCAGAGAGCATCCCAATCCTGTGCTTCCAGTTTAGAGCCATTCAATGAATTTCTTGCTGTCAAAGTCTAAACTCTTTCATGTAGTTTATAAGGTCTTTATAAAGGTCTGATCTCATGTAGGGGACTGGGAATGCAGGAACTGGAGTCTGTTTCTTAGAATTGAACATCACTTACTGTGTGATCTTGGACAAGTTGCTTATCCTACCCTTGCCTCACTTCTTTGCTGTATTAAAATGGGATTAATAATAAGGTCTAGGGATTATTGCTAGGTTTGAATGAGTGGGTAGTCAGTAATTAGAGAATAGATGTTAACTCTTATTGTTGTAATTGTTACCTTTCTCAAGTAATTTTTAAAAATCCCATCTTATGACATCACTTAATTAACATCATCATTCATTGGTTAGAGCACAAGGAATTCTGTGGCTTCAGCATATATGGGGAGCATGTGGTAATCAGTGTTCCTTATAGACACGTACTAGCAAAAAATAAACGGTTTATATGCTTGGTACCAAATGAGAGAATAGACAGTTGGACACCATAGGAATTGAAAAGAGGAAAAAGTTTGTGAAAATTTGATCTTTCCTTTAGAAGGATAATCAAGGAGTAGCTAACATTTATTGAGCTCCTGCTATGTGCCAGGCATGGTGTTAGAAACCTGACGTGCATTGTTTTCCTCAAAAGAGCTTTCAGATGCATCATCTGTAGCCCTATCTTACTGACGAGGAAACTGAGGCTTAAAAGATTAGGCAGCCCTATCAAATATAGAGCTAAAATTCAAACCCAGATAGATGACAAAGAAGCCCTCTGATTATTCATGCTTTAAAATGTTTTTCCGTATCTGTCATGTCTTTAGAGGCAATGTACACACCCATACACACCCATACACACACACACACACACACACACACACACACATATAATCTCTGTCTCTCTAATGGTGTTTAAAAACAATTTAGTATTATTTTAAATGCATACAAAATATGGTATAGTTATCCAAATTTTCTCATGCAGAAAATATATTTTGCAAGTAAATTACAATATCAGTGTATAGAAGGGGAAAAATACCAAACATCAACCTTGTAACATGAAAGATCTGGTGAGAATATAATAGTCAATTGCAAAGAAGACGAAACAAAACAAAGCTATTTTACAGGTCGTGTTACTTCAGGCTTTTTAAGTGAGACATTCTGAATTATGTTTAGAGGTGCTTGTGGTAAACATATCTACCTCGTTGCTGGCCCTTTGTGATACTGCGGATGTAGAGGGTAGAGGGAAACACTAAGATCCTATTGACAATTTATAAGTTCTGTTCAGGCTGGATTTAATCTGACTTTATAGGCTTAGTATATTTCACTGACAGTAAAGCATTTAGAACAGGACTTTTATTTGAGGATTTAGGATATTGGGTTTTTATTTGTGACAGACTTGAAATAGTGTTACATCAAATACTGTATTTTTGAACACCAAACAGGCTAGATTCTCTTGTGAGGACAGATTGGCTGTGGTTGCCAGCTATGTGATAATACCTTTTTTCTTTCATTTCATTGGGAAAGAATTACCTAACAATTAAGTGTCATTCATCTCAAATATAATTTGGTATTATGCATACCTATTGCACAGCTTACTTTTTATTCTTTCTTTTAAAAGATCTTTAAATGTTAATCTTGATGCCTTTTTTTTTTTTAATAGCTTGCCCTAGCAGGCCAAGACTATGAAAAATTTTCAGTTTTCAGAATGTATAGTCTTTTGTTCTTTTTATTTCTTTGATAGAGAGATTATAAACTAAGTTCTTAACTGTCAGAATGTAGACAACACAATTCACAAGTTAATGGAACTCTTATAAAGGGATTATGACTTACTCTTTTTACTAATACCAGATAAAAGGAGGCTTTTTTCTTTGATTTTCCTTAGACGTATTAATTTGTATTAGTTAGTGCAGTTGTACCCAGGTGACTTCCGCTCCCCCTCCGTGACGTCTTGGAAATGAAGTGTTGGGGGTCGGTATCTCTTTTCCACTATTTATATCTGTATCAGTGATTTCAGATCATCCATCCTGACATGTAAGTTTGAATTAGAAGTGGAGAAAAATGTAACCTTAAAGTCTCATTTTTTTTTTTAAGAAAGTTGGATCTTGAACGTAACGTTAGCAATTTTGTAGTGGAATGAGCACCAGCTTTAGAGTTAGACTAATCTGAATTCACAATCCACTCTCATCACTTACTGGTTATGCAACCTTGAGCAATTTATTTACTCTCCTGGAGCCCGTTACTTCACTGAATACTAGTAATTTCTCTGCTGATTGTGTTGAGGATTACCAGTGCTGGTAAGGCCCCGGTCAGTGCCTGAAACATAGTTAATACTCAGTAAAACTGTAGAGGTTGTGTCACTTCTGTTAAGGAAGATATTTTAACACAGTTGTGAAAAATACTTGTTAGCTCTTTGGTAGTCATTAGTGCTAATCACCAAACATTTCCAGATGGCCCCCTCCCACCCCTTGGGTCTCATGGTAGGGGTGTATTTCGCTGACCCTCGAAGCTGCCTTTACCTGCTTTGGCCAAAGGACTGTGAATGAATGTGTTGTGTGTCACGTCCAGGCAGAAGCTTTCAGAGCCCATGTGTCAGATGCCATATCCCTTAGTTGTGTCTCACTGATTGGGGAAATATGTATCAAGATGGGAGCATCCATCAGCCTGGTTTTCTGAGAGACTGCAGTGAACAGAGTCCTCCTGCTGATCTTGCAGTGTGAGGTATAAATAAACTGTTACTGAATTATGCCACTGAGATTTCGTGGCTGTTCCTTATTGCTGCAAAACCATATTCCGAATGATAGACTACTCAAAAATTATTTGCAATTTTTATGGGAGTAAAGCAAAGTCTTTTTTTTTTTATTGTAAATGAAAATTTGACCCTAAGAAAACACAAATTGCTTACGATAGATCTTTAACTCAGAATTAATCTTGAGCACCCTGGCCTTCAAACACAATTTATTGTATGAGAATATGGTGCTTAAAAGGCATGTTGGTATATTTTTACAAAGGTATATTTATACAATAGAATAATACTTAGCCATAAAAAAGAATAAAATAATGCCATTTCCAGCAACACAAATGGACCTGGAGGTTGTCATTCTAAGTGAAGTTAAGCCAGAAAGAGAAGGAAAAATACCATATGATATCACTTAGATGTGAAATCTAAAAAAATGACACAGTGATCTTATTTACAAAACAGAAACAGACTCAGAAAAGCAGACATAGGAAACAAATGTATGGTTACCAGGAGGTAAAAGGGGTGGGAAGGGGTAAACTGGGGTTCAAGATTTGCAGAATCTAACTACTAAATGTAAAATAGATACACAACAACTTTATTCTGTACAGCACAGAGAACTATATTCAATATCTTGTAGTAACGTATAATGGAAAAGAATATGAAAAGGAATATATGTATGTATATGTGTGACTGAAACATTATGCTATACACTGGAAATTGACACAGCATTGTAAACTGACTATACTGAAATTAAAAAAAAAAAAGCATGTTGGAATCTAGTAGTTAAATTCTTAATGAGTATGCTTATAGAGCAACATTACAGAGGAGGAGGGGCATTAGTTAGGCATTGTTAGTCATTCAGCGTAGTGCACCCTAGGCCTGATAATAGCAGCTGTAAGAGTAGCTTAGTGTTTCACACCACTGAGCACGGCAGGTCCTGGGAGGAAGGTAAAAGACGGGCGGATGAGTGGTATTTCGTAAGTGGTTAGTTATCGCCATGGAAGTTGCTACTGTGATTGCCTATCTGAGCATCTACTCTGCATTCCCTGGGGGTTGGGAGAAAAAGGAGATCAGGTAATGGGAACAGTTTGCCTTCAGGTGTGAAAATGTACACCACTTGTGGCTAGCTGCTTAATCTTGAGCAAGTTCTTTAATCCTTTTGGTTTTGTTTTCTTACTCGTAACATAGGGAAGATAATATCTACTGATGATGTAAAAATAAGAGATGGTGTGTATAGGATAACACGTTAAATGCTTAGCTCTGTGACTGTAACCTGGCAAAAATATTGGGGTTCCTGTCCCCTCTTGTTCACTGCATTTGTTGAGAAAGGTAATAATGGTACATTATCAAGACCTTCCTTTTTCTACATGATTTTAGAAAGTATAACACTATTCCTTTTCTTGTGAATGGTTTCCTTTTATAAAAGCCCTTTCTTTTCCTTAGTATCACATAAAATTCACTTAGACCACTGAGTCTCTTAAAGGGCATGAGTTCTTTTTTATTCCAAAGACCTACCAGAGTACCCTATTGAGATAGGTCCTCATTTCCTTCTATAGCACAGGTCCTCAATAAGTGGTACTTTAGATTGGATTTCTTCTTTAATTATCCAGTAGTATAATTATCATGTTCATATTTTACCTATAAACTGCATTTTTTAATATGAGATATTTCTTGCACATGTTAAACACAGATACTTACCTGTGTGAACAGAGATTAGACTAGAAATCTTCCAGTAAATTAAATTGTCAGAATACTCTTGACCTCATGCTCATCTGATAAGAAAAAGTTGTTAATGAAGCAAATTTCTCTTGTCAAATCCTGTTTTGTTCATTGTCTTGCATTTGAAAACATCTTGGTTCTTTGTTTAATCCTCCCTGAGTATTTTTGCCACATGAGAGAAGAGGCAGTATTCAGCTGAAATTGCCCGCAGAGGTTAAAAAAATCCCGCAATTGCAAATTTATCCTCATCTATGTAAGGAGACTTTGCATATACATTGTTGATTTTGAAGAAGGGATAAAATTTATAGATTTACTAATGCATAGCTGAAACATCTTCGGTAACAAATATCAATGTGAAAAAGTTTTAAAAACCCGAGTTTAGTCTTAGAAATGTCCTTTATGTTGGAGTAGCCTGAATATTTTTCATGAATTTCATACCACGTGAGAATTGGCTTTCATACTGTGAATGAGTGAAACAGCGTTATAATCAGAAAGTTGAATTCCTGGGTAATTAATTCTACACTGATTAGCATATAAAATAACAATACATTATCCAGAATATTGGTCCATTTGAAATTACCTTATAATAAAATACTAATTATCAAGTCATTGCTTTAATGGCATACTGAACACCAGGATTTTGTATAATAATAAACAGAGTAAGGAGTATGAATAACATAAGTATTGAAGAGTGCCATATTAAAATAGATAAAAAAACAGATTTCTTCTATATAACACAGGGAACCATATTCAATATCTTACAATAATCTTTTATGAAAATGAATATATGTATGCATATGCATGACTGGGACATTGTGCTGTACACCAGAAATTGACACATTGTAACTGGCTATACTCAATAAAAAAAAAAAGAAAGTAAATAAAGTCTCTTGAGAACTGTTTAAAAAAAGTATTGAAGAGTGCCATCCTTTCAGAAATTTATAATAGAAAGCGTATGCTCTTCTAAAATGGACAGATCCAAAGATTGATATGACACTTGTTTTATAAAGCAGCCACTAATGTTGAGTGATAACTTTAAAGTTTGCTACATGTTCATGAAAGGTTTCTTGTGTCACATGCTCATGGCTTCTCTTCATGTCTTACAAAAGGGAAGAAAAGAAAATGCTCTGTCACACTTTAACTAGAATAATTTAAAGAAAGCATGTGTTCTTTATTTCCCATTATTCTCTTTTTTTTAAAGTATATAGTTTTTTTTCCTTAAAATGTGTTTTTTTTTTCCCTCCAACATATTAGATTTCTATTTATTTAGACTTAACATATTCAGTAATAGTAGCATAATGTTTGGATTCAAACTCAAGCTAAATCTTATCTTCCCCAGTGTAGCTTTTCCCTCCATTTTATCCCAATACAATAAAGAGTTTCACAGTTATAAGATGGCTATGGTGTTTGCCTCAAATTCTCAGTTATTAGAAAAACTATAGTATTACTTAAGAATCTAGGGTAAAATTTTCTATCATTTAGATAATAATATAAAAAGTATCACATTAATTGAATAGGGGAAAAAGTATGGCTGGTATTCAACAACTGCATTTCCTGAGAATCGAATTATACAGGAGGTGAGAGAACATCTGAGTCCATATGTCCCACCTGGAAAACAGCCAGCTGCAGCTAAAACGTTTCTTCATCATGTTCATTAACTTTTCATAGAGAAAATGTTTCACACTTAGGTCAGCTCTTTTAGAGGAGGAAATTTAGAGCTAGAACAAATAATATTTAATGCTCATTTTAGAGACCAACAGTGAGAAACCCAGCCAGAAGCCAAGAGTTTTAGTCCCGCACATCTGGTCGTGGTGATGCTGGAATCTTGATACTCTGATAATATGTCTTTGTTATGACGTTAGAATGTTTTCTGGCCACCTCATTAAGCAGGTATGGAAACAAATCCTGACTCAGACCAAGTTGCTGTCATGCATGAAAAATACTGTACTCTTTTCATCCTAAAAGAGAAAAGCAATTCTTTGGATAGTTTCATGGAGCCATTTTGCCATGTTATACGTAAGTGGAGTCTATGACTCCTCAGTCTTTTCCCTTCTCCTCCATTTCCTCCAAAATAAGGAAATCCATTTCCTTTCATTGGAACGCTACTTTTCCTTATACTTATATTAAATTTTGATAAGGATCTGAGGACTTCTTGAAAATGATTGATAGGCATCATTTATAAAATACTCTTTTATTCTTTTAGATACATTTAACCTAGTTAGCTGTCATTTTGATATAATATTTAAAGAATATGCAAGACACATTCAACTTTAAACCAGTTTTTAGGTGGCTTGTGTAGTAGGTCAAATAGTCAATAATAAATTATCTCTCAGAGAAAAACAGGAGCATAGGGTGTTCATAGTTCATTTCGTCCCCAGGGTCATAGCTCTTTATTAAACACTATGCAAAAAGGGTCAGTAATCATTGTATGTAAGAAGACGATTTGTTTCTCATTAAGCATCTTCCCAGTTTACTCAGATTGTTTCTGGAGATACTGAGAAAATCATTTAAGATTTTTTTATATGAATTTAATGATGAATGGTATCCTGAACTATCTATTAAGTACATAGACTTACAGCTAAAAGGTTTTATTAAAAACTTTCTGGTTTTGAACAAAGATTGAATCTTTTACATGACTCAGAGTAATGAAAAAGGAAATATTTATTTTGAGGATAAGCCAATTTATATATTATTGGACATAGCACAGACCACCCAGGCCCGAAGCCTACTGTTTATAGTTAAAGATCTTAAATCTACACATGCTCTTGATGAGCAAGAGTTATCTTTGTTCCAGCTAGAAAGTTTATGTCTACAAAGGGCAGTAATTTTATGTTTCTTCCCCACCCTTGGCTAGTAAAATTCTGTCAAGTAGATTATTTCATTTCCACAGGGGAGAAGATTTCTTTGGACGTCAGTAATAATAACATTCTAAATTTCATCTATCAAAGGACTAATGTTTAATATTGTTGGAAAACGCTAGAGTTATATTTGCCTTCAAAACCAGTTTCTTGTATAAATATATATATGTGTGTGTGTATTTGTGAATGTATATATGCACACAAAATGTAGCTGAAGTGTGTGAAATGGATTAAAAAATACACACACACACACACACACACACACACACACAGAAAATGTAGCTGACTTGCTTTTAGTGCAAAATTTGTCATTTGGCTTGAAGCTTTCATTCTCTCTAATCAGCCATCAGATTTTAGAATTCTTCAGAGATTCGTTTTACTCTTCTTGTCTCTCTCTGTATTCTCATTGTAAACAGCTGACCCTATGTTCATAGCTTTAACTACCACCTAATGTACTAGGAGGGAAGAAAGAGAAAATGGTTCAAAGCAGAAGCTGTCTGGCATGAATTCCTCAATTTCGTATTGAAAAATCATGTCTGTTACTACTGTGTCTCTCAGTAAAGTAGAAGGTGGGCCTGGATAGAATTCAGACGGTTTGAACTATTTGCTTTGTATAAATCAGAGTAAAACGGTAGGATTGCTGGGCTGTGTGCAGGAGCCATTTGGGCAAGGTGATCATATTCTGTTGTGGAGCTTCCCCTAGCGGTGCACACTTGCTTCATGATAGTTATGGAGAAGGTAGGTAGTTTTGCCAATGGAGGTGATGCAAGGACTGAATGAGAAAGGAGTCCAGGGTCATAAAGTATTTCCCAATGTCATGGAATTTAAGACGGATAAGAAGGATAGTGAAGAAAGAAGGCACTGATAGATGGGAGGAAATAAGAAGCTAATGAATCAAGTTTCTTAACAGGCCAGAGACCCTTCATCGTGGGAGTGGAACATCAAGGGAATTAGAAGTCAAGGAGAAGGGGGTTATAAGGTGAACTGCTTGAGTAAATGATTCAACTGCAGTTAGGGTGACAAGATTATGGTAGTAGCTATGGACGTAGATGGCTCAGGTGAGGCTGAGTTACCCACTGGAATGGAGAAGGCCAGTGTACCGCATGGATCACACATGCCCATGTTGAAGTCACCCGGAATAATGGAAGGATTGGGGGTTGAGAGGAAGACTTTGGGTTAAGTTCTAAGGCCTTTGAGAAATAAGGGAGAATGATGGAGAGCTTGGTAGACACACAGTGATAAGGAGGCAAAGGGCAGTGTATGACTGAAAGGCATGAGTTTTAAATGATCAAAATCTATGCTAGTGAACTGAGGATAATGGTATAAAGCTAGAAATAGTGAGCAAGGAAGAAAATGGTAAGTAAACAAACAGCCTTTATTTGAGATGGCTCCCCAGCATGTATGTCTGTAAGGGGTAGCTAGTTTTCACTGGAGGCAAAGAGGCAAAAAAAAAAAACAAACAACTTTTCCAGATGGGGTTAAGGTTATAGGACAAAGTAAAACATCAGTAAAGGTGATTTATTTATTGAGTAATAATAAAAAGTTGATTGAAACACTAATATTATGTGCACAGCCCTTTTGGTTTTCATGTGTATTGGTATATGGAATGGAGTATAGGTACTACACATGGATTTTAATAATCTCAGCCTCAGTGGGATGAGGTCAAGAGTATGAGGATGGGGAAGAGAAATGATCGGAACTGTGAGTGAAATCAGTGCAAGATTTATAAGTCATATGAGCCATTTACTATCCAAGGACTATAGAACTCTTTTGTAAATGTGGTAGATTATGTACGTGTTGAAATTGTTTCCCTAAGTGTCTGATGCTGTTTCAAGGAAGTGCTTCAAAGTTTTATATTCTTGAGTTAATGATCGTATGGTCACACTTATCAATTAAGACAGTATGAAAATTGCTTTCTCTTTAATAGTTCATTTAACCCATTAAGTGGTAAAACTAAGTAAAAATTGTTTTCTTATCGAATGATGTCATTACCCTTTTCTTGGAAATATTTTTCCAAAATTTCCTAGGGGAGTAAATTACCTTTTATTAAATAGATACATTTGGCTGTGCCCATATTCCAATGTTGAGAAAATTTCCTTGTGTTGGGGAATTTCCTCAAGTCCATTTAGTATTGAAATATAAATATATAATGAAGGCTGTTTATTAGTAGTAGAAGTATCAGTAGTAATCATGGTAGCTAACATATCTGTAACACTTACACTGTGCCAAGTACTGTTGAAGTACTTTACAGATGTTAATTAATTAATCCTTAAAGCAACCCTATGAGATAGGTACCATTATCATCACCCCATTTTTATAGGTGGATAAACTGCAGTATAGAGAAGGTTAATTAAGTTGCTGATAAGTGCCAGAGCCAGGACCTGGGGCCCAGATGTCTGGAACCAGAGTCTTTGTTTTTAACCATTATGCTAAATTACTTTCATGTGATGTCAGGAAGAATATGACTCATAAAAAATAAAACTTTTTCTTTCCTACATTCTGTTATTTTCTCAGTCACTATGGATTACTTAGAATTGGGTCCAGTGCTTAAGACTGAAAAACCCAAATACAGTGGCTTAAACATGAGATAAATTTATTTCTTACATAAAAGAGGACTGTAGGTGGACAGTCCAGGGCTGATACGGTAACTCTGCAGTCATTGTGCGCTAACTCACCATCTGATCTACCACCCTTCTGAAGAAGTTTCATTCTTAAGATCACTTCCTGTACTAAGATGGCTTCCAGGACTCCAGCCATGGTATTGTCTTCTAGGTCAGGAGGAAGGTGAATGGCAAAAAAAGAAAAAAAAAAGCGGGGTGGGGGGACTCCTCCCTGTGGAAATCAGCTTTCTTTACACAAAGCCTCACACAGCACTTCTGCTCTCCTCTCGTTGAGTCACATGGCCATACAAGCTGAGAACTGTGGTCTTTTATTGTGGAGAGCAGCATGCCGGTTTCTGTTACTAAGGTAGAAAGGGAGAATGGCTTTAGGTAAGTACCTAGCAGCCACCATCCTTGGATCCACATCTTTTTTAGACTGTTTTTTAAATACTTATTTTATCAGCACATTTTGAACTGAGAATTTGAATAACTGACACAGGTGAAGACAAGGATTGAGAGAGAATGGGATTTGGGGGGCGCTCATGGCATACAGTGATGGTAATGCAAAAAACAGACTGGACAGGGCACAGGTCATAATTTCTCTAGTTTTTGATTACTTCAGGGAATCAAAGTGATAAGTGAAGTCTAACTATACATTCACATGAAGTGTGTTACATTATTAATAGGTTAAATAAAAGCAATAGTTTTAAATTGGATTTCTAATTCCTTTATGGGGAGGGAGTGGATGAAAAAAATTCTCACTTATTGCATTTGTTTAGGTATGTAAGAAGAGATGGTTATTGAACTGAGACAGTCCTAAATGATCAGGAAAAATTTCCTTCCTAATTCTCTGTCTCACAGGAGATAAATACTCTTGTCCATCCCATTTTAAAGAATGGAAGACATCCTATATCTTATTTCACATGGTTGTGGGCGTTTTATTATGTAAAAAAAGAAAAAAAAAGCATTTTGGAGGAAAGTGTTTCGTTGGAAAGATATTTTTCCCCCACTGAAGATAATAGTAAGCTGCCAAATACTTAAAGCTTATTTCTTGTTTTATTTATATTGTTTTTGGTGATAACATAAAAACTTTTCATGGAAGTAGAGAATTTTATGCATGATGTAGATTTCAAAAATTTCATGAAACTTAAGTGTCATGCTCAGTACTCTTCCTTTCCTTTAAGACTGTGCTCTATACAGGACAGCTGAGTACTCGGGTTTGCTTATTAAGTGCCCAGTCTTTTTTTAAAATGGCCTGTTGATGAATGTTTACATAACTTGTTCATTATACTTTTATCAACTATCACATTTTAAATGACTTAAGTTTCTACTAAATGATTTAAGGATTTGAACTAGAATAAGAAAACCTTCTATATCTTCATTTCACGAGCGTATTTGGAACAAAATTCTGACCTTAAAGGTCAAAGATACTGAATGGATGGTCATGGATTTAACAGAGTTCTATTCTGTCTCTTTGTTGCTATTGTATTTTTTCCTCTTGCTGCACAATTAGTGAACCCAGTTTACTAGTGTTAATGTTCTTCATTCTGTTTGTTTCCTTGCTTGTGGAAACCTGATTAGAGCTTTTCAGAGTGGGTTGCAGTCAGAAGTGATTTATTTTGTGTATCTAAGCGGGATTCCAGCTGTCTGAGGTTTTCCTCTTGGCTGTTTAGATTTCAGACAGCATCTAGATTGAAAAGACAATTCTGGCTAAAACGATTATCTTAGTCTTTCTTAAATGGTTTAAATTCTTTGTTTTTCTAAGTTTCTAAGAACTTTACTTAGATTTTTATGTTAAAAATCACTATGCTTTAATCTGTTATGCTGATAGGATTATAGATTTTAAGATTTGCTTTTAAAAATGTCTAGTTTTAAGGAAGAATTATATCTTTAAAAAAAAAATTACTCCTACTTTTCTAATCTCAGTTAGCCAAATCAATAGAATCCAGTAAGCTGTCTCTAAGAAAAGGCCTACAGTCTATAACAAAGAAATTTTCCTTTAGTGCTTCTAATTCAGATGTTGTAACCTCTATTGATGTAAAGAGACGGACCCTTACTCATACTTAGCATATGATTTGTCAGTATCCTGAATCTTTCCATTAATCTTTGCTGCTTTATTTTATTCACCAAAATGTAAGCAGTTGCACTGCTGGTTTTGACTTACATGACTTGTCAAACTCTTCTGTTTATTATTAAAATTAGCTTCCATAGCCATTTCCATAATGTCATATATTTAAAAAATTCTGTGCAATAACATTTTCCAGAAAGGTATCAACCATCGTTATTCTTAGACTACAGATTTCTGTAGGCGCTCTCACGAGTTAATTTTTTTTAAGAGAAATGTTCTATTTTTCTCAGATTCAAGTCATACATAGCTGAAGGAACGTCTGTAAAAATCTCAATTCTGTTTCTCGTCTGTGAACTTCCAGTTATAAAATACTTTTCATGTATCAGGTTACCTATGGGTTTACTTTTAGAAGGGTCATTTGTGATTGCTTCCTTCTTGACTATAATCCTTAGAAGAAAAGTCCCCTTGAAAAATTATGCTCCAGCACTAAAAAAAATGTCTGTAATCACAGTCTTACTGGGTTTAGTTGATCAGTATCAGCTCCCTAGAGCTCCCTAGAGCTGCAGTGTGGCCACGTTAACTTACTGTGGGTTTGGTTTTCATGGTTCTAATGTCAACGAAGAGCAGAAAGTTGTATTGCACATCCTATTACCACGCTATTAATTTTCATCTTTAGAAAGTCATTCAACATATGCAGGCTGCAGTTAATTTTGTGATCATCTTGAATTGCATTGTCCAGTGTGATAGCCACCAGCCACATACAGATACTGAGCATTTGAAATGTGGCTAGTCCAAATTTAATGTGCTATAAGTATAAAGCACACAGCAGATTTTAAAGCCTTAGTATGAAAAAAGATGTAAATATCTCATTAATAATTCTTTTATGTTGATTATTTGTTGACATGATAATATCTTGAATATATATTGGGTTAAGTGAAATATATTATTAAAATTTCACATCTTTTTACTTTTTAAAATATGGTAACTAGCAAATTTAAAATTGTATGTATATAGCTTGCATTGTATTTCTGTTGGACAGCTCTGCTCTAGCAGATACAGACTAGAGATGATCTCTGTAGATCCTCTGGTCCCAGCGTTCTGATAATTCTGATGGATCTGATTGAGAATCCAATAAAACACCATATAAATGTTGTTATTACCTACCTATGTTCTTTGAGGTCTTTTCAATTTTCTTCTTGACAGTAGTTGTCTTCAAGGGTGCTATCCTTTCATAGGACCCTTTATTCCCTACTGTTTATGCTTATTATCATTTTTAAATCTTCTCATTCCCTTATCCATTGGTATTTGTGGTCCTACCAGTTTTTTGTCCTTCTAGCAGACTATGGTTACAAAGAAAAATAGAACAAATATATTGTTCACAAAAATGGAAAGCATCACTTAGAATTTGCACATAGATTTTTAAAAGCTGAGGTTATGGAGTCAGAAGAAAGTTCCAAACACCAAGGGAGTAGGAAGGAGAATATCACAAATTATAGAAGACAAGACCTTAGGAAAGGGAGAGAGGAACTTAACAAATAGCCAATACCTGTCTTGTTCCAGGTCTTGCTCTTGGTAGATGGTTGTATGTTACCTCATTTTAGTTATTTCCACCCCTTTATTATAGAGGAAGAAACTGAGGACCAGGCATATTAACTGACTTGCTTTTAGTTTATTCAGGTCCATCCTTCTTGTTTATCTGCATTTCTCCCCCTAGATCCTGTTTGGTAAATACTATTTCCTTTCGGCATTTGAGTTCTGTGCTAACGGTGTATATAGAGTTGGTCTTCAGTGTACTAGCAAAAGTGAGTGAAACTTGAGGTGCTTTGTGTGTGTGTGTGTGTGTGTGTGTGTGTGTGTGGAGGGAGGTAATTAGGTTTATTTCTTTATTCTTGGAGGAGGTACTGGGGATTGAACCCAGGAACTCATGCATGCTAAGTAATGGCTCTATCACTTGAGCTATACCTTCCCAGGAAACCTGAGTGGTTTTAAACAAGGATACCAGATAGGAGATTTATGAGCTGGATTTTGTGCTGTTTGGGGAAATATAGGTCTCCAGACCAGTCTTTAGAGTGGGTGGAATGGGGTGGTGGCAGTAATTCAGGAAGCCTTCCCCTCCCAAGCTAGAAATGTCAACAGAACTTTCAAGTCTGAAAGCTGCTGAACCCTGAAAATGAAACCCTTCTCAAGGTCTGATTTGCTTTCCCACATTCCCTTAGGGCTCGACTTGCACTGTTCTGCCAGCTACTCCCTTTCCTGGTAGGCGGAGCGAAAATGGTAATTGTAAATCTGTGAGTGATGCTGCAGCCTTCAGGGCTAAATCCAGACTTATTTGAAATGTCTCTGCAAATGTGGCTCCTGCCAGTCTCTGCCTGCTTCCCTCAATGCTCTCCTCCCTGTCTGCACTTCTCTGCTTATTAGCATCACAGTGCCCTGCCCCAGCCTGGCCTTCCTCAGCTTCCACCAGCACATTCCTACCTTCTGACTGTCTGGCTTTTTTAGGAAGGCCCAGATATGCTAATAACCTTGTCTTGTGGCAAATACTCTATACTGACTTTAGTATAGAATTAGCAGCAGGAGTGAATGAACTCTTGGGAAGTAAATACCATATTTTCAACTCCATGTCCTCATATTAAAGGAGGCTAGACAAGATATTAATAAAATTTGATTTGTTAGTGTACCGGTTTCGGAAGAAATCTTTTTCCCTTCAGGAATTCTAAGAGGCATCTGTTGTATTTCTAGAGGAAATCATCTTTAACCTCTCCTTCATTTTTTGTTTTATTTAAATGAATGAATATTTGAGAAGCCCTTCTCTCCATGTTCAGGCCCCTACAATTTTAATACTTAAAAAAGTGTTAAGTGTTGCTATTACATTGGGTAATTTTATTTCAGACTAAGTACAAGAATGTTATTTTCTTCTGTCCTGCCCTATGGCACTCTCTCCTCTTTAGCCTCTTAGAATTTTGCCTCTGAAGCTTGACTCTCTTTCCTTTTTTCTAAAAAAATGAGATGCAGAACAAGGCATGGCTTGAAGTCAGAAGTAAATTCCTGTACTTAAGCGCTAGCAACCGTTACAGGCGCCTTGAGGCCAAAGCCTGCCTGTCAGCCACTTGGCTGTTGGGTGACCGTATGTTCTAGGAAAGGGCACTGGACTAATGCGAAGAATGTTGAGTTCTGATACACTGTTGCCAAAAAAAAAAAAAAAAAAATCGCTCTGTGTATAAAGAGTTTGGCAGGATACTGAAAACCTAAAATAGAGCCCACACATACAAACTTGTTGGAAGACAAAATACATTTTTCATCAAGTTAGAGTCTCAGTGAGAAAACTCAAGCTAGTTTAGATTTTAAAGTTTTTCCCCCACTGCCAAGCTCCACAGGGACCCTAATTATGCAGCACTGAAAAGAAGATTATTTTCTGCCTTTTTAAATAATATTACTGCTTTTGACTCGGCAGCATTTCAGTTTACATGTACCAAGAAAAATATAAAATTACAAGGGATGGACACTAGCTAGGATGGTATTTAAGGAGAGAATTAATGTGTAATTAGAACTACTTAGATGTGCACATTCATCAGTTTTGTGCATCTTTAAAAAATAATATGTATAATCTAAAAGCGTATATAATTTTGTTAGTGTCTTTAATATATTTTTAAACATTTCTGATGTAGGCCTATTAAATATTCTAAATTATTTTCTTACTAAACCTTAGGTCATATATGCATGAAATATTCTAAGATAGTTTCCTATGAAATACTGCACAAGTATGTTCCACTTTTCAGAACAGGTAAAACAAGACTAAGTTGCAGAGTCAGCGTGTGACAAATGCAGATGGTAGTAAACAGCACACTCTAAATTCAGCAGAACTCAGTTATTTGCTATGCTTGATTCAGCAGAATCAGATACTTCTCACATACAGAAGTTACTATAGACTAATACAGATAAGCTACCTTGAAGGTGAAAATACAATTTTGAACATTTGAGTATTTAGTTTGTTCACTTGTATTAGAAGTTATTTTACTTTGGGTAGACTGTTGATTGTACAATATTTTTTCTACTTAGAACATATAAAAAAGATATCTTCGGTGGCCCCTAGAATTGAATGTTTCAATCCATCCCATATAAATTTAATATGGATTCAAATATATTTAAATTTGAGGCCTCGAATCAGATTGAGACTGTATCAAGTTTGAGTAAATAATAAAAATCTGTAGATAATATTTTGCATCAGAATTTTTAATTTGTGCGGAAGCTTAAGGATCTTTCCATTTCATCTTTTCATTTTATGTTTGGAGAAATTAAGGACCAGAAACATAAGTTCCTTTTTAAGGTCTTGTAACTGTTTAGTGAAAGGGTCAGAATTAAAATTGAGATTCTCACACTCTGCCTTACCGTGATCAGTGACGGAGTCTAAAATGGGCGAACACTCACCACAAGGGAGAGAATTAACCTCTCAGTGTATCAGGGCATGTGTATCTACTGGCCTGTTTGTGGATGAGCAGTCATTTCTGTTGAAACTCATGATAACCTTAAGACCAAAATTCATGATAACCTTGAGACTGTTCTAAGTCATTCATGTTGTTGGCTCTGATAAAATAAATGGAATGTTGCTCAAGTAGGAGTAGCTGTTTTCTTTCTCGTGCATTTCAAAATTATCAGTGCCACATGATCGATATCTAAGAAATACCTTCCAGATGGCTTTGTTTTTGTTTACTGAACTCTCCTGCAGTGGACTTCTTTGGAAGAATATGGGCCATATAGTTTTGAATAACCTTTAATTCCTCCCTACTCCTCACTTAGGCTGGTCAGATAGGGTTTTGTTTTTGTTTTCAAGATAAGCATGACTGCTTGCATATAAATCCATTGTCACATTTTATGTGTATATTCAAAAAACGTTAATTTTCCAAACAGTTTGATGAATTAAAACCTTTTTATTCTCATTTTCTACCTTGGTAGAATTTCACTTTTAATAAAGCTTGAGGGAAAACAGAACATCTTTTTCCAAAGTTTCTCAAAAATGTCAGGTTATTCCTGTAACTGTCCCCTAATCTTTCCTCCCCTGCTCAACTCTCCCGTGAAAAGATCCACAGAGGTGGAGTTGTAAGGCAGGTAAGATTTCCCATGAGATCCTCATCCAAGGGACTGGGAATCAGGAATCAGGAACCTGCTCTCCCCCACACCTTCCCCTCCCTGAATCTTTTTGGGTCGTCTTTTCTGTCTTTACCACTTACTTCTTCCCTGGGGCTGATTTGCCAGTTTTGTCATTTTTAAGTGATAATGCAAAGGATTATAAATCCTATGTTCTGTGAGTAGTTTTGAGATTTTTATAACTCTTTGATTACAAATACTTAATCCTGTGATGAGCTAGCCATCGGGTAGAATGCTCAAACCCTCACTTTACCCAGCTCCTCCCAGAAGGAAGCCAGCCAAACCCTAAGGCAGCAACAATGTATCGAGCACCTTCTCTGTTTCAGACTGTGTATTATGTCCTTTAATTTTCACAACAGTCTCTTGTGGTAAGTAAGATTATCTGATTTTATATTTGGATAAACTGAAGGTCTGTGAGATCAAGTAACTTAACCATTACTCCTGAAAGTCCTCTTGTGCTCTTTTGCAGTAAGTCTTCACCCTGCCTCCCACCCCGGTACCAGGGGAATGCCGATCTGCTTTCTGTCACTGCAGAGTAGATTTGTTTTAGAATTCCATATAAATGGAATCCTGCACCATGTGCTCTTTTTCCTTTCTCAGCATTTTTTGGAAATTCATCCAGTTTGTTGAGAATATCAAGTTTTGTTTCTCTATTGCTGAGTAGTATTTCCTCGTATACTACAATTTCTTTACGCATTCACATGTCGATGGACTCATACCTAGTTCAGGTCAGTTTTCTATTGGTCAGTTTATGTTACATGTACTGTTTTCCTCAATTTGTAAATAATGGTGTGCTAACGTGATTATGTCTGTTTGTAGTCTTTGGAGAGAGGGCTGTCATGTTGGACCTTTTAGATAATGTTGTTAATTTCATGACAGACGCCACCTGTACTTCCTCTTGCGCTTTGTGGCTGTTTCACTTCCCGGTTTAAGCCTGTGAGCCTTGTGTGGGTAGGGACTATTCTGTTGCCGTTACAGTCCCCAGTGCTAAGGACAGAAACTGCCATAGCTTCATCCTGGTAGTTGCGTTTGTTGTAGCAGAAGCAGTAGTAACAGGTGACATTTACTGAGCATTAAGTATAATAATCATATAAGGTTGGTGCTATTATTTGCATTTTATAGTTGGAGAAACACAGAATTTAAACAACTTGCTACTCTGGCTCTGTAGCCCTCCCTTTTAACTCTGCCGCCTCAGTACTTAATAACTGTTTGTGGAACAAATGGACGAATGTGTAAATGAATAACCATTGCTTCATAGTCTCTAGATACGGTGTTAATGACACAAAAGTGAATAACTACTCTGTCCGATACGCCTTGTGGGTAGTCTGGCTTTTCACCATTCCTCTGTTCCCATGATAAATAAGTTATGAGACTGTGTTAGCTGTGCACACACACAGCAAATCTACAGCTGCATTATGGTTGCTGGAAATGAGGTTGCTCTCTGTGGCAGAGACAATCTGGATGAATTCCTGATTGGAAAGTGACAGGCAAGAAATAGATTTTAATTATGTTAAAGCACTGAGATTTTTTGGCTTTTTAAAAATTACAACAGCTAGCGTTAACCTGAATTTTATAGTATCATTAAGTTTGATATTTTATGTCTTCATTTAGTTGTGGTTTTGAAGGGTTATTTTTAAACCAATTTGTTAATCTATCAAAATGTATTAAAAATCTGTCATAAAATGGATGTGTAGTTTATTATTGTAAGACAAAATGAAGACAGTATAAGTTATTAGATTGCTTTTCATTATTTGTTGCTTTCAACAGAATTCAGTTTGTAAGTTGACATTTAAAGAGTTTAAACAAATATTAGTAAGTGAAAGGATAGTTTAAAAAAAAACATGAGATGGGATTCAGTAGGAGGTCATGAAAGCTACGCTTGGAATATCTTGACTAGACACGAATTTGGTCACATCCTTCTCCCGGGGCAGGGTGCCTTTTGCCATATAAGTAAAGTTCAAACCCATTTTGGACATGGTCTGGCCTGTGCCATCTTTCTCTCCTCTGCTTCCTTATCTCCCTGTGCCAGTCACATTAACCCTCTTCAGTTCCCAGAGTACCCTGTGTTCTCTCTCCTCTCCGCCCTGTGTGTATTGTCCCTCTCTGCTTTCTGCCTCCTCTTCTTCCTTTAGGTACCACGTTAAATATCCTCTCTTTCTGGATAGCCGTCCACGACCAAGTGAGGGGTAGGCACCCTCCTACGTGCTCCTTTAACACTGTGGGCTTTGTACTGAAGTGCTTTCCATAACGTAGTAGCACTTTTCACTTACACGTACATCCCGCTCAATTGTGAGCTCCGGAGAACACGGACACTGGCCATGCCCAGCCCTTGGCAACCTGCCGGTACACGGTCGACTCATAGTAAATATCTAACTGCGTGAATGAGTGAGTGAATGGTGAGTGAGTGTGAATAACGCCCTGGCCTACAAACTTTATGGTCTCACCTCTTACTCAGTTGCAGTTCCTAATACAGTGCAAACGTGCCTGTAGCAGCATTCGCGTTCCTGCCTTTGGGACTTGACAGTTTTATATTACAGTCATTGTTGTATTTAATTAGGGGTATTAAAAAGTAGCTCCTCATTCAGGAAAGATTGGAGACCCCAACTTAGACTCCAATTTATGCATATTTATGTCTACATGTAAAAATTCATACCAATTATCAGTGAAAAAAACTAGTAAAAACTTACAGTAAGTATAAACACTGGGAGTTGTTAGTAAGCAATGGGGTAGCTCATTTAAAAATAAACATTTTTTTCAGAAACTAAGTATTTTTGAAAAGTGTAGAATTGCTGTTATAAAAAAGAATCCAAGAAACATGGTGCTCAGTTAGAAATATAATTAACTATAAAATACAGTGTTTTTAGTTACTGCACAGATAAAAACTTCTGTCTTTCAACATGTATTTATTGAGTGACCTAGACGCTATGCCCTGATGTGAGCACTTGGGATACATAACTGAACAATGTGAGATTCCTGAATCCTTTGGGAATTAGGGGAAAAAAAGGCACTCAGAACACACACGCGCGCGCGCGCGCTTGTGCATATGTGTAAAATACTGAGATGTTGTAGACGGGCTTACTTCTGTAATCAGTAACATAAAGATTGATGTAACAATGATCATACTTGAAGTGAAGTATGAAATTGAAGTATAAATTGAAATGATTGTGAAAACGACTAAATGATGGTAGAATTTGGGAGAAAAAGGGAATTGTGCCATGAATTTTCTTAAATACAATAAACAAATGCAGTTGATCTTCAATAGAAAAATGCTCGGCCTGCGCTGGTCGGCCGTGTTACTGCTCAGGCACCCCTGTTGTCTCTCCCTGGGGAAGCGGGGTGCTCCCTGCCCGATTAACGTCAGGCCTGGCCGTAGGTTTGCTTTGGGTAATGAAACACGAGTGAAAATGATTTATGTTTACTTTGGGGCAGAAGCATTGAGTCAGCACACAGTGTCCTGAATTCCCTTCTTTCCTCTGCTTTGACAGTCAGCAGATCAGATTAGATGCTTCTCCATCACCCCGAGGTCCGAAAGAAAGACGACAGGTAGCTGAGCCTCAGCCAAGCCTTGTTTGACACGCAGCATGAGCAAGAGATAAACTTGCGTTATTGAAACCATTGAAATTTTATTACTGGAACATAAGCTAGCCCAGTGGTTCTCAAACTTGAGCATGCATTGGAGTCACGTGGAGATTTTGTTAAAATGAAGATTGTACCAACTGTTGGGCCCCACTCTTGGGAGTTTCTGACTTCAGTCGGTTTGGGGTGGAGACCAAAATTTTTATTTCTAACAAGTTATTACCGTCTGACACTGATGCTTTTTCAGGAGGTTCACACTTCAGGGACCTCTGACCTAACCTTTCCTGACTGATACAGTCTGTTAACTTCTATTTCTAGGTACCTTAAGCACACAGTAAATGATATAATAACAAGATGCAGAATAGTTCCCAGACTCATTATTAAAGAAGTAAACTCTATAAACTGCTCCTTTGGTTTCTGGGACATGGACACACAAAATGCCATAAGAAACCCTAAATTTGGTGGAGTGGATTAGATAACTATGGAAATTAGTATCACATTAGCCAGAGCCAAATGAAAACTGCCCAAACTATACAAAGAGCAAAGGGAGTTTGAGAGAGAAACAGTCACATCTAATTGTGGGAGAAAATTGCCACTCCTGATGGACTTGGTAGGAATTCTCTTGAAAAAGGAGGGGGATGACGAGAGATTGCATATGGAAGGACCACGGAGACCAAAGTGAGAGATGAGAACATGTGCATTGTGTCTGAGAGTAACTTCTACAGTTTATTACTGAGAGGCAGGTAAGGGAGAAGAGAACGTGTGAATTTCTTTTAGAAGTCCAATTTCTTTCTTGGTATATAATATAAACACAGTAAAGCTTCCAGTCCTGTTTTTTGTTCTCATGTCTAAGATTGAGGTGCTTTTGGAATTTAAGTTGCTATAGGTCGCAAATTAATACCAAAGGTAGGCCTTATGACTGTCCAGGAAATTTTGGAGAGACTGATGTAAAAAAAAAAAAAAAAAGCTATTGTGCAGAAAAGGTGTATAAGAGAGTCAGCGTGGAGTCCTGCCCAAAGTCGGGCCAGTCACGTTTAGGTAGGAAGATGTGCAGAAAAGAGGAATCAGAGATTGGTTCCTTTGAAACTGTCCCTGCTCTCGGTCCCTTGTAAAACCTTTGCGTATTCTTATTTGGAAGAGAATTGCTCTCTCCCTTCATTCAGAGGGTTGGTGATTTCTCTTCTGCAGCCCGAGACCCCCATCTTCCCTGTAGTATTTCTTCTCACAGTGAGACCTGCAGGCACAGAGAGTTCGTTGATTGGGATGTAAAGTGATTTTGTTATTGTGTGAGGATGTCTTGGACCAAACTCTGGGGGCAGAAGACTTAATCTCCCTGGACCTCGGTTTCTTAATCTGTAAAATATAATTCTCTCAGGTTACTTTAGCGCCAGTATTTCATTTTTCTAATACTGTTTATAGTCCAGCAAAATTTCACTTTGTTAACTTGCCCAATTTCTGTCATATGTAACACAAAGTTTTATAATCTTTGAGATAAATGAAGCAAGCTGGAGTTTTTAAAGGAAGGTTTTTCTTTTATAGTTAAGATACTCTGTAATCCTCAGTTACAGAAGCTTCCAAAATACTGTTTTTGCTCCATTACCTGGAGATGCGTATTTTATTTATTTCCCTTTCTAAATTTGAACTTTGATATTAAATAAGCATAACTTTATGAAAAAGTATAGCCTAATCTTAGTTTCAAATAGCTGCTCATTTTGTTCAGTGTGAAAAACAATTACTGTATTATTTTAGTTAACATAGATACCAACATGCATTTGAAAATAAATTAGTGTTGATTCAAAGATTATATATAATTGAAAACACTTGTTTTCATCTTTGTCCACAACCTTTATAGGAGGTGGAAAAAATGAAAATACTTGCCAGTCTTGAGGTCTTTAAAAAAGAGATTGGTTCAGTATTCCAGTTATATTTTGTTTAATGTAAACAGTTTTTGTCCACAGTAATGCCATGCTTCTAAGAGACTTTCTAAGTCTTTTTGGGGGGAGGTGGTTTATATAAACTACCATTCTGATCTTAAATTTGGTTTTTGCCTATAGTTAATTTCAAGTGTAAACACATGCCATGTCCTCAAGACCTGCACACAGGTTAGGTCCAGTGGAACTCAGCTCTGCTCCTTTTACATGTGTCTTACAGTTCGACTAGTATTGCTACTACTAGTCCATTTTGAGAGGGAAATTCATCCTAATTAACATTTCTTTTAGAAACAGTCTGAAGGTGATTCTTGGTTTCTTCGCAATTGAAGCCAGCTTGGAGCATGACCTTCTTAGTTTGGATTTTAAAGCAAAAACAGTTCCAGTCTCTCCCACGTTTAAGGAGAAATCTGATTCTATTGGAGCTGTTACTGTAAGACTGAATCCAAATGTTTCCAATTTATGCTTAGGACACACCAGAAGAAAGTGCACAACAGTCACCTGAGGACTTACAATCACACTTGATTACCCGTAACTGCTGCCGGTGCCAGCAGCTTCCCTTAGGTTCTTGTGAACAAAGCTGAGCACCAGTGTTCCATTTTGTATGAAATAAATGTACTGTAAAATATTTACCAGAGTCAAAAATAGTATTTTTAATGCACTGGGAGAATTCACTATTTAAAGGAATCTAATTGAAAGTTATTTGGAAGGTATATATGTTTGTGAAGCAAACAAAATAATCTTCGCCAAATTCCTTCATTGTTGGTGTTCCAACTTCAGATGTTTGTATGTGAGATTTCTTAAAGTAGGAACATAATAGTTATTTTGTTTTCTCTTATTAAGTGCCATGTGCAGGCTGACACCGAACTCTATTTTAACTCTATTCAAACAATACTAGACTTAAGAAGAAAAACCTGTTGTGTGTATGTAAACAATGTAATGTTTTTTAATTGTACATCACAGACTTTAAATAGTAAATCGAAATGATTGATTTAACCCATTGACGTATACATATGAGATTAGACAATGAAGATTTTTTTTCTAAACATCAGTAAGTCTGGAAGTCCATGTCAGTCTTTTCTGATATTTTTATGATGAACAGGTGTCAAAATCTAGAGTTGTTGGTCAAGCTACAGTTACTAAATTATAAGTGAGTACTAAGGTAAGCATCTATACTTGAAAATGGGTTAGTAAAATTAATTAGAAAAAGTGGGGTTTTTTAATGTGGGATTTGAAAAACAAAATAAGAAAAATTTAACTTAAAAACTATATAAAATTATACAAATTTTCTTTATAATGAAGACAACAACTGTGAAACAAATTCAGGGCATTTAAATAGGCGTTCAGTGTTTTTTTTTTAATTTTCAAATTTAACTTTCATATTCACTCCAAATGTATTTATGTTTTTAGTAACAATGATAATTAGATAATTAGATGAATAAAAATTTTAAAGATTCAGCCACTGTCTTTAACTGTTCATAATTAGTTCATGTCACTCTTTTCACACTTCCAGTATGCTGATCTTTAAGCATTTTCTGTATTAAATAACTTTCTTCACATAATAATGTAACTTTTATCTTTGATACTGAGTCACTTAGGTGATTATGAAATAATCTATAGAATAGAATATTTTAAGAATTATTGGTGTGCATGACTATTTTAAATCCAATTTATCTTTTTTTTGGCCAATTTTTTGGGCATTTTTAATTGTGCTGTACAGATGGTTCCTGACTTATGTTTCAACTTAAAAATTTTCAATTTTATGACGGTGTCAAAGCAATGCACTGAGTGTAAGTATTCAGCAGAAACCATACTTTGAATTTTGAATTTGGATCTTCTCCTAAGCTAGCAGTGTTGGGCACGATACCCCGGTGATGCTGGGAGCAGCACTGAGCCGCAGCTCCCGGTCAGCATGCGAATCAAGAGGGTGGACAACTGATGCCCACGCAACTGCGCTGCACCCAGACAGCCATTCTCATTTCACGCTCAGTACGGTGTTCAACACGTTACATGAGACATTCAACGCTTTATTACAAAATGGGCTTTGTGTTAGATGAGTTCCCCCAACTATAGGCTAAGTGTTCTGAGTACATATAAGGTAGGCTAGGCTCAGCTCAGCTAAGCTACCTGGTTGGTGTTAAATGCATTTTTGACTTGGTATTTTCAGTTGAGGATGGTTCATCTTCATCCATCATAGGTGGAGGAAGATCCATACTACTTTTCGCAAATCAAATCATGTAAGACAGGTGACGTAGAATGCAGGACTGAAGAAAGTTGAAGCCGAACTCAGAAAGTACAAAGTAACTGAGCCTCTTAGAAAGCACCAGTGATTCGGGACATTGTGTGTTAGAACTCTTAGTCAAAGCAACAAATTTCTTCTATACAGCACAGGGAACTATATTCAGTATCTTTATACAAAAATTCATTTTATTTTCCATTATTATTTCTAATAATAGCACTAAGTAAAATGTTAACAAAGTAAGTGATGAAACTTCAGAATTAGAAATCATTTCGTGAGCCAATTAGGGAAGTCATTTACTCCCAGGCTTTTTTGTAATGGATAGTAAAATTGACTCCTAAAATTAAGTGATTTGCTCCAGGTTGTAGAGGAGTCACGACTAGCATTCTGTATCATTGCTCATGTCAGGAGTTTTCCCACCACAACATGTAGTGCTTTAGAAGTATTTAAAAGGAAAATTTATAAAGAACATCTTTTATATCATTGTATTTACCAAATAAGTGGAAACTGAGTAGACAAAAATTTTTAGCGGTGAAAATACTTGTCATTGTTTTCAGCTTATTAGAGAACATATAATAGAACAGTATATTTGTATCATCAACTTTATGTCGGTGCCCAATAGTATTCTTAGATTTCATAGCTCTGGAATGATAGGACAGGAAACATCACCTATCATTAAGTCTCATATTATGATATTTAATTGGGGGAACTTAATACAGTTTATCTAAGATAGTAATATTTAGAATACCTGTAAATGTGTTTTTAAGGGAAAATATGCAACAAAACATTTGATACAGAAATATGATTAAAGAACTACAAATTCTTCCAGAAATGGCTTACTGGCGACATCTGCTGGTAGAATGTTGTAATTAAGATAAAACTATCTCAAGGAAGTAATTTCACGGAAATTAAGCATGAGACAAAGAATCTTTGTGAGCAAAATTGTTTCTTTTTTTATCATTAACGTTTCTAAATAAAAAGATTATCTTTGTGAGTTCCATTCCATTGGCATTTGACTAAGAGTATTATTCTAATAAGAATAACATTAAACTCCTTTATACTTTCTTGTATATATAGTATGTCATTCCAACCTGATCCTCTCTCTTAGTTGTGTATCAGCTAAATTGTTTGATACAATGCTGCAAATTCTTTTTCCTCCTCGTCTCTGGCTTTGTTTTGTATCACCCGTAGCACAGGATCTTGCAGACGCAGAGATATAGTAACTGTGGATTGAGTCATGCTAGTTATATCATTTGCATAGACTAACTTAAATAGAAAAGTCTATGTATACGTAAGTTAAATGCATTTTCTCTTTTATGTGCACTCAAAAGTAAAAATAAGGCTTTATATTAGAGAATTTTGTTAGAAATTAAATTTTTGTTATTCCTTTATAGAAGAGATTTTCTGCACTATAAATTATGGAGGAGTAAAAAAATCCTCAGTCCTTTATACTTATTTCCTCAATGACTGTATCTGGTCCTGTGGATTTAAGTACGTAAATGAATGAGACCTCTTCCTTGAACCCAAACCTGAATAGCCAACTGCTTGATTCCTTAATGTTTCCATTTATATCTGTCCTGCACCTCAAACTTAATATGCCCCAAACAAAACTTTGATGCTCTCCTCAGACCTGTTGCTTCCATAGTCTTCCTCACTTCAGTAAAAGAATATTTTATCCTTCCATTTTGTGAAACCAAAAATCTTTTAATAATTTGTAAATTCTCTCTTGTACCCCGCATTCAAACCATCAAGGAATTCCACCAACTCTGCTTTTGAAGTACATTCAGAATCTTACCACTTTTCTCCCCCTCTACCACTATGATCTGGTCCAGCCACAGTCATCTTTCTCCTCCTAATTAGCCTCCTTGCTTCTAACTTTGCCCCTCTGTGGTCTCTTCTCCAACCAGTGGCCAAAGTGATTATCCTAGAATTTAAGATGGATCTTGTCGCTCCTCTGCCGAGAACCTTCCAAAGCCTTTACCTCGCCCAGAGGGCCTGCAGGAGCTGCAGACCGCGCCCGCCCCTCCGCTGTCTCTGCCCTCATTTCCTACCATCACTTCTGCCCCGTCCTGCTCCAGCTGCAGGAATCTCCTTGCTGTTCTCCTTACATGCCACGCAGACTCCTTATCATGGGCTTTGTACTTGCCCTTCCTTCACACTGAAATGCCCTTCCCTCAATTCAGTCAAGTTTCTGATAAATTACCAAGTTCCACCTTCTCAGAGAGGTCCTTCCTGACCACGCTGTTTTGTTTTTTGTTTAAAAAAAAAAAAAAAAAAAAAAGAGGCCCAACTCGGTCACTGTTTCTCCCCTTATCCTGCTTTGCTTTTTGCCATAGCAGTTACCACCACATGCATACTTCCCTTTTTCATCCTGCCTCTCCCTCACCAGGACTGTCAGCAGTATGAAAGCGGGGGTTCTGTACTGTCCACGGTTACGTCCTTAGAACCTAAACCAGTGCTTACACGTACACATAGTAGGCACTCAGTCAATATTTGTTGAATAAATCAGTGAGCCTTAATACATGAATGGAGACTGTGATTTGATTTATGTTATAATAACCGAATCCATCAAATAGTGAGGCACCTTTTAATGGAATCTGTTTTGTATAAATCTTCATGTTCAATGCCATACTTTTTACATTTTACAATGGTGTTTCATAGTTAGGCTGAGACTCAGATAATACTCTTAGTGTCAAAATTACTATTTTAAAGATTCTTTTTATGGCAATAATTACTTTTTTGTCCTTTTGACATGGACATCTGACCCCCAATTACATGACCAGACCTTACACACATGAATGGAGGGAAGAACAGCCCCTTTTGAACCGGTGCTAAGACTTTATCAATATGAAGTGCTTCCCACAGGGTTCTCCTGAAAGGACCAACTTCAATCAGAATGAAATTGCAAATTCATTTGCAGACGCCCTTTTATATTTGAAAGCTATTTTTTGATGTTTGGTCTGCAATTAGATTTATTGTTTAAGGTCACAAATAGGCAATCCTGACTAGACCAAGTTGTCAGAATCCTTTATCTCTTCAGCGTTGCACAAAGATAAATGGCTGTCTTGTAACAATAACACGCCAAAGCCAAAATTTGTTCCCAGTTGTACATAATCTTTTAATCAATCTGCTGCTTTCTGTTTTCCAGTCAATAGACTCCCAGCCTGCCCCCTCACCACCCCACCTATGTAGAAGTTAGCCAATTATGGGTTTTAAATTACTGAGAAACACTTTCTTCAGATGGAAAAAGATAAGTTTAAGAATTTTAATGCTATAATTTTCCCATGTACATTTTTAGCTTAGCATATGAATTATTTTGTCTTTACCCTCATTCTGCACAGGGTAGATAATTATGTCGTATGTTAGCTACATTCTCTGGTTACATTCTCACTGTTAACATGACCACAAAGTAGATTATGTTGCTTAATTGGAATGAATTCTTAAGTGTTTTAAAACATCTCAGTGAACATAGATTAAGTTTTTTCCTGAGATTCTGTATGTCCTCTGATAAAAATGTATGTTTAAACGTTTTAAGATAAATTCCTTACATTTTTGTGCATTTCCTTTGTGACCTTTCATTTAAAAGGCATACAGAAAGAACTGCCCAGTTAGATTTAAGGCTGTACTTTTTATCCAAGAATATCCAGTGTCTAATATTAACATATGTTAGAGCATCATTGTATCACCCATCTTTATAGTTTCTCCAACGGATTTTGATGCTAGATACACAAAGATTTTTCTTTGTAACTTGATTATACCTATAGGTCAGGCCATTAAGACCAGTATAGTAATGCCTCCCACTTTAAAATCTTGTTTAAACACTTTCTGCAGATGTGAGACTCCTCCCAGCCCACCCCCACCCTTAATTGCCACATAGTTTCAGTCTTCCCCAAGTAAAATGAATACACTATTTTAGGAGGAGGTATAAGAGAAAACTATGACTTTTAAGTCAGGTGAAGTCCCCCACCCCCTGCCAAATTCTGACTGCTGTTTGTTTTGTGACCCCTGGGAAGTTGCTGCATTTTGGGGGCCTCTGCACAGCTATGGAACAGAGAAACGCCTATTCATAGAGCTGTGATACAGCTCAATGAGATAACACATAAAACGGGCGCAGACAGTGCCAGCAGGAGTAAGCGCCGGTTAACATTTGGACCCTCTCTTTGTGGCCCCCACCCCTTCCTCACGCTACATCATCTGTTCTCACTGAGCTTACTCGCAAGTTAAAACTGGTGAACTAAACTTGAAGCCTTTTTGTGCTTGCCAGCTCTGCGTTGCTCTGCGTTCACTGAATTAATAAGTAGGGAGCAGTCAGGACCTTGAATTGACCTGTGCATAATACCCAGCAGGTGTATGTGGCCTTTTTCTTCACAACAAATTGCTCCCCCAGGGATTGGCTAGAATGAAGAATAGTCCACTCCCAGCCTTCGTGTTAAGTCCACATGAAGCCCTTAGAAGATTTACTTTAGGTGTCTCTTCAACCTGTAAATCTGAGAATTGAGCCTTGAATTATGTTAAGATGCCACAGGGAGGCATCCCCATTTTAATCATTCTGTGTAAGGTGGGTTGCTTCATTATTTGCTGTTTGTTTGATGATTTGTACTGCTCAGGTCAGTGTCTTTTTAAAAGAGTTTCACCTTAAAAAAATCATTTTCAGGAAAAAATTTTAATAGCTGTTTAATATACTACTTTATATCTCAAAACGTGTTATTTCACCATTGTAAATTTTTGTTTCAGGTGCAAAGATGGTTTGAAAGGATTTACGTTCTCTGCACTTAGGTAAGTAGTGTGTTTTATTTACCTTTATGTTAAGAGAATTAACAGTCAACTTTTAAAAGTGATACCATAATTATAAAAAATATTTGCTGACTCCATTTTTAATCAGAAAGTAATTTTAAAAATCACAAATGTGGCTTTGTGGACATTTCATTAACAGAGTAATTTGTTGGTTTTTTTCCCCTAAAAATCAAGTCAGTCAACCACATTTTCGAGGCCTCTTGTGTGCCTTAAACCGTGGAGTGTCAAAGAATTACCAGAACTCTGTTCAAGGAGCTTGGGGAGACAAAACTACACAGGAACAATCACTGGAAAACTCAGTACTGAACTGTGTGGTACCAGACTATGTGCAGGGCTCATGCGTCGTCAGACACATGGATTATCAGCTTCAATAGTCACTGGCGTCTTCTTCTGACCTCATAGCCCATCTCTTACCACAGTCATTGTCACACAGTCAATGCTGCAGACATGTTGGTTAGCATTGTACTTTATAGTTCTCCAAGCATTTTCACATACATTAGACAATTAAATTTTCTATATTACTGAATAGAATGTTTTTGGTTGTGGAAACTTTGTGGTAAATAGGAACTAAATCATAATGCACAGTAATTTCTTCATGTCATATTTTTCATTAAAAGGTCATGAAACTTACTGGAAAATAGCTTTTTGTTGTTATTGTGTTAGCTCCAAAGGATTCTGTGTTAAACTGACAGTTGGTAACAAAATCAAAAGTTGGTTTTCCAGCAGAGAGGATACAGCTCGGTGGTAGAGCACGTGCCTAGCATGCACAAGGTCCTGGGTTCAATCCCCATTGCCCCCATTAAAATTAATAAGTTTTAAAAACCTAATTACCTCCCCCACCCCAGAACAAACAAAAAAGTTGGTTTTCCTAGAGAGAAAACTCTGCCATTGTCCCTGTATCTTTCCTTAGATGCCCAGAATCCTTGCAAAAACTCAAAATGTGTCAGATATTTCTGTGTGTTTTCTTCAAATCCACTTATAATTAAGGGCTGATTTGGACTATTTGAGCTTAACATTTTCTCTACGTTCTAGGAAAATATTCTGGAAAAGTTAATTCTTGCTAGTTCTGCAAGGTAATAGTGGAAGTTATGGGAATAGAAAGAGTCACAGCCAGAACCACGGGCGAAGAGTCAGTGCAGGCGTCTGAAGGGAGCCTGAGCCCGAGTTGTCATAGTTTAAAACACAGAAGCGTGCAGAGCTCGGTGATGAAGACCCTAGGCGTTAGAGTCAGACAGCTCTGGGTTCAAATAATTACTGGTATTTTTGATTGTGGACAAGCTGTTTTTTCATGCTAACTCTCATGGAAATTATGGTGCCTACTTCATAGTGTTGCTATGACGGGTAAATTGATTTAATATTTTTAAAAGGCTCAGTACTGTGCCTGTCATGTAGTAAAAGCTCAGAAAATGCCAGCTATTACTGTATTCATTTGATGTGTATTAACTAAGTATTTACTGTGTGCCAGACTCTGTGCAGGGCACTGGGATGTAACAGCAGAGAAGGTAAGCGTTGTCTCACAGATCCCACAGTTTAGTGAGGAAAGGAAACTACTAAAAAGCTGCTTCCCGTCCTAGGGGTCCACTGGGCTGAGAGTACAGAAGAAGGACGGCCCAGTCTCTCTAGCTTGGGGCAGGGACAGCTTCTCCGAGGAAGTGAGCTGTAATCTGAGTGGCCAGTCCTGGCTAAAATAGCAACAGTTTCTGAAATGTAGGAGAGGTGTTAATTCTGTCTGTTCCAGCATACTTTTGTCCTGTTTGTTAAGAGCAGTAATGCGCATCTTCGACTCTTCATTCACACCCACGATTAAGAACCAGATTCCTTTGGACTAGCAGTTACCAAGGAGGCACTGCTGCCACCTGGCGACAGTCAGTCTCATTGCACACCCCTTACAGTTTGATAAACTAGATGTGTTTGGTACCAAGTTTATCCAAACGAGATGGGCTGTACTTGTTCATAGTAACAGTTTTTCTTTCTCTTTTATGAGTACTTTTAATTTTCTTACTGTTTGTCATAGTTCCCATGTTCCAGAATTTTAGTGTAGTATTACTGATCTCCCGTTTTATCTGTGTTTTGTGATATTTTCTGAAGGTTCAGCAGGTAGAGTTGCTTAAGGAAAGTTTAGCTATTCTTTATAAGAACAATAACTCTTACAGTAAAGGTGCAAACAGCAAAAATGAGAGCTCTGTTGAAGGAGACTGACTGTTGGTAATGTTTTCTTTGTATTGTCTTTGGAAAAATATAGTCCAGCTTTGATGAGACAGGAATGGTGTCTTCTCCGGATACTAGATTTTTCCGCATTGAAATAAGATTAGAATAACATCAAACTTGAGATTTTCTTTTCTTTCTTTCTTTTTTTAATGCAGGTCCTGAGAATTGAACCCGGGACCTCATGCACGCGCTCTAGCATTGAGCTATAGCCACCTCTCCCCCAAATTTAAGATTTTCTAATGAAGTAATGTGAGGAGGACACACGAAATCTTGACCACTTTCTGACTCTCATTCTTCGGTTCCGTCTATTTCTTATGTGCATACAGATGACCTGCATTGCAGCTGTTTTATGACTCAAAATGACATTAGATATAAATTTAGAGTAAAAAATGAGAAATGCATTCAATTGTAATATTAGTAAAATTTGGAGAAAAAATAGAATTTTTTTGTCATTAACTAGTAGATCCAAGTTAATAGTTCATCTGCTTTCTTGTTTGAAAAAACTTTAAGGAGTGTAAAAGAAAGAAAGTACCCTATGTTAAAAGGGTGCTGCATTAAAGTGCTATGCTGTATTTTAGTTGGTAAATTTGATTTTAAGATACCTGCATTGTTAAAGAAGTGGTGATTAACATTTTCTATTCAGACTCCAGAAGCCCATTTTTTTAAAGGATGATTAGACTTTATATAAATTATGGAAAGTATTATTTAAAATGATAAGGTACTGTCCAAAATGTATTTGTATGTAAACAAAATCAGTTTATTTTCTCATTGATTTTTTTTTTTTTTTAAGGTGAAAAATGCCTCTCATTGTGCTCCTTTCTTTAGGTTCATTGTAGGGAAGGAAGAAATTCCCACACATTCTTATTCACCAGAGGCAGCATATGCAAAAGTGGAACAAAAGATAGAGAAACATGAGGAAAAACCAAGAAGAATGAATATAATCACTCTAGTCAGGAAGCTTGTGGATTCAATGTGAGTTCTTTATCTTGACATTTTAGCACATTTTGTCACTGTTTTATATGTCTTTGTACCATGCCAAGATATTTTTGGTTTCTTTTCAGGTAATATATATATATATATATTTTTTTTTTTTTTACCAGAAACTGCATAGAGTCTTATAAAAAGGCACATGATGGCAAGTGAATGTTATGTGTTATTTCTGGCAGGACTAAAGGCCATTATATGCCTTTAAAATAGATTTACATGAGATCGAAATACTTTTGTATTTCAAACTGAGCAGAGTGGCAGGAGGCTAGAATGGGGAGCTTCTGGAAACAGATTAATATGTACTAACCGAATGTGTCAGGTGTGGAAAGGAGAGAGAAAAGTTCCGAGAGAGATTCCAGAAGATATAGGAATAATGAGTAAACCTCAAGTAAAGGCATTTTGCAAGAGGGGAAATGTTTAGGGCTTTGGAAATAAGAAATCTTTATTTGCATCTTATACAAAGAAGTCTAGATATGGATAAGTCTTCATTTGTATTTCAAGTGCAGATGTTTAAGAAGATAAACTTAATGGTTTAAGACTAGAATATCAGACAATAAAAATAATCTTGGAGTGCTTTATAGAGTGTGGAATGAGTAGGCAATACAGAAAGTTAGGGGACCACCTACAGGAAGCTGATGGCCTTTAGGAAGACTGTGTTGACTCATTTTGCCCCTCCTGGCTTTGTGACTTTGAGCAAGTGATTTAACCACTGTATCCCAAAGTCCTCACTGGTTAACTGGGGTTAACATTCTCTAAGGAGTGTTGTGTGCAGTAAATGAAATAACATAAGAGTTGCCTCATATACATGAGCACAGAGTAGGCGCTCAAACTTTTTACTGAATGTAAAGACTTTGTCTTCATTTTAGCACACAACGCAGAAGGTAAGAGGAAAGAAGGGATCGTAGACGGCAGGACGAATTGTGGTAGTGAATTTACTGAGCAGGTGCAGAACAGTTCCGTGCTACCTTAGTGGAGGAGAGGGACAGGGGTCTTGCTGGCGGGCATCATGTCAGCAAGGGTCACAGGGGGATGCAGAGAATGCATGATGTAGGGGAGTGAAGCCTTGGGTATCAGAGCTGACGAGGTCGTGGCAGAACGTGTCAGAGTAGCCTCAGTGGGCGCAGTAGCAATGTAGCAACGGCTGAGAAGTGTCTTTGAAGAGGACACTTAGAAGTGTGAAGAGTGACGGTTTACACAAGGTGTCCTTCTCTGATTCACCACTTTTCAGGCCCCTAGCTTTAATCACTCAGCAACTTCACATGACCAGATATGTCATATCATTCTAACGACGTAAGGACCATGGTCAGGGTGAAGTATTGCCGTCACCGCTGACTAGAAAAAGCCGCCGATATACTCCAGCTGCCGTGCAGAACTGCAGATTTCGGGGAAAGGTCTTGATAATCAATTTGCAAATGGAATTAGAGAGATGTGGAGCCAGACTATCACTCTACAAGTTACTGTTCTAAACAGGAAAGAGTTAATGTGTTCCGACCATGAAGATAATGAATTAACCACGGTCTGAAAGGGTTACAAAGGGTGCTGATTTTGGAACATGCACTCTTCAAAGGCAAAGGGGGAGAGCTAAAACCACATTAGATGTTCTGCTTACTTGTTTACGCCCAGAGTGAATAAACAGTCCTGGAGTCAACATACCAAATAATTAACATAAGTGTGTCCTGAACAGTAGTCCTTCCAGCAGAAGTGTTTATTAAATATCAGAGGACTAGGCGGTCTACACTTAAATCGCAAATATGCTACTTTTGAATTCCCACATGATCTATTTTTATATTTATTTTAAAAACTGGATTTTATATTCTAATACTATATCATGTTTCTTTCCCATATGTTTACTCTCAAATATAATTAAGTATAAATTCCTGTAACCTGAGCACATTCTCATTATGATTTCTGCTCAAGTACTGACTTCATGGATAATTTATGACTGTTATACACTACAATAAGCGATTTAAAGCTTTCAAAAAATCTGGCATGTATAGAGATAACATGTACATACTTTTCATATTTAGTCACAAATATTTACCAGTATGGTTTTTCTGTTCCACATTCAAATATTTTGACTGCAGTCGCATATTTTATACACTGTGTCAAATGGGGAGCAGCAAAGGACAAAAAAATCTGTTATCTTTGCCTCTGTACGTCCTGAGAAATCAAAAGATGCACACGATTAAGAAAAGTTGATTAACGTTTTCTCCTTCTTTGGTTAGAAAGTTTTAAGTAGATCAACGCACACACGCGCGCACACACACACACACACACACACGCACACACACATTTTAATTATGTTAGTTTTTTTGGTTTCATTTCAGATGTAAGCATGGACCAAGGCATAGATGTTGCAAACACTATGAGGATAACTGCATCTCTTACTGCATTAAAGTAAGTATATAAAATCTACTTTAATAACCACAGAGAGTGTGTATAGAAAGAACTTATTTATTAAAATGTAATTTCAGAGTAAATGGAAGAGCTGACAGTAATTGCTGTCATTCCTTGCATGTGACTTGAAGACATTTGTGAGAAACAGGAAACGGTTCAGCCTTCAGTATTCACTTACCAGATCCTTAGTTAGATAATTTTAAAATTGGCTTATTAGTGTAAAACTTACAAAGTAGAAGAGAGAGTGAAGCAACGACAACGACAGAAAAGTCAAGTCATTAAAATGAGTACCGTGCAGTGTATCCTCATTAGACGTCTTAGGAGAAGGCCCCGGGCCGTGCCGTGGGCTGGTGGGTGAGCGGGCACGCACACACACTGTGCGCAGTCTGGGACAGTGGCATTTGGTTTTGGACTTGTAGAGCTGTTACATTTTTTTTAAGGCATGGTGGTAACTGGAGCATGTCCACAGTTGTTCTACATTAAGAAAGTTAGTTATGCCCCCGGCATAAATTCCCTGCTCCCTAATATACCAGAGTGCTAGTGCGGCCCAGTGTACTCCACCCACCCCCACGCCCTGCCTGCCACCCCCCGCCTCCCAGTCCCCCCCACTCCCCCGGCAAGGACATTATTTTCATTGCCGTCAGTCTGGCACAGGTGGCACCACCTGCTACAAGGTCTTTAGTTTTGGATGGCGCTCTAACAATCCTCATGCTTTAGAAAATTTATGCTCCTCCTCCCAGCATCTGATCCCCACTCCACTGACGGTGAGAAGAGCAGAGCTGTACAGCACCCCGGTGCCAGCCTCCTGATGGGCACTCTCGGGGGGACGGACTGTTCGCACGTGTGCCGAGGAACACGAATGCCTGGGGCCCAGTGTTGATGGTGGCTGTCACCCAAGTCAACACTTACCTTTCGGGGTCCCAAAGACGGGACCCAGGGGTAGAGGGTTTTTTTTTAGTTGTGCAGAACTTTCTGATACACTCCTTCCAATTAAAAAAGAAAAAAGAAAAAAAGAGAAAAGTAGTAGCAGCCTCAAGCCCGCCAGCTCCCGGAGGGTCGCCATTCCCTCCGCTGGACAGAGTTCTAGCGCAAGGGATGCTTCAGGCAGGAACTGAGAAAAGTGTTCTGATTACATCAGGAATTTGAGAAATTTGGGGGAGAGGGCAGGTGATACTTTGCTAAAAATTAGACAAGTTAGAATTACTGAGCAATGAAAAAAAAATCATTCTTTCAAATGTTTGCCAGTACTGTAAACTTGCTAATTTATGTACAGTTCTGTGTCCATGGATGTAAAATTATTTGAAGAGCTGTGGGTAAGGAATGTACGTCACAAATACAGTAAAGTATTTTGACAGTGCACCTCATTATTCCATAGATGCAGTTACACTCCATGTTAAATCACATCCCTGAGTCAACATTCAGATGAATTGCCTTCCCAGTGACTCACTGTACTGCATTCGCACTAACTTTTTGTTGGTACCAGCCAATCTCTGTTTTGGCTTTGTCTTTTGATCCAAGCTGTCTGAAGTGTTTTCCCGTGCTCGCTCCTCTTCTGTGTCTATTTAAATGCCACATCCTCAGTAGCCTTCCCTTACCGCTCTGATACAGATTTCCCTGTTAATTTGTCTCCCAGTGCCCTGATTAATTCCTTCACAATGCTCATTATAACCTGTAATTATTTTCTGTTTGTTTGATTACTTATTTTGTCTTCCTCCAATGAGCATGGACGCTCCATGAAGGCAAGAACTTTGTATCCGCTTCACTACTCTTTCCCCTGCGTCCAGGGTAATGTTTGGCACATATGAGGCATTTGGCACAGCATGAGATGACTGAACATGAATGTGATCTCTGAATCCTTAGATTAATATTATAAGGCTGTCAATGACAAGAAAGACGTTTGTCCACTTCATGCATTAAACAAACACTCAGCGGTTTCAGTTCAGCAAACGCATGGCGATTCATACTAGTTGATTAGACTATTTAATTTCCATGTTTTAACCAGGTATTAGGTCATTTCAGGTTAATTAATGAATGTTTCTTCATAGGAATTCAGTTTTTTTCTAAAAAAGAAGGCTACTGTCCAGAAGATACAACCTGACCTTTGGAAGTTAGCAGCACACATTGCTCAGAATGTGGACCTTTCCCCATTCCGGTGGGGGTAACAGAGGAGGGGGTCGGAGGCCAGCAGAACAGCGTATTGGTTGGATCATGTATATTCTTTTTGACAATATTTTGTTTCAGGATAACTGGAATTTTTCAGTCTCTTGGTTTTAAGTGAGATCAAACTTCATTTTCCTAAATACTGAAACGAAATTGACCGACACCTGTCATCCTCTCCCTTCCCCTTTGCACTATACATGGTTGCAGGTGATGCGGAGAAAAATGGACAGCAAATGTGGATTTGTGGCAGACTTGCTTTTCCAAGTTTTGTTCAGTTTACCTTAAGGCTACCGTTCCCTCAAGATACTTTAGCCTGACACATTAAGCAAAGAAAGAAAAATCCAGATAGAATTATTTCTCTTCTTGGGAAACTCTCTAAACCTGATTGTTTAAAAAGATACCAAAGATCTAAACAAATAACACAAATTAATTTTTCTGTCAGAAGAATCCCTTTTCAAAGTAATGATTAAGAAAAATTTTCCAGAGCATTTATTTCTGTTAACTGTTTTTTTTGAATTTCAGTCCTTTTGTTTCTAAAACTCAGTTGTGGTTTATTTAGGATTTATAAATCCTGGTTATTGTCAACGTAATGTCAAGAAGTGGAAGTTTGGTGCATAGACAGGCTTGGCCAGTGCTTGGGAAACAAAGTTTTTGTAAATCAAAGAAAGTATATTCACTGCAAGATTTAGATTTCACCCTTATTTTTGAGGCAATTGTTTTAAAATTGACGTTTCAGGACTTAATTTTGAAAATGGCTGCAATATAAACTTGCCTTAATTATTTATTTAGTGCTGTTTTGATTCTGCGACAGTAAAATTCATATCTATCACACTCCACAATTTGGTTGTAAGTCAGCATTTCCTCCCAATTTTCCCCAGGGCTTCATCAGAATGTTCAGTGTGGGATACCTGATCCAGTGCTGCCTCCGCATCCCCTCCGCCTTCAGGCACCTGTTTACACAGCCATCCCGGCTGCTCTCTCTCTTCTACAATAAAGAAAACTTCCAGCTTGGAGCTTTTCTGGGCTCTTTCGTTAGTATATACAAGGTAAGGCTTTCAGAACAGGGCAGAGAAGGGGGAAAGAAAGAACACGGCTTTGTTCAAATAACTCATGTATCATTTTTTTCAATGCTTCTTTTTGTAGGACTTGTAAATATCTCATCAGCAACTTTGCACAATACATTGGGAATAGAGGCTGGGGGCATCTCTTTTAAAATGTTATTTAATAGGCTTGAAAGTGTGGTTACATTTGCATTTATACATAGTATTAATGGTTTTCAGACTCGTTTTCTTTTTTTCTATGACATAGACACTGAGAAAACATGAATGTCTTTATTTCTAACATCAGAAGTGATATTAATCTACCTGATCTATTTGTCTCTTAATCATATTTACTGCCTGGTTATTAATTTAAACATTTTCAGACCCTTCTTGCTGATACCAACCCTTGATAGAACCAGTAAGGATTTTCTGTTGTAACTTATGTAAGCGGTGACTTACTTTCTGTGTCTCCTCACTGTTTCTGCTACACTCCCTCAAGTCAACAAAGTTAACATTCTCCCACCTCTCTCTGCGTGTTCCTATAGATGCACCCACACGTGTATGAACACACACCTAAACACGCGCGTAGGGTGTGTGACACAGTACCCTGAAGTTTGAAGTAATGGCCTTGTGTTTAATGGAAATCACTGATAAGAAATCACATTACTGATATTTTATTAAACACCTGAAATTTAGATTCTAAATTTAAATGGTAAAGTATGTTAACTCAGGTTGATCTGTATGTGTGTGTGTGTGCACGAACACCCACACCATTGTTAAAGACTGAATTCTGGAATTACTTTGGGTAAGATAATTGTGTATCATTTTATGTAACAGTTTATTTCTAAAAGGTAGGTATGGAGAAGGTATTTAGAAATGGAAAGGAACAACTGACAAAATATAAACTACAGGGAGCTAACCACTTGTTATTCAAGTATTACTAGCATTGAAAGCATCTTCAATATGGTTTGACTAAGAAGCATTACTAATGTCTTTGAATATACAAGGGTTAGTAGGGCAGGATATGGGTGATTTTATGTTTATAGTCACATTCTTTTTCATCTCTTGCATCAGAGTGTTTGTATTTATTCTTAAAATACTCTCTTAAATGTTTATATGTGGATTATCTCCAACACTTTTTAGCCCAAGTTGGTTATTCTCCACCATCCAGCATATCTCAAAACATGGCTTTTTTGCTTTTCTTGTTTTTTTGGTTTTATTTCTTTCCCTTTTTGTTACTATATTATTTGCTTAGGTAATACAAACTAATGGTATTAAACTAAGGAAAATATGACTGGGTCAGAAAATCTCTTGTAAGAAATATTCATACGGTGTGCTCTAAAACTGTACGTGATGAAAAATTTTTATCACTTTTTTGCATCTTCCTAAGGACATAATTAAGACGACAAACTAACCTTATTTCTTCTGTATCTTCTTGGTGGACTGACACTTTTTCCATTTTGTAATGGTCCTCTTTATCCCTGGTAATGTTCCTTATTCTGAAGTCTTCTGTGTCTAATATTAATATAGCTACTCCAGCTTTCTCTTGATTAAGTTTGGTGGTATATTGTTTTCATCCTCTTTCTTTAATCTTTCTGTGACCTCAGTTTAAAAGTTGGTTTCTTTTAGACCACATATCGTTGGTTCTTCCTTTTGTATCCAGTTTGATAATCTGTCTTTTAATTGGTATATTTAGAATATTACATTTAATGTACTTACTGGTACGGTTGATACCTACTTTCTTTTAGTTGTTTTATATTTGTTTTTTTTTTTTTTGGTCTCCTGGATTTGGGGAGTATTTTTAAATATATTTTAAATTTATTTTAATTTTTAAAAAAATTTTGTACTTTTTTGTGTTCTGTCTTCACTATTGACTTATTATTTATATCTCTTTTTTAAATTGAGTGATTGACTTAACATTTATAATAAACATTTTAAATGTATTAGTCAACATTTTCAAATAATATTATATCACTCAGTATAGTGTAAGACTCTTACAACACCATACTTGTAATTCTTCCTTCCCATCCTTTGTGCGATACATTTATCTTTTCATATGTTATAAACCTCGCAATACATTGTTACTATTTTTGTTTTGGACCAGGAGTCAGAAAACTTTTTCTGTAAAGGGCCAGGTAGTAGATACTTTAATCTCTGTGGAACATATGGTCTCACTCATAACCACTCAACCCTGCTGTTATAGTGTGAAAGCAGCCACAGATAATATACAGATGAAGGAGCCTGGCTGTGTTCCAATAAAACTTTATCACATTATGATTAGAATTTCATATAATTTTCACATGTCACAAAATACTTTTAATTTTTATCCTCTGCAAGGTGTAAAACATTCTTCACTTATGAGCCTTATACAAATAGGTGGCAGGCCAGATTTGGCCAGTGGGCTGTAGTTTTCTGACCACTGCTTTAGATGATTCATTTTTATAGCAATTATAGATAAGAAAAACATGTCTTCTACATCTGCCTTCATTTTAGCATTTCCAGAGCTCTTTATTTCTTTTGATAAATATAAATTTTTATCTGTTACCTTGTTCCTTCTGCCCACAGAACTACCTTTAACATTTCTGGTAATGCAGGTCTGCAGGGGATGAATTTTTTAGCTTCTATCGGTCTGAGAAATTTTTAGCTTCTATCACCTTGATAGTGAAGAATATTTTCTCTGGAAAAGGATTCTGGCTTGACACAGTTGTAGTTTATCCAGCCTTTTCTCTTTGTTACAGTGGGAGTGATCGTTTTCCCAGCATTCTATATCTAGGCAAAAGTAGAATTTATGAATTCACTTTGAAAAATCATTACGATGAGAAATGTTTGTATACTTTCTTGATAGAGTCTGTATAAACAATAACTTTGTAACAGGTTATTGTTCGTAATTTTCCCAATCATGTATTCAGTTTGATTTTAGATAAGATCACCAGGTTGCCTCCAAGATCAGCTAATGACTCACTCATTACAGATGTTACATGTAGTCTTTTCCTCGAACTGAAACAACCGAAGTCATTGTGTTTTCTTCTTGATACAGGGTACGAGTTGCTTCCTGCGCTGGGTCAGAAACCTGGATGATGAGCTGCATGCTATAATAGCCGGTAAAGCAGTGATAAAAAACTGTTATTATTTGCATCAATCAGTGGTAGGAATGAATCAGAGATAGTTTCCAGTTTCACCTGGTGGCTTTGTATCTTCCTTTCTCTGTCATAGAATCCCTGCTGAGGCATTAGTCGAAACATTTTGTACTTGTGAAGTTTCACGTATCAGGCAGGGCGCTGTTGCCATCTGGTGTTCTGAGTTGGCAATATAATGACTTGGGTATCTGTCCTGCTATAGACTAGAAATTCTAGGCAGTGTGTCGCAGAAGAACATAAAGACAAAATATTTAATTGACTAATGGAAGTGAAATTAGATTTCTTAAAATATTCTGATTTGACCACTAGCAAGTGACGTATTTTAATAATTTTTAGGAACTTAAATTTTATAAAAATAAAAACTAAAGAACACTTTCTGTAAGTTCACTATATGTATTACTTAAGTTAAACAGGCAATTTTTCAGATATTTCTTAGTAATATCCCTACTATTAGTGAATTCCAGGCCTCCTGCCACCTCGGTTTTCCATTTGTAAAATGAAGACAGTGCTATGGAGAGAAGTGTGATGGCAGCACCCGACGTAATCTGAGCTGTTAGGAGAATCAAGGAATAAACATTTCCACTTAAAACAGAAATGATACCAGTAGCTTTTTAAAAATATTTTTTAAAAAATCATTACATTTGGCAAGACCACTGTTGTTTATAAAGTTAAATTTAGAATGTAAAATTTCCTGTAATATGTATATCAGAACTGTGGTTCCTAACTCTGAAGGTCAATTTTTTTAATTTAAAAATATGTGATAATGAATTAGAATTCACCCTATTTTAATGCCATCGTGTATATTACTGTCCTTGATTTTGTTGTAACAAAAGGCAGTGCTAAAATCAGTTCTTTGCTATTTAAGTGAATTAACATTTCCAAGTGACTTAATAACCAATAAATATTCAGGTTTTGATCAGTTTTGCCTTCTTTGTTGTTCCAGGATTTTTGGCAGGAATATCAATGATGTTTTATAAAAGCACAACAATTTCCATGTATTTAGCTTCCAAATTGGTGGAGGTAAGCAAACATTTTTATGCACGTACAGTTCCAAAGGATATAGAGCTTTTTTAGCTGCTTTAGCAGCAAATATATATCCCAGTTACAAAGGCAAGTTCTAGCTTTAGCTTCTAGTATAGCGCCCAGCACAGAGCTACCACCGCTAGATGCTGAATGAATGAATAGATCTAACAGAGAGGGGAGCACTTGGACACTGTACAGAAGGCATTGAACAGTAAATGTCATATTTAGAAATATGTAGAAATAAAGTGCTGTTGAATTTCACAGAAAAGTGCCACTGGCATTTGGAGTTTTGGGTGAGGGACTGAGGGAAAGGCTGACACTTAACGCCATCATGGGGATGCGACCTATGATTTGAGCTCTGAAAGGATCGTTAGGATTTTGAAAGGTAGAAAAAATGGTTGTAGGTAGGGAGCATATTGCTCCACCTTACTGTTGATGCGATTTAAAGTTGTTGTCTTTCTAAATCTTGCACTATGCTTGTTTTGTAGACAATGTATTTCAAAGGCATTGAAGCAGGAAAGGTTCCCTATTTTCCCCATGCAGACACTATCATCTATTCCATCTCCACGGCAATTTGCTTCCAGGCAGTAAGTACAGCCTTCTGAAATGAGGAATAGAAGTAATTCTGTTTCTACTGCACATTAAACCACTGGGGGAAAAGTAAAGGCCTGGGAACGTTTCAATTTATTACATTTTGTGCTTTTTTGGTTGGTTTTTTTCCAGCAAGGTAGCTTGCAAGTTTCAAATCATTAAACATGTTAACTTTATGGGCCAGATCATGTTTTATGAATACAACAATTCTTAGCTTTTAAATAGTACAACATTTATAGGTAAGTTATCATTCTAGTACCTTGGCTAGAATGCCCTAATTGTACTTCTGGAAAAAAGATACCATGGACATAAATAATATTTGCATTTCCCCAGTATCACTCTAGCAGTGAGGACAGGGGCAGAACCCTGTTTAATAGAAGCATCATTCAATCTCTTTAAGTTCTGTAATCAGCATTATTGATACTCATGGTTTTAGGGCTGTTGCAGAATTGTGGGGACAGCTTTTATTTGCACTTTCTGACAGTAATGTTAAGTTGGTGAACTTATTATAACTAGTGAAGTGCCAGCTATCTAATGGGTATTTAGTAAATGCTTCCTAATGACTAGTGTAACTCAGTTATTATTTCAGGAGCAATATTCTTATTTGAAGGCATATTTACAAAGATTCTTGATAGTCGTCAGCTTAAACATAAATACGTTCTTGTTATTACTGTCATCACTTGTTTTTTTAATATACAATGGGCAATAAAAATAAATTTAATTCTGTTGCCTAAGACTGCTGATAATATTTGCTGTCTACTAAAAGAAGGCTCAGACTGCCTATTCTAATCTTAGGCTGTCATGGAAGTTCAGACCTTGCGACCGTCTTACTGGAAGTTCCTTTTAAGGCTCACCAAGGGCAGGTAAGCGACTGACATGTTTTAATTGGTCATAGAAAAAAAAGCAATTTCCATAAAAAAGATTTTGAGTATTTTTGTCTGCCTGAGGGAATATTCTTTCAGTGGTAAAGGATGTATCTAGATATAAATAAAATATGACCTAAAACTTAATAACCTGGGGCATTCTTTTAGTGAACATTATCTTGGCTATTCTTTTCCCTATATTATTTTAGATATTTTTAAGTGTTCTAGATTTATATCATGTTGATTTGCAAACTGATAATTAGTTACTACATAACATACTTAAGCCTCTCTTTTTAAATCTTTGGGCTCTTCTTTTTGATTAAAAATAGTAAACAGAGTCATTAGAAATCATGCCCTAAACAATTGACTGGTTTCCACTGTGGAAAAACTCATGTTCTTTTGCCTGATTTTGCAAGCGTATTTTCCTTTGCTTTTATTGTCATGTTCTTTATTGTGTTGTTAGCACTTCCTGATTTTAATCTAATTCTTTGGGAGGCAGCTTGACCTAATAGAAAGACCATGAGCTTCGGAGTTGAACAGACGTAGGTTTGACTCCCACTCAGTACCTTCAGCTGTGTCAGTGGTCGGGAAAGTTGTTCACCCTCCTGCGCCTCAAGTTTCTTTCTCTCTATGGTGAAACAGTAATACATACTTTGTATGGCTGTGGAAAAATCATGATGTTTGTAGCAGCACCTAGCAGGCACTCAGTATTATGCCATTAGTATTACTGTTATTAATTATAGTAAGCACCATACAACGGTTTGCTATTATGTCCCAGAAATGGTTTTAAGATACACATGTATAGATACGTATGTATTTAATCCTTAAAATAGCTCTATCAGATAGGTACTATTAATATCCTGGTTTTACATGTGAGGAAACTGAGCTTCACAGAGAGGTTAGAGCACCTGCCAGAGTCACAGAGCTGGTAAGTTGTGAGCCAGGCAGTCTGGCTTCAGAATTCTTCCCCTTAGCCAGGACACGGTGTAGCCTTTATATTATTACTGAATCATTTATCTCTTTGTCCTTTAGATTTTTTTGGACACCACTGAGTTTAACCAGTTGATTTTGGAAGGGGATTGACTTTGGAAAGGAACAAAAAATCTTATTTATTGGCTCTTGGAATCTTGATTCTGGCCAATGACTCAAAACTAATTTCTCCCTGACATCTTCCCCAGAGAAGATACGGTCAGGCACAGAGACACACAAAGTCCATCTTGCACATAGCTAAATATGTGTGTTTTGAAAATTTTATGTCTCTTAGAAATTTGAAAACCTAGTATGTTGTTTTCCATTCAGTCATTAAATATTTGTACACTTGGATGTGTTTTCTGAGACGTTAAAATTTTGAGAGAAACTACATTTAATACCTTTGCCTCATTGGTGAATTATTAGCTCACTCATTGTTTATGTAGTTTCCTGTGATTTTATTCATCAGAAAAATCACAATGAACCTATTTTTCTATTTGACACTCATGGAAAGAACTCTAGAAGGGCTTGACATGATGATAATTTCTGGGGTTCCAGGTTTGGGGATTATCATCTCTAAAGAAAATACGAGACAGTGAATCTTGAGGGAGAATATCAAAGTGACTTCTGAATCTGCCTTGGAGTCTTTTGCCACGTCAGCCTTTTCTGTCTCCCTGTCCCATGAAAGAGAAGTCAAATAGAGTGAACCATCTTAATGAAGTTTATAAAATAAGTATTTGCTCACTGTGTCCTGTGTTTTACAGATTTGCTGTCATGAACCGGAAAGCCCTTGATGTTTTTGGTACTAGTGCATCTAAACACTTTCAGGACTTCACCCCTAGGTTGGATCCAAGATACACAGTTGTACCACCAGAGTCGCCCATCGAATTTTCTTGAAGATGACTGTAACTTATTAATGTGACTTAATGTTTCATTATTTTGTCCTGGAGAGTTAATTATGTTGAATGCAAAAAGGGGGCCCGAGCTTGAACTTCAGTGTTATTTTAATGAGAGATGCTCTTTTTTTGTTTGTTTTTCTTACCGATCAGAAATACAGAAGCTTTTTAGGAAGATGTTGCTTAATAATTAAGCTCTCTCTATAGCCAGAATCTCATTCTGGATCACTGCAGTGGTTGACGTTATGATATATTATCGATTAAATTATGTCCACAAGCAATACTGAATAATCTATGTAAAATGTAGTAACAAATAAGAGTATACTTAAAATTACTTTAAAAGCTGTTTTAGTTCATTCCAATATAATTCTTGGTTAAAACTAAGAATATGTCTACATTTTTAGGATACAAAGGATCACGGGTACATGGATTTGGTCTGTATATTTTTTTTTCTCTAACTTTTGAATTGGTAAGTATAGCGGTGAGATGTTATGGATATGGAGTAACTCTTTTTACAGACGATGCTGCTTTAGTATAGAGCGACTTACTTGGAGAAAGTGGCCATTCTTACTTCAGGGACGCAGAGACGGGCCTCATACTGTCGGATGAGTGCCGTGGTGTCCATGCTCGTCTTCCGCCGACACCTCCCTCTCTCTCTCCGCCGTCAGCTGGGCTCTTGGACAGCCCGGGGAACCTGAGTGCTAGGGGCAGGTTAGGAGCAGACGGGGATGGGCATATCTGGTAAAGCTGAAACGTTTTCATCTTTTATAGAAGCATTACACTTGAATATTCAAGAGCAAATGAAGTTCCTTGTAAACCTCCCGTAGGTTTCTTATGTTTGTTTTCATTTATTAGGACTGACTTCTTCATAGGTAAGTTTGTGTGCCATTGTTGACTCAGAAGGGATCAAATCCTATGGAACAGAAAGTATTTTGGGCAAGTCTGGCAGTTTGTTTCCTCAGCTGTTTCACCTGTATCATGGTAGAAGTCCAGTGGTTGTTAAAAGGTCCATTTCTTCACTAATTGAACGCAGGTTCTGTAGCCTCTTTTCAAAAAAGTGTTGTCTCTATTTTTATTCCTGTTAAAGAAGTGACGAAATGTAGTCACTGCTGCTTATAAGGTAGTTCAGGACAGCTTTGATTGAAGCATGATCATGCTTTAGGGTTTTTCAGGGAAAATTTACTCTTTTCTAAATGAATACAGGGCTTAAGCGGTCGTGATGTCTCCAGTTAATGTAACATACAGGGATAATGGTATGTTATCAATACAATTTCGTTGCTGAAAAGTTTTAGACTATTGAAAATTATTCAGTAGAACTTCTGTTGCAACAAGAACTATAACCTAGAGTTTTAAGACGCTTAACCCTCCATATTCAGTTTCATCACGCCTTGCCCTCTTCTGTTTACATGTAATCCTAACCTTTGCTGTTATGGCAGATTGAAACCCGACAAAAAGACAGACTGGTACTATGGTAACAGAGGGCCACTTTAGTTTAATCAAACTTGTGCATTGTCATTACCTTTTTAAGGTTGACTTGTCTGTTAGGCAGTACTGTTAAAGGATCATTTTGGCTTCAGACTTCCAAATTGATTAATAAATTACGTTTTAAGTTTTTACTCACTGGACTCACAATGATGACTGGTACTGTGTTTACTTTTAAAAATGAAGTATTACAGCAGTGAAGAAAGCATTTGCATCTCATTTTCTCTACTCAGAAATTATGATATTTTTTCCTGTCAGGTCAGGGTAAATGGAAAACTTTTTAGTCCATAAGTTATTGTTTTCATTCACATTAAAAGACTATGAAATTTAAAGACAAATTCTACTGAAATATGAGATTGTTCAGTAAAATTTTACTGGTCAAAAGGTGCATTTCTATGATTTATCTTTTTTTTTTTGATAATAACTAGTCATCTTTATGTAAAATGTAGTAACTATCAGGAAGCAGAGCACAATAATGAATGTATAGCTGGAATGAACAGAGAAGTACAATTTGATTTTTTTGGGACAGACTGCAGAGTATAGTTGAGCAGACAAAGAAACTGTGTTTGTGTTCCTTGAAGACAATCAAAATGAATGTCTTTCTACCTCTAACTAATCAGGTATGGACAACTTTGCATCATAAAATAAAATCAAATAGATGTCTCCATTCCAAAACATGTTTTTTAGTCCATCTATATGCTGAAGAAATCCTGTCTATGGTAAGCTTCCTTCCACTAGGCTTCTCAGTATTTCCTCCATCTTTAGGGAGACTGCAAAATAGTGCACTGGGGTGGTTAATAGAATTATGGTTGTTTTCTATATTAATCAACTATTTCCTGTGTTAATAAAATCCTAGAGTTAGTGCCAACCAAGTTAAGACTGAAATTGCAGGATAAAAAAATTGTCTCAAATCTTACCTGTTCTTCATCAGATAGTCCATTTTATTACCCATTTCTGAAATACAACCTTTGGTTTGGTTATTAAAAAAATAATAAATGCTATGGCTTATTCTGTTACATTTTTCTTGATCTATAAAAAGTGTTTCTCAGTTGATACCTAGCATATTTTTTGCTTGCATTTGTTGTCTGGTCAGTATTAATTTAGAACTTTACCTTTTTACTCTGCTCTCAGACCTTACTTTTGTGATGAAACCCAAACTGGTGAGTTGTCACATAGTATGTTCTGGCTGAGCCTGAGTATTTATCTCCTTGTGGGTTCTGTGAATGATGACAAAATTGTTTCTGCCTGTTTTTTGTCACATCCCTGAGTTTCTAAGCCCTCTGACGATGCCTTGTTAGGGAAAATCAATTTCCTTTACCCTCAAGGAGCTTCCTCCACTTGCTACAGCACGTCCTCCTCACAGTGGGGCTCAGGCAGCCCCCCGGCAGGGCCAGAAGGGACGCACCCACTGGGAGCAGTGGCAATCAGAGAAGTAGTCAAGCCCTTAGAGTACCTGAATTTTCCCCGTGATTTATGTTTGTTTGTATAAGGATAAAGTCATTTGGCAGAGCAATGGGTGGGTTTTTTGGCACCACAAAGACAAAAGTATTCAGCTGAATTGGGACTTTGCTAAGATACCTGATAAACTTTCTCTCTTCCAATGCCTTGTCCTGTTGCTGCTTCTCTCTTCAGTGTTCATTTTCACATACACAGTTGAGGTACCTGAAAAATGAGTGACCAAGAAGGAGATATAAGAAAAAGCAGTAAGTATTTTCTGTAGGGCTGGGCTGAGGCTGTGCAGAGTGACAAGGCTAGCTTAACTGTGGATGCCCAAGACTGTTCTCACAGTCGCCACAACCCTGTGCCTTCCTTTCTCGCCCTGTCCTGGTGGTGCTGGGGCCAGCTCTGCACGTCCTTCCTGTGCAGTTAGCGAGGAAAGGAGCGTGAGGGACTGAGGTGACCCTGAGATCAGGAATGTGGTCTTGGGGCCTCAGTGATTTTGTAAAACCTCCACAGTTGTGAAAAGGGTAACTACAAAGAAACGAGGCTGACACTGTGACTTCTGGAAGCAGAGGAGGGCCAGGAACTCGACCATGACTGCAGCAGGACACCGCGTGGCCCGAAGCCCACAGCTGTGGTGAACAGAAGGTACACTATTTACACTGAGAAAAGTGAGTGACTTTTAACTGAAGGAAAGAATTAATATCTGGGAACTGACTTCGTGCTCTTCAGTGTGGCCTCTCCCTCTCCCCATCTCTGTCCCCCTTCCTGGCCTCGTGCTGCTACCCCCATTCCTGTGCCTCCCACCTGCCTTCTGCTGGCTGCTGTCACTTCCAACTGTGCTCCCGGAATGTGGGCGCCCATCGCTCCCCTGGTGACAGCTGGTCAGGGGTGGGGGTGGGCTCTAGAAGCATCGTGAAGATGGAGGAAACATTTCCAGGGACAGTGACTTTTGATATAGCTCCGCATTTCTGAGGCAGGAAGGTAGGGAGGATACATGCTCACATGTGGAAAGAGATGTTCCTCTGTCTGTGCGGCCTTTAAGCAGGACAGTCTCTTCTCAGCAACCCTGTGTCATGACCCCGACCCTTGCTATGGCTGCGCAGAAGGGGCAAGAACTCATTTCCTACCTTCCTGTTGCTGTCTCTCCACCTTTCCCTCTCCACATGTGTCCTAAGGAAACAATGCATCAGGCCTTACCTTGGTCTTTGCAGAGCTGAAAATCCCGGATTGGTCCACGGCAGCGGTCTCAGGCCAGGTGTGACTGGTACTTTTTCTCCAGCTCTAAGCCACTGCAGCTTGCCTGTTGAGTTTTTTGGTGCAGGTTAGTGTATGCCACCCCCGACCCCTGCCTCCACCCCCGCCAAAGGGTAACATTCTGACCTTGTCAGCAAACCCCAGGCTGCAGTTCACAGAATGTACCCTGGTCTCAGCTCCCGACATACCCGTCTCAGCGTCCCTCCTTGGCTGGGGAGGTCCGGGCTTCCACAAGTGGACCTATACTGGCGGAAGTCACCCAGAATACTAGTTTCCCCTCTCCCTTAATTTGGATCAGGCAGTTTCTGAGGCCTATTTCCTCAATGTCTATTAAACTTTTTTCAGTCGTCAATTAACCCTTGAAATGAATTTTCTTTTCCGATTATTTTGGTCACACAAGAGGACCCTGGGAGCAGAGAGGGATTGGGGCCTAAAAAGGCTTAAAGTGTGAAGTAACCGTGTTGTTAACAGGTCATTATGAGATGGGGTGGCTAAGGAGACTGTAAATACACATTTCAAGTCTTACTTCTTCCCCCGATGTCTTTCTTCTCACCTTCCCAGGCCTGTGCTTTCCTCCCGCGTCTTTGCCATTTAAGTTTTAAGTCCCCAGGGAAAAAAATGTAGTACTTCTTTCCCTGTCTGTTCCCGGGAAAGTGAAGGCAAGACTGGTGAGAGCCCACAGGAGTGCTGTGGAGTCTGCGAGGGAAAGCGGTGGCGTCTCTGGCCCTCCTCTCCCCTCGCAGGTGAGCCAGAGGCTTCGTTCGGGTCATGTCCCGGTGATGTGTGACAGGTGCCCTGCCACACTTGGAGCGGTGAGGCCCAGTCTGTGAAGGGGGAGGAAGGAGTTTGTTCTCAGAATTATTGAAGTGTCGTGTCTGCCGCACTGTTACGGATATAAACCTGACTGGGGGCCAGTGGTCAGACTGGGTACTGACTGGTAACGAGGCACTTGGCTTCTTCAGGGTACTCAGTGTTTGTGGAGCGAATGACTGAATGGCCTTGCGGTGCGTCAGGAAGGCGGCGGTTATTTCCTCATTAAGTTTGAAATGTGTTAGATGTATTGAGAGGTTTTATATGAATAAAGTTCTTCCTCCTTTTGAAATTTAATTTGTAATACAGGTAAAATTGGCAAAAACCACAGCAAGAAATTCAATCTAAATCTGAGTCTGCAGTTTCTGGAAGCCTGTCGTTCTTAGGCATAGCAGTAAGGTTCTCTTAAGACCTAGGAGGGGAGAATAAATAAATCTACAAAACTAGAGGTATGATTTGGAGTCATCTGGGCTTTTTTTTTTCTCCCCCTATTAGAACTCTCCTTTCACTAGAATTTGGATTAAAGTTCAAAAATGGAATTGCAGTTATGGTTAATTGCTCATCTAATGGCTATGTAATCCCTCTTATTTGCTGAGAACACTTACTTTGTTTAAGGCAGCAATATGCCCAGCCCCGGGGGGTGGTCATGATCTTTCTAGGCCTTTCATGTTTCTCCTTTTTTCTGGTCCAGATATTTTTCCAACCTTTCCTCTGAAGATGGTCATGTGACCCAATTTGGGCCAATAAGATGTAATGGAAAATCTGGGAAACTCTCGGGAAATTTTTTCCTCCCTGATTAAAGGAAAGCTCTTTCCAACTCCTTCCCTTTTTCCTGTTCATAACACTGGTTAATGGGATCGGGATCTGTGGCAACAATTTTGCAGATATGAGGTGAGAAGTACAAAGATGGAAACCCACCACGTTAAAGATGTCAGAGCAGAAAAATGGAAAGAACCTGCCTCCCAGATGACATTCTTGAGCCACTGAATCAACGCCAGTAACCACATACCTCTGAGTATTTTGAGGAAAACAAACCTCAATCACTCAAGGCTCTGTTAGTCAAGGTTTCTGTTACTTTCAGCTAAAAACATTTCTAATTGACGCATTCCAATCCTATATAGGTCAGGCCTCAGATCCATTTCACCAGACACCCCTCCCTCCCTCCCTCCCTCGATTTAGGATGCCCACTGCCTCCCCTGCTCAGCTTCTGCCTGTGTCCTGGACTATTCAGTCACCTCCTCTTGGGAAGCTTTTCTGGTTCTTATCTGTCTTTCTGAAGCAGTTCGGTAACACCTCCCATAAAGCACATTCCACTTGGGTAGCTATGTACGTACCTGTTGACCCCTTTCGATTCTGGTATATATTTGAAGGGCAAAGGCCACAGCCTCTGCCCCACCTCAGTGCCCAAGTCTGGTCTGGCCTTTGGTTGGGGGCCGGAGGGAGGAGTTAAGAGTGGGAGAGGGTGGTCTGAGCAACTGTCTCTTGAGCATATGCCAACTCTGGAATCTGCAGACTAAAAATCTACCCTTAGCCCTCCCTGGGAGCGTCTGGAAAATATTATCCTTACAAATGATTTTGTAAATATTCCAGGAAATTGGCTCCTACTACCATTCCAGCAGCTATCGGAGCCAGTTTGGCTTCGGGTCTTAGAGAAATTATTTGTCATCTGTTTCATTTGTTTGCTTTTTCCTGACAGAGCTGGAATTCTGGATTGTTCCCCACTTAAACTGCCAAATCCAAACCAGAAGTAGACAGGGCAAGACACAAGGCTCTTCTTTCCCCCTCATTTCACAGGGTGAAAATTCACAGGTAGTTTTCCTAGAATTACACTTTGTGTCTGGCTTTTCAATCACATATTATGATTTTTTTCCCCCTATAACAGAGAGGATCTTAGATACTTGAAAGGGAAAAGCTTGGAATCATTCTTATCAATACAGGAAGGATCCTAACGAATAGCTACTTCTGATACTCATTTTTAGAGGGAAAAGAAAAACTGAACTGTATGCAGTGCCTCGGATTGTTTACATCACATTCAAATCTCACACCCTAACAATAGATGTTATGAGTTCTGTTTTACCAGTAAAAGAACTGGTAATTTGCCCAGGGTGGCAACACTGGAATCTGAGCTCAGATCTTCAAGAGTTGAAGTTTTGTTTGTCTCAGAACATAACAGTACCAAGAAGTGGCATCTTTACTCCTCTCTGTTAAAGCTAATTATATAACAGGGTAATAAAAAATCTTCCCACCAAAAATGGTTTTGACACTCAGATACAGGAACAGGAACTGGAATTACCCACTAACTTGAAAAAACTAAAAAACCTGATTATATATATTAAAACAGCAGTTTTCAGCCGTGCAGAGCAGGGATCCCTGAGAGAAGGACAACAAATGAACCGAGTCCTGCCAGTGCCCCAGTGATGCCTGGAGCGCGAGACTCCAGACCGCAGCTCAGGGAGGGAGCACCACAGCTCAGAGGTCTCCCTGAGTTGAGAGAACAGACCTGGGAGTCCAGAGAGGTCAAAGTGGGCGAAGCTCATAGGGCAGAGTACAAGAGAGGAGTGAGCTGCACAGGAAAAAAGCAGACAGATCTGAGGAGTGTCCCCAGGGCGTCATCACCAAAGTTCACACAAAGCAGTGAATAGTTCGTGTTCCTGCTTGCCAGAGTAGAAAACTCCATAACTCAAAGGCACTGGAGAGGAGATGCAGAAAGTATTGCTTCAGTAAGAGAGCAATATTAACCTTGGACTAAAGGCTGCAAAGTATCAGTTTCTGTGTAACTGTCTCCTAGAACACAAAGTACAAGAATTTAGGGATACAAATTTTTGAGTATGCAACAAGGTATAATTCAAAGTGCTTGGCATCCAATAAAAATTATCAGGCATGCAAAGAGACAGAAAATAAGAAATAAGCCATAAGAAGGGGGGAAAGACCTGGAAATGACACAAATACAATTACTATTTGTACAAAAGGACATTGTAACTATATGACATATAGTCAAGAAGGTAGTGGTCCAGAAGTAGAGGCAAGATTGAGCATGTTAGAGGCACAGAAGATGTGCAATGTCTAAAATTTTAAAAATAAATCCATCACACTGAGTGAGATTAACAGTAGATTAGACAGCAAAAGAGAAGGGCAGAGAACTTGAGACTATCTCAAACTATTTAGAGTGAAATATGACAGGAAAAAAGTGGACAGAACTTGAGTGAGCTGTGGGTCCACTTCAGGCAGCCTGATGTACATACAATTGGAGTCCTCAAAAGAGGACAAGTGAGTTTGAGGAGGAGAGGGGTACAGAAAAACATTTTTTCATGTTTTCATTTTTATTAGGGTCATTTGAAGACAATGGTCAACATTGTTTTCAAACGATGAAAATTATAGACCCACGGATCCAAGAAGTTCAATGAATTCCAAGAAATAGGAAGAGGATCACACCAAGGCCATCTTAATCAAATTGCTTTAAACCAGTGATTTAAAAAAAAACTTAAGAGCCAGAGTGGTGGGGGGCGGGGAGACTTACTACACACACAGAAGAGCTCAGATACAAATGTAGGAGACTTCTCACTGAAAATAATGGAAGCCAGAAGACAGTGGAACAACATCTTTAATATAATAAAAGGAGTAAGACACTGAAACTTGTCAGCCTAGAATTCTATACACAGTGAAAATATCTTCTCAAACAACAAAGGCAAAGTAAAGACTTTTTCAAACATCAAAAAGCTGAATAAATACATCACCAGCAGACCTGCATTATAAGAAATGTTTTAAAAACCTTTCAAGGAGATACAAAATAGTAACCACATGGGAAACATGGGATATATGTGGATAAATATTAAAGTCCCCCTTTTTTTGTTACTAAATTTATTTAAAAGAGATTTGCTGAAAGCAAGAATAGTAACAGTTTATTGTGGAATTCCTAACACATTTCAAAGTAAAATTGCAGACAGTTGAGGAAGGAGAAAATGGTAACATGTTATACATGAAGTGGTAAATATTACTTGAAGGAAAACTATGATGAGTTAAAGATGTATAACATAAGCCCTCAAGTAATTCCCCTCACCCCCAAGAAGTGTTACAGCCAGTTCGCCAACAACAACATACAGTGGCATCATTAGTAAGTATTCAGTTAACTCAAAAAGTGGAAGAAAAATGAGGGGAGGGAACTAAGGGAAAAAAATAGCAAGATAATAGACTTAAGCCTAACCATATCAGTAATCACATTTACTGTAAATGGTCTAAAAGGCAGTGACTGTCACATTAAATAAAAAGACCCAACTATATACTACTTACTCAAAATCCACTTTAAATATAAAGACACTAGTTTACAATAAAATATAAAGATATATCATACTAACACTAATTTAAAGAAAGCAGATGTACTATATTAAGTACATTTACTAGAGAAAGTAGATTTCAGAGCTTGAGAACATTACCAAGATTAAGAATTAAGATGGCTGTTTAAACAACCCAATTCAAAAATGGGCAGAAGACCTAAACAAGCAATTCTCCAATGAAAGACATATGAATGGCCAATAGGCACATGAAAAAGTGCTCAATATCACTAATTATCAGAGAAATGCAAATCAAAACTACCATGAGGTATCAAGTCACACCAGGCAGAATAGCCATCATTCAAAAGTCTATGAATGATAAATGCTGGAGGGGGTCTGGAGAAAAGGGAACCCTCCTACGCTGTTGGTGGAAATGCAGTTTGGTGCAGCCGTTGTGGAAAATGGTATAGAGATTCCTCAAAAGACTAAAAATAGACTGACCATATGACCCAACAATCCCACTCCTGGGCATATATCCAGAGGGAACTCTAATTCTAAAAGACACCTGCACCCCAGTGTTCACAGTAGCACTATTTACAATAGCCACCACATGGAAACAACCTAAATGCCTATCAACAGATGACTGGATAAAGAAGTTGTGGTATATTTATACAATGTAATACTACTTGGCCATAGAAAATAGAAAAATAATGCCATTTGCAGCAACATGGATGTCCCTGGAGAATGTCATTCGAAGTGAAGGAAGCCAGAAAGAGAAAGACAAATACCTGTATGATATCACTTATATGTGGAATCTAAAGAAAAAGACAAATGAACTTATTTACAAAACAGAAACAGACTCACAGACATAGAAACCAAACTTATAGTTACCAGGGGGAAGGGGGTAGGAAGGGATAAACTGCAAGTTCAAGATTTGTAGATACTAAGATATATAAAATAGATAAACAGGTTTCTACTGTAAAGCACAGGGAACTGTATTCAATATCTTGTAATAGCTTATGGTGAAAAAGAATATGAAAATGAATATATGTATATTCATGTATTGCTGCAGCATTGTGCTGTAAACCAAAAATTGACACAACATTGTAAACTGACTATACCTCAATTGAAAAAAAAAAATCAGCCTAAAAAAAAAAAAGATGATTGTTTATAATGATAAAGGAATTAGTTCAACAAGAGGAAATTACAGCTCTAAATATGTGCATAACACCCTAAATACATGAGAAAAAGACTGACAGAACTATAAGGGACAATAACCAACCCACAAATACAGTTGAATATTTGAACACCTTCAGTAATTGTTAAAACGTGTAGACAGAAAATCAGTATTTAGAAGACTTGAAAAACACCATAAACCATCTTACTTGACCTTAACAGAGCACTCTACCCAACAGAAGCACCGTACACATTATTTTCATGTGCATTTGGAACATTTCCAATAGAGAACATATTCTGGGACATAAAGCAAGTCACAGTAATACAGGATTGAAACCATACAAAGCACATTTTTTGGCAAAAAAAAAAAAAATTAGAAATCAGTGAGAGATATCTGGAAAATCCCCGAGGATCTGGAGACTAAACAACATGTTTCTAATGAAAAAATAATAATAAATTAGAAGTATATTGACCTAAAAGAGAATGAAAACACTATATTCAAATTTACTAGATTTCTTGAGGACAATTTATAGTAGTAGTTGCCTATAATAGAAGGAAATTCTCAAATCAGTGATACAAACTTCTATCTTAAGAAATCAGAAAAAAAGAGCAAATTAAATCCAAAGGAAGCAGAAAAAAAGGAAGCAATAAGAATAAGATTAGAAATCACTGAAATAAAAATAGGAAAACAAGTGAAAAATTAATGAAACCAAAAGCTGGTTCCTTGAGAAATGTCAATAAAATTGATAAACCTCTAGCCAAGATGGGCAAAAAGTGGACAATACAAGACTATCAGGAATTAGAGGTGCCATCACTATAGATTCTTCAAAAATTAAAAGTATAATCACTATTATAAATAATTTTATGCCAATAAATTTGACAATTTAGATGAAATGGACAAATTCCTCAAAAGATATAAACTAACAAAGCTCATGTAAAAAGAACTAATTCGAAGAGCACTGTATCTATTAAAGAAATGGAATTTTTAGTTGAAAGCTTTCCCATAGACAAAACTCTAGGACCAGCTGAGTTCACTGGTGAGTTCCACCAAACATCTAACGAAGGTGTGATACCAATTCTATACACACTTTCAGAAAATTAAAGAGGGAAATTTTCCCATCTAAGTCTATGAGGCTAGCATTTTCCTGATACCAAAACCAGGCGAGGAAGTTACAAGAAAACTAAAGCCCAATATCGCTCCTAAATATAGAGACAAAAATTCTTAAAACACTAGCAAAGTGAACTTAATATATAAAAAGGATGATATGACCAAGTAGGGTTTATCCAAGGAATTCAATGGGCTTCACAGTGGGAAATCAATGTAATTCATCATATTAACCCACTAAAAAAGAAAAAAAAAAACATATGATCATATCAGTTGAACCAGGAAAAACATTTAACAGTATCTAACCATCCATTTTTCATAACTCAGCAAACTCAGAATAGAGTATTTTTTCAAACTAGGAATAGAAAGGAATTTTCTAATAAAGAACATCTATTACAAAAAACCCCACAGCTAACATCATGCTTAATTGTGAATGACTCAACATTCTCCCTCTAATATCAACAAGGCATGAATGTCTGCTCTTATTCTATTCAGCATTGTACAGCCATTGCAGTAAGACATTAAAAAGAAAGAAAACCATCCAAATTGAAAAACAGTAAGTAATGCTGTCTAGAATGGCAGACAGCAGGCTTGTTGATGTAGAAAATCCTATGAAATCTCCAAAAAGTAAGCTTATTACAATTGATAAATTAGCTTTGCAAGCCATTTCTAAAATGTGTATAAAAATGCAAAATGTATACAATGGTCAAAGCTACTTTGAAAAAGAACCAAGTTAGGAGGCTTACATGATCTAATTTTAAGACTTATTAGAAGGCTACCATTAGCAAGATGTTCTAGTATTTGTATAAAGATAGACAAACAGATCGATCGAATATATTACAGAGTTCAGAAATCAAGCGAGACATATTCAGGTAACTGATTTTTTGGCAAAGATGCCACAGGAGTTCCGTAGGGAAAGGATAATCTTTTCAACAAATGTGCTGGAGCAATTAGCTATTAATATGGGAAAAAAGATTATTTCACAGCAGCACTATATACAACAGCCAAGAAGGGAAGCAAGCTAAATGTTCATTGACAGATGATTGGATAAAGAGGGTGTGGTGTATATATACAATGGAATACTACTCAGCCATAAAAAGAGTAAGATAATGCCATTTGCAGCAACATGGATGGACCTGGAGATTATTATTCTAAATGAAGTAAGCCAGAAAGAAACATGCCATATGGTATCACTTATATTGGAATCCAAAAAAAAAAAAGGCCACTAATGAACTTATCTACAAAATAGAAATAGATTCAGACACAAAGAGAACAAACTTATGCTTACTAGTGGGTAAAAGGAGTGGGAAGGGATAAACTGGGAATTCGAAAATTGCACCTCTCGGGAAGTGATGGAAATGTTAGCTCTCTTGATTGTGGTAGTGGTTTCATGGATGTATACACCTATCAAAATTCATCGAATTGTACATTTGAAATGTGTAGTTTACTGTACAGGAACCATACCACAATGAAGGTGTTAAAAAATAAAATAATTTTTGTAATAAAGGTCAGTAATCTTAAAAACTTAAGTCATACCATACACAGTTGACCCTTGAACAACGTGGGGGTTAGGTGCACTGATCCCTCTGTGCTGTTGAAAATCTGTGTATAACTTCACAGTTGGCCCCATATTCATGGTTCTGCATCCATAGATTCAACCAGCCACAGATCATGTAGTACTGTAATACATATTGAAAATAATCCAACTGCACAGGTGCAACTGTGCAGTTCAAACCCATGTTGTTCGTGGGCCAAGTGTCTAAAGCTTTCAATCAAACTGTATCATAGATCTAAATGAAAACAAACTATAAAACTTCTAGAAGAAATAGAAAATATCCATGACCTTAGGTTAGGCAAATATTTCTTAGATAAGACCAAATTATAGTCCATAAAAGATAAATGTGATAAACTGGAGTTCATCAAAATACAAAACGCTGGCTCTTCAAAAGACACTAAGAGAATGAAAAGATAACCCACATTGGGAGAAAATACTTGCAAATTGCAAACCTGATAAAGGGCTTTATCTACAATATATAAAGAACCCTTGAAACTCAATAGAGGTTGGCTTTTGGCATGACAGCATTAGCAGCTTTGCTGACTTGCTTTCTAGTGAAACATGAAAATTATTTTTAAAAACATAATCATTTAAAACCTCTGGAAATGGTCCTAAGGACAAAACAGCAAATGAAGACACGTTTCTTCAAGAAAATCTATGAAAAGTCAACAGGAAAGGTGAATTTTACTTTGAATAAAGAAGGCAAATCTTTCAGTAAGAAAGTCTGTGTTATCTGGGCCAGGACGGCTCCCCCCTTGCCCCTCCCAGCCCAGCAAGTTGGAGATCCCCTCCAGACTGCTGAAGCCACGAACGCAGGGCTCCCTCTCCCCCAGCTCCCAGCCAGGCTTTCTTCCAGAAGAAGCAGGACTTCAGCAGTTCTCATCCTGCCCCCAGCTGCCTGTCACTGAGGCCAAGTCCCAGGCAAATGTAGCTTGGAAGTCAGCGCTCCGTTCTAGCTAGTCCCTACTCATAGAATGACGGTTCTGCCTTGAGTGCAGCATGCCAAGATTACCAGGGCCCTGGCTGCATTTCCCGCATCTTGTGAGGTGGTGGTTCCGTGCTATGAAAGGCAAGACCAGAGGATCTCAGGCCACTGCTCCTCCCCACCCCCACTGAGCACTCAGCTCCTATAGTGGAAGTGTCATTCAAGGGAAGCTTGCCACTGTTGTCCACTACAGCTTCAGGGTCAGGGAAAGCTGGAATGGAGGCCTGTCAGTACCACTGTCACCCCAGGGTCACTGGGCATCTCAAAGCTGCACCTCCCTGAGGAGGAACATAAGAGGCTTAACACTGTTGGGGAGAAACAGACTTTACTAAAATAATTCAGCTAGTCATTAAACAAATAAGATAAGCCCAGGAGAAGGGGTGCGGTCCGTTACCTAGAATGCCTACATTATCTAGAATGTCCAGTTCCCAATAATTTATTAGGCATGCAAAGAAACAGGAAAGTATGACCCATACACCAGAAAAAACCAAAAACAGGCAACAGGAACTGTAATCAGATGTCAGATTTAGTAGGAAAACATATCGCAGTAGCCATTAAAAATATGTTCACTGTAAAGAAAATCTTGCTTAAAAGAAGCAAAGGAGGGTATGATGACAATGTTGCATCAGATAGAGAACATAATAAAGAGTTTTTAAAAAAAAACTCTGGAATTGAACAATAACTGAATGGAAATTCTGGAATTGAACAATAACTGAAACTTAAAATCCACTGGAGAAACTCAACAATAGATTTGACCTGGCAGAAGATTACTGAATTTCAAAAGAGACTAATAAAGATTTTGCAGGACAAATGACAGAAAGAAAAAAAACCAGAAAACCAACAGAACCTCCAAGAGGGATGGAGCCCCTTTCAGTGCACCGATACGTGCATAAGGGGAGTACCAGAAGGAGAAGAGAGAGAAGAAATATTTGAGAAAATAATGGCCCAAAACTTCCCAAATTTATTGAAAAATTTAATGAACTCCAAGTTAAATAAACCAAAGAAATCCACAGACACATCATAGTAAAAATGCTGAAAATCAAAGACAAAGGAAAATAAAAACCTCAAAAGCAGCAAGAGAAAAATGACACATCATTTACAAGGGAACCCCAAAAAGATAAACTGACTTCTCAGCAGAAACAATCGGATGCTATAAGGCAGTGGGATAACATATTCAAAGCGCTCAAAACTCAGTAATAATGTGATTTTTAAAACGGACAAAAGCTTTGGATACATGGATGGCAACTAAGCACATGAAAAGATGCTCAAAATTCTTGCAAATTAAGACCAGAATGAGATAGCACTACATACTCACTAAAATGGCTCTAATTAAAATGACTGATTATGCTAAGAATGTATGCTAAGGATGTATGCTAAGGATGGCAAGGAGCTGGAGCAACTTGAATGCTCATATACACCTAGAAGAAATGTAAAATGGACAAACTTATTTGGAAAAGAAATCTGGTGTTTTCTTAAAAAGTTGAACATAACAGTGGCATTTGACTCAGGCATTTCGATCATTGGTATTTATCCAAGAGAAATGAAATTGTATATCCTTACTAGAGACTTGTATATGAATGTTCATACCAGCTTTATGTGTAATAGCCAAAAAGTAGATATAAACTAAGTGCCTTTCAAGAGGTGACTGGATAAATGAATTTTAGCATTTCCATACAATAAAATACTATGCAGTAATAAAGAACATACATGCAACATGTTAACAAGTTTTTTAACCTTTCTATTGTGAAATATACAAAATTACGTTCTCCCCTCACAAAAATTTAGTTCAGTGATATATCACAGAACAAATAATTATATAATCACCACAAAAATCAAGAAATAGAATGTTGCCAACACCCAAGAAGCCTATCTTGTACCCTCTTGCAGTCACAAAGCTTGCCTCCCCCACAGGTAACCAATGTGGTTTTACTGTAGTGAGATTTGCCTTCATGCATTCCCAAGCATTAGAGAGTACACTGATTATATTTACATAAAGTTCAATTAAGTAATCAGGCACTATGTATTATTTTGTATCTGGCTGCTTTCACCCAGCTGTAGATTTATTACTGGGTGTTGCTGTAATCGGTTGCTTTTCATTTTGTACAATATTCCTAATATATCACTGGACATGAGTTTTTTCCTGTGTCGCACTATTATAAAAAATGCCTCTGTTAACATTCCATATATGCCTCTGGGTGCCTTGCACACACTTTTCTATGGGTTATACACCTGGGAGGGGAATTACTGGGGCACAGGGTATGTTTTACCTTCAGGTTTATTTGAGGAAACTTTCCCAAAGGGCTGTTTCAGTTTATACTGCGGACCAAAGCTTTGTTGTCTCTCACCTAAAGCAACCCCAGATGCTTGGCTCACTCCACCGGACTTGTCTTCCCTATGGAACCCGGCTCATAAATTTATTTTCTTATTACTTCTCTGTTGCTTTCAAGAAGTTTCTTTCGTATGTTGTCCATTTTTGATGACTGTCTTCATTTGGAAGGTTGTTCTGAACTATCTATCCCACCTTTACTAAGCAGAACATCTATTATTTATGGCAACATTTATTGTGTGCCTGCTGTCTACAGACCCTACTGGGTGCTAAAGGATTTTCCTCCATCTTAACAGAGTAATTCCTATAGTTACTGGGGACTATAGACCTGAAGCATCTCAGTAGTCCTAAATGGAGGCTTTTCACTGGGGCTATATGCGATTTCTTAAATCCACGAGCCTCAACCCGAGGGAGTGTTCGTATAAGATACAGAAAAATAGCGGGTAGCTCTCATTACAATTTGCTCAGCCTCCTCTGGGTGCCAGGTGGCCTCCTGGGAACTACATACAGATTTCTCACACACAGTAAGGCCCGCCACCAGCCTTGGTGTTGCCTGAAGCTGTTACTCAGGCTGTAACCCTAGTTGTGTAAGTTCTGGGGGCGGAATTAGCACTCACAGCGAGAGAGGCCACGGCTCCTTGCAGTGCACGTGCACGCCGCAGGTCGTTCTGGCGTCACAGCACCCTAAGAAGCACCACTCGAGAGGTTCACCTGAACGGTATGAATGTAACGCACGTAACGCACGTCCACCTGGTGTCCTGGAAGTGGGGACAATGGGGACTTCTGCGGCTTTGTGAAGGCCAAAGTGCCCTTCAAGGCTTTGCTTAAACGTCATATTCTCACTGAGGCCTTACCCCATCTTAGCATCTCAGACCCACGTAACCGCCTCTACTTTTCTTCTTTAAATCCTTAACACTCAAACCCTTCAACACGCTGGATTATTTATTTCCTAAATCTGCTGCTTCACTAGCCCCTGCTTCTAGACCGTGAGCCCCGCAAGGATGGAAGTCTTTGCTTCACTCACTGATGCACCCTGAGGGCCTAAGAGTTTCTGGAACAAAGGCAGCATCTGGTAAAGGGTTACTAGATTTCTGCTTATAAGTCATCAACTGAAAAAACACAGGCAGATGACTGTATTTATTCCTATACTGGTCAAGTAACCCATATCAACTGTTTTAAGTCTTCTGGGGGCTATTTCAGCACTGTAAGCTTACTGTTATTCTAAGGGCTTCACTCAGATTTTTTTCAGTATTGTTTTGAATGCTTTTATAGTGACTCAACAGTTTTTTCAGTAAGACAATAAGAATAGTGGGAAGTTAGAACTGCCAAAGATAAGAAATTAAACTCCCCCGTGTCCAAGATAAGACAGAAGATTCGTTTATCCCGGAGGCACAGGCCCCGGAGGGCCCGGAACCTTGCACGCACGGGCTTCTTGACCGGATTGGCCGCTGTCTAGTTGGACAAGCCTGGTGGTGCCAGAGCCACTCACAGACTCACGTGAGCCTCCACTCCAGCTCCTCTGGACGTCAGCAGGGCCTCCCGCCTCCAGCCCCTTGTCTCACACCTGCCACTGAAGTGCACATTTGCTTTTTTCATCATCCCCAAAGAGGAAGGACAATTGCACCCTTCTTCGCCCTGTAATGCTACCAGACTTCCGCCTCTCTTTCTCCTAGGTCTGCTTTTCCTAACTTTGTCTGTTATGAGAACTCAGGATTTACTCCCTTCACAACTGTCATACAGAACATAGAGCAGCGGCGTTAATTACATTTCTCATGTGGTACATTATTACATGTACTTTTTTTTGAAGTGTAGTCAGTTTACAGTGTGTCCATTTCTGGTGTTCAATTCTTCAAGTCACACATACATACATGTATTTGTTTTCATATGCTTTTTCATTATAGGTTACTGAAGATATTGAGTATAGATAGTTCCCTGTGCTATACAGTAGAAACTTGTTTATCTATTTTATATATTAATAGTTAGTGTCTGCAAATCTCAGTCTCACGTCCCTAAACTGTGACCAAACAGGAAAGGCCTGAAGCCTCTTCCAATTAACCTTCAAGCAGGTTGACCACCATGGGGCAGTGGCAGCCCCTCCCTGGGGGAGAGGGCAGAAGCTCCCAGCCTTCCCCTGAATGTCCCTGTGACCTCCCTGAAGACCTGGCTGGCCCCTCCTTGCTGACTTTGTGACCTGAGCACCATGCACAGCCCATGGGGAGTCGTGAAGCTCTTTAAATGAGGTAACTGGAGGAAGCACTGGGAACAGGGCTTCAATCCCACAAAGCACTCAGTAAGTGTTAGCAATTATTATTTTTTTCCATATGCTGGTTCAGCAAACATTTAATGGATCTGTTTATGGAGACTCATATTTGACAATCAATATTCAATGCAATTTTAACCTCAAATGGTAGGAGAATTTTCAAGGAAACCTAGTCTGACTTTTCCTAGGGTGGGAGAGGTGGGTTGTTGTAACATAATGTTGATTTTGTGGAGTTTTTGCTTCCTAGCTACTGGTTCTGTTTACTGATCACACCCAAAGCAGACTTGTTTCCTTCCCCCTCAAACCTGCCCTTTCTCCTCTGCTACAGCCTTGAGTGGCCGCCTTCTCTCTCTGTCACCTAGGCAGAATCTAACTTCTCCCTCTTCCTCACTGGCCATCAAGTCCTGGAGATTCAAATTCTGTGCTGCCTTGCATTTGTCTCCTTCTCTCCATCCCTCCCACCCGTCCCTCATTGTGCTCCAGAATCTCAGCTCCAGGAAGGAAGGGCTTTTAGTATGAACAGTGCCTGGCACATCCAGATCTGTCAGTGTCTGTTGGATGTTGAATGAATTGTCTTGTCACTGGAACCTGCAACCATTTTCCCTAACCAGCCCCCTCTCCCCTGCATACTTGCCTCTTAAATAAATATTAAAAAAAAAAAAATCAACCTAGTTATTTCCTTGCTTCAAACCTTCCAGTGGCTTGTTTTAGCCCCAGGAGAAAAGCCCAAACCCAGCAGCTGGCTTCCCAAGCACACCCTGTCGCAACCCACACTGTCCTTTTAAGTTCTCTCTCTTCTGCTTTGCCCCCTCCCACAAGATTCTGCAGACACACTTGCTGTGTTTCCTGGACCTACTATCTGTGGTCTTTGCTTTTGCCTGGCTAGTCCCTTTGCTTGGAATGTCCTTCCCTTTGTCACCTGCTGAATCCTTATCCATATTTCACAGCCTCAGTGATGCCTCAGTTTTAAGCTCAATTTTCATGTTCAGCAAGTTGTCATCTCACCCTCTGTCTTGTATGTTGGTCAATTGTAAATATCTGAGCATATGAGTCCCCTGAAGAAAAGGACCATAGCTTGGGGATTTTGAACCCCTTGTGTCTAGCTCAGCGCACGGCAGAAAGTAAGTGCCTGGTATATGATGGAGATTGTTATTTTCACGTAGATATTACCCTTATCACTGTAATTTGAGGGACTGGCCTGACCAAAACTCAGAGAGGATGGAGTACAGGACAGCAGGGAAAATGTGGGGTGTTGGTATGGTGTTACCATCATTGCAGCCACTGCAGTAGTGACCACTGTGATCCCTGTCACAGGTCTGGTTCCCCAGGGTTCTCTGGTTGCCGGTCACACCAGATCTGGCCACCAGGTGGCACCTATGCTCCATGAATTCTGCTCACAGTGCTAAGTCGGCTCCAGCTCTGCTAGCTGGCCGGCAAGCCCAGCCTTGGGTTCTCCCAGCCACAAGTGGACATCTGTCCCCACTGCACCTCTGCAGGTCTCCACCTGAGCCAGGTTCCACGCTCCTCCCCCTAAACCTTTATTTAGTGTTTATTCAGTTTCCTGCAGACTGGATGATGTCCCTCTCCCAGCAGTCCATCTGGCCATTAGGAGGGCTGGAAGGAAGTGCCAGGAGAGGGCCAGTCGCAGCCTGGGTGGACACAGTGAACCGTCAGCTCCGTCATGGAGTCACCCTTCAGCAGTAAGTCCCGAGAGGCCCAGACCCGGAAACAGTGTTCTCCAGCAGCCTCCCACTGTCCTGCCCCCTGCACCCAACCCCACCCTCAGAAATGCCACGTATCTGCCTGTCCCCATTGTTTATGGCCAGTCCCTGACAGGCTTCTCCTCTGAGAAACAGATGGCTTGCAAGAAGTGGGTGTCACACTACGTGGGCAGCAGTTTGGGGGGGAGCCTTATGCAAACAGGACTCCCTGATACATTCAAGCAGGTGACCAGCAAGGCCCCACGTGCCCTCTCCCTTCTGCGGCCATGTCTCAGGTTCATCTCCCAGGGAAGGGCTCCTCTCCTGCTGGGCCTGGGCTCTGTGGGCACCCAGGTCTTGCCTCTCAGCTCTCATGGGCACCACACTCCAGGCATAGTCTGTCTGGATGGTCCACTTCCCGTCAGAGGCTGTTAGGAGCTGTTGGCTCTCATTTGGCAACAAGTTCTTACTTTAAGTGTGCATGAGCTCATGGAAATAGTGGGGCTTAAAGAAATGGAAAGATATCCCATGCTCTTGGATTGGAAAAACTAATGTTGTTAAAATGGCCCAACTACACAAAGTGATCTACAGATTTAATGTGATCCCTATCAAATTACCCAGGACATTTTTCACAGAACAAGAATACATAACCCTAAAATTTATATAGAATCACAAAAGACCCAGAATTCCCAAGCAACACTGAAGGAAAAGAACAAAGCTGGAGGCATAACCCTCCCAGACTTCAGACAATACTACAGAACTATAGTAATCAAAGCATGGAATTGGTATAGAAACAGGCGTACGGATCAATGGAACAGAACAGAGAGCCCAGAAATAAACCCCGAGACTTATGGTCAATTAATCTTCAAGAAAAGAGGCAAGAATATACAAGGGAGAAAAGACAATCTCTTCAGCAAGTGGTGTTGGGAAAGCTGGACAGCCAAATATAAGTCAATGCAGTTAGAACACCCCGTCACACCATACATAAAAATACACTCAAAATGGCTTAAAGACTTAAACATGAGACAGGACACCATAAACATCCTAGAAGAGAACACAGGCAAAACATTCTCTGATGTAAGTCGTAGCAACGTTCTCCTTGTTCTCCTAGGTCAGTCTCCCAAGGCAAAATAAATAAAAGCAAAAATAAAACAAATGGAACCTAATTAAACTTACAAGCTTCTGCACAGCAAAGGGAACCATAAACCAAATGAAAAAACAACGAATGGATTGGGAGAAAATATTTGCAAATAATGTGATTGACAAGGGCTTAGTATCCAGAATATACAAATAGCTCATACAACTCAATAACAAAAACAAAACAAGCAATCCAATCAAAAAATGGGCAGAAGACCTAAACAGACATTTCTCCAATGAAGACATACAGATAGCCAGCAGGCACATGAAAAGATGCTCAATATCACTAATTATCATAGAAATGCAAATCAAAACTCCAATGAGATATCACCTCACACCATCAGAATGGCCATCGTAAAAAAGTCCACAAATGATAAATGCTGGAGAGGCTGTGGACAAAAGGGAACCCTCGTACACTGCTAGTGGGAAAGTAGTTTGGTGCTGCCACTATGGAAAACAATATGGTGATTCCTTAAGAAAACTGCAAATAGACTTATGATCCATAAATCCCACTCCTGGGCATATCTCCGGAGAAAACGAATTCAAAAAGATACATGCACCCCCAATGTTCACAGCAGCTCTATATACAACAGCCAAGATGTGGAAACAACCTAAATGTCCATCAACAGATGACTGGATAAAGAAGTTGTGGTTTATATATATAATGGAATCCTACTTAGCCATAAAAAGAATACAATAATTCCATTTTCAGCAACATGGATAGACCTAGAGATTATCCTACTAAGTGAAGTTAAGTCAGACAGGGAGACAAATATCATATGATGTTGCTTATATGCGGAATCTAAAAAAAAAAAAAAAGATACAAACGAACTTATTTACGAAAAGGAAAGAGACTCACAGATTTATAAAACAAACATATGGTTACCAGGGGGAAAGACGGGGAGGAATAAACTAGAGGTTTTGGATTAACAGGTGCACACTGCTGTATATAAAACAGACAACCCACATGGACTGCTGCTACTGTAGGGCTCAGGTAACTATATTCAATATCTTGTAATAACCTATAATGAAAAACATGAAAAAGAATATATATAACTGAATCACTATGCTGTACAGCAGAAATTAACACAACATTGTAAATAAACTATACATCAATTAAAAAAAGAAAAGAAATAAGAAATAGCGGGTTTAGTCTGTTTTATGCTCAAGCACAAAGAAGCAATGGTTAGAACCCTCATATATTCATATATTCACGTATTAAATCAACCACTTTTGTGCAGGGTTCTAGAAGAGAAGATGCTTTTGAGATGTTCATGTGGCCTGTACAACAATTCCTCCCACACTGACTCTGGTGGGAGTGTGTCATGGGGTGGTGGGTGGTTTGCGCCACGCCAGCAAGGCTTCTGCACTTGGTTTCAGGTGTGGAGGCAGGGAGGGACTGGAGAGAAAGGAGGCTATGGGCATTATTTAGTGCTTGGATCACAGCCAGGAAATTCCTCCTCCCCGCACAAGCTTAAAATACTTTCTCCCCCACTAAAGAGAACTCACAGGTGAGACAGTGCCTCTGACGCCCCCAGACTGAGGACATGAACACGGAGGGAGAGCTGCGTCTGGAACCAGGCTGTCCACCTCTCCCCCACACTGCGCCCAGGGAACAAAGCTGGAAGGTCTGAGGACAAGAAGCTGCCCCCCAGGGGAGCCCTGAGAACAAGCACAAACCCCTCCACTAAATCCCCCCTGGGCTCTGGTGCCGAGGACAGCCCAGGGGGAGGAGAGGCCACTGCAGAGCCCAGGGCTGCTGAGACCTGGGAGAGAGGAGGACCTCGGGCACCATCGTGGACGCACATGTGGGGCTCTGACCGGCCCGTGGGAGGGCTGGGAGCCAACATCAGCACCCACTGTTCACTGGAGGTACCTCAGCCCATGAACTAACGCCACCAAAATGTATCCTGGGAAACCACAAAAGCACCGGATGCAGTGTTTCTTTCCAAACCCCACGAAGAGTTAACGCAGTTTTTATGATTGCAAACAAATCACCCGCCCTGCACACACTGTGCCCCTCCTGACATTGAGCTTTCAGGTTCCCTGTGTTCCGTAGCCCGGGGGACTGTCTGGTTCCTGCTCCTTGTGAGCTTTGTAGGAGGATCACTGTCTTCCTGTGGGTGTTCTAGCCTGAAAGGCCTGACAAGGGGGCACCTCTTCTGCACCCATGAAAGGAGAACCAGCCTCTCTGCCTCCACTGCCTTCCGGAGATGGTGAGAGGGCGGCAAGCTGGAGAAAAAGCACCTCGCAGAACACGAGGTTTTTGATACTGATCACACACAGGGTTATACCAAGTTAGATTCTTGGCCCAATACCCACAGTCACTTGTTTAGTGAATGGCTTAGTATTTATTTGAATTCGCAGTCAACTTGGGCCTCTTCGAACTACAGTTCTTTTGCAGGAGTCCAAAGTTGTCCCCAGATTTTTGCAAGTTCCTAGGGAGTAAAGGCAGCTCATTTGCTCATGAAACTTCTGTCTCCATGACATTGATCCAGACAAGAAACTCAGCCCTGTCTTCAAGCTCTTAAAAAAATCCACGTGGAGAAAAGGGAACCCTCGTGCACCACTGGTGGGATTTTAAATTAGTGCCGCCACCATGGAAACAGTAGGGACGTCTCTCAAAAAATTAAAAATAAAACTAGCATGTGATCCAACAATTCCCTTTGTGGGTATTTACCCGGAGAAAACAACTCAAAAAGACACATGTGCCCCTATGTTCACAGCAGCATTACTTAAAATAGCCTAGACAGGGAAATAACCTAAGTGTCCATCTATAGATGAGTAAAGATATGAGATACATATATGTGTGTGTGTATATGTAATGGAATATTACTCAGCAATAGAAAAGAATGAAATCTTGCCATTTGTGACAACATGGATAGACCTGGAGGATATTACGCTAACTGAAATAAATCAGACAGAAAGACAAATAACATATGATCTCTCTTGTAAGTGGAATCAAAAAAACAGAACAAACTGAAAACACTCATAGACGCAGAGAACAAATGAGTGGTTGCCAGAGGGGAGGGGGTTTGGGGGATGGAATAAGGGAAGGGGATTAAGAGGTAAAAACCCCCATTATAAAACAAATAAGCCATGGGGATATAACAGACAGCATACGGAATGTGGTCAACAATATTGTAGTAACTTTGTATGGGGACAAACCATGACTAGGCTTATCACAGTGATCATTTTATAATGTATGCAAATGTCCAGTCAGTACGTAGCACACCTGAAACTAACAATATTAGTACATCAATCATATTGCAGTTTTTAAAAATCTCACTTGATGTGTTTGTGAGCGTGATAGAATTTGCTGAAGTTTCAGGGTGGGGGAGACAGAAGAGCTTACACCACAGCAATGAACACTCTGAGCGTCAGGCATCCGTCCTCTTATGGTTTCCTGGCAGGAAAGTGTCTCTGGGGTCGGGGTCTGGACCCCATTCTGCTCACTTCGCTGTCTGACTCTTCACTCTGTCCCCTGCTTTGCCTCCTTCCAGGCTCCTTCCCTCTGTGTTACCCCCTCCACCTTTTCTCAGAGGCCCCTTGACCCAGTGCTTTGTAGCTGAGTTCCTGCCAGTCTCACCTCCTACCCTGAGGTGCTTGTCAAAGTTATTTTCTGAAAACAAAAGGAGTTCCCTCCCGAAGAGGAGCCCCGGGGCCAGCTGTTGAGAGGGCAGCATTTTTCCTCCTGAATTTTACCATTCGTAACAGAATCCAAAAAACGTTCTCAACAGCTTTGACGCTGGGAAAAGTGAACTACTGTATTTTGTAAAAGTTGAAATGACAAAGGAATGACATGGAGGGAAAGGGATAAAAGTCTCCCAGAAATCCAAGCAGCCCATTCTGGTAGCTGAGACTAAAAGGAAAGCCAGTGTGCCTCTTCTCAGCGGACCCCCACCCTCCTGGGCCGGCAGTGTGGAGAGGCCTGCTGGGTTCTGAGCCCCTGCAAGCAAAGGTTCCTGGAGGGAACAGGCTGGGGCTCACCTGGATGTCTGGGGACACTGGGGGTGACAGGGGAAGCTGGTTTCAGGGAGGCTCCCAGTGAGACCTGCTGGGACAGACCCTGGTGGGGATGGATGTGGGTGGGGCTGGGTGCCAGGCCTCACTCCTCCCACTGTGACACAGAGTGACTGCAGGTGCCCCAGGCAGGCCAAGGTGGAAGAACCCCCTCCTGCACCCCTGCAGCTGGCTGTTTGCCTGGCCCCATCACTGTCAGTGTCACGGCGTGGACTCTCGTCTCCCCCACTAGACTGCACCTCCCTGCGGCAGGCGCCAGGGCCAGCTTACTGCTGTGCACCGGGTCCCAGGAGGTGTGCAGTGCACAGGGAAAGAAGGAAGGAGGAGAAGTTTGGGTCTGACTTTTAGTTTCTACACTGACTTATTCTTAGGCCTCTGGCAAGCTTAAAAACCTCTCTAAAATTTCACTTTTCTCAGAACAGAATAAATGGTCTTAAAGGGAAGACAAAGGATCTAATGAAATAGATGTGAAAACACCTGGAAAGTCAGCAGGACGAGGAACAATGGTTATGGGGTCAGAAGCTCACTGGCCCGGCTCTGTCCCCAACAGCGTCCTCCTGTACAGAGTACCTCGGTCACGTGAGCGCCCGTGCCCTCCCCCAGATCCCAGCTTCACGTTCCTGCTAACTTTACTTGGGATAAATGGATACCCAGAGAGCGAGCCTCTGGTCCAGAGCCACGCAGCTCTCCCCCGAGCCAGCAGAGAGGAGACCGCGGACTGCCAGCCCCGCTCCCTCCTGGCTGAGGGGCCGCCTGGCGAGGGGCCCTGGTAACTTGCAGAGGACGCTGCCCGGACCCAGGGCCGGGCGCGCTCATTTTAAAAGGCATTTTAGAACATCAACCCTAGGGTTCTGAAATTCAATCAGGCAGAGCCTGAATGTAAAGAAAGGAAAGCCTGATACGTGTTCACAGTTTAATTAAAGTCTGCCACTCTCGTCCTCAGTGCCCCTCCACCGCCCCCCTTGTGCCACTTCACCCCCATTAGCGCCCCACGTGGGCGCCGGGCCTCTCACCCCACCTCTCCCACCCTCGCCAGGTGAGCGGGCCTGCCGTGCACGAGGGCCGGTCCGTGTCTGACGGTGAGCAAATGAAGAGAGCATATAAACCAACGGAGAAATGCGTGATTGGGACGCAAGAGCCCCCGACCAACAAGAGGACGCTGACATCTTAGCAGCTTCTGTGACATCTCTCCCGCCAGCACCTCCGTCCACACAGCTCTCACAGGCAGGCTCCCCATGGTGACCCCTTCCTGAAGCAAATTCTGTTCTGGGGATTCTGCCTCTCAAGCCTCAGTCTCCTCACTTGAGAAGTAGGAGCCACATTCATCCTTACTTCCTAAGCTTTGTGGGGCCACAAGGGTGCGTGGGCACGGAGGTGGGAGACACACGCTAACTTCTCACAACACTGTGTGTTCCCTTATGGGACAGGCGCACCAGCCCCCTTCACTCTCCTGCTCTCATCCCTCCAAACTCTGACCCTCCGCACACAGCTGGTACCTGTGCATACACGTGTGTGTACGTGTCCACACCGTGCACACTGCACGTGACAGTATCGCATGCTCACATCACTCACACTACAGTACGTCCTCACTCTCACTCAGGCCCAGCCAACCTGAGAGCACGGCCATTTCCTGGCTGCCACCAGGAGACAATGGATAGAGGGGATCTTTCCAGAGAGCAGAACAGGCAGCTGGGAGATGAGCTAACTGAGGAATTTACTCAGCAGAGCCTCAGTTAATCCACTCCCCACCTTTGAAAAAACTAGAACAGGCAGCCCTCTGGGTGGCAGTCACCTTGCGGGCGCAGCTGTGGCAAGCAGCCAGGCCACTGTGCTAACGAGGAGACAACAGCCCTTCAACCTGGGGACTCAGCCCTGTGCCAGAGACAGTGGCTTGCAGAGTGGACCACACGCTGGATTTCAGCCCAGCTGGGTTTCAAGTGGGTGTTTCTGTGCAGGGCTCAGCATGCACGTCTAGCCGGTGGCCCTGGTTGTCCCTGGCTGCCCTCTCAGGGGATTTCTTTGTTCACAGTCCTCCTTGGACATTCCTGAGGTCTGTTTGGGGAGGACACCCTTCCTGGACCGCACAGCTTCAGCAGCTCCCGCGCTGCAGGCGTGGGTTTGGGGACTGCGATTGTACTAGGGGCGTGTATAGTCCAAGAAGAGTGTGTGGTAAGTAGAGGAACGAGTCTCAGATCCTTGAGAAACACTAAGATTTATTTAAGAGGTCAGCTAGAGAACGAGGAATCACTAAGGAACGCGGAGAAGGTAGGGACAAGAAGTCTGGAGAGAGGGAGAGAAGACGGCAGCATGGAACCAACGGAAGAGATTTTCAAGGAGGGACTGGCAACGTGTGAGAGCGAGATGAAAACGGAAGCGGCCGAGGAATCTGGCCTTGGACCTTCAGTTATGCTTTGACGCCTCTCATGGCAATGACCTTACTCTCCCTCAGTCTTGGGTGTGCGTGTGTGTATTTCCACTTACGACGGTGCATCCTTTTTACCTTCCTGTGACACTTGGCCCTGATGGGCAGTCCCTCTCCTTTATGCTTTTCCCCCTTCAGCTTCTGGTATTAACTCTCTCCTTGTTTGCTCTCCTGGTCTTCCTCTCTGCCTGGCTCCCCCTCACCGTTCTCCCCAGAGCTGGGACCTCAGCCCACAGCTCTTTCTCTCCTGTGCCCCAGTTGCCATGACGTTCCCTCCTGACGATTCAGTTCCCTTGGTTATATTTCCAAATTCACTGATGCCTCCTGAGCCGCAGGCATGTTTTGGACATACCCACTTGGATGGCCCAGAAGTACCTCAGACTCACTGTATTAGGACCAAAAAACCCCATAGAATTTAAGAACACAAATTATTGCTTCTGTGAAATAAAATTCATATTTTATGGCAATACAAGAAAAATTTAAACATAAAAAATATTCTCTGCCTTTTGACCCCGTCTCCCAGCTGCTCTGCATTGTAGATCTGCATTGTGCACTGATCAAACCTCCCCATCGGCAAAAGACCTGCTCAACCATACAGAGCAACGTTCTTTCAGTATCAGCAAGACAACTCCTTAAAAGGTAACATTACTTCTTGATCTTTAAGGGGTCACAATGCTGCTTAGATCTAGACTGTGTAAACTGTCAATAATATGTCATTTAATGCACAGTCCCTCTGTCTCAAAAAACTTACATAACTGGGCCTTGACTTGTAACAGATGGAACAACTCTGAGAGCTTTCTGAGATGATGTTCCTGGGTTACAATCCTCAAACTTGGCGCCAATAAAGTTTTCCATCTTTCTTTGATTGATTAATTTTTCATTGACATTTCCTATAACTGGGAAGTCCAAGATATGTAAATTGCAAATTTCGGGTGTGGCTGGAACCACAGTTTCAAGCTGGGTCCTCTGGGTGCTCCCTGCCCCTGGTTCTCTTTGTCACCGCGTCAGCGTCTGCTGCACCTTGACTTTCCTCTCTGACAAGCCTTCTTCACACAGTGGAGAGGTGGCCCTGGCAACCTTCACTCTCACGCTACCCATTTAGCAACCCCAGATGAATGATAATTTTAAACAACAGATCTGGAAGAAAAGTCTCCAGGAGATTATTGTTGTCCGCCTTGGGTCCCCCATTTCCTTTGGTTAGGATACAATATCTGGCACAGATGAGTCCTGGGGGGAAGCCTCTGGGCAGGGCTGAGTGGAAGGATGATGTCAGGCCCCCACAGCCACACTGTGTGGGTTCGGCCCCCTTCCCTCCAGCCAAACAATCGTTTGTTGTTTCTCTGTGTCCTTAAAGGCTCTTTTCTTAGTGAAAGCAAGTTCACGTCCCAACGCACAGTGAGGCCAAACCATACTGAAACATCAGAGTTTGGAGCAGAGAAAGATTTATTGCAGGGCTGAGCAAGGGCAACAGGTAGCGTGTGCCCCCCAAACCCCGAACTCCCCCCAAATTTTCAACTGAGCATGTTTATAGGTCAGCTGAGAAAGAGGGTCTCAGAGTATGTGATCCACTGGAAACAATCCTGATTAGTTGACGGTGATCAATCATTAGGCAGAAGCAGCTCTGTGGGCTGCATGCTCATGATCATCAAGTAGTTAATGTTTCCATTTGGTGGTGGTTTTAGCATCTGAAAACTCAGGAAAGATGCATCAAATACAATTATCTAGGTACTTCAGAGAGGAGCTTCAGCAGAGGATATGGGGAAGGGGTCTGTCCTGGGAAGGCCCCATAGGGTCCCGCTCAGTTACAATTCCCCTCCTTTCCTCTGATCCTCCTCAATCTTGAAGAGAACAGGTGTTGGACAAGAAGCAGAATAATGCTTTGGATAGAGAGGTTAATCACAAACTCATTGGAGGAAGTTGGTTTCAAACTCTAATCCTGTTTCATCCTTCCCTAAATCTTTCAGGGAATGGTGTGACGACTCCTCTGGGTACCTACTGCCGAAACAGGATATAGTCCTACCTCAATTTACAGAATGGACACCAAGTTGAATTATTCCTGAGTTCCAAGTCCTGGATCCGAGTCTTGTATGATTAAGATCTCATTCCCTGAGGAATTCAGGAGCCTAAGCCTGAAAACCAGTCTGGACCTAGCACTTTGGGGGAGACATACAGCCAGGTATCTACTTTTACCTGAGGTTTTAACTTTGGATGTAGTTTTAACATATATATAACATAGCTATCAGCCACTACATGTCTCCTTTTGTCTGCTAACATCAGATCAAAAGCAATTAAAATTTAATAGTTATAAGAGGACATGAGACCTTGAGGTCATAAGGTTGTAGCTGCCATCTGCCAGCAGATACCGCTTTGAGAATCGCTGGTGGCATCCATGTGTGAGCGTGACTCAGCTCAGAAAATGAGAGTTCTCGACAACACAGGAATGTGTCTGAAATCACACCCACAATGGCTCCTAGATTTACCTCGGATGTCTGACCCACAGCTACTCCACTTTGAGTTTCAAAGTGCATCACCCTCCTCAATGGCCAAAGCAGATGTACAGTGCATGTGAAAAGGCCATAAAACAGGCAGCTCTGGTCAGTAAAGTTGAAGTCAAACCATGCATACATCAAAATGACTTCCTCATACCTTAGTACATGCAGATTTCCCCATCATTTCTCCTTTAGATTAAAAACCTTTCAAAAGAAGCTTTGATGATGAAACTATCTGTCACTCAATGCTGGGGTGGTAGCTCCTGCCCCAGGTTTAGATCATGTCCCTCGCTGCTAGGCCTCCTTTATCTTTGCCTAGTTATCCACGTTGGGGGAAACTAATTAGATATCGGAAACAGGATCAGAGGTATGTTAATGGGGAAACACTTTACAGGCCATATATTTTGTTACTTATACCCAGTTGTTACAAAAGCATTGTACAATAGGCTTGAATTAAGCACTGTTTTACATCATGAGTGGTGATACATAATTATACTCTACTCTGTGATAACTCCATTAGAGAATTCTCTTTCTGTTCTAAAAATTGGGAGCCATACTGATAGGGAGACAAATATTTGGGAAACAGTTTATTTAAAAAACAGATCAAGTGCTGTACACCAGAAATTGACACACAATGAAAACTGACTACACTTCAATAAAAAGGAAAAAAAAAAATCAAAAGCCAGTAATATTTCAGATAAAACCAAAAAATTACAACCATCTTTATCAGTTCATTCAACCCATGTAATTAATCCTTTTACTAACAGCTTTATTAAACCAGAGACTATTAGATTTTAAAACGTTACCCAGCTCAGTATGATTTAAAAGAAACCTGTACTTTGTCAACAAATCCCTGTTATGAATCTTCTTGAAGATGAAGTTTTGCACAGCATTAGCTGAACTATGACAAAAACCTTAAAAACTCAAGGTAAAACATTTGATCACAATGTTTTTGATCAAGAAGCTTCATCTACTTGCTGTGACATACAGCATTCTAAGATAACCAGACTTATGACTGATAGCACTACACCGGGACATATCCAAAATTCAGAAGCTCTATGTAATTTCCAGAAAGTCTATTTTAATAACATGTATCCATACCGAATAATCTGAGGATGCTTATCACTCATTTGACAACGCTTCACATGTAATTTCACATACTAACCAACCAATCCTAGTTAAATATTTTTCTCTGAGTTGCCTCTGGGGTTCTCTGAAGCATCCGAATGTTAGCTGAAGTCAGAAGAACTCTAAGTAGAATATGATAGGAAGTTTGTCAAAAATACCAAAAAATTTCACAAAATCTGTTATCAGAAGCATTCTAAGAAAACTTGTTCTCTTAACAGAGAAGAACCAAACCTAGTCCTGTACCAGCTGCTTTAACAACAAAAGCCATTTACCTAAGTAAGTTTGATCTCAGCCCAACCACACACAGAACTCCTTTTTTAGGGCTCTCTTATTACAAACTTTCTACAATTTTCTGTATCCATATTAGTTTGTCCCCCCCCCCCTTTTTTTTCCCATCTAGAAACAACCAGCTCTAGGACCAGATCATTTTCTTGACCCTTAATAGAATGTAATTGCAATTCCATTCTTCATATCATTAAAAAAAAAATTAAAACATATCCTACTTTCCTACTGTATACTGAAATAATAAAGGAACTATCTTAGTAGCTTAACATATTTAAATTAGAACCCTTAACTCGTAAAAAATCTTAATTTCTAGTGAATCTTTCAGTATCTTACTTTGTTTCAGAATGACCTTGCTACTCAAAAAACTTCCACCATTTAACCCAATTTAGCACAACTCTAAAATTTCAAGTCACCAAACATTTGGAGAGATCATTCCTAACTAGACATTAGTAAAACAAAATTATTTCCTGACGCAAAAGCTCTTCTCATTTGCATTTAATTTACTTATAAGAATTTCATCATTCCAAGTTAATTTTTTTCTTTCTGCTGACAAACTCTACAACAGAAACATGAACGCAGTGACCTTCAGTAAACCTAGATACAATAAGACATATCTGTATTGATTATACCAACAAGCTTAAGCTAGCTTTAATATCAGATATCAAGTTAGTATTGAATATTTCGTAGATCACATGAACTTCAAATTTCTTCTCTCTAGCTTCTTTTACACTTACAAGTATTTAGTTTGTAAGCACTTACTTTTAAGTCAATTAATATGGCTTGCCCACAAGTTAATTTTTACATAAAGACAGAACCAGAGATCTCAGTTTTTCCATTTGAATTAAAAAAAATTTTTTTTTTCCTTGAGCCCAGGTAGATAATTTACATCTAAAAGACACAGAAAGAGAAATGAAAATTCCTCCTCTGCTTTTACCAAATCCAATAATCTTGGCTATTTTCTGAGATTTTTTTCCCCGCAATTCTGTCACTTCAGTTTAAAGAAATAACAGTAACAGACAATAATACATATATCATTCACCCACATTCACATGCCCACTGTCAGCAAAACCGGGAAGTGAGAGTAGGATTTGGACATAGGAACACACATACTTATACACACACACATACACCCCCCCAAGAGAAAAGCCTATTATTTTCTTTCATTTATAGGAGCATAGCTAGAGATCTCCCAGTTTTGCCAAAATACTTTGGCGGGGGGACTATAAGACGGAACACAGCTCTGATCATCCATACTTAATTATTAATGGCTAATGTTACCAAATATCAAGCGCATAACCACTCCAGGTGGTCCCTCTCAGTCACAGTTCCCTACGTTAGAGCAGGCAGAGAGCTAGATCTGAGCAGAGAAAGGGGGATGCAGGCTAAGTGGCAGAAACTGGGCAGAAAGGAGGGGCACAGGCCAAATGCAGGAAACCACATATCATGTAAGCACCAGGGGCCCCTGGGCAGAGTAAGCAAAGCAGGAACCTTTGGGCTGATGAGAGGTCACACATTTTAGGATAATGAGCCACCTGGAAGCTGACAAAGAAAGGCGGGTAAAGACAGGAATCTCCAGTGTCTGAATGTCACCTGTTGCTCATTATGCCCTCACTGCAATACAATTAGCCTGGCCGACTAGAAGTATCCACGTGCACCGACGCCATGACACTTCCAACACAAACTAAAGACAAAAATCTCTCCCCACTTTGGGAAGGTGGAGTTGGGGTAAAAATCAGGGATATGACCCCAAACCCTTCCCTCCCCAGTGAATATTCCGCCCATTTTTACATTCTATGTACCCCACCTGCCAAAGAAACTCAGGGCAGCTGCTCACTTGAGCCTGCCTGCTCTCCCCTGGAGTGTGTACTATCCATCCCTAAATAAACCCCCACTTTACATCAACGCAGGAGGGAATGATACCCTGGTGTCATCACACTCAAGGCCTGTTACTCACCAAAGATGTCTCAACTAGCCAATGCAAGTACCGATACACACACTAACAATATGGTCCCACTAACAAAAGATCTCCCGAAAGAGAGTGCCCCTCAGTGAGCCCAGAATAGTTCACTTTCCGGAAAGGAATCAGGCTAGGTGGAGTGGGTAGAATTTTCCCATCCTGCGCAAATCGGAGCGGCTCACCCCATAACAATACACACAAAAACACAAACAACAAATAAGCCATGGTCGCACAGAAAACCTGAGGCGGTCTAGTCTAAAATTTCCACTTCCATGCCCAGACAGAGGCCCCCTACAGATTGGTCCAGCTCTCGAAAGAGAACTGACCCAGACTGGCTCCCAGTGAGTCCAGAGCAGCTCACTTCCTGGAAGGGAATGAGCCCAGATGGAGTGGAGAGAAATCCCCCCTCCCCCCCGCGCGCGCCACGCTGGAGGAACTCACCCCAAGGTGACCCCGAATGTGGTCACAGTTCAGGACGTTTCTCCCTCCAAACAGACTCCATGGGGGCAGCCAGTACCTGTCAGGGGGAGTCCCTCCTGGTTCCCCGGAGTGAAGTGAGTCCTGGCAGCTACTGGAGACCCCGGGAAGCGGCTGCCTCTGGCCGGACTTGGGAGAAATGAGCAGCTTGTATCCAAAAAACGCTGAACTCCCTGCAAGTTTTCAGCTGAGCATTTCTGAAGGAACCTGAGGGAGGGAGGGGCGTCCCAGGGTATGTGATCAGCTGTGCACAATTCTCTGATTGATGGTGATCAATCCTTAGGCACCAGCGGGTCTGCGGGCTGCATGATCATGATCATCAAGTAGTTGATTTCTTCCATTTGGCGGTGTTTTTAACATCTGAAAAACCCAGGAAAGATGCATCAGATACAGTTGCCTAGGTACTTCAGAGAGGAGCTTCAGCAGAGGATATGGGGGAGGGGTCTCTCTGCAGAAGGCCGGATAGGGTCCTGCTTGGTGACACATTCACATTGCTGTTCCTGTGAATGTGATATTCCCTGTGCTGTAGTCTTGATTTTTTTTTGTAGCCATTTCCTACTCATCCTTTATACTCAGGGTGACTCCTCCTTTGGGAAAGCTCTGCATGACGTGATGGAACTCCTCAGTGGAGATTCTCCGAGACCTTGGGACTTGATCATAGTGTTACCCTGGCACTTATCCATACTCTATCCCAGCACTTATCGTACAGTTCTGTAATCTTTGGTTTCATGCTTGTCTTCCCCCTGTTCTGTGAGATATTCAGAGTCGGAATAACCTCTTTAACTGTGCGTTCATAGTGCCAAGTCCAGCTCTAATGTGTGTTGAATTGATTTGAATCAGTGGTTGAAATTCAACAAAGTAATGGCACACAGCAGTAAATGACCACATCACAATTGTTAAGGAAGACTTGTACCACTGGCCCAGACAGTGAGGGCCTTCTAGGACAAGTGCCACCACTTCAGAGCCCATATAATGGCTGGGAAGAGAATGGATATTAGAGTCAGACAGACCTGGTTTCACATTATGCCTCCACTTCTTACTACCCCTTTAACCAAGGGAAGTTCCTTAGTTATCTGAGCTGTGGTTCTTTATTTGTAAAATGGGGATAAGAAACATCTACTTCTTAAGTTGTTGCCAGATTAAGTGAAAGAAAGCCTATGTGAACAGCCTAGTGTTACACAGGTCCAGCACACAGTATCACCCCTGTACTTCTGCTTTCAGTACTGACCATCCTTCTTGGGGTGGTTCCAGTTATAGCTGTCCTGTTGTCCTGTTGTAATTATTAGCAGTCACTCTTTTACTCTAAACAGCATCCTGGTTAAGATGATGTATTATATGGTCATCCTATTAACTGAATCCTGACATGCCATCCAATATGCTGCCAGCGGTAGAGAGCTGACTTCCGCTAAAATGACACCTGGGAGCCACAATCCCAAATGAGACAGCTTAAAGCATTGGGGGTAAAGGCAACTGAAAGCCATACCCCCAAGGCAGGTGCATCCTGTACACAGCAGAGACCTCTGCAGCCATCTCGGCACTTAGGTGCACTGGCTGGTGGCATACCAGCCAGTCAGTGGCATTCAGAGCCTTGGTTTTCCTAAATGAGACAGAGAGAGTGGCCACTTTTTGGCTTTAAAAGACAGACTTCACTTACTTTTCTCTAAACCTCACCCTTCAGAGCCTGAACTGTCTGCTGGATGTTTCCTGCTTCAGAGCCAAGTTTACCTCCACTCAGAGCTCCATCTGGAGTCTCCTGGTCTGTATTTTTATTTCTGTAACAGCACTTAGTATGAAAAGACTATTTGACTCTAAATGAAGTACCCTTCTCTAAATGCAATTTTAGCATTGATTGCTGTCCTAGACTCTGAGCTCTTCAAGGATGGGGACCATGTCTTGCTGCCATTGTGTCTCTGTCATCTACAAGTGCCTGCACAGTGGGTGTTTGACAGGTGTGTATTTAGTGGATGGATAATGAACAGGAATGAGACAGCCAAACCCGTCCTTGGCATTGAGTACATCTGCCAGACTGGAGCGGGCTCTGCCACTCTTCCATGGCCCCTGAGGATGTAGGGGCTGGATTCATTCGGAAGCAGGCCCCGGAAATGCGTGACCTCGGTTTGAGATGTCTCAGTGACTTGGTAAAGACTACCTTTGGTTTATTGCATGGGGTTGGCCACCGCTGCCAGAACCAAACTGTTATTTGCCCAAGAGATCTTCCTGGGGAAAATCAATATTTATTAGCAGTTGTTTTAAAAGAAAAGCTGATGACATCATTTTCTCACCTCTCCTGATGGTACAGAGGCAGAGGCTTCAGAGAGAGAAACTTGAATGAGTGAGGGGAGGATTGAAAGGGTGTCTGAATGAACGAAGCAGGAAGGAGAGTCATTCATCCACACACACATAATTCACATGTCTGATCGGTTGTGATTCAACAGCTCACAGTACCAAAAAGGGTGATTCTCAGGGTGATCCCTCAGACACCCGCCTCTGCCAAGTGCCCCCGTGCCTGCAAACAGCTGCCCCTGGGGTATGACGTCTCTTCCTCTCTAGTCTCCCAGAGCCCTTCAAGAGCCTCTTCTTGGCAGAACTGACCGAGAACCATACCGGAAAGGGACTCTGGGAAAAGCAGCTCCAGGCTTTTCCCCTGACAAGTCAGACAGTCTGACTCTATACATAGTCCACATGGACCTATATTTGTTCACTCATTCATTCAATGAATAGTTAATGAAGACCTGCTATATCTCAGTCTGCGCTTCTACTGGTTAAATTTCTCTAAGACTTGAGCACAGGTTTGTACCTTCTAATTCTTTTTCTATCTTCTATAGTATATGGCACAATTCTGGACACACAAGGAGGTGTGTGCTGTTAGCCTGTTAACTGACCTTAAACATGGCTAGCCTGGTATTTCCAATGGAAGAGGGTGAAGTGAGAAAAATCACTCACATGTGTCTGTATAGATAGATATTTAATGTGAGTATGTTGTGTATACCTTAGTATTGTAAAGGCAGAACATGCTCATTAAAGATAATTTGAAAAAAACTACATAATTTAAAATGTTTTAATTACTTTTAGTTCATTATTTAGCAAAATTATTATTTTACAAAGTAATCATTTGCCAACATTTTTATTTTCCTTCAGTTATTTTTTTTCTTTTAGACAGTATTATTACTTTATATCTTTTTCCTTAATATTATATTATAGGTATTTTAATGTTAGTATATTTTAAAAATTTTAATAGCTTAGGAGCAGTCAATTGAATAGATTTGTCATTGTTTAATCACCCACCTACTGCTGGAAGTTTAGATTGTTTCCAGTGTCAGGTATTGTGTAAGCCTTTGTTTTCCTTTGGTTGGTAGGTTGGATCCTGGTGAGTCTGGGTTTGTATCCTCTCCTTCCTCCCTCTCCCAGCCCTTGATATGACCAAAAGGGTTGGAGGGTGTTGTTGGCTCAGGACTGTTAGTACCCATGTGAGTAGCTCTCCCAGTTTGTTGGCCAGAATGAACATCACTGGCCTCCAGGGACCCCTGCTTTAGTGCAGAGGAAGGAATCCATCCTGGATGCCAAAGAGGAAACCTGGCTTCTAGGCCTGGTTGTGAGTTAACTGCTGTGTGACAATGGGCATGTGTCCTCACCTCTCTGAGCCCATTTTCCCTCATTTGAGAGAATGACCACTTAGTCTACGGACCTCACTAGCTCAGTTGCTCTTTAGATTAATTTCATCTCTGAACTGCCCTGGTATGATGAACTGCTGGGCTACTCTCCTTCCATTCTGAGTGGTCAGCACTTTTCCTCTTGGGATGGGGGATCTCAGCTCAGGGGTTGAGATCCCTTATCCCCACCTCCCTGCCTTTGCCCTCGCTGGCTGCTTCTTTCTTCCACCTGCATTGCCTTTCTTCCCAGCTCAGAGATGATGTCTGCACAGTGACCAGCTCAGGGTGCCCACTTTGCTTTCCTTTCTCCTCCTCAGTACAAAGTACAGCTCAAATCTTCCCTCTTTGAAGAATGTCCTCTAACTGGGCTGCCGCAGGCGTGTCCTGGTCCCCACGGCAGCCCTAACCACGCTGTGAACCTGCTGCCGTCGCCCCGACTGACTGTGAGTTCCTCCTGGCACACACCAAGCCTCACTGCTCTGTAGCAAGGTGTTAGTGACTGTGTGGAATAAAGGAATAAAAGTGCACCACCCAGAGAACGCTTGCTTTAAGCAGACGGGTCTGGAGCTGGCAGAAATAAGCACAAGCCATCCTCAACTGAAAAAACAGGAAAGCAACTTGGGGAGGTTTCCTTTGTTGCCCTGGTTGGAGCAGGATGCACATTTTTAGTGCTGAGAGTTCCAAACTGAAGACTTTTACTTTATCAGCATATCCGTTTCCAGCATCCCTTTAAATGCTAATTAGAGTCTCTCCCCAGGGATATTTGGCGGATTCCACTTCACTCTGAATAATTTTCATCCTCTTTGTGCAGAGAGGTGGGGATGGAGTGAGGGTGTTACCTGGATGCCTCTCGAGTCCCCTGTTCTACACTCAAAGTTGTCTCATTTCCTCTCCCTCCACCTGCCGCCTCTACAGCTCTGAGAAGAGCCCAGTCCTGGCGCGCCTCCCTGTGCGAACGAACGTGGAGGCAGAAATAAAACTGGCTCATTTAACCGCCAGGACCACCTTTTTGGGTAGGTTTTTATCATCCCCATTTTCACAGATGAGGAATCCAAGACACAGAGACCTTTATTAACTTGCCCAAGTCAGAGATTAAATGGCAGAGGCTGTGCAAACACAAGGCTGGGTCCAAATGGGGGGCTTCTCAGGGGCAGCTTCTGTGCAGAATAATCCTTACACATTCTAATCCATTTATTCTGTGAACCCTCACAAAACCCCAGGAGGCAGCTGACTAGCCCCATTTTGCAGTAAGAGGAAGAAACTGGGGCACAAGATGGAAAGCAGCTGTGCAAGGCCACAGGGCTACGAAATGGCTTCACCCTCCTCCGCGTCTGACTTGGGACCCTCTTTCTGCCTGTGCCTCTTCCTCCTCTGCCTGGTGTCCTCACTCACCCAAAGGCAAGAGCTGCATTCAGGTCGTTATGCGGTGCAGCTCAGTGAGTATTTGTCCCAGTGGGAATGATGTGGGACAGCCTGCAGCCGGTCACTCAGGCCCCAGTGGGGTGGGCTGGGGGGGGTCTCTGTGGAGTTGGAATCTTGCAAGCAGGAAATTTCTGTCAATGAGCCCGAGTCTCTGGTCTTAGGGACAGGGCACACCTTCTCCCCAAGTAGTTCTAGAGGCTCTAGTTGAATAAACTTTCCCTGTGTGACCACATCTCCCACGTCCTAGTGCTTGTGAAGAAGGACATTCAGATTACTCTCCTGGACAACACTAACGCCTCCTAACTGGCCGCCCAGAGCCTCTCTCGCCTCCCTCCAGCCCACTCACCACGCAAAAGTCAGAATAAACAATAAAAATGGTGAAGCTGAGGATGCCACTCACTGCCTGGAAACACCTTCATGGTTTCCCATTGCTCTTAAGATAATGGCCAAATCCTTAACTTGACCATCGCATAGGAGCACTTGTCTGCCCTCAATCCAGCCACATTGGTGTTCCTTGGTTTGCTCTTTTCCACCTTGGGACCTTTTGTTCTTGGTAGTCCTTTATTCTAAAATATTCTCCATGCTATGCCAGGCTCAATTCTCATCTTTTAAATCTTGGCTTCAATGTCCCTTCCTCAGAGAACCATCGCCAACTCATCTCCACCTCCTCTTGTAGCATTTCCCTTTCATGAGATTTACCATCACGTATCACCAGTTTTTTATTAGTGGAAGCAGTGTTTCAGTGTTGATCCCTCACTGGCATGGAGGCTCCCTTGTGGGGCAGGGGCCCCCTGTCCTGGATTCCCAGCACCCAGCACCCTACAATATGTACATAGTAGACCTCTGACAGATAATTGTTGAATAAAGGGTGTTAAGGAGTGGGCTATTCTTACCTTGGAAGCTACTTCCTGCAGACACTTGAATTTTCCAAACCTGATTTTTCAGAAGCTTTTCTTGAAAACTTCATCCAAATGAAGTTGTCCTTACATTCGGAACATCATGGGCTATGGGGAACAGACAACTGCAGAGAATTTCTGCTCATAATTAAATTGTAGCTGATGAAATAAGTGACACGTTGATCGGTCTCCCTGCTCGTGTATTTGGGACTGTGTGTTGCATACTAATTGCTAGCCTAAATCAATTCAAGTCCTTTGGGAAAAAGCTCTTCCCCTCTTTAAAGCAGAGGTAAGAAAAAACGCTTAGAGAGTCACGGATGGCAGCTGGGCTCTGGCAGAGACTGGAAGGGACAGAAGGGCGGGAACTTTCAGGTCCCGTAGCTCTGTTTTCACCAGTCACGGCTGAAGGGGAGGCGGATGAGTCAGATCTGGGTTTTGAGGCCTTAATCAACTCGGACTGTGGAAATGTGCCTCACAGTCCACTGCGACGCTTCTCAGCCCTTAGAAGAGGCAAATAACAAGAAAACCATTGGACTTTAGGCATTTAGTCTAAAAAATCAGCAGCTCTAAGCTGCCCTGTGGTTAGTACATCTTTAGTGCAGTTTTCTTTCTTCTTCTGCAAATTTAGGATTAGCTGGGGAGAATGGATGTTGGTAATGAGGATCCGGAGGTCTCAAAGCATGCTTAGAGCTCTGGGAATGGCTTGATTGCAGGCAGACGGCTCTTACTGAGGCAGGAAAGTAAAATCCAAATCAAGATTCCTGAAAATTTTACATTTTTTTTTTAATACGAATTGCTGTCTCAGTCATTCCAGAAATCTCTATTCAGTTTATTACACAAGGGGTCCCAGACACAGCGTCTGTCCTTGAGGCCTGCGCCTGGTGAAGAGAGAAGCGAGTGCTCTAGACAAGGCACAATGATGGGCTTGGCGGGGCTGGGATAAAACATCCCCCTGCTACTGCACAGGTGTGTCTCCTGCAGCAGCTGGGCTTTAGCGGGTTGTCTCCTGATATAAGCAGTCAATTTAATCTATAGGAAGAGGTCCTGTACATAAAGTGAGAGCTCTCTGAAGATATTCTCACTGCCAGTCACCTGGGGAGGAGGCAGGGTTCTCAGATGGAAAAGTGAACCTTGTAAAGTATCAGGCAGGAGGGATGGAGAAGTCCTGTTTTGCTCAGGGCCTCTTTTGCTTTTACTTTTAAGACCCTAATATGCCTAGACTCACCTGGGAGTGCTTACCATGTGTCAGGTACTGGGCTGAGTTTCTTCATACAGGACTCCCAGCCTTAAAATGGAAGCTGTGATTATGTCCATTTTTACAGAAGGGTAGGCTGAGACTCTGAGAGATGAAGTTTTATAATGAGTAAGGGAGATGGTGCTGGGCTTCGAAACAAGGAATGTTTTAATGCACAGCCTGCACCTTTATCCGTGGAGCTATTATGCATTCTGGGTGGTGGGTCTGAAACAGTGATATGCCGGTAACTGTTTAATGGACTAGCTCTGGAAGAAAAAAAAAGAAAAAAAACCCAAAAAAACCTTGATTTTTTTGCTCATCTCTGTGTAGTAAACATTCCCATCATGGCCAATTTGAAGCCACCAAACTGAAGACAGTGAACAGGGAGGTGGGAAGAGATGCACCCAGTTGAGCCAATTCCGGCACACCTGGGGACTGAAATCACTTACACCGCAGAAGCAGCTAGAAACTTCTACAGGCGTGAAGTCCACATGCTGTGGAGAATAAAGCCTGTTATACTGAGCTGAGTGAAACCTTGAGAACTGGTTTATTCTGTAACATAGTGCTCTCTTTCTTCTTTTGTTTTCCAGAAGATTTACTGATTCCCTGAATGAAGGCCTCTCCTTGCTCAGCTGTACCACAGAACATTTAGGAGAAGGGGGAAGCCCCCCCTCGGCGACCCCCACCAGTCTCGAGGGGAGGCGGCAGAGATGCTTAGTGAGACCTCCCCAAGGGCGGGGGGAATGTGGGCGGTAGCGCTGTGGCCGCCCCGCCTCTCAGGAAAGCCTTCTTCCGTTTGATTATTTCAGGGAGGTGGTCATCTTCCTCTAAAGAAGCTTTGAAATGTTCTCAGAGGTAACTGAGCTCTAGCCCCATTCTTTTCTCTCATTGTCTGAGGTCACCTCTTGACCTTTAACCCCAAGGTCATCCTCACCCTTGTTTTCCGGTGACTGTCAGCTTCCCCTCAACTGGGTGACTTTTGGACCACCTGTATCAGAATCACCTGGAGTGCCTGCCCAAATGCGGACTTCAGGCCCAGGAAGCTACGTTTAAGCAGCTCTCCAGTTGATGGTTATGTTCAGTGTTGCACAGCCAGTTCTCTCGGCCGTATTTTCTAACATGTCTCCAGCAGAACCAGAGGTAATAGCACATTGATAGGCATTATGTTAAAAAAAAAAAAAAAAGAAAAGAAAAGAAAGAGGCCTTGATGGCAGGGGTCTGCAAAGAGCTAAACATTGAGTGGTGGCCTATTTCTGTATGGTCCTTGAGCTCAGAAGGGCTTTTGCCTTTTTAAAGCACACACACACACACAAACAAAAACAAAAGAAACTTGACTGTAGGAAGGCTTGGCACCGTCAGTAAGCTAATGTGCACTGGGGCTCTTCGAGAGGGTGGATAGCATTTCCCAATCGTGTCTGAACACAGAATTCCTCCTTTCTTCATTTTTATCTTTTTATAAAGCATATTGCAGAAGCAGTGTTCTGTGGAATATGCTCTGAGAAACACTGTTCTAAATAAATTAATTCCAATTCAAATTTGGCAATCAAGTTCCCCTGAATCTTTCATTGTGCTCTTTTCCTTTATCTTGGTCAGGAGTGTGGTTCCTTCTCCTGACTCCATGGATTCGGTCCATTCTTCCAGGCTTTTTCGCCAACTCTTCTCTTTCCCACCTGCCATCTCCTACATCAGTCACACTCTTTCCCTTTCAGAACTCTTAGAGCGCTTAGTGTGTGTTCAGTAAAGCCATGGCTTTCTGAAGCTCCGTGGAAATAAAGGATTCTAGAAAACAGTATTTTTTGGCTATCTGAGGGGATACTATTTTTGGCAAGAAAACATTATTTAACCTAATTCTTTGGGACAGGGAACTTTTGAACCATACTGAATTCACTAATTGAACATAATTTTATTTTCATGACATGGTGATGGAAAGATGAGAAAAATCATGTTTCCAGCTCAGTTACACCACTAATGAGATGGGAGGCCTGAGAAGTCATTTTTTCAACCCTGGCCTCTGAGAAAATGAGGTTATTGGCCTCGATGTTCTTTAAGGTTCCTCCAAGTTCTGACATTCTGTGATGTTCTGGGATTACAGTTTCAGGAAAGGAAATGGGATGAGGCAAGTGCACTCAAGTTTCTATTAATTTACATCTGATGATTTCTTCCTAGCCACATCCATCAGTTCCTATTGCTAAATTGTGGTAACCATACAGATTTAAGAAACATTCTAATTGATACTTAATTCTACTTGGTGAACAAAACTCAAATTTTTGCACAGCGACAGATTAGGAATCAAAGATTTTCTTAATACTATTAGGTGGATTTTGTTTTTCATGAGTGAGTCTGGCAAGGCTTTGATCATGGACTTGGATAGAATGTTGGTATTTTTATGCCTCTGAGAAAGCCCCAGCTGTCTCAGACACTCTGAGGTCTCACAAATCTGACTTGATCTCTCTTAATTTATTTCCCAGATAAAGCTATTGACTGTGGGAGAGTTGCTTTTCACTTTACAGGAAGGTCACGAACTTCACTTTTGTGGATTTCTACTTAAGTTGATGCCACTGGCATGCAGACTTCAGCTAGGCTTTTACTGTGCTTCCAGATCCTTCCATCATCTCTGACTTCCCAGTGAATTCCCAAGAGCCCGTCCCAACAGTTCCATTTTCTCCTCAAGTTTCAACCCATCCATCCTTCTCAGCCCAGCAAAAGCCTGCACTTCTCTTCTCCATCTCAAAGCTCCAGAAGCACTCAATGACTCTTCCTTTCCTCATTCACTCATTCAGTCAACATTTCTTGAATGTTCAATCTGTATGAATCGGCCAGAGTCCTTCCCCTTGGAGGTACTTCCAGTCTGGTGGGGAGTTAGAAAAAATAAACACACCAATAAACGTGTCTCTTACAAGTCTTTGAATACCAGAGAAGGAGCATGTACTTTGCTTGAATGGAAGAGTCAGGAAAACTTCCCAGAGGTGATCTGTGAGTCGTGCCTGAGAGGATGAGTCAGAGTTCAACAGGAGACAGTTGGGTGTCCGGTGCTCCAGGTGGCGGGAACAATATGTGCAAGGCCACGAAGGCAGGACAAAGTGTGACAGGATGAGAGTGAGGGGGCTGGAGAGGAGGGCATGGGGCCGTGTTGGGAGAGGAGCTGGAAAAGCTGGTAGGGGCTCCATGGTCTGGGAGGAAGAAGTGTCTTTCTTCATCTGTGCTCCCAACTCCACTCCCTTTGGCCTTTCTTCAGCAGGTTTTTAGAAAATTTTCTTGTATATATGTATTTTTTATTGAAATCTAGTCAGTTTACAATGTTGTGTCAGTCTCTGGTGTACAGCACAGTGCTTCCATCTTACATGCACTTACACATACTCATTTTCATATTCTTTTTCATAAGTTACCAGATATTGAATATAGTTCCCTATGCAATACAGCATGAACTTGTTGTTTATCTATTTTTATATATAGTAATTAGTATCTGCAAATCTCGAACTCCCAGTTTATCCCTTCCCACCCCTTTTCCCTGCTGGTAACTATAAGTTTGTTCTCAATGTCTGTGAGTCTGTTTCTGTTTTGTAAATAAGTTCATTTGTCTTTTTTTTTTCTTTTTTAATTCCACATATAAGTGAAATCATGTGGTATTTTTCTTTTTCTTTCTGGCTTACTTCACTTAGAATGACAATCTCCAGGTCCAGCCATGTTGCTGCAAATGGCATTATTTTTCAATTTTCTATGGCTGAGTAGGATTTCATTGTATAAATATACCACAACTTCTTTATCCAGTCATCTGTTGATGGACATTTAGGTTGTTTCCATCTCTTGGCTATTGCAAATAGTGCTGCTATGAACACTGGGGTGCATGTATATTTTTGCATTAAGGTTCCCTCTGGATCTATGCCCAGGAGTGGGATTGCTAGATCATATGGTAAGTCTCCAGCATCTTGCTTCAACAATGCCCATTTTGAGTTCCCTTTCATATCTTATCTTTCAGCTCAGAGAGGCTCAAATCTTATCTTTCTTCAACACACACACCCACACACACCAATTTCCCCCTACTCTGCTTTAAGCTTGCCCCTCATGCCCTTAGTACCTAGTTTCACGTTCTTGAGAGAGTAGTTTGTCTCACTTTCTTTACTTCTTCGCCTCCACGTCTCTCCATCCTGTTGCAATCTGGCTTGAGAAAAAAATGAGAAGAGTGATCTAAAACCTGTGAGTCAATTTTTTGTTCACCCCACTGTGAATGTTAAAGAATGCCATTTTATTTTCTTCTTTACTTATTTGCAGCTCATGTAGGCTCAATTCCTCTCTGAATATATTTTAATTTGCTTAAAACAAGACGTCCTCTTTTCTCTGCACAATTATGTAAAGCCAATGGCTTATCTTTAATTCCAAGGTCATGGGGATGCCCATTTTGATGCTGAAACAGGAATCTATTTTCCTTTATCACTCAGAGGAGAAACATGCACTAATGGGAACACAGAAGAAGAACACGAGAGCTGATTCCCACTGTCGGGGAAATGCCATGAGGGCTAGGTGTGCCTGTCTGGGCAGAGGTCATTTCTACCATTCCAGTAATTTCACAGATATTTGATGGGTGTTACTATGTGCCAGGCACTGGGGACACTGAGATGCAAGTTGTATTTCCTGAATTCATGGGTTCACAGTTTGGGGAGACAGACCAAAATGTCACAGGTTACAGTTCGGCAGTTTAGTAGGGGCCAGGAGGAAAAGGGCAGAGAACACCTAGTGAAAGGAGCATGTGAGGCAGCCTTGGATGGGCAAAGCGTCTTAGAGGACAAATAGAAGCCCACCAGGCAGCTGAGGGAGGAAAGCTCTTTTAGGCAGAGGAAACAGACTAAGAGAAGAGATACATGAGAAAGTGGTGCATCCAGGGAACTACAGCTGGTTTTACTGCTTGTTGTGGCTGAAACTTAGGGTAGAGTTGTAGATGCTTAAATGCTGTATAATGAAGACCTTGAGGTCCATGCGTAAGGTGCTGGATTTTATCCTTCAGTAAGAGGAGCCACTGAGGGGTGTTAATCGGGGCAGTACTATGACTAGGAATGTCTGTTACTGATCACAGCAAGACATCCTTTCCCTACTTTCCCTTTGATATCTCTCCCTGACCTTCCTACTCAGATTCTTGTTCTTTGTTTCAATACCTTCATTCATTCTTCCCCTCTCTCCCAACCCCACCCGAACTTGCCATTCTTCTTGGTTCTCTTATTCAATGACCAGGTTCTGCCGCCCCTCCTTTTCTAGTCCAGAAACCTCCCTTCCTCATCTCCCCACGTCTAGTTTTGTGATTCTGAATCTTTCCTAATACTGTTCATTTCCTCCTCTCCATCTCCCGGACAGATTTTCTGACTTGGCTTTAGCTCTCACCATTCCTTTCCTGAGTTAATGCCTCCCCTACTGAATGGATCCCTTGGCCTCAGACATCCTTCGTAACTCGGCTAGTGTAAGCCCTGTGCAAGGGGAATCTGATCATCTTGTGTCCCTGGTTAAAATCACCACTCTGCAGAAAGCAGACTCCCACAGCCTCTGCGAGTGGGCTGACAGGGATCATTGATCCCAGGTAGGGAGACAGTCAGACCCAATCTCCCAGGAAACTGGAAATGGACTTCAGAACCAGAAGCCAGTCTCTATGGGTACCTGAACTGAGCACTGAGAAGAAAACAGAACCTGGGCAACCATGTTTAGCCTGTTTACAAGTGGAAAAGAAAAGCTGCTCTGCAGAGATGTGCAGAGGGAAGAGGGGATGGTCCCAAAGAGAAGGGGTCTCCGTGATGGGTGTGTCTATGGCCTGGTTTGGAGGGTGTGTTCAGTTCCTGGCACCAAGTCTTCCTGGAGCTGGTCTGCACGTCCTGCCTTTGAGTTCATACTGATACTTCTCTTCATCCCAAAAGTGTAACATTTGCTTAACGTTGCTCAAGGAAGTTCTGTTTCTTACAACAAAAACCTTTTAAAAGGGAGACTAATGGAACCCAATAAACATTTAGGCCTCTCTGACCTTTGTTTAGATCTGTGGTTTCTTCATGTCCATCGTTTGCTCAAGAGAGCACAGATTCAGGTGCTGCCTTGAGTTAAATCAAAGTCTGACACACTATCCATCGTGCTTTTACCCCTCTGGGATCACCCAGAACTGAATCTCGTAACTCAGGACGAGCTTTTAACATGCCTGGGGCTCTTTTTCATCATAAACGGATGGCTGTTACTGCCATACAGAGCTGTTAATGTTGTCAGGGGCTTTGGACATTTCCATGGAAATCACAATTTCCCAGAACCTTGGATGTTTATTCATTCAAGATTAATCTAATGTTTTATTTGACAGAACTGTGTTTTGCATTGGAGATACAAGAAAAATGAAATGCAGTCCCTAACCCACAGGACTCTTAGACTTTTAGGGGGTAGATAAAAGTTTTAAAATGCTTGAATTACTGATGATGAAACTGAGGCCTAAAATAGGAGATGTGACTTAATTAAAGACTTACTGGTAATCTCTTTTCTTTCCATGCTGAATATGTATGCTGTTTGGGCACTGAATTATTCTACATCTTTTGGCCCAATTGGAATGGCAACGGTGGAAAATTAGAGGCTTGCATTAGTGACTTCAAAGAGAATGTGGATCCAGCATTCTTGGAAATTATATAAGTATTAAGATTGCCAGGCATTAGATCTACTTTTGGAAATAACCAATTGAGTTTTATGAGGTCATTCAACTTAGTGAAAATGAAAAAAAATAGATGCAAAATACTTTCAACATTGCCTAATCAGTTGATTTCTGGTAACAGTGAAATGCAATAACTAGGTCAACAACAATGTGGTATCAATTTAGGGAGGCCACATGAGGCTATTATACTTGTTATCCTGAACCCATGGATTTTTGTAAAGTCTAGACAAAGGATATTCCAAAATGGAAGCACAGAGTCAATCAAAAGGGGTCGATACATCAGAGCGGTATCTTAAAAGCCCTGATACCAGCTAGGCTGGACAGCAGATAGCCCGGGGTGAAAGACAGGAAGAAGGCGTTCTGAAAGTGTATCAAGTGTATATTAAAACGTGTAACAAAAACATGGTGACACTGGTGGCAGGGTTACCTATGCCTTGTATGGAAAGGACTGTCTTGGGGAGCTCAGCCTAGGTGGAGAAATAAAATTGGCCTTGAGAAGAGGCAAGGTCAAGGTGGAAAGAAAACTGGCTGTGTCAGACGGAAGGAGGCAATGAGCAGGTGCGCATTGTGTAGGAAAAGGAGCAAGAAAGTTAGTGATGTCAAGAGCTAGTCACAGAATTACTCAGGGCTGAATCTGGGCGTTCAGTATGCCCAGGTAGGCTGGACTTAAAGAACCTCCCTGGGTTGGTTGGAGTTTCTAGGTCTTAACATTAGAAACGGCTAGGAAAGACATTTTTTTTTTTAAAGAAAGTACATAATAAGGTCATACCGATATTTAAAATTCAAATATGGACACTCCTTTTAATTTCATTTGAACATTGTTTTATAATTTTATAAAACTTCTACATGGCTTGAAATCCAAATTATGAAACAAGGAATATAGAGAAAAGTTTATCTTCTAATTCTGTTCCTGCCCTGTTCCCTTCTCCCCATTTTATTTATTTTATAATTTATTCTTCTACTTTTTTAAAATATAAAAATATATACACTCAATCCTCTTTATTCACAGACTTCATATTTGCAAATGTCAGGGATAAATCCATATGTAATTTTGCTAGACAATGCCAAATTCCCTTACCTGCGAGTCGTATTATTTTGTTCTCCCACCAGCAGAAAAGCACCCATTCCTCCGTAACCTCAATCAAAGGTTTCTCATCAAACTTTTGAAAGTTTTCCAATCGACAAGTGAGAAAGAAAATCTCAGAAATCTCGGTCTAGTTTTAATTTGCATTTGTCTTATGATCTTATGTGTGAGGTTGAGTGTCTTCATGTATTTAAAGTCCACTTGCTTTTGTTGTTGCTGTTGTTGTCCGTATCTTTAGCACTGGGGGTTTATTTCAAGGATACAGGGGGAAACTAGAAAGACTGCACAACCAGGACTGTGGAGACCTGGAACATTGTCACCACATATAATTCAGCAACATCATGAGTCTGTCAGCAGCTCTGAACACCAACAGCGATGTCTTCTGAACTCATGACACAGCAACTCCATCTCAACCAACTTCTGTCTCTTTCATTCCTCACTCATTTCCCTTTCTCTTCTCCCGTTTTTACTTTTAGCTTACTCATGGTTTTTACTTACTCATGAGTCATGCTACCACATGGCTTCTGCCTTTTCTCTTTGCCTCTCTCTGCTTCTGCCAAGCCTACTCTCTGCTCACTTTTTTTGCACATCGGACATGAAAATTTCTCCAAGAGTAGACTTTGTAGGTTGGATTAGCCAATAACCATTAAGTATAAAGTACCTTTGTTGAGCTATGCTTTTGAACCAGGCTGCTGGCCAATCTATATACATAGTTATCTTTGGGTCAGGTGTTCATCCTCAGTTCAGGAGGTCAGGCTTAGAGCCTGAGGTTGTAGGACACAAAGCATGGAAACCTAGGGGTAAGGATGTTCTCAGAAGAAAGATGTGTGCAAGGTTTCTCGTGGGTTTGCTTGGATATCCATAAGAAACAGTAAGAAGAAGAGTATTACAGAAGTAACATGTTCATTTTACAGATGAGGAAATTGAGACTTAAGAGACATTTAGTAACTTTCCCAAAGTCACATGGCTTGCTGGAATCAAACCCTTGTGTTTCAGAGCCAAGATTCAGTCCTAGGAGTTGAGTACAGAACATTTTGTTCCTATTGTACTGACTCTTGCATGGACTCTGCTGGTGTTTTGACTTTGTTTTAACCTTGAGTGTATTTAACTCCACATTAAAAAAATATATTATATACTAGGATTATGCCTTAGTGATAAATGTCTATTGAAAAAATATTGTTCTTTTGGAGAACACTGCAGTAATCCAATTTATTTCCTTGATTAATTTTTTATACCCTGCAGTTTAACCAGTTCTAGTTTTATTTTACCAATGTTGATATGAATTAATTCTTTCTGTGTTTATTTTATAATAAACTTTGATGTAGCCATTAGTTTTTGTTACTGTCATTTGTTTTGCTACTGAAAAATTTTATTGATTATAGTTTCTTTTCACCTTTTTCCCTCTTTGGCCTTTATACTTATGACATTCAACTTTCCCAGATAAAATCTTTTTAGATGTGAAATTCACAAGATTTGATTCTTTTGCTAGTTTTACTGAGTGTGGTTTTTAGCTTTTGACAGTATTATTTTTTATAGTTGTTGATTTTTTTTTAAAACAGATTTTTTCCCTCAGGTCATTTTTTTTTCTTTTGGCACTTTACAGTATGCCCCATAATGCATGATTCTTCAGTTAGTTTTTGCCTATAACAAATTTTAGCCTGTAAAATTTTCATGGTTGTCAGTTTCATTGCTGTATTTTGTGGTAATTCTATCAGTAATCCTTATTATGAATTGCAGATCAAAGTTCTGAAAATTTGTATTGCTTTCTTGAGGTAGAGCAAAGGATACCTAAAGGACAAAGGCGTAAAATTATTACACATAGCCAGGAGTTTGGATTCTATAGACAGTGCCATTTCTTTTCAACCTCAGATACCTCCCCGATACCTGGTAGTTTTTCTTTCTTTCAGGAGGGTTTGGGGCTATCAGGCCAAGGACCAGGCCTTTTGCCCTGCGAGGAGGAGCGATCACTCTGAATTTGTGCGCTTAAGTGTTGGAAAAAAAAAACACGTAAATAAAACAGCTCCCCAGGCCCTACTTACCTCTGACAGGCGGACAAGCTGTTCCTTTCTCAGCCTTGGCTCCCAAGGTCTCCAGGCTGCGTTGGGGCTGTGACTGGGCCCTGACCTTTCATCCTCCTCTGGATCTGTCCAAGTTCCCCCAGGCCTGGAAGGCCTCCCAGGCTTGTCTCCAGTTCCCCTACAGAGCAAGCCTCCCTGTAGGCCTTGTTGTCTGACCTGCAGGGGCCACATGTCAATGAAAGCACTGGGAAGTCACAGTCCGTTGTCTCCCTAATGCCTCTAACGTCAACCCTCCAAGCTATTGCATTCGGTTCAATCCAGGCCATGGTTGTTACAGCCAGGATGTCCACTGGGATTTTTAATATTAATAAGACTATAGAAACATGGCTGAGAACTAGACAAAACAAAAAACAACCTTAAACTTGCAGTCAATTTTTTTTTATGAACTGAGCATCAAATTCCACGATGCTAGCTTTGGCGTTCTCTGGAGATAAGGTGTTCCATGACCCTGCCCTTAACTGACCCGCCCTGCCTGTATGTTTACTGGGTTCTACTCAGCAGGAGGCCAACGTATAACACTCCTACTGATGTCCCACGTGATCAGCCTGAGGGACTCATGGATGGCCAACATTTATTGTAAAACAAAGCATTTTTCTCCTTCCCATTATGTATGGAAACATGGTATTTAATGTGTTGATTATGAAAAAAATCAACAGAAATTTGTTGGCTGGGACTTTCACAGCCTGCTTTCTGAAACTTTTGATTTCTTTCCAAACTACTTCTGATCTCAGCCCAAACTCTCTTGCTCTGTATCTGGACTCGGTCCTTAGCACTCCCTCTCAGATACTGATGTTGGCTTTACCCTTAGCAACCACTCGGATTATCCCACTGGGTTGTGGGTGTGGGACGGTTTCTGGTAAAGGCCTCTCATACTTCTGTCTGGCTCCTGGAACCCTCTGAGGGCTTGCCTCAGACTTTAAATGGGAACCAGAGAGGATGAGAGGGCTGTTTACCACTTAGCTATCTCTCCGCTTTCCACTAAGGGTTCTTGTGGACCTTAGTGTATACACACGTGACCAGGTGTGTATTTTTCTGAATTCCACAGCTTCCTGGAGAACTGGAGATGGGCTCTGGGGCAGACCTGGCTTTACAGCTATTCTCTGTGATACTGAGCAAGTTACTCTGAGTTTCTGTCCTTTCATCCTTAAAGAAAGAAAATTGTTCATGTGGATAAAACAAATGCAGGTGTTAGGTGCCCGGCAAGCAGCAGGCGCTCAGGAAGAGTTTGCTAGCCTGTGCTCCCAGAATGCATTCGATGTGACTCATCTTTACTTCCCACAGGCATACATGATTCTGGGATTGCTTTGAGCCTGGCGTAGTGATGCTGGGGCTGACTGTACACTGAATTCTTCTATCCAGATCAGGTCCTGAAGGGAGATGGGTGTGCACTATGAGCCATGTGGACTCCCTCTTTAGAAACTTGAGTGAGTCCTCTAGGTTTTTAAAATGTTCTAATTAACTTTCTTTCTGCCTCTGAAAGAGAAAGGTGTTGGGGTTTGTCTCTGAGGGCAGAGACAACACCATGAAGAAGGAAAAGCATTGGCTTTGTGTCCTGGCTCTGTCACTTTCTAACAGTGTGATCCTGGGTAAGGGTTAGACCTCTTTTGTTTTCTCACCTGCAAAATGGGTATAAATCAGGAGAAGTTCCAGGTTCTGTGTGGGCTAAAACTTGTACAATTTGGGGGTCCTGTTTAAGAAAAAGAACACAAAATCATGAATACAAAATTAGTTATAAAGTTTACATTTAGAATGAGAAAAGAAATCACCATAAACTACAAGTTAAAAAAATAAAAAATACCATAAGCATCATACAATTTAGAAAACTAATATATATCATTACTTAACTACATGGCGTACCTCAATAATATATTTTTCTTACTTTTTGGCTAATTACTGTCTGATTATCTTCCTACAGAACACTGATGTTGTAATATCTTTGTCTATAGAGAGAACAGGAAGATGCTGCACTCTTTCCCCTTGCATGCTGATTAAAATTACCAAGAGTATTGAGAGGTTTTTTTTTTAGCTCCACTAATATTGTATAAATTTTTAGAATTGTCAGTCTGGGAGAACTGTCAAGTTTAAAAAAATATGTGTATATAAGTTTTATTCAAGTATTCTCATATAGCACTTGTATTAAATGCTCTGTGAAATGGCATATTCTTTCATCAGTTTGTCATTGTCAGTGTGTCAACCAGCAAAAAATGTTTCAATTGCATTTATATGATTCCCTCCTCTTCATTAATTAGATTATCAAATAATCCAAGAACTTATTTATTATTTCTATTTGGAATTTCTCTCTTCCTTTTCAGGATTAACTACATTCATTTGTGATCTCAATTTTGTTTTTTGTTACAATTGCATCTCAGTGTTAGAGGAATTTCTGTTGATTTCATCATTCATGTATTCTATAAATTTGAATCCCTTAATTTTTTAACAATTGATCTGCTTTGGTTCTACAACCTCAGGGAGTTATTGGAGAGACTTGTATCAGGTCAAGAGGCTTTGTGAATGTGACAAAATGTTTATGTCCTTACAAATTCATAGGATGTTCTCCTCCCCCCACCACTCCTGCCACACCCCATTGCTCCCCTGGCAAGTGCTGGCCCCCCACAGTGAGTTCCCAGTGAAGACGTATGGGTTGACTCACTGGTTCCCTTTCTAAAAACTAGGAGGAGAGAAGAGGATGGAAGTGGAGTATTAATTCTTATTTGTCACTGTCAACTTGCGTCATGTTTTTCTTCTACGACAAACAGGATGAAGTGTGACACTTAAAACTTTCTCTAAAATTTAGCTTTTAGAAAAAATAATCCCAGAATTTTCTCATTTCTGATGAAGATTCTTTGATCAGGGCTTCGAAAGTTGACCCTGACTCAGCAGCCTGGGTCATGGGCATCAAATGGAAGTTACTACTGCCTCCCCTGCCCTCACCCCATTCACTCATCCTGCAAATGTGTCCCTGATAGAGCAGGGCTGGCCAGGTGTGGTTCACCCCACCTTTTATCTATTATCTCCTCCTAACAAGGCTCCTATTCCCTGAAATCTCAGGTACACCTGAAGGTCAGGTTTCCTGCACAGCCTGCATACTTCTGGAGCTTGGACTGAAATGCCAAGTGTAAAGCAATCTACCTTTAAAGGAGTATTTTTCTATTTTCAAAGTCACCCCTCAGGGATAATTTTATAGGGGAAAAAAACCATGAGGGAATTCGTTTCATTTGGTCATCCTTTTTAAATGAATAGAGGAACAGGTGTACCCTTAAAAATATGCTGGTGGCATTTCCATGTGTTTCTCTAAGTGAAGTTAATTGAACCCTGGTAGTTCCAGTGGGCTATCTGTGTACCTCCTCCTGAAAGTTTTCCTGGATTTTCTCAGCAGAGTTGGGAGCTTGTTCCTTTCTCCCCCGACCCTACAATACTATGTGTTCAATTCCATTATAGGACCCATCATGTTAGTATTATTAACCTACTTATGTGTTTCCTGTACCAAATGCCATCTCTCTGAGGGCAGGAACTATGGTTTTTATCATCTCTCAGGCCTCACTAAAACCTCCCACCTGGACTTGCCCTGTTGTGGGTTCCTGGCACTGACCTGAACACAGCTGAGCTATGGGTGTCCTCTGCACTCTGTCCTGGGGCCTCTGCTGTTCCCAACTAGGTCACCCCTGCTGCAGGCACAATCTCTCCAGCCACCTCCCCCCCTTAATCTAAGCCCAGGCCTGCTGATTCCTTTTGGTCTGGATGGCGGTGGTCCTGACATGTTGGATGGAAAACTCGGCAGGGAGGGCGGGCCCCGCCTACAGCAGCGAAGGCAGATGAGCCAGTTTCCTTGTGAGTTCAGGCTTTTTGGTGCCGGATGCCCCAGGAGAGTGGGCCTGCTTGCGAGGATCTCCCTGAAGGGAGTGCTCTTGTCTATTGCCCAACAGTCATCATGTTTGGGCTTGACTTGCAGTTAAGGAAGCCTGCCTCTCAGGAGGCCTCACTCAGGCCCAACAGTCAGGTTATCCAGGGAGAAGATCCCCAAGACGCTGGCTGTGGACTGCTCTTGGTCACACTGACTCCAGAAAGGAACGGCATCAAGCCGGGAGGATGATGAATGGCTCTTGAATGCATAGGAAATTGGGTTTTGTGAAAAGTCATTTATTATCGCCACCCCCTCTGTCCCCACAGCCACAAATAAATAAATAAATAAAAACCACTCAATACTTCAGCAAATTGAAGGAACAGCAAAAACCCCAAATGAGATGAAAAGATACCGGCCCATGATGTGTGCACTTCCTCCCAGGAGAAGCGCTGAGTGGGACCGGTGAGTGCTGATTTGTGATGAGCTGCAGTGCTCTGAAGCTGTTCAGGTAGTGAGAGGTGGTGTCTCGAAGTGTCCCAGCCACTGCCATCCCTGGAGATACACTTCCACACCCTCAGACCTCTGGGTGTGTCCCCACTGTAATCCTGTGGGCCAGGCCACCCCTATCCACCTCCCAGACCCGGGCATTGCCCTCTCATGGGTCTCTCACTCCCACTGATGACGCCAAACCCATCACCCACGTGGCAGCCAGAGCAACCTTTTAAAAAACAGAAACTAGATCACATCACACTCAGCCACATATTCTTTGATCTGCTCCTTGTTGGCGCAGTCTCTTCCCCACCCGAGAGCCCTTTGCCCTTGTTTTTCCCCCCACCCCTTCACCGGACAGACTCCAGTGAGTGCCCTCTGCTTTTTCTTCATGGTATGTATTACAATTGGTAATCATATATTCACTTGTTTACTGTTTTCTTCTCCGACCAGACTGTAAGCCCCATGAAGGCAGGGGGCGATGTCTGCTTGGCTAATTGTTGTACATCTAGTGTCTGGTACCATGCCTAGAACCATGCCTAGAAAACAGTAGATGCTCATCAAACATTTATTAAATAGAAGAATCTGCAACAACTTATTAACAATATAACAACATAAGCCCACTTATGTTGTTACATTGTTATGTTAACATAGAGCCTATGTGCCAGGAGTTTAAGAGTTAGGAGAAAGCCCTGATACACAGCTATTTTTATCTGCCAATTTACAGAAGGACCAGGGGCTGGGACTAAGATTTAAGTCCTATTCACTTTAGAGTTTAGATATAAAGAAACATGCTTGATAGACAAGAGTGTATTCCATGGAGGCCAAGTTAGAAGAAGGAATAACAGGATTCCAGAGGGGAAAAAAATCACCAAAAGACAGTTTCTCAACGCCAGTACTACTGACATTTTTGACATGGGTAATACTTTGATGTGGGTTTTTTTTTTTTTTTTAATGCATTATAGGATGTTCTGCAGCATCCCTGGCCTCTAGTCACTCCATTAGCAGCCCTTATTCCCAGTTATGCAACCAAAAATGTCCCTAGATGTGGCCAAATGTACCCTGGTGAGGGGATGTAAAATTGTCCCCAGGTGAGGACAAGTACCCTAAGAGAAGAAATGACATAGTGAACAGATCCAAGGAAGGCCTGAATGTCAGAAAGAAGAACCGGTTCTGGGAGCACAGAGGCAGCGACTGTCAGCACTTATCCCATCCACTCTGCTGGCCTGTATAAATCCTGGAAGGGAGGCATTGGGTCACTAATGACTATAGTGTTTTGGGCTCAACCATTCTTGCTGTGGGAACCCTCCCTGCTATCTGCTCAAACCACTGAAAAAGCTATTTCCTCCTGGCTTCAAGCCCTCCAGGGGCTTGTCTCATATCAGCAGTGGCATTCAGGACATAGATTCAGAGCTGGCACAGATCCTCTGTTGAACTATCATGATCCGGCCACTGGTGGCTGCTTCATGGAGTGACCAACCTCACTGCTTCTCAGATAAGAGTGTAAAACATTACTCAGAATTCCCCTCAAATATGCGGGAGGTAGGATTTTGGAAAAACGCGGACCTCCTGTAGTCAAACTGGCAGCAGAACCTACCCACCAGCAGGAGTTCGTGATAAAGTCAGTAAGATTATGATTCACTCACAGGCTGGTGAAGCTGAAGATGCTATTTGCTGCTAACTTTTCAACTTACAAAGCCTTGGTTTAATTTGCTACTCTTCACAAAAACTCTACAAAGAGGCACCAGTATCATTATTAGTCCCTTTTTTGCAGATAAACCAACAACCCAGGGCACCACTATGTGGACTAGGACAAGGTCCCTGAGCTCCAACACAAACCATGATTGCTCCTTTCAATGAAATCCTTTATCATCTTCTGCTAAGTAACAGGGATAGTTTTATTCATTAAGCCAAGGTTGGCCAGCTGAAGCAGAGGCTGATTTTTGCTCTGTCTCTCCAATTAATAAACTGAGCAAAGGAAGAAAATGTATCTACGTGTTTGTAAATTATTACATTTTCAGTATCTAGTTACTTGTGTATGTCATTAGGAAATATTTGTTAACTAAACAAATAAATGAATGACTAAATATCATGAATTTATGTTGCTGCTATCAGTCCATCCTGGTAGTGGGTTGTGGCCATAGTGTAGGGTGACCAGCTGTCCTAGTCTTTGCTCAGGACTGAGGAATTTCCTGGGACTTGGGACTTTCAGTACTTGCTGTGGGATGAGTTGCTCACTCAACCATAACAACTCTTCTAATGTGGGTGTCCAACCCTCCCAGCTTGCAGATGCATTATTTCAACAAACGTGTTGAAGTTTTTCTTCGTGCCAAGCAGTGGTCTAGAGATTAGAGACAGGATGGATAGCATCTAGTCTGCCCTTGAACACTCTTAAATGTTAATTAAGCACCTACCATCTGTTTAGCTTTATGTTGGGGCTGATGCTATGAAAATGAGAGATATGACGCTTGTCATGAAGATGCTCAGAGTTCTGGGACACACAATAATTTCTCAGCAAGGTAATAAGAGCTATGATAACAGCGGGTACGAGGTATGCAAGATGAGGGCCCCAAAGTTCAACCAAGGAGTGGTCAGAGAAGACTTTCAAGAGGAATGATGTTCAAGGTTAGATAGGTTAAACAGAGACTTGCCAACTAAAGAAGGAAAATAATGTGGCAAGAGAGGACATGGTCTATCTGGAGGGGTAGATGTGGGATGAAGGGTACCTATGGGGAGACCCCAGGAGCTGAGCTTGAGGGGCCGCTGGCTACTGATGGGCACATCTGGTGAGAGTGAGTGGCCCGTTCTGCTGGTGTCTGGGCAAGGAATGGACAGGAGCAAAGGTTAAAAATGGAGGTCAGGGCTAGGCCATGGTGGCCATGAACGTTGGGCCAAGAAGTGTGGATTTCATTCCATTGGAAACGGGGCTCTCTGTGGAAGGATTTCAGCAGAGACAGACTCAGAATTTATTTCTACCTACTTTGCCCTCCTCCCTCCCACGCCCTCGACCAAGCTCTCCACAGCCGACCTTCACAGCGTCCTCGTCCTCGTCAGTCAGTCACTGCTACTGCCTTTTGCCTTCTCCCTCTTCTTGTTCATCCACTCCCCACCTTCCCTCCAGTGGGCGCTCTTCCAGGTGTCAAAGCTCCTGAGAAGTTTTGGTAGAACAAAAACTTGGGAGTTCTGAGAGTGAAAAATCACCTGATAGAGTGAATTGTTCAGGCTGAAAAAGGAGTAGAGAGACCCTGGGAGTAAAAAAGTTGCAGCCAATGCTCTGAGCCTGTCAGCCTGCAGACTCACTCCCCCAGAGAAAGGGGATGAACTGGCGCAGGCTCCTCTAAGAGCATCGAGCATTTGCCAAGAGCCCAGAGGCCTGCATGGCTCTCCTACCTGTGGGCCCATGCCTTAGTTTCCCTTCTGAAAAGAATTCTTCAAAATCCAATGGTCTTAGTAGTAGCTTAACTTAGCTGGTGAAGTGAAGCATTCGTTCACGCATTCATTCCAGATTTATTGTTCACCTCCACTGTGGTCAGTTTTGAGGATACAAAATATGAAAAGCCACATATCTGTTCTCAACGTTAAGACAGACCATTGTGATTGTACATAAATGGTGAAGCGGGCTGCAGTCTGCTCTTTCTCCCATGCAAGGTACCTGGGTCCAAACTGCTTTCAATATAGTTTAGTCCTTATAGGAAAAGCCTTCTGTAAACTCAGTGGAAACTGGCCTATTTGCCTACACCGTTCCATCAGCCTGGAATGGTCTGTCCCAACGGTTTGCCCAAGACCTGTGCCGATTTCAAGTCTCAGCCCAAGGGCTGTGACAAACCTTGTGAAGCTTCCCTGCCTAAGCAAGGCAAGCTTGAGGGCTCCTTCCACTCCGTGCCCATGGCATGGGGTCCTTCATTTCAGCATTTTCTCATCAGGTAATAGTAACACTGACATGCCTGCTGTGAGCTCTGGAGGGGGAGGTGCCTTTCTTCCTTGAGTCTTCAGCTCCCAGCAGAGGACCTGGCACATAGCATGTGCTCATTAAATTCACGACTGAATGGAAATGAATAAAGGGGCCTGGGCCCATTTGCTTGGGCAGATGTACACCTCACGTTCCATGTCACTAGTCAAGTCCCCAAACCTGGTGGGAAGGGAGGTAAGGTGTGCAGACATCTGTAAATAGCTGTGTTGAGTCTTTAGGGAGAAGGTACAGAAAGGTAGATGCAAACTAGATCCAAGTACCAAGAACCACAGAGTCTATGGGAGAGTTTCCAGTTAATCCCATTGAGAATTTAAGAAGGGGTGTTTAAAGTCGGACAGTGACACCTAGTGGTGGAAGAACGATCACCCAGATTCAGGAGGAATGTTGCCTAAAGCTCCCAGAGGAGCTATTCCAGCTGAGTTGTCTTCAGTGGTCCTCCTGGCTGCCTGGTGCGGAGTTCAGGCTGGTGGAAAGTCTCTGTGGCTCCCCTGACTCCAGCTTTCCACAATTTCTGCTTTTCTGATGTACATGTATACTTCTCTTTCAGCCAAGGTGTCTGTCTGCTTGTGTTTCTGGTTGGCTTCTCCCTGAGACACAAATTCTCTCATCATTCCCCAGCTCCTCCTCCCCTACAGGCTGTCCCAGGCTCCATGGTAGGGACAAGCAGGGAGTAGGTATCTCTTGTTTCAAGCAAAACTTGCCACTGCAAGCACAGAATGGAAAACAGTTTGCTCTAAACTTGCTAAAAGTGCGTGTGGAAAGCTGTCATATCAAGACACTCTAGGGATATGATCTTGCTGCTTCTCTAGAGTCCTCCACTTTGGTCGATGTTTGGTTATTCCTTCTTGCAGTGGATAGAATTCTTACTTTATTTAGTGATTTTTTTTCTAATGTACATGAAAGTGTAGGCATTTTACGACATGAAGGTATACAGAAAGTGACCACATGCAAAAATGCCTTGTTCGTCATTCTATTTAGGAAACACTTGCACTGTGCTAAATACTTCATGTGCACTTTATCATTAAACATGCCCACTCAGAGGTAGATAATTTTATTACCCCAATTTGCAGTTAAGAAAACCTAGGCTCAGCTATTTGCCGAAAATCACACAGCAGGTTGCAAGGTTCTTGAGGGCAGGAACCTTGTGTTATTTCCTGCTATGCCATTTGCCTGGTACATGACAGGGCCAATAATGGTTAATGACAATGGTGAAGGTGATGATGACTAACAACAACTTGTGACTAAGATGAGAGGTCTCCCTTAAACCATTTACTCCTTTACTCTGTCCCCAGGAGCAACTGTAATAGGGAGGAACAAATCTGACTCTGTATTAGATCTGTTCCTTTGGCTCTAACCCTGTGCTCTATTTTCTGTGCTGTTGGTTCTGTACCTTTTGGAAAAGAATGTTGCCTATAGCCTGAAATATACAGGATAGCCTGTTCCCAAAGCTCTGACTTTAAAGCATATAGCACTTTCCCATTCATATAAAGATAACAAGTTTCAGAATAGAAAATAACCCTTGTCATAATAAAAGCTATATATGACAAACCTACAGCCAGCACAGTACTCAATGGTGAAAAATTCTAAAGCTTCCCACTAAAATCTGGGACAAGACAAGGCTGCCCACTATCACCACTCCTATCAACATAGTCTTGGAAGTCCTAGCCACAGCAATCAGGCAAGAGAGAGAAATAAAAGGGATCCAAATTGGAAAAGAAGAGGTAAAAGTGTCACTATATGCAGATGACATGATACTATATATAGAAAACCCTAAAAGGTCCACACAAAAACTGCTAGAAATAATCGAAAAATTCAGCAAGGTAGCAGGTTACAAGATTAACGTTCAAAAATCAGTTGCATTTCTTTACACTAACGATGAATCAACAGAAAAAGAAAGTAAAGAAACAATCCCCTTTAAAATAGCACCCAAAGTAATAAAATACCTAGGAGTAAATCTAACCAAGGAGGTGAAAGAATTATACATGGAAAACTATAAAACACTGATGAAAGCAATTAAAGAAGACTTAAAAAAGTGGAAAGATATCCCATGCTCCTGGATTGGAAGAATCAATATTGTTAAAATGGTCACTACTGCCCAAGGCAATCTACAGATTTAATGCAATCCCTATCAAATTACCCAGGATATATTTCACAGAACTAGAACAAATCATAATCAAATTTATATGGAATCACAAAAGACCTAGAATTGCCAAAGCATTACTGAAGAGAAAGAAAGAGGCTGGAGGAATAACTCTCCCAGACTTCAGACAATACTATAGAACTACAGTAATCAAAATAGCATGGTATTGGTACAAAAACAGACATATAGACCAATGGGACAGAATAGAGAGCCCAGAAATGAACCCACAAACTTTTGATCAACTCATCTTCAACAAAGGAGGCAAGAATATACAATGGAATAAAGACAGTCTCTTCAGAAAATGATGTTGGGAAAACTGGACAGCAGCATGTAAAGCAATGAAGCTAGAACACTCCCTTACACCATATACAAAAATCAACTCAAAATGGATCAAAGACTTAAACATAAGACAAGATACAATAAACCTCCTAGAGGAAAATATAGGAAAAACATTATCTGACATACATCTCAAAAATGTTATCCTAGGGCAGTCTACCCAAGCAAGTAGAAATAAAAGCAAGAATAAACAAATGGGACCTAATGAAACTTACAAACTTCTGCACAGCAAAGGAAACCATAAGTAAAACAAAAAGACAACCTACAGAATGGGAGAAAATTTTTGCAAATGAAACCAACAAAGGCTTGATCTCCAGAATATATATAAGCAGCTCATACGCCTTACTAAGAAAAAAACAAAAACAAAAACAAAAACAACCCAATCCAAAAATGGGCAGAAGACCTAAACAAGCAATTCTCCAAGGAAGACATACAAATGATCAATAGGCACATGAAAAAATGCTCAATATCACTAATTATCAGAGAAATGCAAATCAAAACTACAATGAGGTATCACCTCACACCAGTCAGAATGGTCATCATTCAGAAGTCCACAAATGACAAATGCTGGAGAGGCTGTGGAGAAAAGGGAACCCTCCTACACTGCTGGTGAGAATGCAGTTTAGTGCAGCCACTGTGGAAAACAGCATGGAGATTCCTCAAAAGACTAGGAATAGACTTACCATGTGACCCAGGAATCTTGCTCCTGGGCATATATCCAGAAGGAACCCTACTTCAAAATGACACCTGCACCCCAATGTTCATAGCAGCACTATTTACAATAGCCAAGACATGGAAACAGCCTAAATGTCCATCAACAGATGACTGGATAAAGAAGAGGTGGTATATTTATACAACAGAATACTATTCAGCCATAAAAACGACAACATAATGCCATTTGCAGCAACAGGGATGTTCCTGGAGAATGTCATTCTAGGTGAAGTAAGCCAGAAAGAGAAAGAAAAATACCATATGAGATTGCTTATATGTGGAATCTAAAAAAAAAAACAAAACAAAACAGAAATACAAAACAGAAATAGACTCATAGACATAGAATACAAACTTGTGGTTGCTAGAGGGGCAGGGGTTGGGAAGGGACAGACTGGGATTTCAAAATGTGTAATAGATAAACAAGATTATACTGTATAGCACAGGGAAATATATACAAGATCTTGTGGTGGCTCACAGTGAAAGAGAATGTGACAATGAATGTATGTATGTTCACGTATAACTGAAAAATTGTGCTCTACACTGAAATTTGACACAAGATTGTAAAATGACTATAACTCAATAAAAAAATGTTAAAATGTGGGGAAAAAAAAGAAAATAACCCTTGTCTTGTTGGAGGTTTACAGGGACACCATGACCTGACCAACATGGACAGCTGTAAGAACAAAAGATTCTGAGACCAAGAAGTATGCAATGACCAACCACACCCCTTCCCCTTCTTAGTATAAAAGAAGCCTAAATTCTGATTTGGGGAAGATGGTTCTCCAGAACATTAGTCTGCCATTTTCTTGGTATGCTGGCTTTCTGAATAAAGTCATTATTCCTTGCCCCAACACCTCACCTCTCGATTTACTGGCCTGTCGTGCAGCGAGCAAAGCGAGTTTGGACTCAGTTAACATAATCTGGACAAGAATCCTCTCACTGGGGCTCTTTGGAATATGCCTCACCTTCCCGCCATGTCTGGGAAAGGTGACCATGTCCCCCCAGAAAGAGTTGAGGGGTCGGGAGGAGGGGAGAAGGGAAGGGCAACCAGGAACGCTCAGGAGGTAAGGAAAAGTTGGTAAGTGGATAGAGGGAGACATGATTTTCAGGCATTGTTATGGGTTGATTATATGTCCCCCTCCCTGCAATTCCTGTGTTGAAGTTCTAACTCCCCGTACCTCACAATGTGACCTTATTTGGATACAGGGATTTTTCAAAGGTAATCAAATTAAAATGAGGTCATTAGGATGGGCCCTAGTCCAATATTTCTATAAAAAAGGGAAATTTGGAGGCAGAACCATCCAGATGGAAGATGATGAGTAGAGCCCTAGGGAGAAGATGGCCCATCCACAGCCAAGGAGAGATCCCAGAACAGATTCCTCCCTCACAGCCCTCAGAAGGAACCAGCCCTGCCAACGCCTTCAACTCAGACTTCCAGCCTCCAGAACCATGAGACAATGACTTTCTGTTGTTTAAAGCACCCAGTCTGTGGTCCTTCATTATGGAAGCCCTAGCAAACCAGTACAGACATCCGGGACTGAAAAGTAATCTGACAGGAGCCCCAGCTTCTAGAATGTAATAACATCATTAAAGATGCCAGAGACGGCTGGCTCCCCCAGAGGCAGAGAGCGAGGGATTCATCCCTGCTCAGACAGCCTACAGGGCCCCACCCTGTTAACATTTACTCCCGGCCTGTCATGGCAGAGTGAATGAGGATGTTCTTTTTAAGCCTGTCAACTTCCTAATCTAGTTCCACCCCCACTACGCTGCCTCGTGATGAATTTCTGGCCATCAGTCACTCTTTCAGGCCTGACCTCTGACGCCCTCTTACAAAGAGATTTTTCATCATACACAACTCTATTAGTCTGAAATGTATTTGAAGTATTGCTTCCTAGGGCACATAGTTTTATAAAAAATAGCGCTGTTTAGCACAGGCCCTTGTCCCCTTCTTCAGGGGAAAGCTGACACTCTGTCCTCCACCACAAAATTCCTCTGAGTTCTGTTGGACAGAAGGGCTACTGAGGAAGAGTGAGCTCCCTGAGGAAGGAGACACCTGTGGCCCACAGAGTTGAGGGGCAGGGCTCTGCAGGCTATGGGTGGGCCGTGGGAACAGGAAGCCAAGGCAGATTAAATGTTTTGCCTCAGAAGGGAATATTTTCACAAATTCTACATGCCATTCTGGCTGGAGTGTCCCCCTGCCTACATGTAGAGCAATTTCTAGAAGCTTCTTGGGAACCTTTTTATTTAACTTTTTCCTTCCAGTTTTATTGAGATATAATAGACATACAGCACTGTATAAGTTTAAGGCCTACAGCATGATTTAATTTACATGCATCATGAAGCAATTATTCCTATAAGTGTAGTGAACATCCATCACCTCATACAGATAGAAAATCAAAGAAATAGAAAAACATTTTCTCTTGTGATGAGAATTCTTAGGATTTACTCTCTGAACAACTTTCACATATAACATCAGCAGTATTCATCTTATTTATCACCTTGTACACTACATTCCTAGTATTTAATTTATCTTATAACTTTATTGGAGGTTTGTATCTTTTGACCATCTTCATGCAACTCCCCCTTCCCCTTCCCCCACCTCTGGTAATGACAAATCTATTTTTCTACAAATTTGTTTTTGAAGTGTAATTGACCTACAACACTATGTTAGTTCCTGATGTACAACATAGTGATTCAGTATTTCTATATATTTCAAAATGATCACCACTACCATAAATCTAGTTACAATACGTCACCATGCAAAGATATTACATAGTTACTGACTATATTCCCCACACTGTACATTTCTTACCCATGACTCATTTATTTTGCAACTGGAAGTTTGTACCTCTTAATCTCTCTCACCTATTTCTTTCCTCCCCTTAAGACCCTCCCCTTTGGCAACAACCTGTTTGTTCTCCGTATCTATAACTTTTTCTGTTTTGTTATGTTTGTTCATTTTTTTTTAAGGTTCCACATACAAATGAACTCATATAGTATTTGTCTTTCTCTGGCTTATTTCACTGAGCATAATACCCTTCAGGTCCATACATGTTGTCAAAAATGGCAAGATTTCATCCTTTTTTTATAGCTGAGTAGTAGTCTCTCTCTCTCTCTCCATATATATATATATACATACACACACACACACACACACACACACACATATATATATATATATAATTTATACACACACACACTGCCCCCTCACATCTTCTTTATCCATTCATCTATTGATGGGCAATACTGCAATGAACACAGGGATGCATATATCCTTTCTAATTGGTGTTTTTGTTTTCTTTGGATAAATACCCAGGAGGAAAATCACTGGATCATATGGTAGTTCTATTTTTAATTTTTTGAGGAATCTCTATACTGTTTTCCACAGTAGCTGCACCAATTACATTCCCACCCACAGTGCACAAAGGTCCCCTTTTCTCCACATCCTCGCCAGGACTTATTATTTGTTGTGTTTTTGATAATAGCCATTCTGACAGGTGTGAGGTGATATCTCATTGTGGTTATGATTTGCATTTCCCTGATAATTAATGATGCTGAGCATCCTTTCCTGTGCCCGTTGGCCATCCCTATATCATCCTTCGAAAAATGTCTATTGAGATCCTCTGCACATTTTTAAAATCAGGTTGTTCTTTTGATACTGAGTTGTATAAGCTCTTTGTATATTTTGGATACTAACCTGATATTGTTGACAAATATATTCCCCCATTCAGTAAGTAGCCTTTTGGTTTTCTTGATAGTTTCCCTTTGCTGTGCAAAAGCTTTTTAGTTTGATGTAGTCCCATTTGTTTATTTTTGCTTTTGCTTCCCTTGCTTGAGGAGCTGTATCCAAAAATGTATTACTAAGGCCAATGTCAAAAAGCATACTGCCTGTGTTTTCTGCTAGAAGTTTTGTGGTTTCAGACCTTACATTTAAATCTTTAATTCATTTTGAATTTACTTTTGTGCATGGTGTGATAGAGTAGGTCAGCTTGATTCTTTTACATGTAGCTGTCCAGTTTTCCCAATTCCATTTATTGAAGAGGCTGTCTTTTACCCACTGTATATTCTCACCTCCTTTGTTGTAGATTAATTGCCCATAGAAGTGTGGGTTCACTTCCGGGCTCTCTACTCTGTTCAATTGATTTATGTGTCTGTTTTTGTGCCAGTACCATGCTGTTTTGATAACGGTAACTTTGTAGTACAGTTTGAAATCAGGAAGCATGATACTCCAATTCTGTTCTTCTTTGGCAATTTCTTTACCTTACTCATCTTATAAAACAACCATTTATCTTTTTGGGCAGGAGGATTTCTGTGGAGGAATATTTTACTTTTTTCAGTGATATAAGTAAGCACTGTCAGGTGGTCTGCAGAGATAGTAAAGGTTTCTCATTGCCATTTGTCTTCTAGATCAGTTCTTCCTGTAGACTGGCTGCATTAGAAATACCTTAGAGTTTAGACAGTACATATTCTTGCATTCTTACTCCCTAAGATATTGATTGAGGAGTCTGGGCTTATATCTAGGAATTTGTATTTTAAAATATCCTCAGGTGACTGTCATAGGCAACCAGGCATGGGAAAGTCAATGCCTCATTTGTACATTGCTATTCTACCTTAGGTCTTCAACAGATGTTCACTGACCACTTTCCCTGCTCCAGAAACTGATCAAAGGCACAATTTTTGTTCTCAGGTATTCCACAGTTTAATGGGAAAGACAAACTGGTAACAGACATTTAACACATAGTGTAATAACTGCTTGAGTAGAATTGAGCCCAGGAGGACTGAGAGCATTAAATCTTCTTTGTGGGTGGAGGTGAGAGTGGGGTTAGAGCATTGGTTTTCAACCAGGGGTGATTTATCCCCAGGAGATATGTGGTAATGTCTGGAGACATTTTTGGCTGTCAAGTTGGAAGGGATGATGCTAAAATCTAGTGGGTAGGGGCAAGAGAAGGATGCTCCTAAACATCCTATAATGCAGAAAGCATTCCACAGCCAAGAACTTGTTTGGCCCCAAGTGCCAACAGCAGCACTGAGCTTGAGAAACCCTGGGTCAGGGAAAGTGTCTAAGGATTGAAATTGACAAAGCACCCAAAGTGGGGAGTTGGTGATTGAGAGGGTACTACTGGGCAGAGGAAACAGTGTGCCTGAAGGCCCAGAGGCTCTGGGCAGGTACATCCTGGGATCTGTGACAACATGTGTGCAAGCTGGCACAGGTGGTGAAGGAAGAGGCCTGACTGGGTGAACAGGACTTGGGCTCCTCGCACTGCAGAGTGGATTTCTTCCTCAAGGCTAGGGCAAGCCTCTGAGGGCTAAGGGGTCAATTGTAAAAGTAAACCTGTACCTTAATATTATTACTCTGATTTAAGTTTTGAGGGATACATTGAGGTGGTGGGTTGAGGGGGCCAGGGAGAACTCAAGTCTCTGAACAAAGAGATAAAGAAAAACCTTTCCAAACCCAGAATAAGGCCAAGAGCTGAGACAATGAGCCAGACAGAAAAACAGTGGAGAGCTGGAGGAGACTGTTGGAAACCCAGATAGCTTAAGCCACTTGCTTAAGGATATACTTTTAAGTAACTTTGGTAGACCTGGAAATTTTAGCAGATCTTAAACATAAATGTAAAGGTAACAACTGCTTTGTATCATAGGGCTGCTAAAGGCCGTTGCAGCATTTTTTCCCGAATGCTACCTGTGGTTGAGTTTTCTCCCTGCCAGTAAGAACTGGGCTATCATTATTACTACAATAAATGCACTTTTATTTCCCACAATAGCCCTATGAAGTTGATAAGGATTCTCAACTTAGAAATTTAAAAACTGAGATGCACAGTTTAATCACACAGATAGTATATCAGTTAGCTGTTGCTGCATAAGAAAACCAGCCCCCGACCCCTTCTTAAGTGGCTTTTACTGCTCGTGAGTTTATGAGTAGCTGAATGGCTCTGCTGATCTTGGCTAGGCTCTCTCACACGTTTGAAGCCTTGGCTGAGATAACTCAGTTCTATTCTGCACGTCTTTCCTCTCAGGGTGAGCATGATCTCACAGCAATGGCAGAGGAAGCCATAGAGGAAGCAGAAAGGTGGGGGCACTTTTTCAAGTCTCTGCTTCATTTGCTACTGCTGCATTGACAACGCAAGTCACATTGCTAAGGCCAGAGTCAGAGCAGGAGAGGGCCGAAGGTCACAGGGCTAAAGGCACCGATGGAGGGAGGCTACTAATTAGGTAGGACCATCGATCTCCCAGTCTGCCTCAGCAGGTAGTGACAAAGCCAGGATTTGAGCTGGTCCTTCAGATTCCAAAGTGTGTGCTTTTTCTACCAGACTCCTCTGCTATGATAAGAACAAACCCAAGAAAAACTGTATCGATTGGTCAGGATCAGTAAAAACACTTTCATATGTGTCATCTTAACTGGGGCTTAGAATAACCTGATAAGGCTGGCAGAACTGGTGTCTTTGTTCAAAGAAAAATAAGGTAAATATTTGGAAGCATAAAGGGCTACTTTCGTAGGTAAGCAAAGAGTGCTTAGGTATCAATAAGAAAAAGATAAGTCAATAGAAAAGTGAGCAAAAGGCCACAAATAGGCAATCTACATACAGGGAAACGTCAGTGGACAATAAACATTTGAAAAGATGCATAATATCATTTAAAATAAAAGAAATGCCAAAAGTAGAAAGTGAGATATCATTTTCTACTATTGGATTCACATAGACCTTTAGGTTGCATGATACTCAGTGTTGCTTAGGGTCAGGAGTGAGTCCAGAAATACAAAACCTTCTCTGCTGTTGGTAGCAGAATAAATTGGTGTGATATATTTGGAGGATAATTTTGGCAATAGCAATAAAACTATGCATATGAAATTTGGCTTAACTATTTTATTTTTAAGAACTTACCCTAAAGCTAAATGTACATGAGTCTGCAAAAATATTCACAGGGCTGTTCACTGCAGCATTGTTTGTGATAGCCAAACAATAAAAACACTGTAACTCAGTATTAAACAATGGGTTAGATACATTTTCCCTCAGTGTTATCCAAACTGGAGCACAAGTGTCAAGGAGAACAAAGAAGATATCCATGTCCTGACATGAAAAGATCTCTGAGACACCTTGTGAGAGAAAAAAAATCACAAGTCTGTGAAGGAAATACACAACTTTCATTTGTCTAAAATAAAGATGTACCTATCCATGCTGGTGCCTTCATAGGCAGCATCTCAAAGGACACCTAAGAAGCTGTTCACAGTGGCTAATTCTGAGGAAGAGCCCCAGGGGTAGAGGGGGAAAGGACAGCTCTACTTTTCATGTCATTACCTTCCTTACTATTAAAATTATTTTTCCATGAACATGTATTACTTCTATCTAGAGAAAAAAAAAAACAATAAAACAGAACAGAGAACACATTGAGAAGAGGTTCCTGTACTTGAGCATCATTTTTACAAGCGCATCTTCCCTTTACAGTTGGCCAGTTTGCTCACTTAGCAATTCTTTTTACTGCCCTCATCTCCATAAAATAAAATAAAATGAAGACTTTATTCTTGCTCAGTGTTAATACTTAAGAATTCCCAGGTATTGTTTCCAAGGAAACCCACCTATAACCAGGTCACTGGCACGGTCTCCTATGGCCAGAGACAGGGTAGACAGGGTCTTGTTTCTTAGCAACTTACCCAAATTTTCTCATTTTAATTGAAATCATACATTTCCTTAAAAACCTTTCCATAGCAGGGATATGGAAGGTCATTTATCCTTGTTGATGAAATTCACCCTTTGAAAAAAGGCTTTGCTGAATGTGAAGTGAATTTCACCAACATTCCCCCACGCATGGGTGCCCCCTCTGTTAAGTGCATAAATCTGTCACTGCTTTCTACCCACCTACAATCAACCCAATATCTGCCTTTGGCTTCTTCAGGCAAAGTGTGTGAAGGGTGGATACTGCTTCCTGACTGGCCTACCCCTTGGGTTTCCTATCAAGACCGAATGAGCTCAAGGAGGGAAAGTGCATTTGTGAAGCTTGTATGCCTTGCTGGGACCTGCATTTAGGGACACTGTACTGGCCATCATGCCCCTCTTTCCCACTGAGACAGAGCCCACAGTCCTTGTCTTTGTTCTGATCTGAGCAGTCACAACTCTGTGCTGGAGCTGCCCCATGGGATAAAACCTGTCATCCTGCCCTGGTGGAAACATGCACACCATGATTAGTACAAAGAGTTATGTAATTGCCAACATGGTGCGTCTCTTGCAAACACCATTTCTGTGGTATCCTGACAGAAAAGGGACACTCTGAATACAATCATGAGGAAACACTAGGCAAACCTGAACTGAGGGAATTCTACAAAATAACTCTCAAACTGTCAAGGTCACAAAAGACAGTAGCAGACTGGGGAACCGAGCATAGAGATTGATGACAGCATCGTATCATATCACAACTTTTCTGTTTTCATGGAAATGCTCCTGGAGGGCAACATTTTTGTTATTATCGGTCAGTTAAGCCCTCCGAGGATTCATTTTTTGGACTATTCTCTATGACACTGCGAGATATGAACTGAGGGCATTCTGGGGATGAAAAGGGTAGGGACAGAGACCTGTGGAAGTGACTGTCACCCCAGGAAAGGCCTGCCTGGGTAGGACACCTTGAGATCCCTGGGCAGACAGAGGGTCCTCAAAGGACTCTGGCTGTGCAGGGAAGGAGTCAGGAGCACTGAGGTTGGATGGAAGACGGAGGCTGTGACTCAACTCACCTACCAGGTCCTAAGTCCCAGCTCCCCTGGGCAAACTGAGCAGGTTGCTTCCTGATGATGTGACAAGTATTTGTGGGTGCTGTCCTAGGTGATAGGCTACAGCCCGTCAGCAGGACTAATTCCAAGTCTAATGGAGAGATCAGGATGTAGGCAAAAAGATAAAACAGTGTTAGGGAGAGTGTAGGAAAAGTGGGTGTGCCTATCAGGAGATCCTATACTAACCTGGAGTCAAGGAAGGCTTCCTGAAGGAAGTTAACATTCTAGTCTGAGATGTAAACACTGGATGTGGGTTCACCAGGTAACAGGAAATGAGAGATAGTCCATCCAGAAACAACAGGCTTGGACTTGATAATGATCAAGTTCCATCCCAGAAACCCATAGCCTCTGACTTAATTTCATGACTTCTACCTCTGCTCTTAAACTGTGTCCTGTCAGTGACAGGTTGGGGTCCCAGGGAGAACAGAACAAAGGTCATGTTTTTGTGGCTCTGAGTCTCCCTGGTGATGGAGCATCTCCACCAGGACTTTTTGGATGTGACTCTCAGCCTGGATGGATCCTGGGCGCTCTGCATTCCCAAGACTGGAGGCTGTGCCCTCACTGGGTATGCTGGAGTCTTGAAGACCCCCACTTCACCACCTGCTTTGAGGTAGATGAAGCTCCCAGATGCTGGCCGGTAGATGCTAAGGGGCTGGGGTTGTTGGAGCCAATGACGTGGCCTGAATGCTCTCTGAGCAGGGTTTCTTTGAGGCAGGCTCTCACAGGCTCACTCCCTCAAGTGAGAGAGTGACCTCAGGCTCCCTTGCTGGGTGGCAGGTGGTGAAGCCTCGATACTGGAGGTGGCGGGGGGGATGGATGAAAGCCACTTTTGGCCCCTTCAGCAAGCTGCAGGACCTAATTATAACCCACTAGGACACTCCAATATGGAGTGAGTTTTGGAGACACAAGAAATAAAGAATAGCGAAAACTATAAACCATTGTTGAAGGAAATTAAAGAAGACTTTGAAAAATGGAAAGATATCTCATACTCTTGGATTGGAAGAATCAATATTGTTAAAATGGTCACACTGCCCAAGGCAATCTACAGATTTAATGCAATCCCTATCAAATTACCCAGGACATATTTCACAGAACAAGAACAAATCATAATAAAATTTATATGGAATCATCAAAGACCTAGAATTGCCAAAGCATTACTGAAGAGAAAGAAAGTGGCTGGAGGAATAACTCTCCCAGACTTCAGACATACTACATAGCTACAGTCATCAAGACAGCATGGTATTGGTACAAAAACAGACATATAGACCAATGGAACAGAATAGAGAGCCCAGAAAAAAAAAAAAAAAAAAAAAAGAATAGAGAATGATCACAACATGACTTAAGAGAGGCATCTGACAAGACACATTGGGAGGAGTCAGGGAAGGAGCAGTATTATCTGAGGCCAGGGAGCCTGGGTTTGGAGATAAATCAGCTTGGGTTATTAACCTTTCTAAGCCTCAGCTTTCTGACCTATAAACTGGGGGTTAAGATTACATCTTTCTCAGAGGATTACTGTGAGAAGAAGTAAAATAATGCAAGTTCTAGCACTCACTTTGGTACCTAATAAGCTCTCAAGAAATGTTAGCTATTTTTATAGTGATAATGATTATTATTTATTAATCTCATTTGGTGTTAAGCTTTGTAATATGTTGACAACTTTAAAAGTTCTTTAAGGATGAGCAATGCACCTGAATGCACTGCTCATTTACACAGAACAATTACAGCTGGAAAGATCTGTCAAGATCACCTAGTCTGAGCTTCAGGTTTCTCACCCCCAAAGTGGGAATGATAAACCTGTCCTACACGATTGGAGTCACGTGTTATCTTTCTTGCACAGACCACAGCTATACTGCATAGTCTATGATTTCCAGTATGGATTCCAAAGTAGATTAAGATCCTAAGACCACTTGAAAATCAATCAAAACTTATCATCCTTCTGGATTTTTATGATTTTCTCCTGCATTTTTAACAGATATCTCTTCCACATTTTCCCCCCAAGTTTTCCCTAAGTCTTTAACTTAGTTTCCATAGAAACAAAAGCTCTCTTCCTTTTCACACCGGAAGTGTACAATTTTAAATAGGATTTAATGAAATGATTTAATCACAATAATAAGTGTCACCAGAACGAACAGATGTAGATATGGACAAACTGATTCTTGGTATCACACAACCCAACTGGAGCATACAGAGAGAGCAGATATGCTGAGAGCGGCCTACCAGCTGCAGGCATCTGGGTGCCCTGGGCATCAGTTTGTTTATTTTGCAGGAAATAGAGAGCACCAGCAGCACCAGCTAAACCAACAAGTCGGTTAAGCAAAGGTCTGCAAAAGAGCTTCAGCTGCACTTGCAGATCCTATCACGCACCACCCTTTCTCACGGTCTGGGTGTTCACGTTGTTTTCTCTTTGTCAGGAAGGTCCTTCTCATCTCCCTCTACCTCTCCCCTCCTTTTTATTTTCCAGGCTAATGCTTGCTTTTCCTCATTATCTCCTCTAGGGAGTCCTTCCTTCTACCCTAGTTGTCTCTCCTCTCTCACATTACCCTCCTTCAAACATTTTGTTCAGTCCCTGTGCATTTCTTATCTTGCCCATTTCCCCTCTGAAGACAGCTGAGCCACAAGATGGAAGGAGCCTGGGTTCCCTCTACCCTCCTCCCACTTCTCTGAGAGCACACGCCCCACTCTATTGAATTTTTAGTTACTTCTCTGTCCCTTCCACTTGTATTTGAACATCTTGATGGCAAGTCCTCTGTCATATTTGACTTTGTTTCCCTATCATCAAGCCCAGTGCCTGACACATAGTTTTTCACTAAAAATTTGTTCAATGATTTGCAATCTTTTCGAAACTACTATGTGTATGGTCCAACCTCACAGTGATGCAGCAGATAGATAACCACAGCTCAGGAATCAGAATTAATTCCCAAATGGGCTGAGCCACTTAGTTGCATTTTCTCAAACACACTGGGCATAATCACTTGGCTTAAAAATGCTGTCTTTTTTTTTCAGCTTTTATGCACTTAAGTTTATCAACACTTGATTTTCATAGTTCATAGTTTCATAGTCAGTGACTTGGGGGAAAGAGCATAGAGAATCCCATATGTAAGGTTTTTATGGCCAGTCCTGGAAATGGCACATTACTACTTATATTCCTAAAGCCAGAATTCAGTTATGTGCCCTCCTTCCCCAAGTTCAAAGGGGACTGGGAAATGTAGTCCAGCAGTATCCCAGGCAGAGTAAATTGCTGGGACATGGGGATAAGCATATCTTTAATATTATCAGGCAATATCAAAATATTTCCAAAGTGGTGTACCAATTTATACTCCCACCAGTAGAGGATGAGGGTTCCTACTGTAGCACCTTCTGGCCAATACTTGCTGCTCATCTTTGGGCGTTCATGATATCTTCATTGGAAAGATTTGATATACGTGGTATATATTTGTCTCCTTTATAAAACTGTCCTTATTGATGGAAGTTACTCTGTTCTTCTATTACAAGTACTCAGCAATTCTATGCCAGGTATGTACCCAGCAGTAAGGTGAGAGCCCTTGCACCAAGAGATGTGTGTAAGAACGTTCACACCAACATTAAATAAATAGAACCAGGAAGCAACCTGAATGTCCATTGAGAGTAAAATGGAATACTATACAGCAATGAGAAGCACTGAGAATGAACAAATTATAAGTACACACAACAACATAGAGGAGCTTTGAAACCATAATTCTAAGCAAAACAAGTACATACCATATGAATCCATTTATATAAAGTTCAGAAATAGACAAATCTAGACACTGTTGTGTTTTAGGGCTATGTATTTAGGTGGTGTGAATATAAAGAAAAGAAAGGAAGCAGCAACTGTGAAAATCAGGTTAGTGTTAGGGAAGAGAGAAGGGGTTGGGTTCGAGTTGAGGCTCACTGGTGCCTCCACAGAAGAGAATTAGGAAGGTTGACACAGGGATTTAGGGATCAGTTAGTCGTAGGGCAGTTTTAGGAGAGAAGTTAACACACATTGTCTAGGCCAATATTGATCAGAATTTTTAATGTAGGTGAATTATTGAAACAATGTCATTAACTTTGGAAAACTTGAGTGTGTGAGGAGTTTCTATTACTGTGGCTTTTATCTTGGACAAAAAGAAAATATAGTTCCAGGAGTTGATGATAAAACAATCACTAGGGCCTGGTGTTAAAATAATTTTCACTGTGATGGTTTGTGTTGCATTCCATGATGTGGCAGAGTTTATCTGTTATGTAAATCATAGTACAAATTGTTTTGCAAATTTGGGGCTTCGATCCATTTCCAAAGGCGTACATACACGAGGCTTCTGGACTTGTTTAATTTCAGGCAATGTTTAGTTTCTTGACTTGGGTGGCTCATCTTCCAGTCATTTCTTTGTACATTTGTATTTTTTCACTTTCCTGTGTGTCATATTTCAAATTAAAAATTATGTCTATTTTACCAATTTTATAATTTCTAAATTTATAAACATTTGTTCAGAAAGATAAAAATAAAATACTGAAAGAATATATGCCAAAATACAAAATACGGTTATTTTTGCATAGCAAGATTATGATTTTTAATTTCTTCCTTTGTGCTTGAATTGACCTTGAGACTGAGTTTGCTTAAATAATAGATTAAAGCAATGATGAAGTCACTCCTAGTGGTGCAAATCTGTTTTCAATTTAAATCAGTTAATGTTTTTTCAGTTCAATTCCATGAAGTTCCATGACATTAATTTAACAAGCATTTGTTGCCTATTATGAAATGGACACTAGGCTAAATGCTAGAAAAACATTAACTATCCTCAAGGATCTTGTGAGGGGTGAAAAAGCCCATGTGTACACAACTAAAATACATTCAAAATGACATTTCACGACAGAAGCCCTAACTGGGGAGCTCAAGGAAGGCTCATAGCAGTGGAATTCCTGAGTTGGACCTTGAGAAATGAGGAGGGCTTTGATGGATGGAGTTGGAGTGAACGAAAGGGCAGATCTGGTGAAAAGGAGCATCAGGAATAAAGATCTCGGACATGGACGAGGGTGATGTGGACAGGAGGGATGGTGAATGGACGACAGGGGCCTGGGGGCCGGGGCGTGTTTGGAAGAGAGGGCGCAGGAGGTCAGGGAAGGGAAGGTTACACAGGCAGGCTGGGCTCAGATTATGAAGGACAGGAAAGGCGCCCAAGCAACTTGGGATTCTTGTTCTCTCTCTCCCTCTCTCTCTCTCTTCCTCCCTCCCTCCCTTCCTCTCAAAATAACAGAGGGCTCTTGATGGATTTGGGGCAGAGAAGCAACTTGGTTGCATCTGCTTTAGAAGATGACTCAGTACAGCAATTCTACTTCAGTTAAAGAAAAACTTATGGCCAAAAAAAACCACCAACCAACCAACCAGCAAACAAAAGAAGGAGGTCTCGGGCAGGAGGGAGGAGAAACAGACAGAGAAAAATCTAAAAGGAGGAAAACCACTCAGGAGTTGTTACCCCTCTCCTTACTAAAAAGACTAAAAATAACCAGGTTTAGAGCCATGAGAATTAGAGAAGGGAACTGACTGATGCAATTTACTGTTCAACTGATGCTGAGTGAGGAGGAGGGAAGAAGTGAGGAAGGTATCAGGGACCAGCCAGCATGGCTTCGTAACCGTGTGCTTCTACTGTGAAGGCCAGAGGGTGCACAGCAGTTCTGGTATAAGTTTGTTGACACTTTGGAGGAGAAGGAAAGAGAACTCCAGTGCTTAAAGGTGTGAGTTCGTCACCAGTTGTGGGTCCTGGCCAGCAGAAGTCCCACCGAGATGGAATGAATTACTTGAGACTTTGTGGAAGAGTCAAGAGAGCAAGAGGGAGTCGGGAGCCAACTCTATGAGCCTCTCAAATCTCCCATATTTATTGAGTACAGTCGAAGGAGGAATGCAGGAATTTAGGGAAGGACAGGGTGGGATCACAATGAGTACAAAGGCTTTGTTTATTGTTGGTGTTTGGCTCAAGGTCAGAAGACCTTTTTGGTGAATCATGTTCCTGTTGAGCCTTTCAGCTTATCAGGGCGGAACTTACGAGAATCAGCTGCTTAACAACTTGGACTCAGGGGGCTGTGCCTGTCTTAGGTTGCCCCCCTCAGGGGATCTTACCCGTCATTGGCTAACCAGTCCTCTCACCTCTGAGTCTGCAGCTTTTTATAAGTTGTTTACCATTCCAGCCCAAGGCTGTTTTGAGGATAGAAGACTAACAGCAGGCACGCCCAGCGTTTATAGCCAGGGGCCTGTGTCACTGCTAAAACCTCAAGGCAGTTACTAAGCACATCTTCTTTAGGGAGATAAGCGGCTGGGATCTGTTACAATTTGTTAACCCAATCATGGGCTCTCACATAAAGGCTGTTTGCTTGTTAACTTGCTGGGAGTTTTGGGTCTCCCAGACTTTCTGACGGACTCATTCCCAAGCAGTGTTACATTTCTTTCATGTGAAAATGATTAAGCAAACTCCTAATGACATCTGAAAGTATCTCTTTCCCAGCAGGAGCAAACATTGTTCCCATCTAACTCAAAACCCCAGTTCGGAACCATCCAATCCATGGTTGCATCACCTTCCAGGGTGAGAATATCATGCAGGGCATTAGCAAACTGGGCAATGTTCCCTGAGAGAAGTCCTTCCAGAGTCAGTGGTTGGGTAAGTTGAGGTGTGGTTGTCCAGATTCCTCCCAACTGCACATTCTCTGTGAACGAGAACCTGTGACTCAAGATCTCATCTTGGACATAAAATTTTGTCCACTGTTTGAATGCTTAAATTTAACTCCCCAAACTCAGAGATTAAATATCACTGTGCAAAAAGTTTCCATTAATCTTTGCAGATATCATGTCACAGAAGGCAATGACAAAATCTTCTGGAGGCTCTTGGGCCTTTATCTGCCATCACCATCCTTTCTTCCTGCCAAATGCAAACATTTATCTTCCCATGGTTGGTCTGGAATGATTCCCTGGTACCCACAAATTTATCATTGACTAGCTCATGGATAAATATATTCTTTACATGAGATTTATTTCCACCCCCAATATTTTTCTCCTCCATCTAAACAAGGAAAAGAACACATTTACTTTCCTTTCAAAAAAAAAAAAAATCCTTTGAAAAGATGATGGGGTGGGGAAGAAATGCGAGAGAGCTTTTTAAATATTTAAGATTTGAATCTGGGCGAGACTCTCAACATTGATCTTAGAGCCTCAGTTTACCAATTTACAAATGTAATAATAATAATAACAATACAGGCAGTCCCTAACTCAAGGGTGTTCGACTTACGATTTTTCGACTTTACAATATTGTAAAAGTGGACTTCAAATTTCAAATTTGATCTTTTCCAGGCTAGTGACATGCATATGACACTCTCTCGTGATGCTGGGCAGCGGCAGTGAGCTGTTCTGAGTCAGCCACACGATCCAAAGGGTAAACAACCAATATTCTTACTTCTTCACTTTCAACACAGCATTTAATAAATTGAATGAGATATTCAACACTTTATTTTAAAACAGGCTTTGTATTAGATGATTTTGCCCAACTGTAGGCTAGTGTAAGTGTTCTGAGCACGTTTAAGGTAGGTTAGGTGCGTTAAATGTATTTTCTACTGAGGATATTTTCAACTTACGATGGGTTTTTTGGGATGTAACCTCATCATAAGTCGAGAAAGATCTGTAATAATATCCCTGCCTACCCACCCCATGGGATGTTTGTATCAACTGCAGCATCATATGGGAAGACAGCTTGTAAATTGCAAAGCACTATATAAATTTCACGTATCAGAATTATTCAATGACATAGTATGAATTTTAGTCTTGAAGGGCAAATGTCTAGCTTTTTCTGTTCTTGCAGACTCTTACGCATATCCATTCTTCATTAACTTAAAATATTTATTGCATGCCTATTTCATGATAGCATTGTGCTAGAAACAGGGTTAACAGTAGTTATGACAGAAAATTTGTCTGTTTCAAGATCAAAAAGATTCTAACAGAGGTAAGAAAATAGTACTAATATCTCTTTAAAAGATAAACATAGCTTGATGTAGGATATGCTAAAAGGAGGGGTATGTGATAGTAATTCCCAAGTCTGGCTGGACAGTAGTTTCACCTGGGAGCCCACAGAAAGTACAGGTTCCTACTGAATTAGAATATGTGGGGATAGACCGAGAAATCTGTGTTTTGTTTTTATTTTCCTTTTTTCCCAAGCTCCCTTGGAGAATTCTCAGCCAGCTGAGTCAATTCCTTCCTGGAACCACAGTCACAGATAACACAGATGTAGGAGTACAATGGAGAGGATGCTAATTAAGGGCCCAAGTGGCTGGGAAGGGTGGGAGCTGGTTTCCTGGAGGAGGTGGCCTCAAGGTTAGGAGAGTGATGAGAAGGGCACTGCCCTGACCTGGCTAACCCCTGCTGCTCCTTCAGGATTCAGCAACAATGCTGCCTCCTCTGGTAAAGGTTTTCTGACTCTGAGATGGGGCTGGGGGCACCTCTGTGCTCTCACACCACTCTGTGCTTACTTGTATCACCACTCATCATGCCAGTTTCTAATTATTTGCTCACTTACTTGATGCCCCTCAAGGCATCCGTAAGTCATGAGCTCTCGGGTTCAGGGGCCACTTGTCTCCATTATCTTTCTTAAAACTGCCCGTTATTTCATGCCTCTTTCAACTGGGAATGTGGAAGGACAAGCGATACAACATCCTATGAGACAGCCTACCCAGGGTCAGTGAGCATCTCATGGTAGTTTATTCCAGTTCCGCAAGTCTCTTCATAGGTTTTGGCATACCTACATCAAGAGAATAGACTTCTGTTCTCTATGTAATGGGTTGGGGACAGGTGAGTAGCTCTTGGAATCAAGTGTATGTTCTAATTGGGAATTGCACTTGATTCGCAATTTCAGGACACAGAGCACCATAAAATAAGCCCAGGGGATGTGTTCCTGCCACCTGGGCTGGCAGGGGAAGGAGCGGTGAACTGGGAGACAGAGATCTGGGTTCTTTCAGGCTTACCCTGGATTTGGTTAACACATTTTGGCAAGTAGGGTCACTCTAGTGTGGTTGACTCACTGAAGTGAGGGAATTCACTCAGGTCTGTAACACTGAGTGTCCTGAAAGACCGGGAGAGTCCCTGAAGTGTTTTAAGAGGGGGAAATGACAGGGGCCTTAAATTAATCCAGTAATTGTGTCAAGTAGGTCAAACTGTGTGAGGAGTGTTTTTACTGCTGAGGTAAGTTGTATACTGTGATCAAGTTGCCTTTCTTGAATAACTTTTTGGGATTTTTCCCCCCGGGAATTATTAATTGCAGGTTTTTCTGTCTTTTGCCAACATTTTTATGATCCTATTATTAGTTCTTTAAAATCCTTCAACTTCATTAAATAACTCATTTAAATACTATTAGCCAAATGGTCAAACTCACCAGGTAGTCTTTCAATCTTTTTTTTTTTTTCCTGGAGTGGTTCTTTCCGGGACCCTTTGTCCTTGTGATGCAGTCTGGATGGGGGCTCTCTCTCCCAGTTTCACCACCCCTCTCCTGTGATAGATAGCCTACGTCCTGGATCCTTTTTTTTTTTTTAAATTATTGATTTATTTCCTCACTTTGGTGGAGAAGATGAACTAGTAAGTCCCAGAAAAGGGATTAAGGAAAATTTTTTTTTTTTGAAAAGTTGTATGTAGGAAAATGCATTTTTCCCCCCCATATTCACACTTTAATGACAGTCTGTCTGGTTATGACACTGGGTTAGAAACGTCAGAATTGGGAAGGCTTGTTGGTTTTGGCTTCCAGTGTTGCTGTAAATGATAAAATACTGATTCTTCATCTTTAGAAAAATCACTTCTTTTTTCGTTTTTTTTTTTTCCTGTAGGTTTTAAGGCTCTTTGTCTCCCAAGTTCTGAAATTTGACAACAAAATGTGCCTTTTTCCATTAACTTTTCTAAGCAATGAATGGGAACACTCAGTTCAGAAAATCAGATCCTTCTGTTCTGGAAAAATTTCCAGTACTTTTTATATAGCTGCCTTCTAGCCCTTTTTCCTTTTCCTGATTCTGAAATCTCAGACCTCTTACACTGATCCTCTAACTCCCTTATCTTTTGCCAAAAGAAAATGTAGAGAGCTTCACTTGATATGAATAGTCTGTTGACCGAGAAACAAACTGAACAGGGAGACTTCAAACGTGAAACTGCTGTGAAGCTCTGCAGCATGACATTACAGGACGGTTCATCCGAAAGCCAGAACCAAGACGCTATTTGACCTTCAGGATGACTGGTTATTACAGTGCGACCACAGTGGACTGGTTAAAAATGATGATTATCTCACATCATCTTAGGAAGATGACAAGTGTTGATTATGACTATTATAAGTATTTGTAAGAAATAAGTTAAGTTTCATTGACATCATGAAATAAACTAGATTAAGTAGGTTTGTCTGATCAGATGATTATCAAGCCTAGTCTCCATTTTATTATTATTATTTATTTCTATATTGCATATATTTGTCTTTTTAGCTTTTATTTTTTATTGACGTATAGTTGATTTACAATGCTGAGTTAATTTCTGGTGTACAGCGTGGTGACTCAGTTATACCAGTATATTCCTATTCATATTCTTTTTCATTATAGGCTATTACAGGCTATTCAGTATAGTTCCCTGTGCTATACAGTAGGACCTTGTTGTTTATCTATTTTGTATACAGTACCTGGTATCTGCTAATCCTAAACTTTTAATCCTTTTAACACTATTTTCCATATGTTCCACAACTTGGTCTACTTTCCCAGAACTATCCTCAATTTTCTCTTTCAATCATTCTATTGAATTTGCATTTCCTCTAATATGCTTTTCAATTTACAAGATTCTTTTTTTCTACAAAGTTTCTGTTAGAAACTTTTTTTTTTTTCCAAAATAGCATCCTATTGTTTCTTTCCTGGCTATCTAAAGATGTTGATTGTAGTTTTCTAATTTTTTTCCCTGTATTTTTCCATTTCCACTTAGTTGAGTTTCTTACAAAAGTGTTTGTTGTGGCCTCTGTCTTTCATATTGGAGACTTTACACAAATGTCTGGAGATCCTCAGATCATTCCTGGTTAAGAGTAACATCCTAAACAAGTGATGTGAAACCCTAACTATCTATGGGAGGGGTCTCACAACTGCTGTGTGAATGTCACTGTGGGGACTAGGCCTTTCTGTTGAGAGAATCCCAAACATCTGTGTCTATGGGCCTTTTCAGTGCACCATCTCATTTTTCTAGGAAACTAGTTTCTTGTTTAGAAAGCACACACCTGGCTAACATCACTCCAGGAACCAGGCTGTACTAGTGGACTGCAGAATCCTGTATCTCAATGTGTTGTTTTCCACTTAATTGCCTTGTCTTCAGTATAGCCCTCTTCCACTACGCCTGGTAGCCCCAAATTAGGAACTGCTTCATGTCAGTTTCTCACATGATAGTCCTCTAGTTTCCTGCCTGAGTGGGAGAGATCATTTTCTGGCTTCAAAGAATGAGGGCAGGGACCTGGATTCAGTTTGTTAAAGAGACTTGCGTAACCCCCTTGCTTCACACTGCCCTGACGTGGAAGCTGGCACCTCCATGCACCAGCCTCTCTGGAGCTGTGCAGCACAAATGGGCCATGTCTTACTGACATCCTTCCCTGTACTACCTGGCATTCAGCTTTCTCAAGTTCACTAATGCCTTCTTCCACTTGCCAGTTTCCAAAAATTTGTTGACACCTTTCTCTCTCCCATTCATTGCCCTTGTAGTTTATGCTTTTAAAATTCCCGTAATATGATTTTAGAAGGGTACAGAGGGACAGAACAATGATAAACGTATGGCTTCAATTCATCATTTTAAACCAGAAACCCAGATGGACTTTTTATTAAAGTGATTTTATCCTGTCATGCCTGAGTTATTTTCTACTTGTGTCACTTCACTACAATCTAAAATGATGATGCTAAAATAGGACTAATTCCTCTAATACCTCTCTCTTTCTCTGATTTCCCATTAAAAGGCAAATCCTGATTTTGAAATAGAGTTCCAGCTGGTTCAATCTGAGGTGCTAAAATATGGCTGATCCAAACATATTTTTCTGATTCTAGGAGTCTGTTGCTACTCTCTTCCACTATGAATTGGACATTTTCTTTTACTCACAACCTCTTTTGAGATGGGCCAGCTCTGCATTGGTCTGCACACTGTTACCAGGAATTGAGGGAAGGGGGAGATTTACAGGCAGAGCACAGAGGATTTTTAAGGCAGTAAAATTATTCTGTATGAAGATATAATGGTGATACATGTCATTATATATTTGTCAAAATTCATACAATGTACAACACCAAGAGTGACTCCTACTGTAAGTTATGGACTTTGGGTCATGATAACATGGCAGTGTAGGTTTATCCATTGTAACAAATCTAACACTCTGGTTTGGGATGTTGATAGTGGGAGAGGCCATGCATATGTGGAGGAAGAAGATATATGGGAACTCTGTACTTTCTTTTCGATTTTGCTGTGAACTTATCTGTTCTCAGAAATAAAGTCATTAACTTAAAAAATCCTTTTTATTTTACATCTCTTTAAATAAGTCAATTATAAAAAATGTCATATTCTTTTGAATGTATGTAAATTAAATTTATTAAAACAGTCCATAAAATTATCACTATATGCAGAAGACATGATGCTATATATAGAAAACCCTAAAGACTCCATGCAAAACCTAAGAGTTGATGAATGAATTCAGCAAGGTAGCAGGATACAAGGTTAACATACAGAAATCTGTTGTATTTCTTTACATTAACAATGAAATTTCAGAAAAGGAAAGTAAAAAAAAAAATCCCTTTAAAATCACATTAAAAATACTTGGGAATAAATCTGACCAGAAAGATGAAAGATTACTGAGAACTATAAAACATTGATTAAGGAAATTAAAATGATTTAAAGAAATGACTTAAAGAATGGAATGCTATCCCATGCTCCTGGATTGGAAGAACTAATATTGTTAAAATGGCCATGTCACCCAAAGCAATCTACAGATTTAATACAATCCTTATCAGATTACCCAGGACATTTTTCACAGAACTAGAACAATAATCCTAAAATTTATATGGAATCACAAAAGACCCAGCATTGCCAAAGCAATACTGAAGAAAAAGAATGAAGCTGGAGACATAACCCTCCCAGAATTCAGAAAATACTACAGAGCTACAGTAATCAAAACAGCGTGGTATGGGCACAAAAACAGACATATGAATCAATGGAACAGAATAGAGAGCCCAGAAATAAACCCACACACCTATGGTCAATGAATCTTCAACAAAGGAGGCAATGAAGAAAAGACAGTCTCTCTGGCAAGTGGTATTGGGAAAGTTGGACAGCCACATGTAAATCAATGAAGCTAGAACACTCCCTCACACCATACACAAAAATAAACTCAAAATGGCTTAAAGACTTAAACATATGACAAGACATCATAAATCTCCTAGAAGAGAACATAGGCAAAACATTCTCTGATATAAATCATAGTAATGTTCTCCTAGGTCAAAGGAAATAAAAGTAAAAATAACAACTGGGACCTAATTAAACATAAGCTTCTGCACAGCAAAGGAAACCATTAAAAAACCCAAAAAGACAACCTACAGAATGGGAGAAAATATTTGCAAATGATGAGACTGACAAGGGCTTAATTTCCAGAAAATACAAACAGCTCATACAACTCAATATCAAAAAAACAAACAACCCAATCAAAAAATGGGCAGAAGACCTAAACAAAAATTTTTGCAATGAAGACAAACAGATGGCCAATAGGAACATGAAAAAATGTTCAATTTCATTAATTATCATAGAAACACAAATCAAAACTCCAATGAAGTATCACCTCACACCAGTCAGAATGGCCATAATTGAAAAGTCCACAAGCGATAAATGCTGGAGAGGGTATGGAGAAAAGGGAACCCTTCTACACTGTTGGTAGGAATGTAGTTTGATGCAGCCACTATGGAAAACAGAATGGCAATTAAAAAAAAAACTAAAAATAGACTTACCATATGACTCAGTAATCCTACTCCTGGGCATATATCCAGAGAAATACAATTCGAAAAGATACATGCATCCCAATGTTCATAGCAGCACTATTTACAATAGCCAAGACATGGAAACAACCTAAATGTCCATCAACAGATGATTAAAGATGTGGTATATTTATACAATGGAATACTACTCAGCCATAAAAAGAATGAAATAATGGCATTTTCAGCAACATGGATAGACCCAGAGATCGTCACACTAAGTGGAATAAGCCAGAAAAGACAAATATCATTTATCTCATCATTTATATGTGGAATCTAAAAAAATGACACAGATGAACTTATTTACAAAACAGAAACAGACTAACAGACATAAAAAACAAACTTATGATTACAAGAGTGGGGGAAGTGGGTGAGGAAGGATAAATTAGGAATTCAAGATCTGCAGATGCTAACTACTATATATAAAACAGATAAACAACAAGGTCCTACTATATAGCACAGGGAACTGTATTCAATATCTTGTAATACTCCATAATGAAAAAGAATATGAAAAGGAATATATATATAACTGTATCACTATGCTGTACACCAGAAACTAACACAGCATTGTGAATTGAGTATATTTCAATTGAAAAAACAGTCCACAATTGCTGGATATTTAGGCTTTTCCTCTTATTTTTTATTGTAATTAAATACACTATAATGAACCTCCTTCCACATAGAGTTTTGTGCACATTTTCTCATATAATTGTCTATATTCTTCCTAAACTGTAGTTCCTTGAACGTGCGGCTTGACCTATCTGATCTTTATACACTCAGAGCCTGGTACAGTGTGAGGTACTCAGTAGATACTTAATACCTATTTCTTGACTAAGTGAATGCAATTTTATTTTCTCATGTAAAGTGATCCCATGAGATTTCATATTGGTCTCTATACCAGACATACTGCATAATGCTATAAAATCTTATATTTAAGTTAAATACACACAGAAAGAGCTTTTGAAAGTCAAGTGTGTATCTGAGAGGAAGGATAGCACTAATTTATTTACAAATTCATCTAATGAAACTTAGATACTGGAATATAGACAAGGAAACTAAGCAACCAATATGGTCTACTATTTTGAACACCATGCTTCTCTTTTTCTTTCTTTTCTTAAGAAGACAGCACAAATTATCCATGTCTTAAGAGCACATGATTTGGTGATGGGCTTTAATTGGGAATCTGTGCCAGATTCCAGGGAAGACTTAGTTGAATTGCAGAAGGGTGGAAGCAGAGTTGGAACAAATGTTAAGGGGTCTAAGGGGCCTTCTCTTCTAGCCCTTCCATCACTGGACGAACTCCCTGAAAAGTGGGCATTTGTTCCCCCCCCAACCCCCGCCCCACTGCTGTGGGACTCGGCTTGTTAGAAATTCCTTCTGATTGAACTCCATCCACTCTGTAAGTACTGAATGGGTCCTGAACACCAGAATATAAATAATGTACTCTCTTTTCCCTGAAGAATCTCACAATTTTCAGACATCTTTATGCAGACAAATTCAGTGTGATCGTTGTCTCAGCGAAGGTCAGGCTTGTCTGTGGGTCTACTGGAGCTGTTGACAGACTTCTCTGTGAAGGTCAGGGGAGACAACCCTGGGCGTGCTTCTGCTTCCTCACAGCTTTCCCGTTACTTATTGTTACCAGCCTTGATACAAAGAATAGAACTTTCTCACTCCTTACAGCTTTCTAGCCTTTCAAAGAAAGAGATCATGTGTTTTCTAAGACTCCTCTGGGTTACAGATCTCAGACCTTTTAACAGCTCCTTATCTGGCATAGTTTGGGGTCCCTTCAGTATCTTAGTCATTCTCCATTCGATACATTTTAATTCTTTGAAGCCCAGTGCTTTTGGTGTGTTCTCTATGGCATACAGGCCTATTCATTTCCTTGATCTCCAGGTACCACTTTTTGAATACAGACTACCAATAAGTTTGGCACTTTTGGCAGCCGAATATAATACTGATTCCTAGTGAGCTTATAGGTCACAAACCTTTCCTTTTATGGACTGCTATTGGTTTCTGAAACTTAAGTACAAGAAATTACATTTGCACTCTTCAAACCTATCTTGTTAGATATATTCAGCCCTTAATCCCAAGTTATTGCAATGCTTTTTCACCCTGAATTAGCCAGTTGTTATACTGGTTCTCTCTCGCAGCTTTACTTTATATTAAAAGACTTTGCTAATATGAGTCAGTCAGAATATGCTCAGTTATACTGAGGGATAAACAAGTCCTAAATCCCCAGTGGCTAATAAAATCCCAAAGCTCGCCTTTTGCTTCTGTCATAGTCCAGCATGAATTGGCTGAGTGCTCCATGTCTCCTCACTCCAGGAGCCAGGCTGAGGGAAACCTCCACCTCAAACACTGCTGGTCAACATGGTAGAAGGCTCTGAAGGTCTCGCACCAGAAATCAGATGCCCCAGCCTGGAAGTAATACTCATTACTTTTGCTCACTAGCTGGGATTAGCTTCATGACCTCATCAACCACACGGAGGTCAGAAATGGCAACTCTGTCATGTGCTCAGAGATATTTAATGAACAGTGCCAATGACTATCACAGCATGGTCTCTATGTTCTTGATATGGTAATTAATGAAAATGTTGGCTGGAATAAGACCTAGAGAACATCCCTATAGTATTCTAAAGATCTCCTTTAAGAAGGGTATGGATGCATTAATCAGTACCCTTTGGGTATGTTCTTTCAACAACATACAATTTCACTTGAATGTACTATCTTCTGGATAATTTTCTCATCTTCTTCACAGTTATCATGAGAGATGAAGGCAAAGCACTTGCTGAAGTTTCTCTGTAGCAGGTTATGTGTCTTTGGGTGATAGAAAGAGCCTTGATTAAAAAAAAAAATCTGAGTTATGGTCTTTGCTTTATCATTCTCTAGCCTTGTGAGCACTGGCAAATATACCTCCCTGGGCCTTAGAGTTTTTTTTTTCTTCTTCCTCTTTTTTAAGCTTACAAAATTGAATCAAGACTATTAAAAAAAAATTCTCTTCAATCTATAAAATTCTAAGAAATCTTATTCTGTTCTTCCAACTCATTAATTCTGCATTAAATAAGTAAGATACTTTCTGCGATGATTAGTTTTACAGATGCTGGTGATCCATTAATTCCATTTTTAGACTGTTACTCCCAGATTTCACAGGAGAGGGATAAGACCAAGACACAGCACTGGGCGGGCTTCTGAGGTGGGGCATATATGGAGAAGGACAGTTTAGGCTGTTGAAAATGCATGCAGGAAGAAAAATAGGGTATTGTCTCTGGAAGGTACCATGGACTCCTCAGCAGTATCAGCAAGGCATGCAAGTATAGTAGGTTATATAACTGTCTACACTTATTTGCTGCCTTTCCTATAAGAAGATTACATGCCTCTGTATCACTGATATTATGCTGGTTGTTGTGATTTACTTCGGCCAGTAGAATGTGAGTAGACATCACTAATTATGAGCAGAAGCATTAAGAAACATCACATGGTTCTGTCACTGCTGCTTTCCTCCCTGCACAAAAATGGCACATCCAAAATAGGTTTTCTCCTTTAGGCTGGGTCCAAGAAAGAAGAGGACATGCAGCAATGCAGAGCTACAGACAAACTGCAGCTGACACGTAATGTGACTGACAAATTAACTTTTGTTATAATGCACTGAGATAGTAGGATTGTTTGTTACCACAGCATTACCTAGTGAAAGCTGACTGATACACTAGGCTGGCCAACAGGTGAGTGTGACATACATCTGGGGACCCAAGATCAGGAACTACTAAAATATATCAAAAGAGAGGAGGGACTTTCAAGGTTACCAGGATTGTCAAATGCATTAAAAAAAGAAGAACTATAATAACTGAGAGGCCATTTGGTTTGGGGACCAGGTAATGGAAGTGAAAAGGGTTTTGTAAATAGTAGAGCTATATAGTAACACATTATGATGAAACTACTATTAAATTCTAGTAAGTGAATTTAGTATTCACTACAGAAATAGCAATGTCTGTGAACTAGGAAGACAAATACCAAATCAAGAAGGTAAAGAAGGAAGCAGGTGTTAAAAATGATAATATCTAGATGAGGGACTTTGGGGACAATTCCTCTTCTCGTAGATCAATAGCTTTATTGAATAAAGTCTTTGTGCTGAACTTGGAAGAGGTGGGAGATCTTGATCCCAGATGGGCCCAGGGCTGACTCTGGCTGCTTTATCTCGGAAAGGAGTATTGAAAACTCACTCTTAATAAATGGCCCTGTCATGCAGAGTCTTTCTTATTCGTGTCGGGGGGAAGACAGACAGATGTATGCCATCCAGAATTCAAGCACCATCTCCTTGATTGATTGCAAACTACTCACTGAGATACTGGTAGAAAAAGCCTACAGGGTGGGGAGCCAGGCTTTCTCTTTCTGATTATAACCTAGGATGATAAAATGTGTTCTGCCAAGTGTCTTGGTATTTCTCTTTCTCAAAAAAAAAAAAAAAAAAAAAAAAAAAAAAAAAAAATCCTTTACAGCTTTCATCACCACTTTATCACATTTCTTCATGTAATTGAAGACATGGGGTTGGGTTGGACTGTATTAATCTCCACTCTGTAAGGCAAGACTGAATCCTCATCAACACCCGAGAGGCTGAAAGTAGCAGAAATCTCAGTGTGGGTGTTGAAAGAAACGTTGCCTCAATGAATGTGTGGGAAGGAACAGAATTATCCATGATGGAAGGAAGGATCTGACACTTATCTGGAAGCCAAATCTCACCCCTTACCCTTCTGCTCACATTCCTCCTGGGGCACCCACATTTTTGGGGATAAAGGCCACGGTGCTTAGTTTTCCACACCCATACTTTGCTGGAGCCACTCTGACTGACGTGTAATTTCTGCCCTTCCTGCCTGCCTGTTCATGACAAACTCCTGCCTGAAGTGTAGTCCAAGAGTTCTGCCTCAAACTTCTCAGATCCTCAGCGTGACTTCACCCTTATCACCCTGAGCATTAATGGGTGAGTTGCTGTGTCTTTCTCCTCCATGTTAGCATTTAACTGCACCAGGACAGAATTCACTGTTTTGTCAGTGCCTAGAACTATGCTTGGCACAAGGCATAAGCTGAGTAACTGTTGAATTTGTTCTACAATCTCCTGGCCTAGCCCCAGAGCCATGTCCCTTATCTCTGATTGAGCCTTGCTGCTACTTCCAGACACCTTCATGGCTTCAAGGAAGGAGTAAGAACCTCTCCAGGGAAAGAGAGTTGGAGAGAGGGTCAGGAAAGTGTTCCCAGAGGGCCTGGACTGGAGCTGCTGCCTTAAAGGATGAGTAGGAGTGTGTCAGGAATCTGCAGTAATAAGAAAACGTGTAAAGAGACAGAAGTGTTAAGATACTAACAGTAACAAATTTACCATTTATTGAGTACACACTTGGTGATGCTCTTATTGGATGTTTACATACAACATCTCTAAGTCTGGCAACAGACTTACAGTGATGTACCCCTTTTCCAGGATCCAAAGGGGAACATCCATTTAAACAACAAATTGTTGCTCAGAGATGCCCAGCGATAAGCTCAAGGCCACACAGCTCTCAAGCGAAGCTGGAATTCCAATGCGCTATAGTTTGATGATAAAAGCCTAAGCTCTCAGGGTTCTAGATGTAGTTTGGAGTTGACTTCTGCCCCATATTCACCATGAGTAAAATGTGTGTTTGATTCTATAAATGTCTATACTTTTTCTTCCAAATCGGAAATCTATGCTTGCTGAGCTCTTTTATCAGACAGCAACAAGGCATGGTCATTAAAGATGGAGTGCCGGGTTCCAGTCTCAGCTCTGCCACCGACTTTAGGTGCAGCCTGGGGTAGTCTCTTAACCTCTCTTTGTCTCCATCTGGAGAACGAGACTGATAACAATGTACTCACATCAAGGGGCCTCTGAACACGTATGATGTCATTAGCACGTTACCAAATCCAAGTTCGAGTGCCTAATGCACAGTGAGGCCAAACAAACCAAAATGTCAGAGTTTGGAGCAGAGAGAGGTTTATTGTAGGGCCAAGCAAGGGGAGGGCTCATGCCTAAGGGAATCTTCACTCCCAGAATGGTTTCAGCTGAGAATTTTTAAAGGCCAGCTGAGGGAGGGGCAGCCCAGGGTATGTGATCAGCTGTGCACAATTCTCTGGTCGATGGTGATCAACCCTTAGGTTCAAGAAGGTCTGGGGCTACGTGCTCATGATCATCAAGTAGTTAATGTCTTCCATTTGGCCATTTGGTGGTGGTTTTTTAACAACTGAAAAACTCAAAGATGCAAGAGATACTATTATCTGGGTACTTCAGAGAGGAGCTCCAGCAGAGGATTTGGGGGAGGGGTCTGTTCCTGGAAGGCCCCACAGGGTCCTATTCATTTACAATTCCCTCCGTTTCCTTTGATATTCCTCAATCTGAGGAGAACAGGTGTTGGACAAGAAGCAAAATAATGTTTTGGACAGAGAGGTTAATAATAAACTCAGCAGAGGAACTCTGTTTCAATCACCAATCCTGTTTAATCCCTCCCCGAATCTTTCAGGGAATGGAGTGACAGCTGCTCTGGCTAATTCTTGCTGAAACAGTGTGTAGTCCCACCTCAATTTGGGGAATGGCACCGAGTTGGAAACAGTCCTGAGTTCCAAGTCCTGGATCTCAGTCTTGTATGATTAAGATCCTGTTCCCTGAGGAATTCAGAATAAGCCTGAAAATCAGTCTGGACCTGGCACTCTGGGGGAGAGTTGTAGCGTGGTAGCCAGTTGTCTATCTTTACCTGGGCAGATTTTAACTTCTGATGTGGTATTAACATATATATATCTATATATCTATATCTATAAAACAAGAGCTATTGGCCATTACACATGTCTCCTTTTTTCTGCTAACATCTGAGAAGTAAAACAGTAACTTTCAATATTGATAGGGTGGCAAACATTTTGTAAACAGTTCAATTAAAACACATAGATTAAAAGCCAGCAATACGTCAGACAAAACCAAAAAAACTACAACCACATTCATTAGTCCACACAACCCCATGCAATCAATCCCTTCTACCAACAATTCCATGAAATCAGAGTTTTCTTTGGACTCTTCAAATATCCTACCCAGCTCAGCAGCATGATCCAAAAGAAACTGCACTTGTCAGAAAGTTCCTTTTATAAACCCTCTTGAAGAGGAAGCAGCCCTGCAAAGCATCAGCTTAACCATCCACGAATGACAAAAGATCCAAAAAGGCAAGGTGGAAGATCCAACCACAATGTTCTCGATAAAGCTTAATCAAGTTGCTGTGACATACAATACTTCAAGATTTAACGACCAGAACCATGACTGACAGCATTACTCAGGACACATCCGAACTTCAGAAACCCCACACAATTTCCAGAATATCTGCACCAACATCTACCCACGCCGTACAACCCGAGGAGGCTTGATAAATTCATTGACAATCCTGTGCAACTTAACATAGCAACCAATCCTAGTTAGTTTAATATTTTTCTTTGAGACGACTCCGGGGCTCTCTGAAGCATCCCAAAGTTAGCTGAAGTCAAAAGAACTTTAATTAGAACCTGATAGGAAGTTTGTCAAAAATACCAAAAAGTTTCACACAATCTGTTATCAGAAGCATTCTAAGTAAACTTGTTCTCTTAACAGAAAGGAACCAAATCCAGTCCTGCACCAGTCTACTTGTAACAGCAAAATCCATTTACCTAATTAAATTTAATCTAATCTCAGCCCAACCATGCACAGAACTCCTTGTTTAGGGCTCCCTTTCTACAATCTTTCCACAACCTTTTGTATGCATATTAGTTTGTCCCTTATTTTATTTTATTTTATTTTGCCATCTAAAAACAACCAGCCCGAGGGCCAAATCATTTTATTTTCACTTAACAAAATGCAATTCTATTCTTCATACCTTTTTCCTTTTTACTCAAATACATATATCCTACTTTCCTACTGTATACTGAAATGTTTCCTTCATTATTTTAGTAGTTTTAATTACATATTTAATTAAGAATTCTCAACTCTTAAAATTTTAATTTCTAGTGAAAACCAAGAAGCAAGCAATCATGTATTGTTTTATATTAGCATTCTGTAGATTGGCAAACACAAACACCAACAATAATCTCTAAAAACATGTGCTTTCTATAGAAAATAACTCAATGTAGCACCAAATATATTTAATAAATATTCATTAAACACTTAGCTTCTCTGTAGATAATGCTCAGTAAATAATGTTTCAGTAGCTTATTTTGTTTGGAAATAATTTAGCTATTCAACTATTCAATAAACTTCCATTACTTAATTTGCAAAACTCTAAAATTTCAAGTTACCAAATATCTGAAGAGATCACTTTTAAGTAGACATTCCTAAAACATATTTCTAAAGACTTCACCCAAAAGCTCTTATCTCATTTGAATTTAATTTGCTTATAAGAATATCATACCAAATTAATTTTTTTCTTTCTGCGGACAAACTCTGCAACAGTAATAACAAACTTATTGCCCTTCAGTAAACCTAGGCACAATAAAGGACACGTCTGCATTGACTATATCAAGCTTAAGCTAGCTTTAAAATCAGATATCAATTTAATATTGAATATTTCCTAGATCACATGAACCTGAAATTTGTTCTGTCTAGCTTCTTTTATACTTAGAAGTATTTAGTTTGTAAGCACTTACTTTTTAGTCAAATAATAGAGCTCATTTATAAGTTAATTTTTATATAAAGACAGAACCAGAGAGCCCAGTTTTTCTACTTGCAATTAAAAAACCTTTTTTTCCCTCAGAGCCCAGGCAGATCATTTACGTGTCAAAGGCACAGAAAGAGAAGTGCAAATTCCTCCTTCAACTGCTTTTACAAAAACCCAACTATCTTGGCTATTTTCAGGGCATTTCTTTTCAGTTCCCAAAAATCCACTTCAGTTTAAAGAAATGACAGTAATAGACAATAATATATGTACATCATTCACTCACATTCACATGCCTCACTTTGAGCAAAACTAGGAGGAGAGAACAGGATTTGGACTCAGTTACTGGGACACTCACACACACTCCCAAGGTAAAAGCTGATTATTTTCTTTCACTTATGGGAGCAAAGCTAAAGATCTCCCAGTGTCGCAAAAATACCCCAGTTTGGAACTATGAAAGATGGAACAGAGCTCTGAATACCCATCACAGCTGGGGCTGTCAAACACCAAGCAAACAAATGCATCACAAAATGGTCTCTTAGGGTCACAGTTCCCTAGCCCCAGATAAGGGAGATTCGCAATCAATGCCTGTCAGTGCAAAAGGGGAGAACCCCACCCAATGCCCCATCAGAGATGAAACCGAATGAAAGACCTAGGCTGGAAAGGGAAACCCCCCAAGGCTCCACCACAGGAGAAGCCAGCTGTAACAGGGAGGGATACCCTGGAGTTGTCAGGCAGGCCCGGTTACTGCCGACTGAAACACACCGCAGCCTACATGTTGAGAGTTACGTTTTATTTGGTGGGAGGACTCGAGCCGGGATGTCAGCGCCTCATAAGGCTCTGAGGGACTGCTCTGAAGAGGTAGGGGAGGAGCTAGCATATATAGGAGCTTTACAACAAAGACCAGGTAGTTGGAACAATAAAAGATTGCTTGTTATCTAACGAAAACCAGGCATCTCAAGTTAAAGAATTAAGTGCTTTTCTATGTATGGGAGGAAGCAAACATTTGGGCTCACTGAATTCATTCCTTTGACAAGCATCCAGCTATCTAGGGCCACTATTCTGTCCTTTCTTATTCTGAGTCTGCTCAGAGGGCACCATTGTGAGTGGCTGCAGAGGCTGGGCTGCAGGCCCGTCTCCACTGGGGGGTGGCGGCAGCCGCTGATGGCTTGGTTTCAGCATTCTTTGTTTACTGATATGGTTGCAGTACTTTCATTCACATCATCAAAGATAACTCAGCTGGCCAATGCTAGTACTGACACACTGACACACACACACACACACACACACACACACACACACACACTCCCACCCACACACTCCCACAAGTGAAAAATCAGTTGAGGTATAGCCCAAAACTTCCACTTCCACTCCCAGACAGAAGCTTCCAGAGTTGCCTACCTCTTGAAAAAGAATGGACCCAGAGTGACTCCCAATGAGTCCAGAGTGGCTCACTTCCCAGGGGGAATGATCCCAGATGGAGTGGAAATAATTCCCAGTCTGTGCAAGCCGAAGAGACTTACCAAGGGACACTGAATGTGGACCGCAGCTCTGGATGGTTCTTGGCTCTGAAAAGCCTCCCGCAGTGGGCGGCAGGGGCTATCAGGGAGAGTCCCTCAGTTTCCCGGGGCAAAACGAGCTCCGGAAGCTGCTGGAGACCCAGGAAGGGGCTGCCCCTGGCCAGGGTCAACCCACTACAAGCACAGACTTCCTAGATAAGCTTCACCAAAATTGTTACCCAAGGCAAGTTTGTGTGCCCCACACACAGTGAGACCAAACAAACTGAAATGTCAGAGTTTGGACCAGAGAAAGATTTATTGTAGGGCCAAGCAAGGAGAACAGAGGGCTTATGCCCAAAAAAACCCCGAACTCCCCAAAGCATTTCAGCTGAGAATTTTTAAAGCATTTAAAGCATTTTTAAAGGTGGGAGGACGTGCCAGAGTAAGTGACCAGCTGCGCACAATTCTCTGATTGATTGATGGTGATGAATCCTTGGGAAAGGAAAAGGCCTGGGGGCTATGTGCTCATGATCACCAAGTAGTTAATGTTTCCATTTGGTGGTGGTTTTTAGCATCTGAAAAACTCAGGAAAGATGCAGATACTATTATCTGGGTACTTCAAAGAGTAGCTACAGCAGAGGATATGGGGGAGGGGGTCTCCCCGGGAAGGCCCACAGGGTTCTGCTTGGTTACAAGCATACTTGTTGGCACAAAGTGAAGTCCTCAGGAAAAGAGCTTTCAGCAATGCTCAGGGACTGTATTTGAGCCTTTATTCTTCTGAACCCTTAGTTACCTCAGTCGACTCAATTGTTTCTTATTTATTCATTAAACAAATGTTTATTCAAAACCTACCAGGCGGTTGCTGTGGTGCATTCACTGGTGATGCAGAGAAGCACAAGACACAGAGCACCCGGGCATGATGTGACTAGCATTAGTTTAGCTCTTCCCAGGTTACAAACACATGCAGTACAGTGCTAACTCACCTCAAGGTGCTGCATGCTGTCTTAGATACACACACGAGCTTGAAATGATTACACAGCAAGACCCAAGTTGGGGATGTCAGAAAATTGTGTACCATGACATAAAACAAATGGGTTGTTTGCCTTCTTGAAGGACTAGTTGGTGTGGAAGTTGTCTTGTGCCCTGCAGGGGAACCATGGTCTACAACCCCATGGGTGCCACAGCATAGCCTGCTGGGCAGGCATAGAGAGAACCAGAGGAGAAGGGAGGCAGGGAGGCACAGGCAGCTGCCCAGACATTTAGCAGAAGGCACGCTGGGCAAGGGTGCCTTCTTCCATTCTCCTGGGTGCTCCCTGATTGCAGACTCTGGAAGGTGTGCAGGCTGCAGTGTGAGCAGACGCCCAGAACTGCGTTTCTGTTGAGAGACTGTCTTTTTTTTTTTTTTTTAATGTGTGTATCATCACATCATAGCAGTACCTGCCTTTTCAACTTTAAGTAACTGATTCCCCTCTAATTTGAGCGCTTCTCCACTTAAGAGCATATGTTTAATCACTTTCGAAGAGTAACTAAAAAAGATAAAAAAAGAATGCACTAAACTGTGCTGTCAATAGGTAACCAATAAATCTCAACCAGGTGGTCAGCTTAGAGTTAAATCTGGCTTTCAAGCCTCCTTTGCAAATGCCTAGCACTTACTCCTGGGACCTCTTTCCCTCCTGTGGTAGATTTCAGAGAGATTCTTTAGCAACATTAAACAATAATAGCTACCATTTATTGAAAACTGTGTGTCCTTCCTAATCCCTTCCTTCACTCTTTGCAATAGTGAAGATATGGGGGCTCACAGAACTGAAATAATGATTTATAATCCCCAAACTCTTAAGGACAGATTTTGCAGTACAGGCTTGCTGCATACTAGCGAAGCCATATAAGCTTTCTGCGCCTCAGTTTCCACCTCTGTAAAATGGGGATAACAATGCTTACCCTGACAGGGCTGTTGTGAAGATTCAGAGAGACGGTAGGTATAAGAGACTTGGCACATAGTAGGGCTCTGTAGGGGAAAGCAAGCAAGGCCATGCCAGCCTGGCTGCTACACCTCATATGCCCCCTTTCCAAATAGATGCTGTGGGTCTGGAATAGAGCCAGCTCTTGGGTGTGTGCATCAAACACACTTGTCTTTTTCATCATGCCCCTGCTGAGGTGATCGCTTTCAGTCAGAAAGGCAAGAGCCTTCCTTCTTTTTTCCAGTGCACCTGGATGAGCTGACTCACCAGCTGCCTGCAGTTTAGGGAGTTTCCTCCTGTCTAGCCAATTACTTCCCTAATTGCTCACTTCTCCATGACTGTGGGCTGGGAATCTGTGGTTACGAAGCTTCCTCCTCCTGGTCATCTTTTCAGCTGAAGAGGTGCTTCTAGGTTTCGGTTGTTTGGAAGTTTCCATGCTGGCTACTTATTAGCATCACTGGAACAAATGAGCAATTAATATCTGTCCATGTTTTGACAACTCCTACCTTGGAGATTCTGACTCAGCAGAGCCCTCAATTTGTATTTTGTAAAACTGTTTGCTTGTTGGTTTGGATGCATAGCCAGGTTGAGAATCACTGGGTGAGGAATCTGGTTGAAGGAGAATCAATTGTGTCTATTAGACGTCCTTTTCATGTGACTATCACATGGCCATTTTAGTCCCACACGTCATGGCTGTAAGGCGTGGTCTGAGTAGTGGCTGAACCCCATGCCACTCATGAGGTGATGAGCTTTCATACAGGTTAGATCACTGAATCCTGTCTACCACCTGTGAAGGAGGCACTATTTTCTCCATTTTACTGGTGCAGAAACTAAGGCCCAGAGAGATGCTGTAACTTGCACAACTATTCAGCAGACCTAGGGTTCTGACACAGGTTTCTCTGACTTCAAGCCCAGGGCTCTTTCTCTCATAGATCAGGGAGGTGAATCACAAGGATCCATTCATTTCACTGAGGTCATGAGCTGGGTTAAAAAACCCCCAAAGTCATGCTTTAGGGCACTGCAGTGAGGATATTTTCATGGGTCAAGACCAACACCAGGCAAATCTGGGCAGGCCTTATGGAAGAGGTGGTTTCTGGAATGAGCTTTGAAAGGAGGTTACCATTTCAACTGGAGGAAAGGCAGTGGGTGTATGGTGCACGGGAAGTGAGGGGACCCAGCTTGGAAACAGCCCTCAGCCCCCATGACTACTGCTTTTGAGAAGAGGAAAGAAAGAACGTAGAGAACTCCTGAGAAGGTGTCAGGAGCTAGCTCGCCTTTGGGGATCATTTAAAAATCCCTCTTTACATAGGAAGCCCTTAAAAAGTATTCAAGTAACCACTCCCACTCTCCAGGTGACAAGCTTATGGAAATGACATCTTCCATAGCAATATGACTATTAGAGCACAAAAATGCTTAATTAAATAGAATGACTGAATTTAATTCTCCTCTGTTGATATGCAGAGGGGTTTCTTCACTTACATTTAGTAAAGTACTAGCCACATGGCAGGATGTAATTAAAAGCTAATCTTAAACTCCTTAAGAGAATCCGCTCAATCAAAAGAAAATCTATCCTGTGAATTGAATATATATATTTCAGTCTCCCTCCAACAACAGGGGGAGGGGATATTCCTGCTTTGCACAAGATAGGGGATTTTCTAAAGCAAGATGGTAAAGTATAATTTTCAAGATGCCCAAACTGAAGTATCTCAGTGTATTCATTCATTTATTCATTCAGCAAACATTTCTGACTACCTGCTGTGTTCCAGGCTCTGTATGTTGGAGGAGGTCCCTGAGGAGACATGACCACCAACTGACCAGAGAGATGGCCCCAGGAAATCAGAGGATCCTCACCCCATCCCTTAGTTTTGGAACGTATGTTCCACCCACCATTCCCATAGCCAGAGCTGTTTCAAGGACGGAGCCCTGAGAGAGCAATGTGTTGCTGAGACCATCTGGATGGTGTACATGACTGAACCCAGTTAAGGCCTCTCTATAAACTCTTAACACTCTGGAGGGCAGGTGCAGAGATCTACTCATCTTGCCGCCATCCCAAGACAAGACTCTAGGTTAGTTCCCTTGCTTATTAACCTGCCACCTACCCATCTGGAGTGGTCTCCCTCTTTGTTTTGTCTCTCCTTATCTGCGTATGGGGACCAGTTTACCAACCAACAGTATGTAAATTATGGGGAAGAAAGAAACAGTCCTCTCCTGCTTTCACTGAACAGGAGGAGGCAAACAGAGGAGAGAGAAGTAAACAGATTTACAAAATAGTGTGTTTATTTTGCTACAGTAGAGCTGTGTTTAGAGTGTAAGGGTGCACAGGGAAGGTTTGGTCAGGAAGGGGCCTTAGGAAGGACTGATGTAATTTAACCCAGCAGATAAAAGTATGGTTATGTGACTGCAGAGGTCTAGCCTCAGAAGAGAGCATCAGGGCACCAATAACAACAACAGCAATCACAACAGCAATAAAACCACCACAGAACACAGCTCAGGATGAAAGCGGCTTTGAACTTCAGTTGTGGTGAGGTGAGCATGGTGAGATAAGACTGAGCTAGAGACAGAAGGTATGTTCTAAAGGGCTTAGCTTGCCCGGCTTATAAGCTTGAACCTCACCCTTAAAACAATGGGGACTTAGAGACGATCCAGGCATGGACACAATCGGCATTGTTTTTTGTTTGTTGGCTTGTTTTTAAACAAGAGTAATTTACTGGCTTTGCAGTTGACAAAGATAGCGGTAACTGTAAGGCATCAGATTAGAGATGAGAACCAAGGATTTGACAATGTCAGGACGCTCCATTTCTCATCTGCTCATCTCTCCTTTTTGAGCATTGGCCTTAGCCTCGCCTAATGCATACAGCCTGCCCCACAGGGCAGAAGACGTGAGAAGGAGCTTCATTTTTCAGCATCTGTGTCACAGTTCTAGTGAAGGACTCTGGTTAGCATTGCTTGGACCAATCACTCTAGCCAGGGATGTGAGGTACTTGACAGCAGTGGATATTAAAAAGCTCATTCCAGAGGATGGACAGGAGACCAGCAAGACCAGAGACAGGGAGGAGAGAGGTGCTGAATCCTGAACTGATGCAGTGACAGAGGCAAGGGTGTGGAGGCGCAGGGTCAAAGCTGTGATGAGGCAGAATTCACAGAGCCCGTGGATTGCATGAAGGGGCAGGGAGAGAGGATGAAGCTATGAGGAGTATATGATGTTGCCTCAGTTTTCTACTTGGTCAGCTGGGTGGATGGAGGTATTGTTTACTGAGATATGGGGGAGAAGCAATTTATCATGGTAAAGAAAAAAATCAATCTTTCTCTTTTACTTCCCATCATTACTTAAACCTTTTCTCTGATTTTTCTCAAAGGCAGTAATTGTCACCTCTGATTTAAAAACTCATTTAATGAAAATTAAACTTCATTTATATTACTGACATGGGTTCTATCTTACTTATGTAGGTCTTCATGAGCAGATCAACAGATGTAGTAACCTTTGCATAATTAGGCTGGCAAAGGTGGCTGTGAGAATTCAGAGAGAAAGCATGTATAATACCTAATAAGGTAATTCAGGAAAGGCTGGGGTCCACCCACTGATGTCAGTGGGGATGCCAAAAATAATTTGTACTAAAACTAAACAAGTAGATCACTTTACAATTTTTTTTCGAGAATTTTGTGTTTGTATGCTAAATGTAGTAAAACTGTACTTATTTTTGCTTATAAATGAACATAATTCAGTTCAGACCTTTCACTAATTCTGACTACCCCCTCTGGGAGTTTGAGTCAGTGGGACTCATTGAACTTGGATGTGAAACACTGAACAACAGCATTAGCTGCACATGTGGTCTTCACACACTGTCTTTCCACTGCCTCAAGTGCCCGTTACCATAGTCCCTGCTGGACAAATTCTAACTTGTCCTTGAAGACTTCCCCTGGACAGAATTCATCACTATTTTCCTATGCTCTTCTGTTTTATTCATACCTCTACCAAGTGGTAGCCTAAGGGCACTTCTGTGAAGTATTAGGCAAGTTACTTAACCCCCTTGAGCTTCAGCTTTCTTGGTATGCAGTGGGGTTAATAACAGTCCTCATAAGGTTATTATGAAGACTAGATAATATAATGTACCTGAAGTGCATAGCACAGTGCCTGGGACATAGTGAATACTCAATAAATGAATTAAATAATAAACATATGCATAAAAGATTGGCCCAAGAAATCTACCTTTTGACCTGTTTGGTTACTGGATGGTGACAGTGGAAATCCTGACAGAGGAATGTCTTCATATTTATTGAGTGGTTTGAAGTGCCAAGGGGGGATACTGTTTTTCAGCACCGTATTTGTATCTAGCTACGATGATAGCTGTACTTTTCAAAGGTGGAAAGACCAAGAGGTTAATGTACTTCACAGACTGTGCCAATGGGAATCCAGGAATCCATCTCACCACTTTCAGGGTGTGCCTGAGACTTGGCTTGGCTCATTCCTGTACCCCAGTCTCCTGGCCACTGTGGCTGTTACAGGGATGAGCAGGGACCCAAGCTGGACCCATCAAAGTCCTCCTCTCAAATCACAGGCAGAGGCTCTATCTCTCTGCTAGCAGATTATCAGCCAGTTCTCTCCTCTCACTGCTGCACAGAGCACAGCTGTCTGCAGCAGACCTGAATGGGGTCAACACACAGGAGAAAACAGTTTTGACAGTGTTGTCCGACTTCCTCGAGTCCCTGAGGCCTCTTCTTCCCTTCTTCCGGAGGCCTCTGACTTCCTAGTTAGGTGATACATTTTTTTTTTTAAAGCTTGAAATAGTTTGAGGTGGGCTTTTTGATTCAAGATCCAGTGGTTTGAATAAATTGTTTATAATGCTCACCACTACCCTATGAGTTAGATATTATTCCTCTCTTCTTTTTAGATATAAAATCAGAGAGGTTGTACGAGAGTACAGAGCTTAACCAACTAATAAAGCTGGGTTTCAAATTCAGGTATGCCTGATTCCAAAACCTTTACTGCCTTGATTACTTCTGTTGACATGTGCCCTGATCCCTGTTCATGACCTTCACCTTCTAAATGCCAGTCTGCAGATGGGCAGATGCTGTCATTTTCTTGGGCACCCTGTCCTCACAGTATTTTGTGATGCACAGTATCAAGATTGCTCCTTTGTATATTCAGCTCCTACTTTTGTCTAATTCAAAATTATTTGCAGACTTTTCTATTTAAACTCCTCCTAACTCCCTTTCTAAGTTACTTTCTAAGTAACTCAGGGACCGTGAAGAGCCTCCTCACCAGGCTGCCTCTGACCCACGCTGTGATGGGTCCATTAATCTCCCAGACTGTGAGGGCGGACATGACTGCCCCAGATGGCATTTCTTAGGAGACAGTAGAGACAGCCAGAAGGACACACCTGGGATCTGAATGGCAGTGGTCTGTACAGGGTAAGAAGGTTTGGACGGTCTAAGAGAAAAATCAAAGCAGCAGCTTTATTTAATTAGTTTCTTGGCTCATTATATCAAGAATGAATATATAATGGCCTTTGATTTCATAATTCATGAGGTAAGAGAGTTCATTGCCAACATAAAAGAAATTCTAGGGGCAGAGAGAAAGAGATCAAAGATAGAGTGTGTATATTTGCCTACCTGTATGTTTTATATTCTTACTGATGAATCAAATTACACACAATAGTGTTTATAGCTGGGCTCTTACTGATTATAACTATCTACTATTTTCCTTTTCCATATTAAAGGCTACAAATTATAATATCCTTTAAGATTTTCATGTCAGTTTTATTCATGAGGTAGTTTTTTAAACAATTACGAGTGAGCTAGAATTCTACCCTCAATCTGCAGCTGAAGGGATTCTGTGTCTGCTTATACATCTGCATTTTTAAGGATGGTTTGGGTTATAATTTTGGGTGAGGTCTCTTTATTCCAATAAACATGCTTTTAAGGCTTGTCAGGCCCTCACATACTTTGGGAAGTTTTAAACATCTTGGCACCAATGGCTCTACTTTCTGGTGCTTAGCACACTTGCAATTTTTTTGTTCAATGTTGTCTTTCTGACTAGATTGCAAACACCATGCAGTGCCTAAGACAGGATCCTGCACATTTGTGTTTCTCAAACATTTGCTAAAAGAGGCAATAGGCTACAATCTATATCATGTCATCAGGGTCTTCCAGGTAATTTGGGCTGTTTAGAAAGTGGGAAATAGGACATAGGGTGGCCTCACTTTTCCTCCTGGTAAGTGTCACTCATGCCAACTGCAGTGAGCCTCTGCTCCTCATGGGAATTTGTCTTATTCCTCAGGAGTTTGGGGGCAGAAAGAGGGTTGTGAACCATCGTAATCTGAATTTCTTTTCTAGTACTCATCCTACTGTATTATAGTTATATATTTTAATATCTGCTTCCTCCATTGAACTGTAAGCTACTAAGAGTTGGAGGTAATGTCTTACTCCTTGCCCAGCACACTTACTGGCAGCCCAGTTATAATAGAAATTGCTAATATTTATTGAGTGCAGACCATGTGGCACACATTACCCAAACATTTCACATATATTAATTCGTTGTTCCTCACAACATCCTATGTGAGGTGGGCACTATTATTATGTCCATTTTAAAGTTAAGAAAACTGAGGGTAACAGGGATTTTAAGTCACTGCTAAAGACCATACTTGCCAGACCATAAATGATAAGGCAGGAACTCAAACTCAGGCTGTACCACAACAAAGACCACACTTTTAACCCATACCCTCTCTCAATATATGTTTAAATTAAATTTGAGATTAAGTAATCCCTGTCTGAGGTCTCAGACACACGCCATGTTAGACAAGGTGAGATGGATGAGATAGACACAGCCCAGTGACAAGTCAAGGATGCATCGGCATGTTTTAGAATGTGAGCATCTCCAGGGGACGAGGGGAGGTACCAACTTCCTCCTTGATGAAGGAGTTCAAGCTCAAGTGGGGTACCTAGTGTTGGGGAAGCAGCGAGCACCTAGGAGGTGGTACTGGTGGTAGGGTGACAGTCTTAGGTTATACGTGGTCAGTTTATCATAGTGGCTAAGAGTAAGTATTGTGAAGGCAGAAGATAGACTGACAGTACACTGCCTGACACCCGGTAAATGTTCAATCCATGACAGTTATTGCCACCATGGGAGAGTTTTTTGAATATTCAGAGCAAATGCTGTATATCCACAAAGATCAGGACACTAGTGCCTGCACATTCTCAGGGAGTGGGAGTTCTGCAGGGGCAGGAACCCAACTGGAAGAGGTCATTTGTGTCTCAGAGGGAACTGCTCCCCTCTCCCCACACCTGGGACAAGAAGGTGCCGCACCCCTCCCCAGCCCCTGAAGGATTTGTCTGGTGGAGGGCTGAATCCTGCCCACACTGCTTGGGGCTATTTCTGCGAAGAAGTTATGTCTCTTTCCATTTCTCTTATCCATTAACCCACACAAGGCTCTCTCTGGCTAATTGAATTCGCTAGAAGGCTGCCTTCTGTGATTAGGCAACCTGCAGCCTGAGCTGAGAGGAAGAAGGGAACAGGCAGAGAGGCAAACGTCTTGGTGAGCGCAATTCAATCTGCTGCTAAATTTAATCTGTGTGTTTCTGGTTTCTGTTCTCATTCAACCACCTGCAGTGATAGGTTTAAAATGTTCCCGACACATCAGCAAGGTGGGCATTGTGCCAAGACCAAGGCTGCCGTTTTTGCTTCATTTTATATAAAACCCTAGTGAATATCACATACTGTTTTTCCTTTTCTCTCTCCATCTGCAACTCCAAATTGCTGAAGATAGGAATGCAGTATTTATCCCAAATGTGGCCTCCATCTCTAAAATAGGTTTTAATAATACCAGCCACCCTCTATCCTGCCCCTGCCCCACAAATTTACCTCTGCCCAGAAGAAACTGGTAGGCCCTTGGCACTCTGAGTTTTACAGCCCTTATCTCACATTACATCAAAGACATTAATCCATTGAAACCTTGCATGATATCAAATTTATTTAAAATTTCATGCAGTAAGTTATAGGTAAATAAAAGATGTTTTGACATATAATTAAGTGCATATTAGTTTGGATTTTAAGTTTTCTTTTTATATTTTGCAGCCAATGTATTTTCTTTGTCTGGTCTTACACCTCTTATTTAGGCCTCTTTAAAGCTCACAGGTCTCAAGTCCTGTGCTCAAGTATGGGCCAAAATGGGAGTTGAAGAGATGCAAATGTTTTATTATCTGTCTGCCATTTTGAACTTTCCTGAAGTAAAAGCAAAGAATGTTGCATGTGATGGCTTCAATGTACAGGCTTTGGCATCAAGCAGGTTTTTTCCTGTCTGCTCAGAGCCTCAGTTTCTGCCTTTGTTAAAATCTGAATGATGACAGTGCTTAGTCTACTGTTGTTTGAATAGTATCTGTCGTGGCTTGTAATGGGACAACTTGGCGAGGCTGGACTACATTTCCCAGAATCCCTTTTCCTGTATGTTTCCAGTTAGAGTGGACCCCAAGAGAGATTCCAGCGGGAGATTTGCCAAGTGCAAGTGAAGCAGCAGGCATTCTGTGGTTCACACACATCATCACTCACTGGCTGGCTCACCTGATTGGCAGGAAGTAGTACTCGAGGCTGCAATGACTCTACCCTCTGCTAGGTGTCCTTCAGCTTCTTTGACTCCCATGCCAGGTATGTTTGTTTAGCTTCAGGACAAGGCCCTGTCTTCTGCAGGCCATTGACACCACCAAGATCAGAAACAAAAAAAATTGACACGATTTCAGTCCATCCTTGTGGGTTCCAGTTCATTCTTTCTCTCCCCCACTCTACATCCATCTTCCCTTCCTGACTGCCTCCCCAAGGACTTCACGCTCCAGCATCAGATGTGAAGGCAACCAGCTCTCATGACTGTGTAAGGTCAAATCCCTGTAACAAGTCCCTTGCTATACTTACAGTGGTTTCCTTTCTCAGACTGAGCTCTGCCTGAAACAGGCCTTCCTCACTGCTGTTGTTTGATTGGGATAAGACTAGCAAAGTGCATAGAAGAGGACAGGGCATAGATTCAGCGCTTGATAAACACCTCCGTTATAATCCCCAAAGACGGACATTATTTCATGAACACAAATCTAAGTCCAGCACCTAACATAGAGCCTGGCACGTGGCAGATGCTCCACACAAACTTGTTGAATGTTTTTCATCACAAGAGAGAGAAACAGGACTATATGTGGCAATACATGGGAGTTGAGGGGGAGGTGGTGGAATCAGCTGAGTAATAAGACATCTATATTTAAGAACACCATATTAGAGAAGTGCAATTTATCATTTCACGTTTATAGAATGATCACCTAGGGCAACATCATACACTCTAAATTTAAACACTTGGCAACTGTATTCCTTGGGACCAGTATGCATGAACAGTTAGACTGATATCTAATAAGTGTGTGCAAATAAAAAGAGATGTTTCTATGGAACTTGAGAAGAAAAGTATTCTCTTATGGGGTTTGCACCTCTGACAAGTCTCTCTTTATCCCCTCTCTCTGATCTGGTTTTGTCTGTGTCCTGAGTGAGGGTTTCTTTTTCCTGTGTGACCCTCTAGACACCAGTGAGTTTCATTTTTATCTTCTCCCACCCATGTCGTCGTGGCCACTCCTGACTCTTGTCTTCAGTCTAGACTGCACCACCTCTGAAAGCTTAACTCCAATTGTCCAGGTGACGGCTGCATAATAAACCACCCCACAAAACAACAATCATTTGTTTTCCTCATGAATCTGCAAGGTGCTCAGAGCTCACTAAGGGCAACTGGTCTTTGTTCCACGACATCTGGGGCCTCAGCTGGGTAATCCAAATAGCCGGGCCTGGGTGGTGGAGGGCTGGCCAGGCACCTCTTCTTGTAGTCCCAGCATGGTGGCTTCGGAATAGCTGACTTACAAGGTTGCTCAGGACTCAGAGCAAGTGCTACAAGAGGTCTCGGTGGGAGCTACCAGGATTCTCGTGACCCAGCCTATGAAGCCCAGATCATCTTACACCACATTCTATTGGTTAAGCTAATCACTACGCCCAGGGGGAGGGAAATTAGACTTCACCTCTCAGTGGGGGTAACAGCAAAGAATCTGTGGCCCTCTTTAATCCATTACACCCATTTTTTACTTCTCTGGCCACCAGCTACTTTCCTCCCATCTGTCATTCTCTTCCTTCAGTGTGCCTACTACTTGAGACTTCACTTCCTTTGATGCCTCCACTTTCCTCCTCTCCTACATTTATATCCTCTCCTTTCCAGCCTGGACTTTCTGGGCTACCATTTCACCACTCTCAATGTTCTTGTGCCTTGAACTTGCTGTCACAGCCTCTCAGCGAAGTCTCAACCATGGAGCGATCCAACCAGTAGTTGTTTTCACTCCTCCACAGGTTGTTGAGAGCACTAAGAAGATTCAAAGATTGGTGCTATGGGGGATCTTCAACTCTTCCCCAGATCCATTTCTCAGCCCTACACTCTCCATAACGGCAAGATCAGACCTTCCCAACTCCCTCTTCTGTTGCCAACCATCTCCCCATCTCACCACTTCCTTCTTCATTCTCAGCAGATGAACTTGTTTGAACTTGACAGAGTGAAACAGAGGCTCTCTGAACTTTCCATACCCTGCTTCCCCAAGACAAACACATTGGTGCTTTCCTCTGACTCTCAGTGGAAGTGAGGAGGGTGGCCCCTCCTCCTGTCTAAGGCTACCCCTCCCTCAGTGCTCTACTCTATCTCCTTCTGCCTCCCAGGAATTTTGCTCCATCATTATAATCCCTTATCTTTCCTGTATCTTCAGTATCTACTTTTACTGGCTCTTTCTTATCATCAAATAGGAATATCAACAACAGAACCAGCTAATATTTATCATTTACAATGGGTCAGGCACTATCTAAGCACTTGCCATCTTATAAGTTATTTAATACTCACAACAATATAAAGTTAGTATTGTTATTATCTCCACCTTACAGATGAGCAAAATGCGATCCTGAGAAGTTAAGAAATTTACCCAAGGTCACACAGCTTTTGTGTGGAGCTGGGACTTGAATTCAGACTGGTTTTAGAATTCGAACTACACACAATACATGCACTTCACTACGTGCACAAATGTTCAAGAAAAAAAAAAAACAAAAACCCAAGATACTTTACCAAGATACTTTCTTTGTACGTTTAGCTACTGCCCCATCTCTCTTGGAGCATCCCCATTTCACAGTTTTTTTTTGAAAGCATTGTCTTCACAAGATATCATTTCCACTTCCTCACTTCATCTTCAGCTGCTCCCACCGATTCCACAGGAAACCACCCACTACCCCCAGATTTCAATTCAGGTTTCTCTGTGGCGCTTGATGTCCCTGAGCACAGCTTGCTCAGTTCTCTCCTCCCTTGAGTTTCTCATGGTTTTCCTCCCATAATTCTGGTCATTCCTCAGTCACCTTTGCCGGCTCTTCCTTTGCCTTGCTTTTCTCTTAATGGTTCTTGTTTGCCAGGCTCCCACCTGTGTCTAAGCTTTCTTGCCCTGGGTGAGTTCCTCTGTTCTCAGTGCTGCCCTAACACAAGCTCTGTGCTGATAACTCTCGAATGTATACTTCTGGCTCAGATTCTGCTTTGAGCTCCAGCTCCATTCAGGAAGCTGCTGATTGGAGACTTACTTGGTTGCTTGATGGTCTGAGTCACCCTGCTAGAAGGGTTGGTGGGCCAGGGAAAAGCTAGGGAAGGTAGACAGCTTGACCCTGGGACAAAAATCCTTGGGAAGCTGGAGAGAACCAATGGCAATGCCGGATCAATATGGGAGTTAGTAGGAACTGAAAGACAAAGGATGCCTGTATAATAAACCTGCAGGTGGCCTGTGCATGAGGAAATGAAGTGTTCCATAATCTCAAGAAACAGGATCAACATGGGCTGCATAGAAACCACAGGTGAAATCTGTACAAAACCATGTTGGCCCCTTTCCCGATGTAAACTTGCTGCTCTTGTTATGTTTGAATCAGTGCATGGCTCGATAATCCACCTGATCACCCAAACCAAATTCTGGATCATTTGTTCTTTTTTACTCCTAGTGCTAAACTAGTCCATAAGTTCTGATTGTGCTCCCTAACAATATTTTTAATTCACTTAGGCTTCTCATTACTTCTGCTTCCTTAAGTCAGGACATCACCATTGCTTGTCTGAACTCTTCCAAAAGCCTCTTAACTGATCTCTCAGCTGCTGTCTGGCTGTCCTTCTAGAATGACCTAACTAAGATGCAGTTGTGATCATATTTTTCTCCTTTTTGAAATACATCAGCTAATCCCACTGCCTACTGAATAAAATCCAGATTCCTCAGTGTGGGTGTAAGTCTCTTCATTCTCTGGCTCCCGACTCCTCTCTCCAGCTCCACTGTGTCCGACTGTGCCCATACAACCAAGGCCTGAACTCAGTGGAACACTCTGCAGTTCCCCAGCATTCACTCTCACCTGCTAGTCCTTCTGATTGTCCTTGTTTGATAGGCTGGTTGACTCCTCACTGTCCTCATATCTCCATTCCGGGTCACCTTCTGGAAGCCTTCTCTGACTGTGCATTCTGGGTAAGGCTGTCCTCTTCTGTGTGCCCCAAGGACCCTGGACTGTGGGAGAAGACATCCTCCTTTATTGGGCCGTAAGTTCCTGGAGGGTGGGGACTGGGTTATATCATCTGTTATCTATCCACAAGTGAGCTCGGAGTTTGCTGGGTTAACTCCTTTCATCCCTTAGAACCCTGTTCGGGCATCCTTCCCCTGGGAGAGGCCTTTTCTATTCCCAGGTAAAATTAATTAACTACCTTCTCTACATTACTTCTGAACACGGTATTTGCTTCATTTATGTTATTAATTAAGAATAACGCCGTTGAACACTTACCTGTGTATCTGGCTATATGCTAACTGCTTTACTGCTGACTGGAGGTATCATTGTCTTTAATCTTTACAACAAGCTTATGATGGAGTTACTATTATTTGCATTTTTAGAGGGAAAAACTCAGGTTTCGAGGTACTGTGATAGGCGCAGGAGATATGGCATGAACAAAATAAGGCCTTTGCCTTCTTGAAGTTAATAGTCTGGTGGGAGGGATGGACATTAAGCTAAAACTTTCATAATCAATAATAAAAACTAGTATCTCTTAAGACCTTAGTATTTTTCAGGCACTATTCTAAGTGCTTTCCACGTGCCACCTTATTTAATGCTTATAAAACCCGAGTAAGTGGGCACTAATATCCCCATTTTATAGAAGAGGATGCTAAGTAACTTGCTGAAGGTCCCATAGCTAGTGGGGGGCGTGCTGGGATTTGAACCCTCAGCCACCTGACTTCAGGCCCTATGCACCCAAGGAGTGACAGGACACTCTGAGAGTGTCACAAGGGACCTGGCTTGATTGGGGTATGTGTGGAAGGCAGGCTTCCCAGAGGAGGTGACATGTGAGCTGAGACGTGAATGACTAGCTGAAGGAGGAGAAGAGTTTCAGGCAAACAGAACAGGATTTTTCAGTTTCCATGTGTGTCCCTGCTCCTAGACTAGAACTCTGTTTACTCATTTTTGTATCACCAGTACTGTGTACTGTGCATGTCTGTGTGTATGCACTGTAATAATTAGTACATGGTAGATGCTCAAATAACATCTGAAAAACACAAAACCACACTTGTGGCTTCGATAAACACCGCTCTTTCAATTCGTTACCTGTAAAACTCTAAGGTAGGTAGAATAAAGGCAATGAAGATAAGTAAAAAGATAAGTAACAATAACAATGAAACAAAAGAAGTGATTTACTTAATGTCCCCAGGCCACAAAGATGCAGAAGGAAAAGCAAAACCTAAAATAGGTCTCTTTGTGCTCAGCCTAGCTCTGTGACACTTTCCTATCACAGCGGCTCAGCTTCTCCTTATTTTCATTGTTCTTCCAGGACTTTAGAAACCACTGTGGCTCTAGAAAGCTGGATCTGCACATGGCCACAGAATCGCCAGGACACACAATGTCTCACTAACAAAGAACCTGGTCCATTTGGGAGCCATTTGCACTTTGTCAGCACCAGGCAACTTTTTACTGAATCCTGAAGTCTGAGTTTTCGCCACTGTAAACCAGCAGGTGTCACAATTTACCCAAGAAGAGCACAACTGGGCTGAATGGCAGCTGCTGACACGCCCCAGGAATTCTACCTGAAGGGCCAACTTGGGCTACCCTGCTTTCACTGTTTATCTGGTGAAGCACTGGGTAATCTACCACCCCTTCTGTACTGAGGGGCTGCGGCAGGAGGGAAGTTAATCTTCCAAAGCCTCGGCAATTCAATCCCCCTTTTCTTTGGCCAAGGACCCTGTGGAACCCCTGGGTTTCTGCCTGCATTGGGCCTCCTCTGTTTCTCCCCTGCACTCTCTGGATGCCTCTTCTTACCGCCTGGACAATAGCCCCTGGTTGACTTTGGCTCTCCAGCTCTTTTATTTTCATGACTACAGGAGCCAAACTCAAGCCCTGATGGCTGCTTTGCAACCACCCTATAGAGCTTTATCTTTTGTTGTTGATATCAAGACTCCGGATCCGTCTTTTCCAAGAGATCCCTTGACTAGCCATGTTTTCCTGTCTGCCCACTGCCGTTGCCAAATGGGGCAACCATGTTGGTACCACAGACCTCTTCTTGCTCCTGCCTGCAGCTGACCACATCAGAAAAGGTATCTCAGGGAGACGGTGGGCTGCAGCTAGGAATTGAAGGATGGAGAAGATTCAGGCAGGCTGAAGGAAGGGACAGGGAAGAGAATGAGGGAAGGCAGGAATGGAGAGTGGAGAGCTAGAGGCAGGGCACGCTTGACTCACATGGGGTATAACTAACTGGCTTGACTGATGTTGACTAGGATTCTGACACCAGCATGCAGGTGGTCCTGGAAGGAAGAAACAGATTACAGAGGTCTTGAAAGCCACCTGGATCCATACTCTGGGCCCAAACCCCATCCTAAATATGAATAACTCAAAGGTATAGATAAGGACTTTACATTTCAGGGAGAAGTCATGTGGGGAGTGAGGAAGAACAGAACTAATATTTGTCAAACACCAGTGACTATTATAGCTGAGTTATACATCACTTACTCCTATCAATGCATTTGGTGGCAAGAAACAGAAAACTCAACTTGCAGTGGCTTAAATAAAGGGGCACAATTTTACCATACATCATAGCAAATCTGGAATTTGATGGTTTCAGCATTGGCTCAATGTCTTGATGACATCACGGTGTTGCAGGAGAATAGGGGACGTGAGAGGATGGCCTCGGGAGAGTCCATAGGACAGGCCCCCAAGTGAGGGTCCTTGGCTTCGCAGAGAAAGGAATTCAAGAGTGAGCTATAGAGAGATACACATTCTATGGATAGAATGTGGCCCGTCTCAGAAGGGAGAGTGGCCCTGGGGTTTGGGGGTTGCTAGTTTTTATGGGCTGGGTAATTTCATATGCTAACAAGTGGGAGGATTATTCCAACCGTTCTGGGGAAGGGATGGAGATTTCCAGGAACTGGGCCACTGCCCACTTTTTGGCCTTTTATGGTCAGCTTTGGAACTGCCACGGCACCTGTGGGTGTGTTATTTAGCATGCTAATATATTACAATAAGCGTATAATGAAATTCAAGGTCTTCTAGAAGTCAAATCTTCCACCATTATGGGCCTAATAGGTTCTAATCAATTTTTGTCTTATCCTCAATGGCTATGCCATTCTTTTAAAGATTGTGCCCCGCCCCCTTCCTTCTTGTCTCAAGGGCTGATGATTCTGAGATTGTCTTGATCACAAGATGGCTCCTGCAGCTCCAAACATCATATCTTTGTTCAAGGTAGGAAGTAGAGGAGAGATTCAGCTTCATTTATTACTTTTATTAGGAAAGCAGAAACATTTCCAGAACCCTCCCTCAGACTTTTGTTTATATCCGACTGCACAGAACTTTTGACCTGGTCACCCCTCACTGAAAGGGAGACTGGGAAAGTGAGTATTAAGTTCTTCCAGCCTCTAAAGTAAAAGTGCCAAGGGATAATAAAATTGAGAATGACAACCAACAGTGTCTGTTAAAACTCTTTTATTTACTTTTCACTCTAAAACTGAACAGATGTTAATATCATTTCCATATTATATGTGAGAAAATCGAGGTTTCATAAGGAAAATACACTGGTCAAGGTGACGCAGGTGGCATGTGGGAGAGTTAGAATTTAAATCCTGATTATTCTGATTCCAAAGCCCTTGCCTTTCATGTGAGCCTTGGCAGGCCTATTCCTGCTCTTGATCATGTACATCCCCTGGCTGTCTGAACAAAAATCTCTGCTGGCCCTAAAAGCAGGTGCCTGGAAATCTTACATGCTGGAAGTATGAGAGAGAAAACGTTGCAACTTCTGAAAACTATTTGATTCTCTTAGGAAGCCTAGGGCTCCTGTGGTATTGCGGGGTGGAGGTGGTGGAGAGGGTTGGTAAGGAGAAGGAAAGGCAGAAAACCATGCCCTCACTCTTTGTTCTAACTGGTAGCTAACTAAGGTTGGACATGCAGCCCTGGGAGGAGGGTATTTTTCTGAAGAGAGAACAAAGAGACCTGGAAATTTGACCCGTTAGGCTGGAGGAACTGCTCTATGAAAAGTACTGCAGGATACTCAAGCTCTCCACTGTTTCTGGAACGGGTGGCTGACAGGCCCAGTTCGTGGGGGAGCAAAAATGAGAAATAAAAGGCTTAGTTAAGTTTGACTGAATGACATTTCCTATGGGGCCGGAAATGACAAGTAGTGATTTCCTATCAATCATACCTTAGGTGACTATTCTAAAAGCAAATTGTCCCTACTGATGTTAAAAGAGAAAAAGAAAGTAAGAACATTTCTGGGTGTGGGTTTTTGCTCTTAACCTCACTGCATGTGGCTGTTTGGAAGACTTCGAAATGGAAATACCAGGTCCTGGGAGGGCAGCAGGTAGTAGGGAAATCTGGCTCAAGGTCAGTTGATATCCCTGGCTTGGGGAAGAAGCTGTTGGAGAATCCCAGCCTCTCCTGCTTGGCAGGGAAACAGTGCAGCTCTCGGGCCTCAGCTGGCACCGTGATTCCGGCCAAAGCAACCCCAGTCTGCTCAGGCTTTCCACAGAAGCCTGGGGAATGGATTCCTTTTTCCTTGAGCTGACTGATCTCGGGATGCATTTCAATTTCTCTTTCTGTTGGTGACATTATCTGTAACCAGCTCCAGGCCCTCTGTCCCTGTATTATTTCAACAGTAGTGTTAGATGAGCAGTTTTTTTGAGATTCTGGAAGCCTTTCATGGGCCAGGGCAATGGCAGGAAAAGTAAATTTCAGAGAAACGATATTGAAGGGGAACAGAATTTGCCACCTCAAAAGGTACCTCTTTGGCATAGTAATTATTTTAAGTTGATTATTTTTAAAAACCAGCAGACATAGGAGAAGCTCTGAAAAAAGAAGTTACCCTTCAGTAAGAGACACTTATAAGGGTATAAGTGTCTTTGTAAGGGTGTCTTCCTCCTTGTACCAAGAAAAGGAGAATGACTAAATCTCTAGAAATTTATCAATGAAGAAGGAATGCACTTAAATCTGCATTAAAAAGCTTACCCTAGTTTACTGTTCTTTGCCTGATGACCTCCCAAAACTTGCACCCCACCCAATCTTTCTTTTGTCTTTAGCTGTAGATGGTACTTCAGGTGGTAGTTTGGGCCATTTCAGGAGTTAACCAGTTTTCCTAGGTATCTCCCATGAGTACAGGACGTACACATGTTACTAAACTTCTCTTAGTTTTTCTCCTGTTAATCTGTCTTTATAGGGCGGTCTCAGCCAAGATCCTAGAAGGTAGAGGGAAAATTATTGTTCCTCCCCTACAATATTAAAGAAAAATACAGAGACACCTTTAAAGGACCCCTTGAACCTTTTATTTTTAAGCCTTGCACACTGGGCCCTTCCCAGCTGGCTCCAGTCTCATATCCCACCACTCCTACAAAAGTTTGATGCTCCAGTTAGATGGAACATCTACTATCTGTCCTCTCAGCGCCTGCCATGATTTTCATGCTTCTGGGCTTTTGTTTTCCCTCTGCCTGGCGTTCTTCTTGGCAAACACATTTTGGAATCATCTCAAATGTCACCATCGAGGAAGCCTTCCCTAACTCCTTTATGCAGGGAGCCTCTTGTCCCTGTGTCCATAGCATGGCCTCAACTGTGACTCTTCTCATGAGACAAAGCAGAGGTTCTCAAACATTGCACTCTCAGACTTCCTGGGGGCTTATTGAAAATACAGATTCCAGGCTTCCAACCCCAGAACTCCTAGCTCAGTATATCTAGGGTGAGGCCTAGGAATCTGCTTTATAGGCAAGACCCTAGATTCCTATGTACCCTAATACTGGAGTCCCATTGCTCTACCACATATGGGGAGTCATCTGACCATACTTTGAAAAACTCTGTGGTAGAATAATTATTTGTCTGAACTGGTCTATTGACCTTGCAATTAGACTGGCTTCTCTGGGCACAGACCAGTTGTCCACTGCTAAGCTCTGTGCCTGGCACAGAACAGGCCCTCACTATTTTAGGGAGTCAGGGGAAAAGATTATCATTTTACTGGTTTTATTGACTCTCATTTTACTGATAAAGAAATGGAGACTTATGGGACACACAACTGGCTCTCAGACCCAGGCTTGGGTCTGAGAGTTGTGAGCAAAATCTACACTTCACATATGATGATGATTTGTACAATAGAGGAATTATAAAATATAAACACGTCAGGGGGTACTTTTTCTCTTCTGTTTATGCTTCTTTGAAGTTTAGGCTAGATACCGTCTAAGCTATTTCTACTCCCATCCTCTTAGGTATGTAGTAAATAGATTTGGGGAAGTCTGTTAAGGTCATTCTCCTTTCTTTGGAAGGGCCTCCCCTAATCCTGATGCCACCCTAGAGCCAGAAAGGATAGAATGATGTTTGTAGGAAGTGACTTCAACTCTCAGTCATAGTTGACCTTGAATGAATATCAGATTCTCTCTTCAGAACTTGAACCAAGAGATACAGATGTGTCCGATCTGACACATGTGGCAGAGGGGAGCTATAAGGTCATGGTGCAACCAGAGTCACTACCATGGCAACGCAGAGCTCCACGCAAATTGATGTTATGAGGTTTCAGGAAGAAAGAGCCTTGTATAGAAAGGAGTCCAGAGAGAGAAAGAAAAAGAGAGAGGAGTATAGTCAGTTTCTAGCAGAGATAAGGGGCCATGTGTCTCCAGAGAGTGACAGCTGGATGGGCAAAGGGGCTAGCAGCTCACATATTTTCCAGTTCCTGTGTGGCTCAGCTGTATTTCCTGTCATCGCCTTCTGGGAAGTACTCCAAATTCCTTATAATCAACCCTCCTTGTCTTAAGCTAGCTTGAATCTGTCCCTCGACACCTAAGACAGTGAGCAAATAAGCGATCCACATACAGTCTTGGTATAAATAAGGCCATCTGCTACCCCGTTTCTCCTTGCTATTAAGAAGTCCCACAGCAAGCTGCCATCTTGCATTTAAATTTGATAAATTCTGACTTGTTTTCTATTTAATTCTAGGCTTAAGCTGTTCTCCCTCCCTTTTGCTGGTTTGAGAGTCTGAGTCTCAGTGAGAATACCAAGACTCAAATGTGAAGAAAGTTCAGAATAAAAGATTCAAACTAATTTGCATCGCAAGGCTTACAATGCCCACAAGCCTACTGCCTTTCCCGAGAATTCCTATATTCAGGAGCCAAGCGCAACAAATGAGACCATCTTACCAGAGCTCTGAGTCCCATCAGTTACAGGCAGACTTGGACCCGTGGAGGTCAGCTAGGAAATCGCGGGCTGACTTGGTCAAAATATACCTTGCCCCTGCCAGACCCATAGCTAATCTGTCAAAAAATCAACCATTCCATCAAATCTTCTTAAGTTTACTGATTGACATAGCACTTACTCAATAAAATATTTTGCCTGGAAACAAGAGGTGCCAATGGGGAAATTTTAGAATCAAACACATCCACTTTGCAGCCTGTTCCATCATTTCTTCCTTTATGAGTTTGAGCAAATTTACTTAAACCCTCTGAGCCTCTGTTTCCTCATTTGTAAAACATGGTTAATAACATCTACCTCGGAATGTTTCAGGAGTATTACAATGCATAATGCAGAAAAAACACACAGCAGAACAGCCAGTATATAGTGAACGCTCAGTATGTTTTTTTTCTTTCCCCGTATCACCAACTAAAGCTACATAAGACAGCAGAGATCAGTCCCCTGTACTTTCTTACTTAAATCTATCTTCCCAAATAGCTGCCAGCCAATAGCCCTGTTAACACTTGGGCGAGCTGTGGTGTGTTAGGTAGTTCCTCTCCCATGGTAAGTTGATGTCGCTACCCTGGTGTGCCCCAGCCGAGGGGGAAAGCCACTGCACCTGAGGTTGGAGGAACTGGATTCCAGTGCTGCACCATAGCCTCCCCTTCACCCTCTCCCAACTGCGAAAAGGCAGAATCATCCCTGCTTGCTGGCTGCTTGTAAAGACTGCGTAAGAAATTGGGAAGAAAAGGTCAGGGAATTGCAGTGCCCTCACAAAGGATGGCTGAAGATGGGTATGACTCTACTTAGCCTGAAGCCAGGTGAGCTGCCCTTGCAAGGAAGGCATGTTCTGGATTTGGCAATCACAAGTCATGCTAATCTGAGTGATGCTGAGGATGAATTATTGCAGAGTAGGGGGACAGAGTTATTTATAGGATAATCAATGCTAGCCTTTCATATGGTCTTTTAGGACCTTGTTCCCCAAACTGTTATCGGTAGGACATCACCAGGGAGGTCATTAGAACTACAGTATATCTCGGGCTTTACCCAGGAGCCACTGAATCAAAGTCTGCATCTTAACAAAATCCCCAGGTGATTCCTATGTTCACTGAACTTTTGAGAAGCACTGCAGTCTAGCAGAGACCACAGGAAACTGGCTTTTAGCTGGCTGCTAATTAGAATATGATACAAATCTCAGCACTGACTGAAGTCCCTTCTGTCGGTCAGCCAGGATGAGGAAAACCCTTCCTCTTTTTAGTTCTCTTTGGGCACGCATTCCCCTTAGTTGCTTTTTATTTATATAAATGAATTAGGTTTCAGATGAAAGATAACACATTAGTTTCATTAGCACCATTGACAGCAATTGTTGATGAACCACCAGTTGGTTGATTGGATCTGAGAGGAAAGAAGAGCAGCCGGGCGGAAGGGGGAACAGACACCTGTGGGAGGAGTACGATTTCCATATACATTAGTTGAGTCCTCACAAAACTCTATTAGAAGTTTTATTATCATTACTTTACAGACCGGAAACAGGCTCAGAGTTGTTGGGCAGCTTGCTAATCTCACGTACTGGGTGGAGCTGGAACTTATATGCGGGCCTGTTTGACTTTAAACCCTATATACACTGTTTGTCCCAGTTACTCTTACTGCTAAAAGAACTTAATGCAAAACTCAGGCACGTAAAACAACCATTTTATCATGCCCATGGATTCTGTGGGTCATAAATTCCAGACAAAGCACAGTGGGAATGCCTAGTCTCACCCCTAAATGGATAGGGTGACTATATGGCTGGAACTTACCTGACGGCATCTTCACTTCCACTGACTGGCAACTGATGCTGGCATCAGCTTGGCGATGTTGCCCAGAACACCTATGTGTGGCTTCTCCATGTGGCCTGGACTTTCTGACAGTATGGAAACTTCAAGGAAGTTGGACATCTTACATAGTGTCCCAGGGATCCAAAAGTGAGTACCCCAGTGAACAAGGCAGAACTTTTATCACTTTTTCTGACTGAGCCTCAGAAGTCTCAGAACCTCCATTCTATCACATTTTATTGGCTACAGGTGAGTCACAGACCTACCCAAAATTCAGGGGGAGGGAACAAAGATCCTATCTTTGATGGCAGGATTTCCAAAAGACCTGTAGCCATTTTTCTTTAATTTCTCTGAAGTTTGATGGGATACCTGAGGGGTATAGTTTGATAGAAGATGGTAGATTACTTGCATCAAATTTTTGCTTCCCACTGTTATTCAGGATCAACTATATTTAGTAGTAAAGTAGCAGGTAGGATCACAGGCCAGACCACATCTGAAAGCTGATTTATTGACCAGTGGACTTGGTGACATCTTCCAGTATTCTATGAGGCTTTGCCAAGATAGATAGGAGTTCTGAGCTCTGGTGTGCATCAGCAGGAGCTGAAAATCTCAGTTAAAGCCGCCAACTGAAAAGAGCTAGGTGGAGTCTTTGTGTCATCTGGAAGAAAAGCTGAATGTGTTGGAGGTGGACACTGGGTTGGTGATAACGGGCAGAACTGATGAAAGGCATTCATGTTTTCCCATTACTTTCAGGATTCTTTTGCTCTTTGCACTTTCTTGACCTCATTTACTTTGATAAGAAAGACTGTCTTCCAAGGTACTGTTGCTTCTCAGTCAGTTAGAGTTAAATGTCAAGGAGGCAACAGAAGAGATAATTCGTGAATCTGAAGGGAGTTAGCAAATCCAAGGGGTGAAAGCTCTAGATAGGTGTAAATAGTCTCCTTAGTTTGATTCTGATGGGTTGCAGTCATGCTCCAAATGGTTTCTCTGTGATTCTCTGGAAGACCCCCCAAACACCATCCCCTAAATGGATGAAGGAAGTATCTTGAAGGAAGTATCTCACCTAACACAGTGTTCAGTGTTACAAAGGTCATCAGCCTCAGATGAGAACAACCCCTAGTAAGACAGGAGGCCATGAGCAGAGCTGACAATAATAGTAAAGAATGTAACAGTCATAAGAGTCTAACATGTGAGGAATAAATAGCTCCTACACGCCACTCTGTGTGCTGGATGCCCAAATCACCTCATTGCTCAGTGTCTAGGACAGTTCCTGTTACATGCAGGCAGTCATTCAGCACCTTTGTCCCGTGACTGAATGACACTTTGATGGGTTACAGAGAATGGCCTCTATAGCCTCTAAGTTGTCAGTGTGCAGATACGAGTAAATGCCCAATCCCCAAATTTCCTGTCATCAACCTAACGTCAAACCACTAACACAGCCATCCTCTTCCATTGTAGTTTTCCAGCATAAGATGCTACAATACACCAGGGACTGATTTTCAGTTTCATCTGAAGAAGAGGGATGAGGACATTAACATTTAGTCCCCATATATTAGGTACTGGGGCTTAATGGTTAGGCAAGTTCGAGAGCGCAGGCTAGGAACAGGATTTGTTGAGAACTTCCTGAGTCCAGATTGGGCTGGGGAGTGGACTCGCCCACACACAGAAAGGTGGAAAGGGGAGTGGTGGTGAAAAACCTGTGTCTGCCCTGAGTGAGAAGGTTCTGAATCACAAAGGATCTGAAATATTCTGACACACGAGAGCTGCAGCAGAGGCAAAATGATCTTCTGTCTGAAGCAGCCCGGGCTTAGACACTATGCTCTGGCGGGCTGCCCATCTGCCTCTGTGCTGATGGAGATGATTTCCCTGCACTAAGTTGCTTTCGTTGTCAAAGCAGCAGCAAGAACATCCCGCAAACTTTGAAGTGAGTGTGGTGCTTGCTGAGATAATGATGAATCACAGCCTTAGATTTCAGGTTTATGAAGATACTGGCACAGATCCAGGCAGCGGTGCTGTCCCCAGTCTTAGCTGAAGACGAAACTGGACCAGGTCCCAGACTCCATCCAGAGCCCATTTTTTCCACACTTTTTCTCTTCAGGATGTTAAGTACTGATTTGGTCTGTTTTCTTCAAGTAAGGAATACCGTATTCACCCATATAACTGTTGCTTTCAGAATTTTTTTTTTTTTTTTTTTTTTTAGCACAGGGGAAGCAGGCTGAAAATTTGATGCGTTTTTTTATTCTAATTTGTGTTTCTGTGGTGAGACATTACAACAGGCTCAGCATTTCTCCTCCCCTAGTATCAGGTGCCCTCTTCTATATTAGTTCAGACACAATGAAGTCTTGGACTTTCTGGCTGCGACTAGTGGGCCCATAGGTCCTTACTTTAGGCAGAGAGGCCAAGGTGGTGTGTGGTGCCATCTTTTGCCACAGAATGCTGCCAGCCTCCAGGTATTTCTCGCCACAAGGTGAAAAGTGAGAGTGTGGATGGATGAACGTAGATTCACAGATGGGATTTTATTTGATTTCATTCAATTCAAGGTAATCAGCTCCCTTCCTGTTCTCCCCCATCCCATCCCCATTCAGCCCACTCAGCCCCTTCCATTCCATCTGTCTTGTCTATTTTGCAAGTTTCATTTCACTTATGTGGATGTAAAATTCTATTCTCTTCACTGAGCTCTCCGATGGGAGGACAAAACATCCTGCTAGCCATCCCAGGGTACTCAAAGATTAGTAAATCACAGGCAGCCCCTTACTAAAGTCACTTAGGGAATTTATCAGGCTGTCTTCAATTTTACCACTCCAAGTACCTTCCATTGCTCCTCCTGGTCTTCCTCTCAGAGGCATCCCTTCTATGTCTCTTCCTTTGAGGCACTGTGAGAAGGAAGAAGGGAGCACAAAGAGAAAGGCTGGCATCTTGGGCTCTGACTAGTTCTTATTTCCCTGAAGCTCCAGAATGTGTCCAATACAAGGCAGAGTTGTCACACTACACATCTGTTTAATTGACATCTGTGTTGGCTGAATGAACAAGAACCTTGGCCCAGACTCTTCCCCTCTCTGGGTCTCAGATTTGGGTTCTTGTAGACTAGGTGACTTGATTAATTCAAAAGTTTTTAGACTTTGGTAGAGATTCTGATTCAGAGACTGGTTCCAGCGGGATCAGACTCTGAGAGGCAGGGTAGCACAATGATTAGAGGGCTTATAATGAGCGCTTGGGAGAAGAGAAAATGGGGCAACTTATTCATATGAGGGATTTTCTTGGAAAATATTGTGTATGATTAACTGTCTTACCTAAGAAGAAGAGGCCATATCAAATATGTGATTTATAGTACATTGCTTTGAATAAATGAATAAAAATAATTTTGTCATGGTCAATGAAAATTGTACACAAAAATGTTTTGATTCCCAAGTATTATTAAACATGGTTAGATAAGCAAGATAAGGTTGCTGAGATTAAAATGTTTAGTTCCTCTATTTTCTCCACGGGCCTTAGGAGGTATTAGCTCTACTTCTGGAGCTGCACAGAGGGCCAGCTTCTGGGGGGTGTGCTGTTAGGGGTGCTATTGAAGAGCAACTGTCTGCTGGGAAAATGCCAGAGCAGGAAATAGATCCTTTCCTAGCCCAGAAGAGCCATGGGTAGATGGTGCATCTCCCTTCATAGTTTTCCAGATCCAACAATCAATCAGAACTCTTTTCTTCTTATTGCCAACCAGTAAATACCAATTGTGAATCTATTATGTTCCACGAAGTAGTGGTGAATAAGAGAGACTCTGTCCTCAGTAATATTTAATATTTATTATATGGTGGGCACTAAAACTCGGCATGTAGTAACTCATGTAATCCTCACAACCTTAGAAGGCAGGTACTGTCATCATCTCCAGTTTAGAGATGTGAAAATAGAGGCACTGAGAAGTCAAAATACTTGCCTAGACTTACAGCTACTTAAACAGGAGGGGAAGTGTGGCTGGAATTTGAATCCAGGCTTCAGGGCTCCAGAGCCCAAGCCCTAAACACTAACACTGTGCCACACCATATATGCATACGGTGAGCCTGCTAAGAGCCTCTGGTTGAATGTGCAATTCAGTTAACACACAGAGGTAGGTTAGAGAGGATTAAAACTGGCTTTGAAACACCCAATAGGTAAATTTACAAACAACTTTGCAGCACTTTTTTTTTCCATTCTGAGCTGTCCTGCTGCCTGAAAACCCCTTATATGTACCCATAGATTGGCGCCCTTAAAAATATACTTTTCTGAGATATGATTTACATAAGATGATATGCCCAGATCTTAAGTATACAGTTAAGTGAGTTTTCACAAATGGATACATTGGTACAGCCACCACTCCAAACAAGAATATTTTTATCGCCTAGGAACCTCTTCTGCGCACTCAATCACCTCACCCTCCATTCTTTTTCTGTCCAGATGACCTCTGATTTCTATTAACATAACTTAGTTTTGTCTGTTCTTTAATTTCTACATATAACTGAAATCATGTAGCATGTACTCTTTTGCGTCTGGCTTTGTTCACCCTCCACGTTTTTAAGATTCATTCATTATATTGTGGGGGTTATTTTGCTTTTGTTTTATTACTGAGTCCACTGCATGAGTTTACCATACTTTTAAAATTCATTTACATGTTGACGGCTTTTTGAGTTGTTTCTAGTTTTTTGGCTATTTTGAATAAAGTTTCCATGAACATTTTAATACTTTGTGTGAACACATTTTCATTTCTTTTGAGTAAATACCTAGGAGTTGAATTGCTGGGTCTTACGGCAAGTGTAAGATTAACCAAACTGTTTACTGAAGTGTTTGCATCTTTTTTCATTCCTACCAGCAAGCAATCTAGGATAGTTACGGTGGATCCATATCCTCACCAATATTTCGTATTGTTGACCTTTTTAACTATTCTAGTAGCTGGGAAGTGGTATCTCATTATGGTTTTGATTTGCATTTCTCTGATGACTAATGATGTTAAATATCTTTTCACGTGTTTCTTGGACACTTGTGTATCTTCTTTTGAGAAATGCCTGCTTGAATCTTTTGCCCACTATTTAATTTGCCTGACTTTCAAAATACTAAATTCTAAGAGTTCTTTACATATTTCAAATTCCAGTTTTTTGCTTAATTTATGTATTATGATTTCCCCCCCAATCTGTGGTTTATCTTTTGTTTCCTTAATACTGTATTTTGAAGAAGTTTTAAATTGGGCTGAAATACAATTTAACAATCTTTTCTTTCATAGCTGATGCTTTTTGTGTCCTAGGTAACATGCTTTACACTAAGGATATGGAGATATTTCCCATCATTTTCCTCTAGCAGTTTTATAGTTTTAGCTTTTATGCTTAGGTCTGTGATCCATCTTGAATTAATTTTTGCATATTGTGTGAGGCAGAAGTCCGGATCAATTTGTATTATGCTGATACCAAGGTTTTCCAGTAATATTTGTTAAAAAGAGAGTAATTTTCTTATGGAAATACTTTGGAAGCTTTGTTGAAAATAAATTAATTGCATATGTGTGAGCCTGTCTTTGGGCTATCTTCTTTCCTTTGGTCTACCTATGTGTTCTTCACATATATCACAATGACTTGGTTATTGTAGCTTTTTAGTAAATCTTGAAATCAGGTTCCATAATTCTTCCAATTCTGTTCATTTTCAAAACTGTTTTGGCTATTCAAAGTCCTTTGTATTTCCACATAAAGTTTAGAATCAGCTTGCCATACCTGCCGAGATTTTGACGAGATGAATTTGGGCAGACTTGGCAACTTTATAATATTGAACCTTCCTATTTATGAATAAAGCTTATTTTTCCTAAATTTATCTGTCTCCTTTAGTTTCTCTCTGTAATGTTTTACAATTTACAATGTAGAGATTCTACACAGTTTTGCTAAATATATTCCAAAGTATTTTACATTTTTAGATGCTATTGTAAGTGCTATTGCTTTTTAATTTTAATTTTTTCAATTATTTTTCCTACTATATATAAGTGCAATTGATTTTTGGATATTAAATTTGTATCCTGTGTCTTTGCTAAATTCTTTTATTGAAAGCAGTAGGTTTTTGGGTAGATTCCTTAAGAGTTCCTATGTAAGCAATCATACTGTCTATTATAAAGATAGTTTTAACTACCTTAGTCTAATCTTCGTATATTTTACATTTTTATTTTGACTTATTGTACTGGCTAGAATTTCTGGTGCAGTGTTGAATAGAAATGCTGAAAATGGATCAATATGTCCCAGTCTTAATTGTAGAGGAATAGCATTTAATATTTCATTATTAAGTATGATGTTAGTTGGAAGATTTCTATAGATACTCCCTATCAAATTGAGAAAATATTCTTCAATATTCCTCTAGTTTTTCTTTGCTGAGAGATATTTTTTAACATCAATGAGTGTTGATTTCTGTCAAATGCTTTTCCTGAGTCTATTACCAGGATCATATTTTTTTCCTTTATTCTGTTTATACAGTGTACTAAATCAATTGATTTATTAATGTTGCACCAAGATTGTAGGATGTCTGATTTGGTCATACTAATATTACCTTTTTTTTTTTTTTAAAGCTTTTTATATATTGCTAGATTTCATTGACCATTATTTTTGATTTAGAATTTTTGCACCTATGTTAATGAGGGATTTAAAAAAAATATCCTCAAGGATTTGTTATCAGAATTATACTAGCCTTATAAAATGAGTTGGGAAGAGGATATTTTCTGAAAATGTCTAAGTATTTGTATATTAAGATTTTCTATTTCATCTTGTTTTAGTTTGGCAAGTTGCATTTTAAAGAAATTTGTCCATTTTATCTAAGCAGTCAAATTAGTTTGCATAAAATTGTTCATAAAATATCATCATTATTCTGTGACTATGAGATCTCTAACGATGCATATCATTTCTCTTATCTCTTACTGTTTCTCACAATTAAACTAGTCTAGCTTTTTCCAAGACACAGTTAAGAGACTGAAAAGACTAGCCACAGACTGGAAAAAGACATTTGCCAATCATATACCCAATAAGGAACTTTTGTACAGAATATGTAAAGTACATTCAACACTCGATGATGATGAAATAACTGATACAACAAAAAGTGGGTAAAAGTTTTGAACAGAAACTTTACCAAAGAGGATATACACGTGGTAACTAAACATGTGAAAAGTGCTGTAGGTACTTAGGGAAAGCCAAATTAAAAGAAAAACGAGTTAATGTTACATACCACTTAGAATGGTTAAAATTAAAAAGACTAGCCATATCAAGTGTTGGCAAGGGTATGGAGTAACTAGAACTCTCATACAATGCTGGTGGTGATGAAAAAATGTTTTAAAAAAAGTTATACATAAACCTACCATAATTCAGTCATACCACTCAAGAGAAACAAAAGCATACATTCGTATACAGATTTATACGTAAGTATTCAGAGAAGCTTTATTTGTATTATTTGTATTATTTATATGGACAACAACATGCATGAATCTCAAAATAATTCAGCTGAGTGAAAAAAAGAATATGTGATGTATGATTCCATTTACATAAATTCTAAATAATGCAGTCTAATCTAGAGTGACAGAAAGCAGACCAGTGATTGCCTGGCATGAAGAATGGTGGGTGGTAAGACTACAGAGGTGCATAATGAGTCTATTGAGGGTAATGGATATGCTTATTATTTTGACTGTGGTGATGGTTTCACAGGTATATACATATATGACAAAATTTATTAAATTTTACTCTGTAACCATGTATTGTTTATTGTATATTACTTACAACCCAATAAAACATTTAAAGAAACTATAGATATTATGCAACTTTCATGAGAAATTCATTATTTATATCTCTGCTTAGGAGGAGAGATACATGCTAGGCAAAACATAAATCTAACCATCTAGAAATATTTTTATCATTTAAATATCTTCATGCAAATAGAGCTAAGTTATACATACAGTGTGATTCTAGCCCTGAAGATAGAAAACAGAAAAATGTAGGTTCAAGAAGCTGAAACCTTGGCTCCCACTGGCACTTTGTTATTAAGTATGTATAGCTGGAGCCATGCATTTTCATAATGTTAATGATGGACATAATTGTTGAGCTGAATTTTAAGTCTTGAAACTAAAATAGCTATCACTGAGAGCTATGTGGAGCCCAATTAGAAACGAATTGAATTGTAAGTGTAAGTTGCTGAATATAGTAATATGGCGGCAGATGTACGGTGATTAGTTTGTAGCACTAAGCCTTTCACTTTGTGACTTTCGTAATACCTTCTAAAAGAGGAGAAGTAGCTATGGACAGGCAGTATGGGACTTGGAATCTGCAGTGTTTTTAGGATTTATTTTTCTGCAGTAAACCAGGGCTTGAATGTTGGCAAGCAATGCTGGTGACAGAAGATTTTGGCTCAGGAATCACAGACTATAGTGTGTGTGGTAGTGAAAGAGCTAGATGCTAAAGTTGGGCAATGAAATGTATGGTTTTTGAGTGGGATGTCAATACATAAAGGAATAATTCCACTGATTTGCTGGTAACAGATAACTGAAAAGTTACCATAACAGTTAGCCAAACTTTAAATCAAGTTCTCAGAATATTCATAATCTTAAGGAGTAGTACCAAGAAGAGTAATTTGGGAGTTGGGTAGACTTGGGTTGGAATCCCAAATTCACCTCCCAAGGTCACTTACCCTAACATGAGAATTTGCTCAATGCTGCAAAAAAGATCTAAAAGGGGCAAGACACATATTGCACTTTCAACCTCTACTTTGCAGGGCTCTGATAAGAATTAAAGCTGCTGTCTATAAATAGTGCCTTGTATAGTGCCTTGCACATACATGAAGTAGGTGTTAAAGAAACTTGGGTAGGGATCTGAACTAGGAGTCAGAGGATCTGGTCCTAGAAGAAGTTCTACCACCTAACAGCTGTGTGCTCTCAAGCAACTCACTGGTCACGTCTCCTTTCTGAGCTAATGAGTGCTAATGCGGCTTCTATCTTCATAATTCTATAACTTGCTTCCCTCTTCTGTTCTTAACTTTTTAATTGTGATAAAGAAAACAATACAAAGAATAAAAGTTCAAACAGTGAGTGGAGAATGAAATACTGGTCTGTTATCCAGGACCTTATATTATCAACTGTCTTTTGTGTATTTTTTCAGGAAATGTCTATGCTATCTCTGTGTTTGTATGTGTGTTTACTTTTACACAATAAGATACATATATTGTTCTAAACCTACTGTTCTATACTTTAATCAATTTCCCCCCAAGTACCAGTTTATCTTGAAGATCTTTCCATATCAGCACATACAAATCTGCTAACATTAAGTCCATGTCAATGACATTATAATGGCTGCATTATATTCCAAATAAATGGAAGTAATATTGTTTATTTAATTGATTCCCCATTAATAGACATATAGGTTATTTTTCTTTGCTTTTAAAAATAATGCAGCAAACATCTGTGCACCTTATTTTTTGCATATGCATACATTTATTTGTAGGATGGTTTTTTTTAGAAGTTGAATTGCTGGATCAAAGGGTGTGTATAGCAAAATTTTGATAAATATTTACAAATTGTTCTCCAAAGAGGACGAACCAATTTATATATGGCCACTACTATGTGTTTGTAATGATTTCCCCACACACTTATCAACCCTGTGATAACTTTGGTTTTTGTAAAGAGCAATTTTTTATTGACATAATTCAGTTTATCCTCCACTAGTCTCATTTTTTCCCAGTAGAAACAACTTGATTCAACAAATATTTAATCTTGTAAAACTTCATTCTATGTGAAGTATAGAATTAGATGTTTGGAGAAGTTAAAATTCATTAGATACAGTCTCTGCCCCTGACCAGATGCTAACACTGTTGAGGGAGGCAGACACACTCTGGCCTCAGATTACCTTTCCCACCTTGTCTATTTGTAATAACTTCTGTGACCACTGTGGGCTGAAAATGAGCAAGTTTCATGAATATTTTAAGTGAGTACTAGAAGTTTCATGAATATGTTAAGTAGGTGTGAGAATTTCCATGAATATATTAAGTAGGAGAATGATTAGCATGGATAGTGCAGCCACAGCTCACTAAGCTCCATCTCCCACACACTCATTTACTCCCATCTGCATTTTTTTTTTCACTGCTATGAGCTACTACAGGAGATGTGATTGGGAATTTATGATTTATCATGCCACTTTCACAGCTCTTCCAGGTTAGTGGACTCACTATCCCAACGGTCTATAACTACATTGTAAAGGTTCTGCATCACTATGGAAAAGAGAGCCCCTCTGAAAAACAATGATGTCTTTAAAGAGCAGCAATATGCCATAATCGGGACAAGAAACAAAATATTTGAGGCATATTTTAGGGTGGCCTGCCCTGAGCCCCAAGAGTGGGCAAAGCAGCACACTGTATAGGTCCTTGAATGCTATGCTGAGGAATTACATGTATTCTACAGTCAATGAAAATCTATTAATATTCTTTTTTAAAACATTTTTTCATTGAGTTATAGTCATTTTACAATTTTGTGTCAAATTCCAGTGTAGAGCACAATTTTTCAGTTATACATGAACATACATATATTCATTGTCACATTCTTTTTTTCGCTGTGAGCTACCACAAGATCTTGTGTATATTTCCCTGTGCTATACAGTATAATCTTGTTTATCTATTCTACATATGCCTCTCAGTATCTACAAATTTTGAAATCCCAGTCTGTCCCTTCCCACCCCCTGCCCCCTTGGCAACCACAAGTTTGTATTCTATGTCTATGAGTCTGTTTCTGTTTTGTATTTATGTTCTTGTTTTTTTTTTTTTTTTATTTAGATTCCACATATGAGTGATCTCATACGGTATTTTTCTTTCTCTTTCTGGCTTACTTCACTTAGAATGACATTCTCCAGGAACATCCATGTTGCTGCAAATGGCATTATGTTGTTGCTTTTTATGGCTGAATAGTATTCCATTGTATAAATATACCACATCTTCCTTATCCAGACATTTAGGCTGTTTCCACATCTTGGCTACTGTAAATAGTGCTGCTACTAATATTCTTAACAAGGGAAATGTTGAATCATTTCAATCGCAGGAGACAGAAGGTGACTTAGAGGCAAAAGATTCTCAAGAAGGCTACTGAGGGTGAGAGAAATGTGGGCCTACATTAGAACCTTGATTGCGGGGAAAGAAACAGCAGGTGCATATCTGAGTTGAGCTGAGTAATATAACCCATGTTGGATATAGGAGATCAGGGTGAAATAAGTAGTAGATAATGCCAAAGCTTGCTTCCAGAGCAATTGAAAGGATGGTAAGTCTCTTCATCAGAAATGGGCAGCAGAGTAAGTTTGGAGAGATAAGGAGTTCTCCTCTGGACTTGTTAGGAGTGAGAGGTAATAGAATATACAGGTGCCTACATGCCCCTGTGCCTGGAAAAGGGAACCTGAAATCAGAGGACAGATTGGTAGTGCCCCACCAAAGAGACAGTCAAAGCCAATAGAGTTAGTGTGCATGGATTCAGTGGATGGTTTCTGTTCTTGGTATAGGGAAATGTTCACCACTAACATTTATTTCATGTGACTATGTAAATCACTATAGTGGATCTGAAATGGCTAGTGGAGATGGCTTGTAGCCAAAAGAAAATGTGTCAATTTGTCCCAGCCATTGTTACTCATAAAATATTAAGAAGTGAAAGAAAGGAGGAGACTGCTAATATTGTCTGTATTTCTGAGGGTGTTTCCCAATCACTCAGGATCCAAAGTGGGGCATTAGTTCCTGCCTGTTCACATGGAAGCTTCATTCCCAAGACGCACCACATCCTCAGGTTGCACTGTTATTAAAGATTTGGAATCAGTGGGGAGAAAGGGAAAGTTGGAGAGCAATAAACCTAATTTCTTGAAGACTCTTGGCTTCCTTCCTTTGATAGGGTATACCCCAAAGTAAGAATATTTTTCATTTGACATTTTTTGCTTCTCCCCATATTGATGTTCAAGTATGCCAAGTAAAAGTATTTTAAGACCAAATCAAATTATACCTATGACACATTTTTATTTCTAATTTTGTCAGGTGTATCTTACAATATCTTAAAGGTAGATGTAAAAATTAGTATCCTCTCCCATTCTCCCTAGACATTTTTTCATGGATTCAAAATCTGTAAAACAAAATTTCCTAGTAAGTAGAAAAAATACCTATTAATTCTAAAGAAGTGTTGTATCTATTATCAATGGGGCATAACTGCAAAAGTAATATATGCTCATTGTAATAAAATTCAAGTTGAAGTTTTCAACTCAAGAATGCTCCCACTCCCCATCAACAAATCCACTCTTTCTATGTTCGGACAGTTCATAGCAGTTTGATGTTTAACTCTTCAGACCTTTTATATTTCTATGAACATTTAATCATATATATATACACACATACACGTATATATACACTATATATACATATAATACTATATATACACATATATGGTAAAATATATAAAGAAAAAGAAACATGGATATTCCTCAATCTTTTTATTGTTTATATATTATCCCATAGTATAGGTGTACCATAATTTATTTAACTGTTCCTTTTATGATAAACATTTAGGTTGCCAATAAGAATGTCTTCATTTAAAAGAAGTATCAGCTAGGGATGCTAGTCAGTGCAAATTAAGTCAACTGGTGACTGAAAAATAAATTCATTTAAAATTTCTATTTTAAAAACCATACTTAAATTTGTTAAAATATTTGTTCACATGATACTGTTGATGGAAAAGATGAGAGGAAATGACCACTCTCAGATTCTGCTAGGAAATATGGAAATCAATGCATTTTTGCTGAGAAGGAATTTGGCAGTGTGTATCAAGAGTTTTAAAATGATTTATCACCTTTGATCCAGTAATTCCATTTCTAGGGATTAATCTCAAAGTAATATTAAGTGTTATAGAAAAAGATTTATGGATATAGATATTTAAGAGTCTTATTTATTACAGAAAAAACATGAAAACAAATACTAACTAGTGTTTAAGTAAATTTTGGCACAGTAATATGACTGAATTGTAGTTTGCAGCCAATATAATCATGCTTTAAAAAATTTAATTGCATGAAAAACACTTACAATACAATGCCAAGTGAAAAAATCTGGTGTTATCTCTTGAAACGTCTTCTTTACATTTTTAAATTTCATTTTTCATAAGAAACACAGTTTTACATAAAGAATAAACATTGCTATGATAATTTGTGCTAAAAGCTGTAACAGGTGTTTATAAAGGGAATGTCCTAGCTTCTTCCTGCTGACACAGCTTATGGAAATGAATGAGGTTTCTACGGGTGTCTTCCAAAAGGGGAGGATCATTTTGTTTCAGTTTTTTTTGGTGAGTTGGGACAGCATCTATGGATATACACCCTGGGGAAGGAAAGTCTCACTCTGTGTAAGAGGATGAAAGACTCATTAGAGGACTGTAGAATATAACACGTCTTTTGCTCAGTTGAGGCTTCTTGTGTGTTTCTTCAGATACAAAGCACACCTTCCTCTCATCCCCTGACAGCATTGCTCCCACGACTGAGACAGAGGACAAAGCCCAAATCCACCACTCTGAAAACATTTTATAGGTCTGTATTCTAGGTGAAAGCATATACTGGAAAATTGCTGTTCAAACCTCAAAGTTTTGTGACTTAAAGGCAAATACTAGAGAAGTGATTTTCCTCCTTGATGTTAGAAAGAAAGCAGAAGTCTCAGAATTCTAACAGTTGAGAAGTAGTGAGGAAGCACAAAGTTTGATGTAAGGGTTATTTTATTTGAAACATAAATTCTGTTACTTCAATCATAACTCCTGGTATTTTAAATTTTTTAACTTAAAAATGTTTGAAATTTTGATCTGCAGTTCCAATAAAACTGCTAATAGTTTATTCCACTGGACCATGCAATTAAGACACCTACCATTACTTGACAGCAGCATTCTTACATGTCAGTGTTACCTTTTATAATGGTTAAAAAGGCCTGTAAGTTGAATTAGCAAATGTAAACTATAAGATGGATGACTGTATTAGACTGGTTCCCTGATTTCCAACTGTTCATTGAAGGGTTTTATGTGTCCTAACCTCTTCCCTGCTCCCTCTTCATCTCCCCCTTCTTCTCTTCCTCCTCCTTCTTTTTCTTCCTTATTTCAAATAGCTCATTGCTCACCCAAACTGTGATTCTAGTGAAGTTTTTTTCATCTTTCCTACCACCATGAGAATGTCATTATCCAGACAGATTACCATCATCTTGGTACCACTTAGATAGATTTCTGTATTTTAAAAACATGTTGAACATACTTGAGATTAATATGTTCCACATCAAAATCTAGGTGCTATCAGTCATGAAAATCGTAACACCTCAGTCTTGGGATACAGAAATCAGAACCCTTTCTGAGCATCTCCTGACTCGAGGTAGGCAGGAAGCTTTCTTGCTTTCTGGCCATTAGCTGGAAGGAAGTAAGTCTGGAGTTGCTATTGGCTATATTCACAGACTTGTAGAAAAAAACCCTAAATGTATTAGGGAAGAAGAAGGCGAAACAGAGAGAGAAGCAGAGATGAATAACACACACACACACACACACAGGGGGCGAGTATGAGAGAGAGGAGAAGCTTGTAGCTCTTTCCCCTTTTGCATTAACTAATCTAGGTTGGATTTCTATCACTCGAAATCAAAGAGTTCTGCCTCTTTAAATGACCATATGGGATTCACAGTCAGAATCAGATATAGCAGTAGGTATATGGAGTTATCCCTGGATACACTAACTTTACGTGTGTGTGTGTGTGTTTTAACTCCAAAGTAAAGATGAGTATTTAAGGATTAAAGCAGTAGGCACTTTGCAAAAGAAATGCCAAACTTCAGTTTCTTTGAAATCTCTTAGCTTTGGGGAAGAGCTGGAGATGATTAGGACAAGGAGTTTCACTTATAAATAAGAAATGAGGAGGGAGCAGCAATATCCTTCTACAGCACAGAAGCTGTCTTGAAAAGGAATAAAAGGAATTAATTTAGAATCCAAGGCATCCCACTTTTCATCTTCTCTCAGAAACTAAAATGTGATTGAATACATTATATAGTGATAATACAGAATTTGCCCTTTCCATATTTAAGGAAGATGAGTCTGTGGATAGATTTTTTTTGCCTATTAGTTCAGATAAAGAAAATCCTCTTTCTGTCTTTATATTCCCCATATCAGGGAGGGTCCAGGGAGGGATACAACTTTCCTTCTTTCTACAAATATCAGTCAGGTTTTTCTCGTTTTTCCCACCACGAGAATGCCACTGTCCAAACAGATGATGATCATCTTGGTATCACTTAGATTTCTATATTTTGAAAGCATGTTGAACTTACTGGAGACTAATGTATACCACATCAAAATGTAAGTGTTATCAATTTTAAAAGCCAATAATTTGTGGACACTTAAGGAAAAGTGGTGGTCCTAAGGGCACTCCATGGAGTTCTGAATTCCTGGAATGACTGGCTTCTCTGTTTCTAGTATGAGAGCTCACTCTAGTCTTCCTCTGACTAACGTATAAATGATATTTTAACAGTTGATTCATTACCTGGAGGTGTATCAAGTATTGCCTCCTACTTGTATCTGGAATAGATTATGGGTGGTATAATATTTATTGGCTGAATAAATTCTCCAACTTTTGCATAGAGAGAAGCACAGATAAGGTATTATTTTTAGAGCAAAGACATCTATAATCTCACCCTAATTCATTTATACACTGTTCCTTTTCTTGCTGGGAAGTAGACTGGTAAAAAAAAAATTAAAGTGATGATGGGTTATATTGTTTTGTTTTTTTTTTTAATATTTTTTTACAACTTGGATACTTCCTAAATGATTTTATGGAGAAAGACTTTACATGATCTAACAGTGTCAATCAGGCATTGGCAGCCTTTCAAGGTGGTGGATAGCTCTTTTTATTCCACTGTCTGTCAATGTTTGGTGTTGGCAGAGAGAGCTGCCCTGAAAAGATGGTGGTGAGTAAGGAATACTTCCTCCTACCACACTCCTGAGATGAGGGACACAGCAGCTATATGTCACCTCACAGGGAGCAAAGTGGTGTTTAGAACTAACAAGCTCTCAGGCCCTGGAAGGGAATAGAGGGAGAGGCCAGGAGCCACTGGGTCAGCGTCTCCCTGCAGACAAAGCAGTTGTGCTCCATGGGTTCTTGTCAGCTGCCTTTGGCTGGCTGTGATATAGACCAATGCTTCTCTCCTGACATTTAAAAAACAGCTTTATGGAGCTTTACTGATGTGTGACAAGGTACATTTAAAGTGCTACTCGTCCTTCTGGGTACTATTTGGTAACTTCTGACGTAAGTATATGCCCATGAAGCCATCACCAAACCAAGACAATGTACAAAAATGTAACTCCTAAAAGTGTCCTCCTGAAGCTTTGCTTTTCCTTGCACCAGCTCCTCCTCGCTCTCCTCCACCTCCATTCCTAGGCAATCACTGATCTACTTTCTGTCCCTATAAGATTACTTTTCATTTAATAGAATTTTTTGTAAATGGAATCATGTAGTACATAGTCTTTCTTTCTCTTAGCATAATTATTTTTGAGATTTATCCATATTTTGACGTGTATCAATAGTTCATTCCTTTTCATCGCTGATTATTCCATTGTATGGATATAGTATGGTTTGTATTCACCTATTGATGGACACTTGGGTTGTTACTAGTTTTTGGCTACTAGAGATAAAGCTTCTGTGAACATGCGTGTGCAAGCCTTTGTATGGATATATGCTTTCATTTCCCTTGGTTAAATACTTAGGAGTGGAATACTGGATCACATGGTAGGTCATGTTGAACATTTTTGAGAAATTGCCAAACTGTTTTCCAAAGTGGTTGTACCATTTTACATTCCCATCAGAAGTGTATGAGAGTTCTAGTTTCCTCACATTCTTGCCAACTCTTAGGATGATCCTCTTTATAATTTAAGCATTCTAATAGGCGTGAAGTGGTAGCTCATTGTAGTTTTAACTGTATTTCCCTAAACCTCTTACTATGATTGTGGATTTATTTTTCCTTTCATTTCTATTCAGCTTGCTTCATATATTTTGAAGCTGTTTTAGCATGCATAAATGCCTAGGATCGTTATGTCCTCTTCATGAATTAATCTCCTTATCATTATCAAATGTCCTTCTTTATACTTAGTAATACTCTTTATTCTGAAATCTCTTTTGTCTGATGTGATATAGCCACTCCAGCTTTCCTTCGATTAGAGATAGCATGGTGTATCACTTTTCATTCTTTTACTTTGAGTCTATTAGTGTCTTTATAGTTAAGCTGTGTTTCTTTTGGCAGCATACAGTTGGACCTTGCTTTTTATTCAATCTGACCACATCTCCCTTTTCATTGAGGTATTTAGATCATTTACATTTGACTTAAGTATTGATATGGTTGATATAAATCCACCTTCTTTTTCTTTGTTTTCTCATCTATTCTTTGTTTCCGTATTTCCTCTTTTCGTATCTTCTTTTGGATTAATTTATATAATTCCACTTCATATCTTTTATTGGCTTGTTAGCTATAACTTTTCGTTTTATTAATTTAGTGGTTGCTTTAGGATTTATAGCACACAACTTTAATTATTACACTCTTCAAGTACTATACCATTTTACATACAACAGTATACTCCCATTTTCCCGTCCTGAACTTTGTGCTGTTTTATCACACGTTTCACTTTTATATATTTTGTAAACCTCATATTACATGGTTTCTCTTTTTGTTTAAACTAGGGGTTGGCAAACTTTTCCTATAAAGAGACAGTTAACATTTTAGGCTTTGTGTGCCATTTGGTCTCTATTACAATCTATCTCTACTGTTGTAGCTCAAAGCAGCCATGGATAATGTATAGTGCATGACTGTGTTCCAACAGTACTGTATTTTAAAAATAGTCCACAAGAAGGATTTGGTTTGTCTTAGTCCATTTGGGCTGCTATAACAAAATACCACAGACTCAGTAGCTTTGTAAACAACAGACATTTATTTCTCACAGTTTTAGAGGCTGAAGTCTGAGATCCGGGTGCCAGCATGGACAGATGAAGACACTTTCCAGGTCACAGACTTCTTGTTGTCTCTTCACATGACAGAAGGGGCAATGGATCTTTCTGGAATCCCCTCTGTAATGCACTAACTCTGTTCATGACTGTTCCACTCTCATAACCTAAGCACCTCCCAAAGGCCCCACCTGCTAATACCATCACCTTTGGGCATTAGGATTTCAACATGTGAATTTTGGGGGGATACAAACATTCAGACCGTAGCATGGTCTGTGGGCTATGGTTTGCTAATCCCTGGTTTAAATAGTCAGTTATCTTTTTAAAGACATTACCATGTCTGGTATTCTTCATTCCTTTATGTGGATTCATATATTCTCTGGTATAATTTTCCTTCTATCTGAAGAAGTTACTTTAAGATTTCTTGCTGTGCAGCTTTGTTGATGTTAAATTCTTCCAGCTTTTGGATGCCTGAAATATTCTTAATTTCACCTTTATTTGTAAAAGATATTTTTCTGGTATAGAAGTCTAAGTTAACAGTTACTTTCCTCTTGCCTTTAAAAAAGTGTTTCTTCACTCTTTTCTTACTTGTGTTGTTTCCAACAAGACATCTGTTGTCATTTTTGTCTTTATTCCTGTTTACATGTGACTAGTAATTTTTTTCCTTTGGCTGCTTAGAATTTTTTCTCTTTATAATTGGTTTTAAATAATACTTGGTAGAGTTTTCCTCATGTTTCTTGCACTTAGGGTTCATTAAACTTCTTGGCTTTATACATTTATAGTTTTTATCAAATGGAAAAACTTTGGCCATTATTCTTCAAACATCCCCCTTCCCTAACATTTCAGGGATCTACTCATTTGTGTACTAGGACTCTTGATGCTCATCTCTCCTCTCCTCCTCCTCCCCCTTCTCTTCCTCTTCCTTCTCCTTTCCTTCCTACACATTTTCTTTGTGATTCATTTTGGAGAGTTTCTATCATCATGTCATCAAGTCACCAGTCTTCTCTTCTGCACTAATTGGCCATTTCCTTCAACCAGTGTATTTTTCATTTTATACATTTTCATTTTTAATTCAAGAAGTACAATTTGGGACATTTAAAAATATCTTACATGTCTCAACTTAACTTCTTAACATATGGAATACTATTATAATGTCTGTTTTAATTTCCTTTTCTGCTAACTTTAACATTTATGTCAGTTCTGGGTAGGTTTTGGTTGAGTGATTTTTTTCTCCTCATTATGGGCTGTATTTTCCTGTTTCTTTGCATACGTGACTAGATGCCAGACATGGACTTTTACTTTGTTGGTTCTTTATATTCCTATACATTTAATGAGTTTTGTTCTGGATGCAGTTATGTTAGTTGGAAATAATTTGATAATTTTGGGTTCCACTTTTATGATCTGTTAGGTGGGCCTGAAGTAGTGCTCAGTTTAGAGATTACTATTTCCCACTACCAGAGATTTTTTTTAGGTATGCTACTCAATCCCCCATGATCTATGCAGTTTTCCAATCTGCCTATGTGAGGTCAGGCATTGTTCCTTCTAATCCTTTTATGTGCTTTTTTCCCCCAGTCTCAGGTAGTTTCCTTACATGCATGTGCTGATCAGTACTTAGCTAAGTAATCTGAGAAAGTACTTTCAGATCCCCAAAGTTTTCTCTTTGAACTATCCTTTCCTCATCAGTAGTCAGCTCTCCAATTGCCTTGGTCCTTTAGGACTTTTAGCCTCATTTCCTCAAACTTACGAAGTTAGGAAGGGTCCAAGGGGCTCTGCCTGGTTTTCTTCTCCCTGCACTGAACTCTTTCAGGAGAGTGTGGTAATTGTAGCCCTTACCTTATTTACTTCCCATCTCTCAGGGAGCACTGTCCTTCTTTGCCTGATTTCCAGTATTTTGAAAACCATCATTTCATATATTTTGTCACTTTTTAGTTGTTTCAGGGGGAAGGTAAATTGGTCCCTCTCTAGACTTTCAGTGACATGTATTCCAGAGCCAACCATCTAAGGCAGTAGGTATCAGACAGTGAAGTGGTTAAAATTTTAAGTGTCTTAAGAGTGCCCAGTAAATAAATTTCTTTTCTTTGCTCATATTTAGAATAAATTAGGAGATAGTTGTGGAGTTAGAGAGATGGATGGAGATGGAGACCTGCTCCTTTCTTATATAAGTTGGAGAACGTAGCTAAGATTTGCAGTTAGCCCACTAACATTTCACCTTGATGTAGACAGACTTACTCAGTCACAGGTAGCCTGAACAAGCACAAGCCAAACCCAGGGGACCAATCCAGAAAAACCTGCAGCCTGAAGGGGCAATGAAAGTTTCCCCATGGCAGGTAGGGAAATGCCATAAGGAAAGAGATGGAGCTGGGTGAAGCTCTATCTCTCAAATTCTACAGATAAGCAGCTCCTTCCCTCCTGGGGACACCTGCTGTAGACTTTGCAAGAGGCTTTGAATGTCACTGTAGAAAGGCCCCTACCTGTGGAAACTAGAGAGGTGGAGATGAATGGTCTCACAAAATGTCCAGTAGTAGCAGATGGTTCTTGGCTCTCCCAAGTGATCTTGGACAAATTAATCTCTAACCTTATTTCTTCTTTGAAGCTGACCCACAACCTTCAATGAATTTTTGTAGTATGTGCTCCTCACCTAGTCCCTACCACCTCTCTCCCTCTCTTTCTTTCTCTTTTCCTTATGATAACACCAGCTTCTAAGGCATATGCAATTGTGTGTAGCTTTATATTTCCCACTTCCACAGAATCATAACCAGCCCCGTAAGTTGTGTGAATGGGAACAGTGACGATAATAAAGTCACTTCTCCACCCTGGAGAAGTAATTCTGTCCTATCTTAACACTGAGGTTCTCAAAGCTACTCAATTCAAAGACATATATAGGGAGGTCCCTAATGTGAAGTTTGGGCTCAGACCCTACTCCAACAATGCCATTTGCTGGAGCGTTCCCCCTGCAGCAGTGCATAGTTAGTAAGGTATCTGGGAAACATCCTGCCAGCCCTGTGATGCCTTGCTTGCTGTCTGTCATCTGTCCATTGTCAATTTCAGATCATAGGAGGATAAAACACATTCCCCCTGCCAAGTGCTTGATAATCCAATCTAAGCAGAGGGTTTTAAAAGCTCAATGACAATAAACCCCCATTCATTTCATCTCAGTTAATTAGGAATCAACCAGCAGGCTGACAAGGGCTAGGCTGAAATTTACCTTTGCTTTGAAAAGGCTTTCTTCATTTGCAGTGAAAATTAATTGAGTAAACAGAACATCAGGTGAATGATGGGGAAAAAATGCAGAAAGAGAAAGAGGCATTTAATTGCTCTCATGATGAAAGCAGCCACAAACAAGTAAGAGCAATCTCAGCAGTGGAAAGAGCTGGATGTGTAAAGTGCTGAGTACTTGTCCTAACTCTTCCCTAACAACTGTGCTACTTAAGCACCCTGCTTCCCCTCCCTAGGACGTGGTTCCACTATAAAATTAGAAGTTATTCTCCATGGACTTTTATAACTTAATACAATGATAGCAACTAATGTGCTCAATTTAAAATAAACCCTGTCTTCATTAAACCAGGCAACCCACCCAAACACTGTAGTAGGAAGGACTATTCCATGCTAAGACGTCTAGATAAATCACCATAATCCCAGAAAGAAAGTCTCTCCCAGTTCCAATCTGTTCTCACTTTTGCCAGTGATCTTTCCAAGAGTTAGTTCTGACCTTGTCTCTTCCCATTTAGTGGCTCTCAGTCCCTCAGGATAAAGTCCAAACTCTCTAGCAAGGTGCATAAGAGGTCCCACAAAGTCTCCTGCTTTGGCTTTGCTCATCCTCAACCCAGCCCTTGGATACCAGCCTGCTGGATTATGTACAGTTCCCAAGATGCTCTCCACGCCTTCAGACTCAGTGTTTGCATATGCTATTCCCCTTTTTTGCCTGAGAAATGCTACAAGTCCTACAAATCTTAGCCCAAGCAACTGCTCCTTAGAAATTCTCCCCCAAGCACCCACACAGAGTTGGTGACTTCCTCCTCAGTGCTTTCTTTAAGTCCAATCAAGAGGTGGCATGTTGCCTCTTCTGATGGATTGTGGATTCCTTAATAGAGCATAGGGGTTTTGCCCTATTCCATCTTTCTATTTCTGAAGTCCAGCATGAGAATTCAAAAGGGTTTATTGCATGGATGAATGAAAACAATATTTAAACGTAATAAAAGCTATGCCACAATTTAGAAATTTCCTTATTTGAGACTGACTTTTCCCTGATAATCTGAGTTGGTAAAGGATACTGACATTTCTGAGACTTCTCTAAGAATTGTTGGTCAGGAATATTTTGTCTTGAAAATTGCATTTAAGATAAAGAATGGGTTTAGTTAGTGAACTGGGATTGGATGTTGAGGAGAAGTCATTTGGAAAATGTCAAGAGCAATTTTTTAACAGTACTTTTATCAGCCCACAATAGTAGAGCCTGGTTAATTTGATGTTATGTTAAGCAGAGTCATTGCCATGTTTCTAGAATTTGAAATTGTAATTGATGGGTACAGAAATGAGTGGGCTTCCTCGAGTCTATACATTTTTGGCTCCTGGAGATGAGGTGTTCAGGTGGAGGCTTATGGCCAACTGATATGGTTGCTGAAAACGGAATTCAAGCATTGGGTGAGAGTGCTTTCAACTCAAAGATTTTTTTTTTGATACTATGAATTTCCAGATATATATATATGAGAGAAGTGAGGTTCAGAAAGGTGCTCCATATTGACTGAACGAATTCAAAGTTTCTGAATCTTGGCACTATTGACATTTTGGACCGTATAATCCTCTGTTGTTAGAGGCCAACTTGTGCACTGTAGATTTAGTCATATCCCTGGCTTCTCCTTCCCCCAAGTTGGTCCATCCCCAGTTGTGAAAATTCTCCATACGTTAACAACGGAGAAAGAAAACTGCCCCATTAAGAACCACTGAATTAAATGAATAAATTAATAAACATTACCTGAGGAAATCGGAAAGGCTGCATTGTCTATGGTTAAGTTTTTATTTTTGATTTGGTGTTAAAATTAATTAGATTCAATAAACATACACTGCACATTTGCCTTTGAGGCAATGAACAAGACACTGTACTAGACACTATGGAATTGCAGAGAGCCGAGAGGAAATCCTGTCTCCTTAAAAACCTACAGATAACTCCCCTACAGGGTGGTAGGGAGGGCTCAGTGAATCAAAATGAGATCATTGTACGCAAGTCGGTACCTCTCTTTACCTGTACAGCCAGTGCCCACACAGTAGTTGTCAATCCACTCTTGCCCCTCAGTAATCAAGCACAGAGTACTCCACATCCCTAGTAAAGTCTGAGTAGGCGTATGAGGGACACACACATAATTGTTACTACTTCCAGTTATTCTTTGAGAAGCTATTATATCAACAAATGACGGAGAAGCATAACAGGAATATTGTTTTCATTAGTGCATAGTAAAAAGGAAAACATTCCATTTCTAATCTTCGAAAAGTTTGATAAATCCTGTTTTGATAAGCTAAAGGGAAGAGACAGAGCAGAAAAATGGGGAATGACAAGATGAGGGAGCAGATTTTGTCACTTCACCTTTAGCTGGCAGAACCAAGATAATCAGAAGGGACAATCGAGTGTAAAATGATTCAGGGGTTCATGCTCCAGCTCCGCTACTTATTAGCCATGAGGCCCAAGCTCAAGCTCTACAGGGTGGTTATAAAAATTAAGCCACTAATGCATAGTATCTGGCACAAGGTAGACAATTTTAAATGGTAGTTTTATTTTCCTCATAAGTCTCAAAAACTTAGTAACTCACTCATTCACTCAACACTGAGATGCTACAGACACTCGTGAATAGAGAGCCAAGGAACTCATACTGATTAGAAAGTAGGCTAGAATCGCAGGTAGAGACCAGACTGTGGTGGTCCTGGAAGAGCACGTTTTTTGGTAGACAATGGGAGCAACTGGAGGTTTTGTAGGGAGTGACAGGAAGTGATCCATTTTCAACTCATTTACATAAAATAACTACCACTGTTCCTCTCCCCACCCCCTTACTCTCTTCTGGCATTTCTATAGTGTTCTATAATTTTTGTCAAGGCTTTGTTCCCATTAGTTAATTTGATTCCCGAAGCAATATACCAGTATATGCATTATTACTATCTACATTTTACCACTGAGGAAACAGATGTTCACGTAGTTTGACCAAGGTTACACAGCAGGTAAGAGGCAGAATTTATTCTTGAACCCCAATCTTAGTATTCCAGACTTTTTCCTATCTCTTCTATGCTCCACTACCATAGGAAAAAAAAACCAATATGGGCCTTGCATGTCATCTACCCACCAGGGAAAATACAGAACATCCTTAAACACCCTGTTTCCAGGACATAAAAATACCATTAGACCTGGAATAACTTTATCTTTGGATTTTCTTTCAATACTTAGAGAACAACTTAGTGACTGTTCTCTAAGTGCCTTTTGTATGACTGTCATTTGATTTACAGACCTACTGGGAAAAGAAGTAATTTCAAACCATTATTATAACCGTTATTATTTCACAAAACAGTACTGTGTTTGGACTGTGCCAATTTTTCCCCTGGCCCAATGCCTTTAAGAATGTGTGCTTTCTGGACCCATATCGAATGTAGATAGTGTTCTGAACACTTCAATAGCACTACTAAGTCTTACTTTACTGTAGTACTGCTACTAGATCCTGGTTAGTCTTCATAGTTCATTGCACAGAAGCAGGGTATATGTTATTAGCTAAAGTTAATAGAGTTCAGCTCTCCATCCATGCTATTAGAACTGGACAAAATCCTCAGGATTCGTGGGGTCTAGCTGTCTCACTTTACAGATAAAGACACTGAGATCCAGAGAGGGAAATGGAGTAACTCAGGGCCTGAAGAGAGGTAGGACAGAGGCACTACTCTAACTTAAGTGACTTACCTCCTGTTTACCCTTGTGACTTTTAAGTATGGCCCAGGGACCAGCAGCATCAATGAAACCTGTGAGTTGTCAGAAATGCAGCATCTGGGACCCCACCCCAGACTTATTAAATCAAAATCTGAACTATAGCAGGATACCCAAGCAATTTATATGCATATTAAAATCTAAGAAGCACTGTTTTATATTAAATTGAGCTTTCACTTGTATAGGTATTTGTAGCTGTGTATAAGTGTATATGTATGAGAGTCCATAGGGAAGGAAGGGAGGAGGATCGGGGAAAGGGGGAGAGTTAGAGGGAAGGAAAGAGAAAGGAAGGGAGAGAAGATGACTGGTTGATTGGTTCTGGGGAAGCAAGGGCTGGAGCTAATGAAATGTCCAGGTGACGTCCTTTAAATACTTGACAAATGGAGCTGGCATTCAGGGATGAGATCTAGGGAGGGATATTAACCAGCAGGGCCTTTCTAAACAGGTGGTGGATAAAACATGGAGGAAACGAGAGCATCCAAAGAGAGCAGGAAGGAAATACTAACACCGGGGAGCTGGCAGCCCAGCTGAGAGAGCTACAGGGAGAGGCCAGGACTTGGCGATGAGGACCACACCGTCCTAGAAGTCAAAAAGAAGTGTCTTTAGTTCTTTGGTTAATGTTGCCAGATAACAAAAAAAGATCAGAGAGGTGAAAACTGAAAATTCTCCCTTATATTTAAAAGCTAGTAGGTCCTTGGTTAATTGGCCAGGGAACTCAGCTAGAAACTGTGTCCTCTCAATTCCAGAATCTTTCACTGGACAGATGTTTCAAACTTAGGTTTGCTTGGACTGATCTCCACTATCTGATTGTTTCTATTCCCCTCAACTCCTCCCAACACATATTCCTCAAGTTGAAATTATCCGAGCTGTTAAGTCCCTACACAAAATAACTGGGGCGCCTAACTCTGTTGAGGACATCTCAGTTTAATGTGATTGAACGTCTCTTTGAGTAAGTAGATAATGGTTTCAAACAAGCCATAGGGAGCAGCTGGGCTCCTAGAAAGAAGTCCAGATTTGCTCTTGGTGCCAATGGCTTAGCTGATGCATCAAGAAGGAAGTATTAAAAATTTAAGCCATTTACTCCAACACAATTGTCTGTACATAATTTTTAATATGTTATTTGGCCAGCGGCTTGATTCTAGAGAGAAATAGAAAACATTTTTCAATTTTTAAAAACATCTAGTAGAATTTAGATTCCTAGTTACAACTTAAAAAACAGGATTACTGAAAGTTACTGCATAAAGTCTCCATTTGCTGGCTTCCTCCTCTCTCTTAGGCTAGACTGGAGACACTAGTCAGTTCTTGATGTTAAAGATATTAGCAGGGTTATGAAAAGTCAGGAGGAGGAAGGATGTCAAGAATGGGTGACACTAACCAGATACAGCCAATTTCACTGACATCAGCTCCAAACTATACTTCTTTGCATGGGGTACTAATTAGGTGCCTTCGTACATTATCTTGTTTAGTCCTCACAACAACCATATGGAGTAGGTGTTATTATCTTCATCTTGTACACGAGTCTCAGCAAAGCTATGTAGCATGTTAGTGACAAGAAGCAAGATACAAACTCAGTGTGTATTGAGTCTGTGTATAACGGGGTAATTTAAAAATTTGGGTCAGAATCAATGGAAAAAAGTATTATAGAGTAAGAGTCAGTGGAAGAAAAGTATTATACAGTAAAGGAATACTTTCTATATTTCCTTTATAAAATCTTACAAATCTATTATATTTCACTAGAAGTAAGGTTGTCTTTCTAAATGTATCATTCAAGGAAAGAGCTAAAGGATGATGGCAAAGAATTTCCCCCAAATTAAAGATCCTGGGCCAGCAGGTCCTCTCTCAGCTCTGCCCTTCCATTTATGCTTGAATGGCTATCTCCTACACCTGGAATGTTTGTCTGCTCTGCTCACCATCTTTCTACATTCAGTTATCACCTTCAATGAATGGTCTTCTTGAAGTCATCTATGAAGCCATTTAGGGGCCACGAGCCTCAGCTTCTCCATCTATAACTTGGAAATGACAGACCTAACCCATGAGGTCATTTGGTGTTTAAATCACATAAGGGTATGTAACTCATATGGTAATTTTGATAGATAGTAATGGGAAAATACGAAACATTGAGAACAGCAACTGGCCCACTTGAAACCTAGTTCAAAACTTTTAAAAAGGAAATTGTGGTTCATTGAATGAAAAAAGCTTTTAAGTGTTAGGTGGATTCAATGACCAAAACCAAAAAGAAAATGGCTAAAACAAAAGAATAGATTGAATTTCTGAAAGACATGTAGAAAAATCTGTATAAAACTGTCTTTAAAGTGTCCAACTAGCCCCTGGATTTCATAACTATTTGTCTCATTTGTGTAAAAACTGCTCTTTCAGTGCAAATGAGGCAACTCAATGAGAGATATTTGAGACATTTTAGTTTATCTGGCTACCCTTTAGAAATTATCATCAGTTCTCTTTATGCTCAAATACCAGTTATATTTCTCTTGAAGCAGTGATTAAAATAAGCATTTAATCAGAATGTCCACATCTGATTTTTTTCATAATTATAATTCAACTTAATAAATGCTAGTTTAGTGCCTTATAAATGTAGCCCATGGTATTAGGCACTGTGTAGACTCAGAAAATTCACACAAAACTTGTCTTTATCATGAGTTCCATTTCAAGTCTAAGTCTCATAAGGGTGGACACTGTATTTTTATTCAGATTTTGCACGTGTAGCCAACGCATGGAGTGGTGGTTTAAGAGGCCAGAAATAATATAAGTAATTTTAGGTTGCTTAGCTACTCTGTGTTAAGACATAAATCAGGAATTAGGGAAGGGGTGGGACATTTATGTATTCTTTGAATATATTATGTTGCAAATGGCAAAAGTTGTTAGCACAGGATAGATGGTGGATGGAGACAAGTTTTACTCTGGAGTCAGAGTAGACTCTGGCTTTAATTGTTTCTAAAGTAAGGGAAAGTTTTTGCAGCTTTCTCATTGTAGAGAGTGAGAATGGACTTCTCTTTCTTTTGCTTTTGCTATCGGTCCATCACTGGACCATAACAAGCAGGAAATGAAGCAAATCTTTGTAAAATAAAGGCAACTAAAACAGAGCATTTGATGGAAAGGTGGGGGAGGAAGAGTTGGCATAAGGGAAGGAATTGGAACAGTGATAAGCAGGGTGTTTCCATTGTGAATTGTGCAGCGTGGCACGAAGTATATTCTTTCTGAGTACTGGCCATGGGCAAAGTGGCTGAAGGAGTAGTAAAAGTGAAAATACTTTTGAAAGTGCTTTTTTGATCTGTCTCATATTTGGGGTGTGATGGGGAAGCTGACATCATTCTCTTAAACTTAGTGCTTTCAAGGAAGGGGGAACATGGTAAGGGCTTTGGACTTTTCTTGAATGACTGGTATACAAGTCAAGGTGCTTGATTTTTATGGGGTGAATAATGATAAACATCAGTCTGAGGGGCAATGGAAAGAGAATGGCTGGAAATCAGAAGTGAGAAGACACGATTAGAGGCCTGACTCCCTCAGTAATTACCAATGTGCTCTTGGGGAAATAAAGCCAAGCTCAGCTTCCAATTCACTAAAATGGACCTAAGAACACCTTACCTACCTGATATAAGGATCATGTCATGGTCTCTGTGAAGGCACCTTATAAACCACCAACTGTCCTATAAAGTTTGCTATCTCTACTTGGGAACAAGTGAGTATCATTGTAGGACAGAGTGGGTGAGGGTGTTTTATTGAAAATCATATTTCCTTCTTTTAAAATATGAAATTATGTCTACTGGTGAATATACAACAAATCTTTTAAAAAAGTATTTTCTCTTAAATGACACTACATTTGGTCCTAAAGTGTTATCCAAGTGTTATGTCAGCAGAATTCTTTGTAAAAAGTTTGGAAACTTATTTTTCAGAGCTGTACCCTTATTATTATCTCATTAGAGTATAATTTATCTTTCTATAATTCCACATCTTTCTTGGTTTTATTAAAGTTGTTCAACTATTAAAAATGACTCTCCCTGAGATTGTTCCTTAAAGACCTATCAGGAAACAGCAGAAGAACATCATAGAGCCAACATTAGACACTGTAGTCAGAAGACAATGAACTTTCTTTCCCTGGATTTCTAGCGTCTCTGCTGGATCAATTAAAAGTTGATCAGCATGATGATAAGAGAGAAAAATGGAGGCAGAAGAGAGAGAAATGAGGGAGGGGATGTTTAGGAAGTTTTTAGTCATAAAATGAATGAGAACAGTTTGTTTACTTTTGGGACTTTATTTTAATAAGGTGCTGAAAATGGAGAGCTTGAGAAGTTACCCCAGAAAGAAATTCATTTGCAGTAATAGGATGGAAATACCTGGTTCAGTAAAGTGAGACATTTCTATTGCTTTGGGTAACTGATTACAAAATCTTCAAGAAGCTATAAAGAGTGATTTAGCTGTGCTTCTAGTGTTATGGGAAATAACTTACTGATGAAGCAGGTTGAGCTGATTTCTATAAGCTGACTCTAAAATGTTAGAAACCAGACAAGAGTGTGAAGATTAATTAATAAGTTATGCTGATCCCTAAGGTGTTGCCTGTCTATGCAGGGTTGTTACCAAAGTTTGAAAATGTGTGAAGTTTTTGACTTCCTGGTCATTAAAGTACTCAAAGAATTCTGTCCATATAAGCTTTGCAGTCTCAGAAAGTCAAGCCAGTTGGAACAGGTTTTCTCTGCTCATTTTGCCCTCTCTGCTTGTATCCTGATTGGCAGATGGACAGATGTGTCCATGTAAATGCAAACCACTCTGACAGCTACTGGAAAGAAAGGTGCTTATGATAATTATTTGTACTCAGCAAGCTTCTACTGTGCCTGTGTTGTGCTGTCTTAGCTAACAAAAACCTGTGCTCATACAGCATGGAATTATATGCAATCAATATTTTCTTTTTCTTTTTTTCAGGTTTATTGAGGTATAAACTGCAAATTAAAAGTATATAGGTTTAAGGTACACAATGTGATGTTTTGATATACACGTACATTGTGAAATGATTACCACAATCACGCTAATTAATGTTTTCATCATCTCACATACCAATTTTTTGTGTCTAGTGAGAACACTTAAGGCCTGCTCTCTTAGCAAATTCCAAGGACACAATACAGTATTAATAACTATGTGCAAAAGGTTGTGCAGCAGATCTCTAGAACTTATTCATCTTGTGTAACTGAAACTTTACAACACTGAACAGCAGCTCTCCAGTTCCTCCTCCCTAGTCCCCGGCAACTACCATTGTACTCGCTGTTCGTGAGTTGACTTTCTTAGATTCCACATACAGCTGAGTTCATGCGGTATTTGCCTTCTGTGTCTGGCTTATTTCAATTAGCATAATGACCTCCAGGTTTATTCATTTTGTTGTAAATGCAAAATTTCCTTATTTTTAATGGCTGAACAATATTCCATTTTATGTGTATATATATGTGTGTGTATATACATACAATGGAATATCGTGTGTGTGTGTGTGTATATATATATACACGTGTATATATATGTATGTATTTCGTATCTTCTTTATCCATTCATCAATGGACACTTAGACTGTTTCCTTGTGTCTTGGCTACTGTGAATCATGCTGCAATGAACATGGGAGTGCAAATATCTCTTTGAGATACTTATTTCATTTCCTTTGGATATGTATCCAGAAGTGGAATTGCTGGATCATGTGGTAATTCTATTTTTATTTTTTGGAGGAACCTCCATACTGTTTTCCATAGTGGCTGTACCAACAGATGTTCCCACCAACAATGAACAAAGTTCCCTTTAATCCATATCCTCACCAACACTTGCTATTTGTTATCTTTTTGATAATAGCCATTCTGACAGGTGTGAGGCAATATCTCATTGCAGTTTTGAGTTGCATTTCCCTGATGATGAGTGATATTGAGCATATTTTCATGTGCCTATTGGCAATCTGTATGTCTTCTTTGGAAAAATGTCTACTCAGGTCTTCTGCCCATTTTTAAATTGGATTTTTAAAAATTCAGTTGTATGAATTCTTTACATTTTCTGGATATTAACCCTTTTGACTCCTATAGCTTTGTAGTATAGTTGGAAGTCAGGGAGTGTGATACCTTCAGTTTTGTTTCTTTCTCAGGATTACCTTGGCTATTCAGGGTCTTCTGTGGTTCCATACAAATTCTTAGATTATTCGTCCCACTTCTGTGAAAAATGCTATTGGTACTGTAATAGGGATTATATTTAATCTGTAGACTGCTTTGAGTAGTATTGTAATTTTAACATTAACATTTCTGATCCATGAGTACAGTATATCTTTCCATTTATTTGTGTCATCTTTAATTTCTTTCGTCAATGTCACAATTTTCAGAGTACAAGTCTTTCATTCCCCTTGTCAAATTTATTCCTAGTTATTTTATTCTTTTTGATGGAAATGTAAATGGGACTATTTTCTTAATTTGCTTTTTATAGTTTGTTATTAGTGTATAGAAATGCAACAGATTTCTATGGATGAATTTTGTATCTTATAACTTTACTGAATTCATTTATTAGTTATAATAGTTTTTGGTGGAGTCTCTAGGGTTTCCTATATATATAGTTCTATGTCATCTGCAAATAGGGACAGTCATGTCTTCCTTTCCAATTTTATGTTTTTTATTTCTTTTCTAAAATTGAAGTATAGTTGAGTTACAATATTATATTAGTTTTGGGTACACAGCAAAGTGATTCAGTTTTTTTTCAGGTTATATTCCATTACACATGATTACAAGATATTGAATATAATTACCATATGCTGCACAGTAAATCCTTGTTGCTTATCTATTTTATGCATAGTAGTTGTATCTATTAATAAAATACCCCTAATTTGTCCTTTCCTTCCTCCTGCTCCCCTTTGGTAATAGTAAGTTTGTTTTCTATGTCTGTGGATCTGTGTCTGTTTTGTATATAGATTCATTTGTATTCTTTTTAGATACTACATATAAGTGATATCATATAGTGTTTCTATTTTTCTGTCTGACTTAACTTCACTAAGTAAAACATTCTCTAGGTCCATCCATGTTGCTGCAAATGGCAATATTTCATTCTTTTTTATGGCTGAGTAATATTCCACTGTATATACACATACCACATCTTCTTAAGCCAGTTGTCTTGTATCTTTTGCTATGGCTAGGACTTCCATTATGTTTAATAAAAGTGGTGAGAATGAGCATCCTTGTTTTGTTCCTGATCTTAGAGGCCCACACTAAGACACACGGCTGGCCTCAAGGTCTGGCTGCAGCAGCTGTGGGTGCACTGGTCCTGGCCAAGGCTGCTGGGTTGGTGTGGAGGGGCAGCGGTTGCTTTGGAGGGGGTGCCAGTACCTGCTGAGGCATCCTGCTGGGTGTGGCGAGGCAGGAACTGCTTTGGAGAGGCTTCAGCCAGGGCCAGTGGGTTGCCTGGGTGGGTCCCCAGGAAAATGCAGGGGTGGGATGAGTGATGCTAGCAAGGTAGACGGTGAATGTCAGAAATGGTATCTGCCAGTACTGGACCAGCTAAAGTAGAAAGAGAATTTTTTTTTTTTAGAGTGGCACCTGCCAGCACTTTTGTCCCTAGAAAAAGTTCCAACTGATTCCTGCCCCTTTGGCACTTACTGTAAAATTAGTCAGTGAATCTTTACATATGGCTCAGGCATTTTTCAAATTGTAGCCTCTGCACTGGGACTTGGGGCATGTGAGTTTATGTGCATGCCGTTTAAGAGCAAAGTCTTGTTTTCCCACAGACTTCCAGCTCCCCTGGACATAAGCCCTGCTGGTTCTCAGGGCTGAGGCACTGAGTGTGGGGCTCAAATCTCTCACTTCTTGGGGAGGACTTCTGCAGTTGTGATATCCTCTTTCACTTGTGGGTCAGTGCACCACAGGTATGGGCCCTGACTAGACTACATCTCTGCCCCTCCAACCTATCTTGATGTTTTTTTCTTTATATCCTTAGTTGTAGAAATGTGGTTATGCTAGTCTTCTGGTTGTTCTCAGAAACAGCTGTTCAATGTGTACGTAGTTGTAGTTTTGATATGTCCATGTAAAAGCTCAAGATCCTTCTACTCTGCCACCTTGAGCCCACTATGCAATTTATTTTTAAATATTCTAATGGGAAATACCTCCAGACAAGCTTCAGCTGAGCAACTGAACATCCTTAATACTGGAACATCCTTAAGAATTTAAAAAGTCTTAGCTTTAATAGTTGCAAATATGTCAGGCCCTACAATGAAGCAGAGGGCTCAGTGGCTGGTTCCAGTAAATTCAGTTCTCAATGCTGAGCACCAGGCTTTGGCTAGTGACATCTGCTGTATCATCAGAACATCTATGTTATGATGAGTCTGTCATTTGGGAATAAGAGTGCTAATGATGATAATAATTAAAGTAATAACAAAGTCTCTTCTTTTGATAATGTACAGCTTAGCTGCTCCTTCTTGAATTCCTCTTCTAAGATGAGATTGAAAATCTAGAGCAATGACCTCTCAGCTCTGCTCTAAGCCATGCTCTTACTCCCAGTGCCTCGGCACATGCCTTTCCTCCTTGCTTCATCTTACGTGTGCCTTTCTGGATTTCTGAAATGAACTCTTCCTACTCTTGAGGCATTCTCTCTCCCTGTCAAATTCATGAAATGGGCTTTTCCAATTTTTCTCACATGCAACCCAGGCTCCATCAGTCAAATGCACTTACACCAGACTTGGAATCAGAAACTAGAGTGTCTGAGGCAATGGCAGGTCCATCCAGTTCCAGAGGAGGCAGTCAACCCACTTCTGTGGCCAGGTGGCTGGATCTATGCCCAGAAGTGGCAGCAGTGGTCTCTCTGCTGGAATATTTCCATGATGAGATTTGGAATGCTATTCCTGGCTGCATAGTCTCTCAGAAAATATGTGAGCTCTCCTCTGATAAACTTATTTGCTGATAAAAATAATCAAATGCACTTCCTCTTGTTTGCAGCTAAGAACCTTGTGTGATATGCTCAAAATCCAGTACAAAGACATCACCCCTGTGAAGTTATCCCTGGCTCTTCCAGAGTGAGTTTATTCTCTCCACCTCTGGGCTCCTATAGCTTCATTCAACACAGGATGTGGTCAGTGTCTGTCTAAGAGTCAGTGCTTCCCAAGTCCCATGTCTGGCACAGTGCCTGATGCACAGCTGTCCCTCAGTAAATGCATGTGAGTGAAATTACACTTTGACCCAGGTCTTGTTGTCTTATTCACTGAGTACCCATAGTGCTCTGCAAATCAGCATGCACACCCTTGTGTGCAGGGTCTGAAACAGGCATGGCATGCCTGGGAAGGACTGCAAAGGAACTTTCCAGGAAACTCTTGTCTTGAGTCTTGTTTAGCCTTTCTTGTTTAGAAGTCGTACCTGGTCTGGGTGGTGCTAGATTCTCTCTTGCTCTTCAATGGTGCATGCTCACATTTCAGTTACATTTGCTAGTTTCTTTACTTACACTGTGCCCAGTCTTACCAGCTGCAGTACTCCCCCTAGTAACTGGCCTGAATGAACTTGCTGAACTCCACTGCATGTATTACATTTTTTTTCATATTAGTTTTTAACTGATACTAGAAACTTGGTGTCACAGCTGAGGCCCACGCACTTGCTGTTCCATCTGCCGAGAAATCTCCTTGGATTTCCAATAGACAACTCCTTCTCATTCATCAGAGGTCTCAGCTTCGAGGTTACCACTTGGGAGTCCTTTCTTGATCATCTACTTGGAAAAAGATCCATATCCAGTTATACTCTTACCTCAGCATCCTGTTTACTTTCTTCCTAGTGTCCACAAACTCTGTTGTTTTCCCCTGTTTATTTTCTGCTTCTGTTTCCAGAAAGTAAGATCCATGAGCAGGCACCGTGTCTTGTTTCTACTGTTTCCTCAGGGTCGAGTAGGCCTGGCACACAGTGGTGCTCAGTAAATAAGTGAACGAACGAAGAACCATCAAGAGGTGATTAGCCCGAAGGTCCTGCCAGGTCATTTGTTGGTGTAGTGTAAGGAGCACAAACCTGGGCTCCAATTCCAACCTGACCACTTCTCAACTGTGCGCAAGAGAGTTCGGCTCTCTGAGAGCCTCAGTTACCTCATCTGTTAACAGAGGATAAGAACATACCTACCCACCTCAAATGTCTACTTTATAAAGAGAAAGGCGCTAATGGAAGAAAAGAGTTTCACGTAAAATTAATGCTCCGTATATATAACTATTAATGCCATTATTATATACATATTTTGTGACCACAGGATCCATCTGCAGCCTCAGTTTCCTCTCCTGTATCAGAAGTCAATATCCCTTGCTCCTTCCCCAGGGTGTTTCTGGCGCCATGAATCTCATCCGTGGAACCAGGAGGAAAGGGGAGGTGTGAACATGCCTGCAGTCACTCGAGTCTGGTGCTGAGGTCCAACAGCCCTGCCCCTTCCAGGAGAGAAGTACTTTTAACCTCATCCTGCTGTTTCACCCCACGTGCCCTCACCTGCAGGTGTATCCAGTTGCTGCCCTTCTCCTCTGTTTGCAGCCATATCTTCTTAGTTTCCTGATGTCTACAGGCACAGGGATTTCATTCACTGCTGTCCCTTGTCCTGTAATGGTATGAGGCTTTTTGTAGGGTACAGGATCTTCTGTCTCTCTCACTTACTCCCTATCCAAAACTTCTCTTCTATTATCAACTCAGAATCAACTGTACTAGCTCATCTCATGAACATTAAAAAAAATCTATTTCCCCCTTTGGCAATTTTATACCATAACAACAGTTTCATACAATTTTGAGCAAAAAAATTGAGGAGGGGGACACGTCTGTGGATGACCAAAGGACTCCATAACAAGCGATGCTCCTTTAATTGCTGCTTAAATATGTCCGAAGTCTTGACATTTCAGTAGTCAACAAAAAAGGGAAGCGGGGTACCATCCAGATGAAATGGTACAACTTTTCCTTACTGTCCTCTCAATTAATTTCAAGGTGAAACTCAAAGGGACTATGAAAAAGTGGAATGAAAACGAGACACTTCAAGCTTATTCTATTTTTGTTTCCTGAGCTCAATATGTCTTAAAAGTGGAAGGCAGAATCCAGGTGTTAGCAAGGTATTACCCCAGGGAGATGTGAGAGTGGAGGCCAGGCAGGGAAAGGGCACTAAACTATGCATATTGTATGAGGGATTAATTGCCAGGAGCATGTGAGAAGAATTATGGCACTTAATATCCAGAGCCTCAGCAAATATCAGCATGGGAAAATCACCACATATCTGCAAATACAGGAGGATTCCAAGCCAATGGATTTAAAAAAAGATTAGCTTCTTTCTTCATAAACGATAGAAGACGTTTTAGGGGGAAAATCCACCAAAGATGAACTGTATTGTGTAGTGTATCCTAAATATTTTCAAGTTTAATTTCTGAACGATCATGGTAATTGAGACTTTTAAAAATAGGGGAGGGGCATCTTGCAGTGTTTCCTGGCTTTGTGGTACACCTTCCAATCAAGCTTGCTTATTTTGTAAATCTGTAGCTATCGTGCTGTATAATGAAGATTCAGGTTTATCATCCAGAGCCTGAGGCACCATTAGAGCCTAAGTGCTAAATGGGAATTCAATTATGTTCTCTCCATCCTATTTACCAAAGCAGAAAATTGGAATTATTAGTCTTAGAACAGCGCTTTTCGCTTGTGAGTAGGGAGAGGGCAGAGATACTTCTTTCCCCTGGGGAGAACACATCGCATTCTCCCAGAGGGCGTATGAAAATACGTATTTAACATCATACAGATTTTAAAGTTGACTCACCACAAAAAGCCATTATTTTTGTAATGTAAACTACATGAGAAAAGCTGAAGGAAACATCCTGGCTGATGAAGCCATATAAAACACAGACTTTCCCCTGCCTCTCAGTGATTCCATTAGGAAGGCAAGGGCAAGGTCTCTGGACACATGTGGTGGAGCAGAAGCTCCAGGGAAGGGGGAGAGATTTTTAAGTTCATCAAGAAAGAGCATAGTTTAAAGCACACTGAGAAGCATGGACCTATAACAAGGTCCCATACAACAGGTCCTGTCATAATGCCATGCTCACCCTTCACTTAATGGGAAAATTCAACCTAATGGGGACTTCCTGACCATTTCGATTAATAAAGATCAACTATTACCTATTTGATTTTTTTTTTTGCATTAGTTAGTTTTTGGTAGTATGTAGACCTGACCTTTCATGTAATGGTCTGTTTGAAGCCAGAGGGGCTCTTTGTGGCCCTGCAGAGTTCTCCCACTGCTGGGGGCAGTTCGCTGGTATGGAAGAAAGAGGAATTATTGAGCACAGATGTCCTTTTTGATTTGATTCTTAGCAAAATGGGGGTAATAGAGTGCTCACCAATGCATGGAATCTGTTACAACTGCTTTCTTGCTTTGCTTGGAGGAAGAACACAAGTAAGAAATGTCTTTGCTTTCTTCTTTTCATTTCTCACTAAGCTTGTTAGGAGAAGAAATGACATTAAGGAATTCTGTGTGTTAAATTTGTCCCTGCTTCCAAATCTAGCACTGTTTAAGGTTATAAAACCATCAAAAAATTTGAGAAAAGGAAGAAAAGTAAGTCATGGAATTATCAGATAGTTTGAAGAATAGTGGTTTCAACTACGTCCTCCTTAAAACTCCAAGATCCCACACTAAAATTAAGATGCAGAATTCCTAATTTATGGTTAATCACTCAAGAATTTTCAGCAGCCGAGTTTGTAGGCAAAATGCTTACATTAGTTTTAACAATCATATTTTTCTTTCTCTTTTACCTTTTAAAATATCAAGAGCCTGCTTTTAATAAAAACACTCCCTAAATGTCCTGTCGCTGACTACATCTGCTGTACTTGGCAGAAACGTGTCCTCTGATACGCATGCAGAACCACAGGGTAATCCTTCCAGTAAAAGCAGCAGGAACACTATGCTTAGGAAGGCTTTGTGTTCATTCCCAGGTTTCTCAACTTAGAAAGGATTTAGAGAAATACAGAGGACGCCCCAAATACCAATGAGGGATTTAAAGGATCTGAATGCAAATGCACATATAGTTAGGAAAGAATAAGAGGCTAAAGAAAGTTGCCATATGAGGACCTAGACCAGTTTTTTGGTTTTTTGTTTTTTTTTTTTTTGTCACTAGTACTCTGAGGGATGCTAGTGGCTCTTTTATGAAAATCTGCCACTTCCATGAATAGTTCAGTTATTGATAACTGGCCCAGCATAGTAATGGCTTCCAGGAATGTCCCTAACACTTACTGTGCCAGGCATTGTGACATGAAAATGCAAGGCTAGACATCACATCGCAGTGCGAACGTGTCCTACTGTGCCTGGCTCTGGCATTATGTGGGCAAGGCTTACTGCAAGGAGCTAGAAACTTGTCGGTGCAATGTTCTTCCCATCATCAGACAGGTACTGTTGTAAACAGAGGATTCAGTTCTCACTGATGCCTACTCAGAGCCATCAATAATATTTAACAACACTTGACCAACTATGCTAGAAAAAGTGCCCTTTCTATTTTCTTTCTACAAAGAATAATGCTATAAAATTGTCATATGAAAAGGCAATCAAAGAGTAAGCAGCAAAAACACGTATAAAGAAAGTATAATGGAAGTGGATCAGTCAGTCATACTAAACATATGTTATTTTCCTGAATTTGGTGACGTTTGTGGTATTTGTCAGCTTTTAAAATTTTCAATTTATTAGCATATATTTTTTAGCTTGAATTTTGTACCCAATTTCCTATTTATATTTTTAAAGTTCTTTTTCTTCGGACTGGCCCTCCAAATTTTGTATGATCCAGGACTCTCCAACTCTGGATTTGTAACTAAGAATATACTACCCTAGTTTATAATGACAAAGCCCAGATGTTTTGTCTTTCTTGACGTGTGTGCAAAGGTTTGATACACACCCCGAGGAGGACATTTCTCAAGCATCTCTGGACATCTCATCTGTTCTGTCAGCATCCTCACTGTTTGCACAATTTTTCATTAGTAAGTCTTGGGCTCTGACAGGGCTCATGATTAAGGGCTGAGTGCTTATTTTTTGTCCTCAGTGCTGTCCAGAAGGATTAATTCATCATAATTTATCCTCAGTGGTATTTTGTCCAATATTTTGTCCTCAGTGCTGTCCAGAAGGATTAATTCAACATAATTTACAAGGAGGAAATATTTTGTCCTCAGTGCTGTCCAGAAGGATTAATTCAACATAATTTACAAGGAGGAAATAAATCTTATTAATTCAAATGAGCCTAAATAAGAGCAAATCTTTCTTGTGCTTAGAGACAATAACTGTGAATAAAATAAAATGAAAAAGAATGTAAGGACTACCCATCCATTAATGTAGTCTTGTTTGCACTGGTTATGATGTGTTTTCGCTTAGTTTCATCTTAACTATCATTTGAAATATATTTTACTACAACAACTACAAAACAGAGTACACACTTCATCATTTAGCTGCTGTTTCCCCTCAGTACTTTGGTTCCCAGGGAGTGATTTCTCTTGAGGGCTTGGTGAGAACTGGGATTCTCTTGGTACAGATATCAATCTTTGAATAGACATGATGACAAAACACAGACAATAGAACAGAGAGGAAACGGCAGCTAAATAGCTCTGCTTGAGTGAGTTTCAACTCAATACTTGCTGGAGAGGAAAAGCCAGTAAAACAACAATGATGTAACTGTCATGGATCCCAGGGGTGATGAAAATACTGCTCTTGCACAAATGCCAGTCTCTGAAAGTCATACCTCAGATTAGAATTCTGAGTTCTCCCATACTGTGTACCCAAGGCCTTGGAACACCATGAGCCCACCTGTGCTGTGAACACATTATTAGGGCTGCTGTCTCCTCTTCACCTTTATGTACAAAGCCCATTCAAAGAGTCCATTTAGCCCTCCCACTTCTCTCTCCACTAAGCAACCTAACTTCCTTTCTTTTTACTATTGTCATTTTCTTGCTTGTGTTGTATTGGTTATCACAGTGCCTGTCATTGGGTAGGTACTTGAACATTTGTTGAATTAATGATAATGGTCACCTTACATTAATGATAGCAGGTGAAATTTGTTATTAATGATAATGGTGAAAATTATATAACAAAGAGCAATAATAGTAGGTATCATATATTAAATGCCAAACACTTTTTGCGTATTGTCTTTTTGAATCTTCTGCCATCTTAATCCCACCTCCTGTAATTGATTTTTAAATATACTAATAGAAAATACTTTTTCCAGAAAGTTTTTTAAAGGAGTTGTAACTTTCTATTCAACATTTCAAAACACTGAGACTGAGAGAAATTAAGGAATATATCCAAAGTTATACAGTTGAGATCTTTTGGGGGGGGAATCTAAGAACCATGGTATTTCTGTTTTCATTTTCTGTAGAATAAAATTATGCTTTGTGTATCATATAAGTATACTATATTTAATACATCATACATGTATACATGTATATGTGTGTGTATGTATGTGGATCTATTTTCTGTTTCTCTTAGCATAATATGAGCTCATTGAAGCAGAGGTGGCTCCTATTTCATATTTTCAAATACTTATGGAATCCGCTAGTCTAGTAAATTCATCAGTGGACCTTTGTTTTCTCTTGAAAAACCTTTCTGCACATTTTATCTGGTGAGTACTTGAGACTAGCAGAATGTACAGGTGCCTTGACTTAGGCGGATTAGTTCAATTATATTTAGAGAATTTAATGTCAAGCATTTAATGTCCAATACTGTGCAGAAAGACATCAGAATACAAAAGCTGAGGCTCTTATTTCCAATGGGTAAGTAGGGGATAAATTAACTTTGTAATTGGAAAGGAATGGCTTCATTAAATAGGTTACAGCTTTGTAATCAACTGTCTAGCCATGTACTCAATGGTTAGATTCTTGAAAAGTATCTTTATTTTAGGATAAATTTCCCTGAAAAGAGAACCTGAGTAAAAAGCTTGACTGCAGGTGGTTTATATGGGAATATGATAGTAGGAGCAGAAGTGAGGGAGAAAGGGAATGAACAGAGAAGGAAAGCCAGTGCAATGAAGCTAATACAATGACCACTGTTATGGGTGACTGGGTGCTTAATGCCGTGGGGGTAAGTATGTCTAAGAACCATCCACCTGAGGGGAGAAGGGAGAAACACTTATCCATTAGCCCCTCTCTCCATTGGTCAAGGATGGTCCACATGATGTTAAATCCCCTGCTTCTGGATTGTGATATGATGTAGCAGGGGGTGTGGTGGGGTCGGGTAGGTGGCGCGGGCATAGTGGGGAGTTCCCCAGTGATAAAAAACCAGGTCATTGCAGCAGCGGCTAGAATGGGAGATGAAGCTGAGAGAATTTTTAGTGGTGTTCAAGAAGTGTCACATACACTTGGGTAATTAAAAATGCTTTTACCAAGATTGATTTACATTTAAGAAATAAAGAAAAAGCAGGATATACTGAGCAGGTTAAAACATGCTCATTTTTATCATTACATTAACAAATCATCAGCTTATGGGGAAGAAGTAAGTATAAAAAATCATTATCCAAAATTTCTCCCATAATGTCCAATTGATCCAGATGACAATAGCATAACTCTATTAACTATGTTAGTCTCTATCTTCTATATTAAAATAACTTCTGTATGTGAGCCAATGACAGGTTCAGAACAATGATGTCCTGAACTTGACACTTTTGTTAGTATTGGTGATACCACTGTCTATTCTCGTTTCACCAGGATGAACCATTCATCTGGTGTGGACAACATCTTTACTTTTTTAACTGAAGTGAAAGTTGACAGACTCTTGCTGCTTCTTTATCTCTGGAATGTTAACTAATGTTTTCCAGTCTAATATGTTTAACTTAAAACCTAATATTTTAAGTTTATACATTAAAATATAACACTGGAGATACATGTGCATTTATAGAGTATTATCTTCGTACATCTGAACAAAGCAGTGTAACAGGAAAACTGGTGACGCTTTTGAAGGTGAGGCGATCCCTTGCACCATGCTATGAATGTGTTATGCTGTTTTTATTTTCATGACCTAGCAAGCCTTCTTTAACAGCACTGCTTTCTAATACAGTCTAGTGACTGAAATAAGCTACCTAAGGTCTCTACAATAGCACTGTAGGGTAGGACTCCTGATCTACTATTATAAGATCAGTGTTTAAGCCTGGCCTCTGGAGTACTAGGTGGAACCCATCATAAAACTATTAGACCTGGAAAGGTTATCATGAGGGAAAAGGAAAATAAAAACAAAGAGAAAATACTAAGAAGTAACTCACAGCAACCTTACATGTAAATAATGGAGAATATCTGAAGAAGGAAAACATGACTCAGATCATAAAACACACTGAACATCAAGCAGAATTAGTAAAAATATATCAGTTTCTAGTCACAGTAGTGGAAATGAAAAATATCAAAGATAAAGATAATATTAAAAACTATTAGATGTAAAAGAAAGATTTCATGCAAAAAAAAAAATTAGATAAATGGTAGATTTCAGATAAGGAAGAATGAATGTGGGAAGAAAATAAAGTAATATTGTCCCAGTGCTGAGGGAAATTAATTCTTAGCCTGGAATTTTATATCCAGTTAAATTATCATTACAGACTGAGTAAAAATGAAGACATTTTTAGGCATATAAAAAATCAAACCCACAAATCTTCACTTAAATAACCATTAAAGGATAAATTTCACCAAACAGAAGGAATAGGATAACATGACACTGATACTGATAAAATTTAACTAATGACCATAAAACTCTTTACTAAACTTTTTTTTACATTAAAAGAAATTATAAAATTCTAAGCAAAAATAGATCATGAGTATGAAAGCATACTAACATTCTCATAATTTGGGAGGGGGATAGAAATACTGAAGAACTTCACATTTCCTAAGAAAAACCTAGGGATTCCAGACCAAGGTGGCAACAGAGCAGACTCCTCAATTTCCCTCCTCCCATGGATGTACTAAATATACAGCTACACATGAAACAATTCCTTCTAAGAGACATCTGGAAACTAGTTAAGTGACTTCAACACACTGGGTGACTGAGAAAATACCCACACTGAAACAGGTAGACACACTCACACCACAAAACCAACCCCTGGCAGAGCACCATACAATCAGGAGGGAAACTCCAACTCCTAGCTTCTCCTTGAGGAGGAAACCATACATCTAGGGCCCCGACTACTTAGTCTGCCACCTGAGGGATGGTCGTCAAATCACCAATGGGGGCTTACACTCATGAGCCCCACAGGACTCTAGCAAGCAAAGATAGCACTCACTGTAACTATCCCCCGGGGCTCAGTGCAGAGGGAGCAGGCAAAAATACCCATCTCCTGCCCTTTCCCTGGAAGAGGTTTGAATTTATACTTTACAAGCCACTGACTGAGGATCGGTCATCTGATTAGCACACATCTAGGTGCTGGCTGTGATATTACTCAGATACAGCTAGAAAGAGCCAGTGGGCACTTAACTGTGCCTTCTCTCCTCTGTCTTGCTCCAACAATATAACTGTCACCAGCATCTCCCTGGAAGGAGCTTGCCCACACATCTAGCAACCCAGCTTTTACAGCTGCCATCTGAGGGATGAGTCCCCAGATCACCTAGCTCTGATAGCTAATGGGGTGTTAAATAACAAAAATTCAACTGAGTAAATTTGAAGATCTAATTGGCTCTATTAAATGATTCATGAATTGGGCAGCATCCCATCTAGTAATAGAAAGGAGCTCTATCGAGCTGCAGAAAAAGAAAGGTTTTTAAATGCAGAGAGTGTGAAAAAAAAAAAAAGGAAATTATTAGCAAAGAATGCATTGCTTTAGGTAAGTTCAGCATCCTAATGGGGATGGAAGGGGGCTGTCAGCATATTTCCTAGTGCTGACCAGGAAATTCCAGGTTGGTTAGTCAAAGGTCACATTTCTTGGGAAGTAATTAGGTTAAGTATTAAGTCTTGGTCTGGTGCTATGAACTCTAACACAAGTGACTCCATTTTGGGCCTGTTGTTTCCTTTTTAACTATTCACCTCTTTTGATCTCAGCTTAACTGAGAGATGTGATCAAAATTTTAGGCATTAGAACACTCTCAGCTGCCACTCTTTAGTTCTGGGAGCTTTTGTGAAATTTTGTTCGCTCCATTGTGTGGCATTTACAGGTCATGACTTTTTGTTGTTGTTGTTTAATTTCTGTGATATTCATAGGCCACACCTTCAGGTTCACAAATTTTAAGTCAGTTATCCTCTTCATTCCTTTTCTGAAACCCACTCTTAGATTATTTGCTTGGTATTTAGCAGCTGTGAACATACATTTAAAGCCTTTGATGGAATACAGTGCACCAGGGAGATTATTATAATTATTATAAGCAGGATAATTCCCAGTGTTTGGAGTGCACTTGGGAGCCATGGTCCCTTAGACCCAAACCAATCAAAACCAAGTAAGTCAAAGAAAGACCTCGCTGAAGGAGTCACCTTTTTAAGCCAAGTGCCTAGCTCAGTGATCTAATGTAATTGAGTTTCAACTTTTCCAGAGGTGTCCATCCCAGTGCAGCAGGTGGTGCTGGCCACAGCACAGACACCTACCTGTCAGCTAAAAGAGAATCAAGGGCTATTGTATTATCAAGAACAACTTTGGCCAGAGAGTCTAAGGATCTTTGTTGGGCAGATACTATATTAGCAATGAAATCTGCAATATCATCAAGAGTTAAGGAGAGGTTTCTGATCACTTTCTCATTTATATTTACCCCTGAGCAGGGAAGTATGGTCCTGCTAAGAAAGTGGATCCTGCTTCATGAATGCCTCCTGCTAGGTCCTTTCTAATTTGATTAGGTAAATCCAGGGCAGTCAGCCAATGAGATGTCTTAGCTCATCTGTGAAAAGTTAGGGGCACAGTCAGATAACCTAAGAGGCATTGCCTGGAGGTACACCAGCTATCTAGGCATTCATGGGCCCAAGGAGAATGATAACACCACAGACAGAGACAAACTCGGGGCACAGACCATCCCAGCTAGGGTAATACTGCTAATGGATTCATTCACAGGGACTGCTGCATTTACTTGTTCAAGCCAGAGGGTCAGTCAGGTTTTTAGCACATGTGGGAAGAGAATCTCCTAGCCTGAAATAAAGAGTGGTTCTAAATGCCTTGCAAAGATGGGTACTGTTGGTGAGATCTCTTAAAGAGTTGGGGCAGGTCTGATCTAGATAGTCATGGGAACATGGAGGTGAGACTGTACTAAGATTTACATTAAGTATTTGTGTCTAGTTGGGTACAGACAGTTATAACTGAAGAAAGGTAAAAACAAGGCACAGGTTGTTCTGGTCATTAAAGCTGAACTCGGTAAGAGACTCCTGGGGGTGCTGACTGTAGTCTGCGGTGACATCGGGAATAGAACACTTTCACAGATTCCGTTGCTGCTCCCCTTGCATGAACGTCAGCTAGGGCACTCCCCTGATACCTGGGTTTAGTCTTTCAGCATGAGTCTCAATTTTATGACCATAATTTCAGAAGGTAAGAGAATAGCAGTAAGAAGGTCTTGTTGCCCATTTTTGATTGAGGTCCCAGTGTTTTGTTTCCATAACATCTCAACATCACGGACAGCCTTGAAGGCACATTAGCTATCCGTATAAATATTAACAGTTTGCCCTTCTGATAACTGGCATGCTCTGGTAAGGGCATAGAGCACTGCTTGCTGGGCTGATTTAGCTTGTGGGAGATCTTCCCTCCCAAGTAGTTCATACTGTGTAGTACAGCATAACCAGCTGGGAAATTCCATTTCTCATCCTTACAATATGACCCATCAACAACCAAAATTAGATCAGGATTAGTCAGAGGCGTGTCTCGTAATCAGGACAGGTGTCATGATACAGGACATTATGACTCCATGGTCGTGGGGCTCGCCTTCTTCGGGTAGAGGTAGTGATGTGGAAGGATTACGAATGTTGCAATGTTTAGGATGTAGATGGTGGTGGTGAAAGTAGAAAGACTTCATAGCAGGCTACTCTGCTCACAGAGAAATGTTGACTTAATTCCAAGTTAAGAAGATTTTGGACAGTGTGCGGAGTTTGCAAATAAACCTCATTTCCTAAGGTTAAATCGCAGAGGCTTCTACTAGCTCTGCGGCTGCAGTTGTAGCCTTAAGGCAGCTGAGAAAGGTGCGAGCACCTGAATCAAGCTGCATGCTGTGACAGGCACTAGGCCCACGTTCCCTGCCATGTTCTTGTGTGAGCATTCCCAGGGTGTGGTTATCTTTTTCATCTACAAATAAGGTGAAAGGTTTTGAATAGTTAGGCAGCCCTAGGGACGGTGACTCTTGTAGTGCTTATTTCAGTCTTATAAAAACCTGCTCATATTTCTCTTCCCAAGGCTGGGGTTCAGGGACTGAAATTTTATTAGGTTCACAGAATGGAGAAGCCAATAGAGAAAAATTAGAAACCCATAGTATGCAATAATCAGCCGAGCCTAGCTTAGAAATCCACAAAGCTGTCACTTGTGGGCCTAGGAAATTCTTGGATTAGCTTAACCTTTTTGGAGTTAGCTGGATTCCTTTGGCCCTTAAGATTATGACCTAGCTAATGAACAGTGCCCAAAGATAATTGTAATTTCTCTTAGACACTTTACGTTCTTTTTCAGCTAACTGTTGCAGGAAATTAATGGAATATTTTATGGATAACTTTTTGGTAACTGAACACGACAAGAGATCGTTTACATACTGTAAAAAAAGTGATTTCCCTGGGGGAACTGGGTGCTTAGATCTTCTTGATAGAGCACTTGGGAGAAATAAGAAGGGGCCTCTCTGAACCCTTGAAGCATGATTGTCCAACTAGATTGCTGATTGTTCCAAGTAAAGGCAAATAGATATCTGCTGTGGGGTTTTACAGGAATACTGAAAAAAGATCTACAACAGTAAACTATTGTGAGACATGTGGAACTTGTAACAAAAGAGTGTTCACATTTGGAACAACTGGGAAACAGGGAATAACTACCTTGTTAATAGCTCTTAAGACCTAGACAGATCGCCACTCCCTCCCATGAGGTTTCCAACTGGCAAAATCGACATGTTATGGAAATCGGTACAGGGGATGACTAGCTCCTTGGCAATAAGGTCTTTTACTACTGGTAAGAGGCCTTGTAGGCCTCAGATTTTAATGGTTATTGAGACAACTGAGCAAGAGGTTTAGTCACATTTATCTCTATTTTTATAGGCTCTGTACTTTCTATTCTTCCAGCATCGGTATTAGATTGTAGCCCATGGATTTTCGGATACCTTGGTTGAATGAGGGAATGTTTGCTGGAATTCTTCCTTTTCTACATCAAAGAACGATTGTAAAAAACATAAAAGATCAGTTTCAGTTTGATCAGGAGATTCTAAGGTGAGATCTCAATCAGAAGTAAGCCTTTTTAATTTAAAAAGATTTCTACCTAATAGACTGACTGGGGCTGTGTTATATAGCAAAAAAGAATGCTTTTCAGTAAAAAGTCCCAGAGTCATTTGTCCTGGTTGAGATATAAACATTCTCTGAACTTTATTAGATCCCCCACTATGGAAAACTTTTTTTCACTCTGAAATATTTGTTGTTTCATGACAGTGGGGTTTAAAGTGAAAAGCACAGCCCCAGTATCTACCGGAATTTGGCAAGACTTTTCCATTAATTTTAGTTTCTCCTTGGCTGTTTAAGGGTATTACTGGTAGCAGTTTACTGGACGGTCGCTTGGAGTCCCATCAGTCCTGGGAGGGGCCCATATAGGGGCTTTCCTTTGGGGGCATTTGATTGGATATTGAGGAATTTTTATGAGGACAATTTTTTCTCCAGTGTCCCAACTGATTACAATTGAGACACTGAACTCTGGGTCAGTTTTCTGATGATGAACCCCTAAGGGGTGGAATGTAGGAGGCTTTGGTATTATCTGAGGTCTCTGGCCTTGGAGCTGTTGTAGCTGTAAGTCCATTAGTCTGATGGACCTTTGTTATGATCTTAGTCCAAAGTCCTTTCAAACTGCTCAGCTATGGTTATGAGTTCAATCAGGCTAGTGGCCTCCCATCCTATTTCTGGCCTTTTAATTAACACACTAATCTCAGGAGATAGTCCATTTAGAAATAAGACAGCTAGAGCTGGTTAAGTGACCTCATTTATTGTATGGAATCCAGAATGCCGTAGGAAGAGCACTTCCAAAACAGGCTTTAAAGTCTGCCATGGATTCACTTTTCTTTTGTTTGCATGGCTGAATAACAGACCAATCAGTGCAAGCAGGGAAGACTCTAGAAATGGTTTTTAAAAGATTAGCTGCTATTCTGGAAGTTTTTTCTGGTCTACTCGGGAACCACGTTGGAGACTGAAGATCTCAAATATCATCCTCTGGATGACGCTATTCTGCTCCCCACTTTCATTTTCGGGCTTCATCCAGGCCTACCAACATATGTACAAGCTGATAAAGATTTGGCAGCCCAGGGTCATAGGCCCCAATATGGATTCTAAACTTTTCAAAAAACTTTTGAGGATCCTCCCTGGGCTTAAGAAATTCTTTAACTATGGCCTGCAGCTCTGTCTTTGACCAAGGAGTGAAAGATATCTGAGGATTGCCTGTAACCTCGGAGAGCTTTATTTTAAAAGGTAACTGTTTAATAGTTTTTTTCTGAGTGGAAAGGCAGTTCGGAGAATTTAGTAAAACATCTTAAAACTCAGGGAAAGGAGGAGAGAAGGAAGCAATAGAAGTCACGCCAGACCTATCATCTTTTGTTTTAGGTACCTCTCTGTCTTTAAATTTTCATTAGCTTTCTGTAATGAGTCTTTTAATGAAGCTATTTTGGAATCTTGAAGCCTTTTGGAGGCTTCTGCATACCAATTAAAATAGGTATTCTATTCAGTTTGTCTGATTTGGGAACTTTTCTTAAACGAATGATCCTGTCTAAATGGAAAGTTCCTTAATAGCCATTGTAATTCTACATTGTTAGAAAGATTTTTGCCATTTTGTAGATATTTTCAGCTTCTGGGACCACAGTTTTAGATCTAAATAAGCAGGTGTGCTGGAATGCAGCATACTTGACTCTAGAATTTAAGGATTCCCACGAGCTAAGACGTCTGAGTTTCTTGGAGTTGAATATCTAAAAGGGCTGTGCCACTGGGTTAGGAATTACATGTGTTTTACAGTGTACATCGTTACACAGAAATTTTCTTGAGGTTGGTGGGTGATCTAGTGTCAATCTAACCCATTCTGTAATCAACTTAACGTAACACGGGAGGCTTCGAGCTGGGTGGTAAACGTTCTAACTGCCTTTCAATGCTTGACCTCTGCCCACCAATTTTGGGGGCTTTCTGGCCTGTGAAATCCCAGTTGGCAATAGCCTTTATTTACATAAAACAAGACAAATAAATGTGCACCTCAACATACCGGCACCAAAAAGTGTTACTGTGGACTGGCCAAGACAAGGCCATGCACACCACCAGCAATTCCCAGGGTGGACTAAACCAACAGACTCCAGTAAATGCGGACTGTGGACTGGGACTGGGGAAAGGGATTCCAAACAACTGGGGAACTGCAAATGGAACCGAGGGCTAGGGTCTGGAGTTCTGAAAGGAACAGTGGTCTGCCAGCTCAAGCTGACCCGCTAAGCCCTGGACTAGAAAGCCAGTTTAGACAGGGGCTTGACACAAAGAGAGTGGAACTCAGAACCAAGAAGGCACTCACCTGTGGCCCTTGGTAATGGTGAGAAAGACATTCAAAAAGAGGTTCGCAGGAACCACGCCTGTGTGTTTCATCTTTGGAGCCCTTGGAAGTCTCCTTTAGTTGCACAACTGCTACCAAATCTGTTAAATAACAAAAATTCAACTGAGTAATTGTGAAGATCTAATTGGCTTTATTAAACAATTCATGAGTCTGGCAGCATCCCATCCCAGAAACAGAAAGGAGCTCCATTAAGCTGCAGAAAAGGAAAAGTTTGTAAAAGCAGAGAGGGACCAGAAAAAAAGAAATTATCAAGGAAGGCATTGTTTTAGGCAAGGGTAACCTCCAAAGTGTCTTAGAGCTGGTGTTGACTTGCTTGCGGGTGGGGCTGGGCCTGTGGGGTCCCAGGGCTTATTCTGGCTCGCTAATGAGTGAAGCCAGGGCCCGGAGTCCTGGGGCTAGTGCTGGCCCGCTAGTGGGTAGGCAGAGTCCTTCCATGGCAGGCTGCAGGGCTGCAGGGGTCCTGGAGCTTGTGTCCTTCCACTGGTGAATGGGGCTGGGGCCCAGGGGGTCTTGGGGCTGGTGCCTGCTCAATGGTGGGTGTAGCCAGGTCCTGGGGCCTCTGGCTGCAGAAGATCTGGGTGTTCCAGGGCTAGTGTCTGTGCACTAGGATGTGAGGCCAGGTCCTAGGCCCTCTAGTGGACAAGATCATGTGCTGGGGTGGCTGTGGGCTCAGGGAGTCTTAAGGCAGCCTGCATTCTGGTGGATGGGGCTGCATCTCTGCTTGGCTGGTTGCTTGGTCTGAGGCATCCTAGTTCTGGTGCTGACAGGCTCGGGGGGTGAGTCTGGGTCCTGGTGCTATTAAGCTAGTGGGAGAATTCTGAAATATTGCTTGCCAGCAGCATTGTCCTCATGGTAGAATAAGCTCCCCCAAATGGCTGCCACCAGTGTCTATGTCCCCATGGTGAGTTCCAATTGCCTCCTGCCTCTCTGGGAGGCTCCCCAAGATCAGCAGCTGGCCTGACCCATGCTCCTTTCAAATTACTGCTTCTGCCCTGGGTCCCCAAGAACATGAGATTTTGTGTGCACCCTTTAAGAGTGGAGTCTCTATTTTCCACAGACCTCTGGATCCCCAGAAAGCAAAGCCACACACACACTCTGGGGGTTCATCTTCCCTATAAAGGAGCCAGGGATGGAAGCCTGATGTGGCGCTCATACCCTTCACTCCTTGGGGAGAATCTGTGCAATTGTTATTACCTCCCTGTTTGTGGGTCACCCACCTGGGGGTCTGGGTCTTGACTATACCATGTCTCTGCCCCTCCTACCTGTTCATGTGGTTCCTTTATACCTTTAGTTGTAGAAGATCTTTTCTGTTAGATTCTGGTCTTTCTCATCAACAGTTGCTCTGCAAATAGTTGTAACTGTGGTGTGCCTATGGGAGGAGGTGAGCTCAGCGTCTTCCTACTCCATCATTTGGGCCACACCACCAGGGGATAGATTTTAGTTAACCAAACTCCAGCTTTTATCCACTGTGCCTTAAATCTGTGAGTCTTTTCCTTGCAACCACAATGAATGTGACCATGTAATTTATTATCAAGACTGGGACACTTTTTGAGAATGAAAGCTGGTATAGCGAATAACAAAGCTAGGAATCAAGGCATAAACTGGGCACGTCCTAGGAAAACCTGGACATACAGTCACATGAACTCTGATGGATACAAGACTCCTTCCTTCATGTTAACCTGGCCCTTCATGGGATTGACGCCTCAGGCCCTGATCACTCTCTGCAGCCTCTTCTGCTTCATCGCTGGCACATCTGAATTTGCAGAGGTTTCTCAGCTCACTTATTTTTCTATGTCCTTTACTCTAATAGCAAAATGCCACTTTCACATTTGTGACTTTCTAGAAACCTCACTTCTTTTTCTATTTCATTTAATATTTATTTTACATTTAAGTTTTATAAATATAATGTATCTATCGGGGGGGGGGGTGTCTTTAATCATGGCAGCGCTGAGGGGAACCTGCATAGTCTGGGTTCTGGCCAAGGAAAATCCTTTACTCACTGAGCCACCCTATTCACCTTCAGAAATCTTACTTTTTTCAAGCTTAGTAAATTAGGTTCTCATGACCTATCCAAGTTCATGCAGTCAGTGAGAAAAGAAAATTGAAACAATGGTTTCTCATTTCCTATTGACACAGTGGTTGCTAAACATTTTCTAGGTAACAGCTGTATCTATACACATGAAAATAAGGTGCTTTTTGACGAACATAATAATGTCCCTCATCATTTCATAAGCTCCACCACTGCCTCTTTATTTGAATAACAACAACAAAGAGGACTGACCTGGTCACTCACAAGCCAATGAATTTACTGCTGTCAGCTCCCCACTCACGGCCCAGTCAGCTTTTGTCAGACTGGGGGTTGGGGAAAGTTATTATATACTCCACTCTCTACTCAGCTGCTGAATTATGCATTTAAGACTGCCTTCTTGTATAAAATCTACTTATTCTCTTTCTTCTTGAAACTTGGGTCTGGTTTCTATCGTACAAGTTAAACTTGGAGTGAAATCTTAAGCTATTCTGGCATAGGAAGTTTGGAATGATTTCACTCCTGGTTGGCAGTGATTCCTCATTTTGACTGGTCAGACAAAAGTCTAAACACTTTAGTTGATGACAGGGTTTGCAGCTGCATATCAAATAAGTTTCCTTCCTTTCAATGTGAATCAAATAACAATCACAGTCATTATCATAATCACAATAAAAAATCCATCTCTTTAGGTAAAGATTCTGAACCCTGTAGTTTTCATCCAGTGTCTTCCCACTGTTACACAAACTGGGTTAACATTTTAGCTTTCCTTAGCTTTCTTAAGTTTCCCAAGTTCCTATGGTCTAGAAAGAGGAGAAACATTTTTCTGTGTGAATGGAAAAGGAGAAATTCATTTTTATCTTCTATTGTGTTATCTTTCCTGAATTTATCTTGGCAAAACCTTCAAAGTTTCTAGGACCTGCTGAGCCCAACTAAGCAGATATCTTTAGTGGATAATGACTATAGCACAGTTAAAGGTGTTATTTCACATCTCTGTTGAAGAGCTACCAAGGAAGGAAGGAAGCTTCTTGACTTTTTCTTTTTTTCTTTGTCTTTAAGCTCCAGTAAATAGTTGCTGCCTGGCAGGTGAGACAAACCCCACAAAGAAGAAATGAGAAACCAATAAATGATTATCATTAAGGAGGCAGAAGGAAGGAGCAGTTATAAGGCAAAATCAGTGTTGTTTCATAATGCCTTAAATATATATTATGGAAAAATTTTGCTTTTTATCATCACATAAGTTATAAACTGCTCACTCACTGGTGAAAACTCATTAACTCTTCTGAATATTTTTCTTCACCAGTGTTCTCATGAAAGGCCCATGAGGGAGCAAGGCATCTTCTTTTGCCTTTTATGAAAGGAAATTATCTACCTGCAGTTTCTTAGCTTTCATGGTGTTCATAAAGAAGTAGTGAAATGTTCAGCATATTTATAATTGTTTCCACGGAAATTCCCTTGTTAGAGGTCTCTCTCATTTCTGCTTCCATTACTGGACAGTCTCTGACAAACAGAGGTAGTTGATTCATGTGGAGGGATTAGGGGCCAACATATTTAGGCTTCCTGTTATTCCCTGAAACTGCCCTTGGGACAGTTTTGTGAACCTAATGTCTAAGTCAGAAAGCCTTCAAAATAAAGCCCAAGCAACCAATTTTTAATGATATTAATCCAACCTGCAGGAGTAAGTAGAGGGAAATTTATGCTATGAAATTCCAGGGAAGCCAGAGGAAGACAGAGTAGGCTCCCCACTAAGAGAGCAGTAGTGGGAAAAGACAGACTGAAATCCACATTTCAGAGGCTGTACGGGCAAGGAGGTGAGTATCAAGAGCATGAATTTAGGAAAGCAGAACAGAGAGCTACTGAGATTACAGAAGGCTGTGCAGTTGTCATGTAACTCCTTTCCATGACACCTCCAAACCTTCCATAGTGTTACTGTGTTCATACAGAATCAAGATGGTAGACAAGGAAACAAAAGGCAGGTGGAGAATGAGGATGAAAGACTGAACATCTACTGAAGGATGCAGGCAGGGCTTTTCCACAGGTTGGCCACGTCTCCGAGGAATAGGAGAGCTCAAACTGACATACGAGATACACGTTGGGTCCACACAGGATCCCTGAACCACAGTGTAAGTACCCAACAGCATCTTGGAAAAGACTCTTTCTCGAGGACTGAGCCACAAGTGTGCCCTCTCACCTTGCTTGCGGCATGCTGGACAATAGTTGTGAGGAGCGGAGCCTGGCTCAGGGTTGTTCTGAGAATATCACTCCAAAGTCAGAAGGAAGATGCAGAAACCATTGTGTAGTCAGCAGAGAAAGTCATCATTTAAGATGATGTTTCAGCAGGAGAGCCAAATTTATACCTTATAATGTGAGCTTACTCAGTTATGTCTAGAAACTTCCTCTTAAAACATCAACCTGGAAGGTGTCGTGCAGCCCAGCCTTTGCAAACACATAATTTCTGAGAAATCATGTCCTGAGAAGAGGATTTTGAGTCATGACTAGAAATGCTACAGAAAGGTTCAGAGGAAAAGGAACTCTCCTAGGTAAAATTAATGCAGAAGGCTGGGATTGAGGGAATAGTTCTGATTAGAGTTCCAAGGTTCCTATATTCTTTGAGAGGAGGGAAGGAATGCTGATTAACTTCAGACTTTGTTCCGGCAACCATTAAAAGAAGGGACAAAGAACGTTTGAACATGGAGAGGGGAAAAAAGTAACCAGAGGGAGCATTATTAACTAAAAGCAGAGAGGAAGACGAAGGCTTAGGGACAGTTTACAGTGGAGAGAAGTTTAGAAAATCATGGCTGTCTGGATCAAATTACTATCCACACAGTATTTAGTAAGAGTTTCTTGGGGGCATTTTTACTTCACCCGCAGTGGGGGAGGTACCTGCATTGTCATAGTTACTGCCATAGATTCACGTGAGGAAGTGAAGCAGGAACCATTGTCTACTCTCTTAGAACAGTACTGACAATCAAGACTGGATCTGGAGACAGTGACTAAGTCATGCGGGCCTGGGGCGATGCAGATATTACTCAATTTTTGAAGTTAGATGTCTGGACAAAGGTCCCGTAGATCAACTCCTGGGCTCTGTTAAGAGACTACCATCACTGATTTGAGAAGGACTAGTTCACCTGTTTCATGAGACAAAATTTCCTCCCGTTATTCTGATAGATCAGGTTAAGATAATTAAGGATTTGGAAATTTGGATTTTATCCCTCTTGACTTTCTAACTCAATTAATTACATGTGTGATCATCCAGACACCAAATCTTGTGTAAGTCAGATTCCAGAAAAAACAAAGTGCTGCCCGGGACACCATGAAGTGGAAATATCCACCATCTTGTCTCAGTTGATACAAGATTAGGCATCTTGTAACTGATTGAGTCTCTAGAAATTAAGATCTGGAAAGAAGAAGAGGATAGAGTAATGAGCTATTCTCCACCCTGACAGAGAAAAAAAAAAGATGTATGAAAGTACAATTTCCCTTTCTTTACAAATGGCAGGGCTGCTGGAGGGAGGGGCTGGAGAAAACAGGGAACCCTCCACGTGCTGCTCCCTCCCAGGGGATGACAGTCAGAGACACAGCAATGAGCTTTCCTAGGGGTGGAGCAAGTAGGATCCCTTGTGGGAATCCAGTCCATCTTCTGGTGACCCTTCAGCTCCAGGGCTGCCGTGTTGGATTCAATACTACCTGCAAAGTCCCCAGCCTCACAGAGCCTTCTGAAGGCCCCTGCAGCTGCAGTAAGGCCTGCCGGACTGGGCTAGACCCAAAGATGGGGGCAAGGGATTCTCCCTGCCTCCGGGCCAGGAAGCAGCGCTCTAAAAGGTGAATTCTCATTTGCTACGTGCTTCCTGCTTCCCATGCCTGTACTCAGGGCTTTGGGTATGTTGCTGGGTATGCTGTCTTAGTCAATCCCAATGACAACCCTGTGAGGTAATAACATTATACCCACTGGAGAGCTGAGGAAATTCAGGAGGCTCAGAGACATTTTATATACCTTGTTTATTATCTACTAGTAGAAATGTGCCAAGTTGGAATTTGCACCTGGCTCTATCTGGCTCTAACACCGGTACTAGTAACATCTATTCTTATCTCTTCAACCATGTCACTAACAGAGGGTAGAGAGCTAGCACATTTAGCCCTCAAGGCTTGATCCTTTGCTTTCATCTCTTCTCTGCCTACATATATATGTTCCCTAAATTATCTGCTTCTGTCTCATGGCTTGTACCTCTGGCTGGGCCTCTCCTTGAGGTCTAGATTCAAGTCTCACTCTACAGAAAGTTAAACTAACTTGGCCAAGTTGTTGCAGCTATTTAGGGATGGAGCTGGAACTCAAGTCCAGGTTGATCTGACACCCAGATCTGTGCTCTTTCTATTGCTCCACGCTGCCTCTAGGGGTCAGTGTCACATTTTTATTGTACACAAGATCTAGCACTATACCAAGAACCCAATAGGTAATTGACTAATTACAATGATACAAAATAAATGAAAGAAGCAATGTATGAAGAAATAGGCTGAAATCTGAGGAAGCCCATCAGCCAAAAGAAAGAAGCACATGGAAAAGTGAAAACTTTTACATAAGTTCCTTCTATTAGTACGTTTTCTGTATGAGGGTGATACACCCTAACATTCTGTTCATATAGCAACTGTAGCTTATGGATGGATCCCTGTACACACCGAGAATAGCAGCCTCTGTGCTCTTTGAGCTGAATTCACCATTAGAAGCTCTGACCACATAAGTTAGGGTCCAGTGTGATGCATCCGATTCTTGGTTGGCCACCTTTACTTCTGTGCCCAGCCTATACAGATTGTCCTAAACTGAATTCTTCATCTTTCCTCTCAACCCTCTGCTTCTGTCACTGTCTTTCTCTAATGACTTCAGTCACCATGCTGGAAACCCTACCTTATTTTGTGGATTCCCCTTACTTTGCCCTTCACACCAATCACCTGCTGTCCTGCAGAGTCTTTTCTGAATAGTGTTCTTCCCATCATTCCATTCCTACTGTGTCTTCTCTTACTCATGTTTCATTACTTCCTACTGAACAACGTTCAGTGACTCCCTATTCCTTACAGAATAAAGACCAGACACATAACCTGGATTCCAGGCCCTTCTCCATTTACCCAGACCCCTTATCCCTTGCAACTCAATTTCTTGTACATCCGTTGCTTCAGAGCAGTGCTTCCTATAAACTGTATTTTAAAGAGCAACAGAAGATTATCTGTCCTTGGTCCCCAACTCAGGGTCTGGTCTGCTTTCAGGGAGAGAAAGCTAAGTAGGTGGGCCTCTGGACCCTCATCTCTGTTTCAAACAGGGCAGCCTGATTTTGCTTATTGGGATTCCATGTAAGACTTTGTTTAAGCTAAAGTTTCCATGGTTTTACAGTTTGAAAACCATTACTCTTCCAGAAAAACTACGTCCCTTGCTATTTCAAGTCCATGTTCTAAGCTTTCCCACATCTCGGTGCTTATGCTCGTATTCCCCAGTACAGTCTCCCACATGGAAATTTTGTAGTGATTATTGCCAGGGAGATGGTCCTAGCAAGGAGCAAGCCATCAAAGCAAGGCAGGTCCATGCTGCGTGCAGAGGACCTTCACCTGGAGAGCTTCTCCCTCTTCCATCTATGTGTCCTTTCATCTCTCTTCCATGTGCCCTGTTCCTGGAATGCTCAGCCTTTCACGTTCACATGGCCAAAGTCTACTCATCCTACATGGCCTGGCTCAAATTCCCTTCCCACGGAAAGCCTTTTGAAGCCACCAAGGATTCTAATCTCTCTCCCTTTAGCCATATTTAAAATTTCTTCCTCTGCTGTTTTACTTAGCACTTCCCACATGGAGTTACCTACCTAGTTGTTCATGTTCAAGGCTCACTCCTCTCACAATACTATGACCTCTGAAAGTCATAATTTGATGCTGAGTTTCCACATCCTGTGCCAGTTGTTATGGACAGCTTCACCTTGGCTAATTTAAAAAGCCAATTGGACCATTTTTCACTTATTATCTCTGAAAATGAAAAACTGACTACATCAATTGTCACACACAATACGGGCACAATAATAGCACATTTCAACCTCCTGAGAACTCTTGGAGCAGCTCACTTAATCCCCTCTGCTTTCAGGAACTACCTTTTGCAGTGACCCACATGGTCATTCAGAGGCCATAAAGCTCCCTCTCCTGCCAGGTATATTTATAGCAGGGTCAGTGAAGAGCATTTGTCTCCCACTGGTGTTGAGAAGGTTTCAGAACAGATGTGGGCACTATTAATAAGTCTCTTCAAGGTTTATGCCGGCTCCCTTTTGGAGACAATGATTTGTACTTCATTCTAAGCATGCAGTTTTCTTCTTCTTCTTCTTTTTTTTTTTTGGATAAGATTTATATCTAATTCTATGTATTAAATTATCTTTGCCAAAGAGGTTCTTCTCACTCTGTGAAGAGCTTAGAAAATACGTAGCATAGCTCTTATTTTCCAGTTTAAGAAAGAAACACGATGGTCATGTTGGTGTTCTTGTTAGTAATGTGACAGAGGCTGTGTTGGACCTTGTTTGACAAAAATAAACACAAGGTTTGTGGTTGATAATAACGGAATACACATTACCAAAGGAACACGGATGACATCAACTCCTGAAAATAACGATGAAAATTTAACTCTCAGACTAAGAAAAAAATTAACTCAAAAACTAGGAAAATGACTTTTTTTCTGCTTTGGAAATCTAATCATTCAAGAAACAATATTAAAGATTAATGACTGCTTTACTTAGAAAGAAGTGATTTAATTGAGGGGGGATCTAATACTTATGTTGGGTGTTTAAATCTGCCATGCCTGAGAGGTCAGTCCATAGACAGTGACTGTGTATCTACTAAATGTGGGCACTGGACAAGCCTAGATGGTGGATCTTCACATGAAAAGCAAAATCAGTGGACTGTGAGTCTCTTAGAGGCAGGTTGTATGTTGACTCATTGAACAAACATTTATCAAATGTCTTCCACATGCCCAGCACTGTCTGGGCTCTAGGTGGAAGGCCTTTACAAGAGCAGACATTACTAGACTGTGCGTCTCTAGGGAAAGACACTTAAAATTCATTCAACACATATTTATCAAGTGCTTATCATGTGCTAGGGGAAATGGAGGAGCAGGTATCTAAACTTGCAATAATGCTGCAGTGTGCTAAGGACTCTGATGACCTCCTGAACTCCTTTAGGCATAAGTCTCTGGCTGGAGCTGAGCACAGAATAGCTGCCCAGCAAACATTTGCGGGATAAATGATGAATGAACAAACTGTTCAACAGTAATTTCTAAAAAAAAAAGTAAATTTATTCATCTCATACAGATAGAAAAATGAACACATATTAAATATTTTTGTTTAACTCATGAAGGAACCAGGTATATGTGATAATTGATTCAAAACAAAAATCTGAAAAAAGATGTATCAATAGATCGGGAATGTTGAAATTAATATAAAAGTGGTGGCAAACTAATTTTTTATCAAGGTAGGAGAGACGACAGTTGAATCTCTACTGGGCAGGACAGAATTTGCATGTCTATAGACAAGAATTATCTTACATTGTTATCAGTTACCTACAATTTACACAGTTACAAAATAGCTCAAAGACAAAGTGTAGAATCAGATCATTTGGAGGGGTGTCCTCTAGACAA